>NW_027075980.1:10000-656382 GCF_963932015.1 Anas acuta
TGTGCAATTTTTGATGCTCTCTGTGGTGAGACTCGAGTCAAGCATTAGAATCACAGAACGGTTTGGGTTGGAAGGAACCTTAAACATCATCTAGTTCTAACCCCCTTGCCGTGGCCAGGGACACCTTCCCCTAAACCAGGTTGCTCAAAGCTCCATCCAACCTGGCCTTGAGCACTTCTAGGGATGGGGCATCCACAGCTCCTCTGGGCAGCCTGTTCCAGTGCCTCACCACCCTCTGAGTAAAGAACTTCTTTCTAACATCTAGTCTGAATCTATCATCTTTTAGCTTAAAGTCATTACCCCTTGTTCTATCACTACACTCTCTGACAAGGAGTCCCTCCACAGCTTTCCTGTAGGCCCCCTTTAGGTATTGGAAGGTCACTAGAAGGTGTGCCCAGAGCCTTCTCTTCTCCAGGCTGAACCACCCCAGCTCCCTCAGTCTGTCTTTGTAGATAGGTGTTCCAGCCTTCTGGTCATCCGCATGGATGTCCTCTGGACTCACTCTAATAGGTCCATGTCCTTTCTGTGCTGGGAGCCCCAGAGCTGAATGCAGGGCTCCAGATGTGGTCTCAGGAGAGAGGAGCAGAGGGGGAGAATCACCTGCCTTGACCAGCTGGTCATGCTACTTTTGATGCAGCCCAGGACATGGGTGGCTTTCTGGGCTGCAAATGCACATTGCCAGCTCTTTTTGAGTTTCTCATCAACTGACACTCCCAGGTCCTTCTCCTTGCGGCTGCTCTGAATCCATTCTCCACCCAGCCTGTGCTTGTGCTTGGGATTGCCCCCACCCAGGTGCAGGACCTTGCACTTGGCCCTGTTGAATGGTTGATGTGGAGGCTGTGCCGAGTCCAAATTAAGGAACTAGAAGTTCTGCCAAAGTTTCAGTATTATCTATGAATGTGAATATAGTTTGTGAATGTTGTCCCTGAGAAGTGGAATTATGACTCTGGAAGGCTGTTGAATTCTGAGTTTTAAGCATGCTGTTCACCTTCACATGGGAAGTTAAGATAGTTTGTAGGCATGGTACGTATGGTACTGTAGTAACGCACAGTTCTACTGTTGGTGCTGTTTTGTTCCGATTTATAGTAGCTCTCCAAAGCAGAATCTGGCCAAGTTGTTTTATCTTCCTAAGCTTCCTTTTTGTACTGCAAATGGAGCAAAGAAGATTTGGTTTGTGTTATTTTGTTTTTTTGCAGATTCGACAAGATGATACAAGTGCATCTATCAACCTCCTGACATGAGTTACTGGCATTGAGTAAAGCTTAGTTATTCTGGTGGTGTTTTGTTGTTGTTTGTTCACTTGCTTGTTTGTTCTTGTTTGTTTTATTTGGTGGAGTTATAAACAGAAGTTGTGTGATTATAAATTCTGAAAAGAATGAGTTTGGGCTGATGCTGTAGTACCCACACCAAGACCTCAGAGTTGCAGAGACAATTGCACAAGAAGAAAAGGCAGTTGTCAATTACAGACTTTGCAGTAGAGGAATAGAAGTTGGAAAGCTCCTGTGTGCAAGCTGAAAAGGGAAGGAGAAAATAGGTGATCAAAAACCATGAAAAACAGAGAAGAGTAGAATTGTTTAGGTGAAGATTTGTAACAGGCCAGCAGCTGTGTATTTTCTGTGAAGCACCAGGTAGAGTATGAACCTGGATTGCACAGTTAATGGGGAAACAGGGGAGGGTCCTGGTGCCGGAAAACTACACCGACCAGCACTCCTTGGACAGCCAGCACAGCCGATCACAGGCCGAGTGTTCGAGAATTACATTTACCAGCACTCACTGTAACCCTAGCCCGTACCGCCCTTACACAAAAAAGCCTCAAGCCCTAACCCTAAAAATCCTCGAAACCACTACAAACCTAACCCAAACTATTTACCACACTAAACCCCTGAAGACCTATGCCTAAAACACCTAACCCAATAAATTAAGACGCTCAAATCTCAAACCCACAAAATTAAGATGCTCAAATCCCAAACCCAAAAAAATAGGACGCTCAAATCCCAAACCCCCTTCCGAAAAAGAAAATAAGAAAAAAAATCAAACAAAACAAAAACAACAAAAGGGCTAGACTTGGTGGCATCTGCCCTATAACCCTGCAAAAATCATGAGGGACCTAGAACAACAAAGCAAACACACAAAATAACTTTGACATCCTATCCATAAATGTGCTATAACAATTAATCACCTCCAAAGAGCTTCATGCAATAAATGCACATACTACTAGATTGGTTTCCTCTAAAAGACCGTACAAGACTCTGACCCACTAAAAGAACCCTGCATGTAGCTAACAGAAGAATAAACAAAGCACCGACCCCAAAGAGCAGCCCAGGCAGAAGGAGCTCTCTGATAGAATGCCTAGGGCTCAACATTTGGCCCCGCCCAGCACCCAAACCCAATCACCTGGGAAAGAGGAGTGGGCAAACCACAAGAAAGAGAGCAGGAGCAGCAGCAGCTGTGTTCTTTTATTTATTTATTTATTTATTTATTCACCTATCCCTAGTTTACAGCATGCGGAGTGCAGACAAAAGAACTGCGGTGTTTCTAGAAGCAAAATTTACCATATTTTTGCCTCAGCTTTGAACATAGAAAGGACAATACTACCAAGAAAGTTAATGAAATATTTTCAACGGGAATTAGCTCAAACCTTTCATTTATGAAGAAAAATCTAGGAGTTTAGGAAATTACACATCAAAAAAAAAAAAAAGACGGAATAAGCAACGGGCATGCGCGGCGCCCGGCCGCCAGCAGTACCCCATTGTGTTCGGCAGGCGGCGGCAGAGGGTCCCCGCGGGCGCCACCGCGCATGCGCGGCACCCGGAAGCCTGCAGTACTCGTTCTTCACCAGCAGGTGGCGGCAGAGGGCGCCCGTGGGCGCCACCGCGCATGTGCGGAGCCCGGGCGCATGCAGTACCCAATTAACACCAGCAGGTGGCGGCAGAGGGCGCCCGCGGGCGCCACCGCGCATGCGCAGCACCCGGGTGCCTGCAGTACCCAATTAACACCAGCAGGTGGCGGCAGAGGGCGCCCGTGGGCGCCACCGCGCATGCGCGGAGCCCGGCAGCCTGCAGTACTCGTTCTTCACCAGCAGGTGGCGGCAGAGGGCCCCCGCGGGCGCCACCGCGCATGCGCTGCCACCTTCCGCCTGCAGTACCCGATTACCACCAGCAGGTGGCGGCAGAGGGCGCCCACGACAGGGCTTGTCGGGCGGATTACAGCTCGCCTACTGTGCCATTCAGAGCTTATGGCTGTATTTTTTCCAAAGTATTTGCTACCCACACCACGCATGGCAGCTTGTCTTACAAAGAATTCTCTCTGTTAATATTCTCTTTAACACAGGCATGAAGCATCCACTGCTCTTCTAAGCAAGCAGCCTTCCTTCTGTGCTCCATTTGGGATGCAGGACTACATGCACTGAGAATTATTCCACTCATTTTTCTTCGTCTTTTCATTGGCACAGTCTCCAAAGACGTCTGGCTTTCTTCTCACAAGAACCTAAGTAAGAACCTACTAGAAGAAAGCTGTCTCCTCTTACCACCACCTATTTAAAAGATAGTGTAGTAGAGGCAGTTCTACGCGCATAACCTGGCATTTCAAAACCACATACACACAGTACACCTGACCTAAGTAAATTCCCTCTTAGAAGTCCACCATTAGGCAAGAGAGGTGTGTTGTGGTGACATACAGCTGCCGTGTAATGATCCTGAAGGGATGAATTGCCGTATGTATTCCAAGGTATTACTGTGGGGTTTTTTTAAGTATGTTCAACGGTACAGATAAGTACATTACTGCTAAGAAAAGAGTTCAGAATTGTTTATAACGAGTTCTTTCCATGTGTCACTTTCTCACTTAACATATGCTGCTTTTGGATTTTATTTCCTTCTTGAATCTCACTGGTGTAATTCCAATGGTCAAACCACCTCTTCCAGAAAGACAAGGCCACTGCTTCACAAGAGACGGAAAAGATGTCTCACAGGCTGGCTAGTACTAAAAATAGTAATAGGAAGAGAAGTTCAGGCCATCAACTTAAATATGTTTCCCTGTCTCTTCTGCTGGCTGATCAAGTGGAATCCTCAGGACAGTCGCAGTACTTTGTGAAGAGCTTGTTAACACGAGCACAACTTCAACCTGTCTTTTAAAAGAAAGCTGTTAAAGGAGCAGGAGAATGTTTTTAAATGAGAACAACTGAAAATAAAATTATCTGAAGAGCCACTTACTACTGGCATATTACTGTTTAAAATTAAAAAATTAATTACGTGCAGGTGCTTCAGCCTTCGTTGCATTTTCTGTGATTCACAACATTACCTTTGAATAAAAGTGTAACAGGAACGGAGGAGAGGATATTAACTCAGGTAACCAAGGATTTGGTAAGCTGGAACTTGGTGTCTTTAATACTTTAGCCTTGGAGCAAAAATGTACACCCTGTACAGGCTGAGCTGACTGATGAGGCAGGTACTCCAGGGTACGTGCTACTGGGAGGTAAGTACAAACACATTCTGCAGCTATTACCAGAAGTGGGGTTTCAGGATATGCAGACTGTTTTCACAAAAAATATTAGCGGTCTGTTGGTAACAGACAATTTGAGGAATTCAGCGCTGCCCATTACAGACTCCTCAGATCAGCACTTAATAAGAATTAATAAAACAGTTTATTTTATATATATATACACCTATGTTCAAAAAAATGTATACAGTTAAAATATCAAATTAGTGATCCAGTAACAACACTGTTCAAAAATAATCTCTTTTGTATGAACATTAAAATGCACACTTTTAAAAGCATTTTTCTTTTTAGTGCTTCCAAAGCACAGCGTGTGCCCGTGTGCCAAGGCCACCTGAAGAATCTCCATCCTCCTCACGGGATGAAAGAGAACTGAAGTCAGGGACCTGGGAAGCCTCAGGTGCACTTTCATAATGTCTGCAGACAAAGAAGAGAGTCTGAGGTAGATTGTTTAGTAACCACCAAGTGGTAACAGTCACAGGGCTGTCTTTAGCTTTCATTAACACAATAGCAGTTTCTTTACTCTCAATCTACACTGAATCTCAAGTTTAAAGGAATGGCTAGCAGTTCTCGGGAACAAGACCCTTGTCTCTGTGCTGGCAACATGCAATATTACCAGTGCAGGTGTTTCTGTGAGTTTTGGTTTTTGTTTTTGTTTTTTTTTTATTGGGGGGGGGAACAACACATGGGATCTCTCCACAATGCAGACACTGTGTGCATTTGACAGTGCCCCATTTTAGTGCGATCCACTGCCTATAGCACGTAAAACGGCTAATGACAGTATTCAAATGAGTAAATTCTCACCACCTGCAGGAGGGGCAGCAATGGTTATTTTCTTCAGCCTGTTGAGCAAATAGCATTCTCCACAGGAAAAAAGCCACACCTTTCATAGCCCGTCCTTAAGGTTACAGCCCAGCTTCTGCCGATAGAGGTTCGTAAAGTTAAAGCTCTGCTGCTTCTTCTCAGACTCTGACAGTAAAATCACTTGACTGCCAGGATGGCGAGGGCAACAGCTACATCCTCTTCCACTCTTCTGTGGCACAGCAAACTCATTCCTGGTCCATATTCCTCCAGCTGGTACACTATTATCTACTGTTCACCTGATTAACTCTGTTGGGTAGGCTGCTGAACTCTAGTTCCTCTAGTGTTCTCTCTAAGTGTTGTATTAAGACACGATTTTTAAACCTAGGGAAGAGAAGGGAAGTAATTTCATTTTTTCTTCCAAAAATAGCAGTTAAATAACTCAGTATTATTTTGCCACGACAAACAGTATTAGCAGAGGCTCTCTGTTTCCAGCATGGAAGAGCTTCCCTCATTTCTGACATCCGAATGGCAAATTTAATTTGATACAGCCATCTTTTCCCAACCCACGCAAATTCTGGGTCTTTCTTCCATAACCACCCATATCTTTCTATCTCACATTTCAGCTCTAGGTAACAACCATTTACTTCAGAAAATACAATGGCAGTTTGACCACTAAAACTGTAATAATTTAAGTATGTCAAAACAAAATACTTGTTTTGGAGAAGATTGAGATTTACTATCATGAACAATGTTAGCATTTAACTCTGAATCATTTGTATCTATACAAACCTTGCTCCTTCCTTTATAGCAAATTCAATGAAATACTTCTGAATTTCCATTGGTCCTTGTACCTCCTCAAGAAGAGAGAAGATTTTTTCATGATCTTAAAGAAGAGATCCAAACAGATATTAGAAACAGATCTTGTAAATGCATTTTCAATAAATCTTAACAGCCAAAGGAAAAATAACAAAGCCTAGAGTTTCCCATTTCTGCATACAGTAATGCACATAAGACAAGAAAAAAGCCAGCATACCAATAATCTGAAGTGATATTGCTTAGCTGATATTCAAATGTAGCGCTGAATTTTGTTCTCTTAAAAGAGCAGTATCTAGAAACACCTGCCCTTGGAAAATGCAGTCTAGGTTTAATCAGCAGAGAAGCCTTGTATCTCCATGAACACACTGCCATGATTAGCAGTTAATAGAAACAAAGGGATACCAAGCCATGTTTCAACCTAGAGCTGTCAGTTTTGAAAGCAGAGGTTTAAGATAACTACTCTTTACAAGATGACTAATCTATGTGGAGCATGAGCACAATTAATACGATTGTCTCGTATAAAGTTTAACAAAAAAAAAAAGTAGTGCAAAAGAATGAACCGGACACCTTAGATGTGAAACAACAGTATTTTTTCATTGGTTTCTGTATTTTCTTATCTGAACCGTCTATGAAAACATGAATGGTGCTGTGACTAAGCCTGCTTAAGAGTGCTGCAGTAAGTATGGTGAGAATATAAAGTTGGACTGTGAATACATGTACTTACTTTCTTGTTCTTCCACTACTTGTACACGAGTAATCAAAAATCATTCAAAATCTGAGGTTTTATTTTCAAAATAGATCCTCATTTCAAGAAAAGTCTTCTGTATCCCTAGCCTATTTTTAATACACTAATAAAGAACTTACTTCTTCCAGGTTTGCGAACCTCTTTCATCACTCTAATTTTAATACCAGCATCGCTTCCCTCCAACATTGTAGGTGTTATTTTAAATGAATTTGGCACAGATTCCGAAGTAGACTCCATCACTCGTTTTTGGTCATCTCCAGCCACACTGTAATTTAGAGGCCCTTGAACAAGTGCATTGGTACCAGGTTTATGATCCAAGCCATCTTTGCATCATTTAAGCAATTGAACTCATCATGTAGAGAGTCTAAGTCACCAGGTAACATTTCATCCTCTCCCATAACAGCTGGAACCAAAGAAGCCATTTGCACAGACAAGCCATCAATTTGCTTTTCCAGCAACTGACAATTTTCTGCTTTCTTCTCTCCATTACCATCTTGGACAGTACTGTTACCAGTGTCTGAAAATTAAGAAGGAGCTTAGTAGTGCATAACTGCAGTATCAAAAACACAGAAGGAAATTATTCTGCATCCCTTCTTGTTTAAAGTACTGTGTAGAGAGTTACTCAGCACTGTCAGTAGTTTTATTCACCCTTTGACGCAATCACAGGAATACCTCCTTTTGGACTGCTACCGTCTCACATGACTGTCGTGAAGTTATTTTCTGTATTCCCATTTCAGTGTTATGACTTCCAAGGAAACTAAAGTTTCCCCTCCTTCCCCCAGTTCCAGCAAATTTTTCTTTTGACTCTGCTGCAACAGGTGGGTAAATTACTATTTGTGAGAAATTTAAAACTTTTTTTTTTTTTTTACACTTTCCTTCCCCACTTCTCCCTTCCCCACTATAGAATACACAAATGAGAACTAAAAGCTGAAATGAAATCCTTGCTACCACCAAACCATCGTGGTGAAAGGTTTCAGCACTTTTTAAAAACAGTTCAAAATTATTGTTCATTCAGGACTTCATTAGCTATAGCAACAGCCTGTTTGTCTAAGCCAACCAAAGAAATTCAGTCCCAAATAACTCTTAAACTTATGTGCCGTTTTGAATTTACATAGAAAGCACAGAGACCTTTTTTTTTTTTGCACACATATTTCCACTTATGACCACACAAGCTCCTGTACTACAACAACTCCAACAGACCTTTATTTGTTGGCATGCCTTTCAGGTTCAGATATGATGGAGATCCAGCAGCACAGGGTGGCCCTTTCCCACCAACATGGTTTGTCACAACAGGTAGTGACTGTGGCCGTCGCAATAGCGGTGACATGCTACGCCTTCTCTTTAGTGATGCTGGAGTATTGGGCTCTCCAGGACGTTTGACCTTATTCTGAGGCCCAGCAATAAATTTATCTGCTTCATCTATCATCATACCCTGAAAAGACATTTTTTTTTAAGTAAAAAATAATTGCTTCGTCAATTCACTACTAGAGTAATTGCCTCTGTGTTACAATTTAGTTACTTTTCAAATAATGATACAGCAGATAGCAAAACTTCTCCTACCTTCTTATCCTGTTTGAATGGATTGCCAAATGTATGAAGCCTTTTTGGTTGATCTGGATCAATCTCCCGAAGGGGTGAAGGCATCATTTTCAACTACTCCTGATAATTTCCCATTTGAGCAACAGGAACGCTGTGAAGGCAGTCTGCAGCAGAACAAGGTATCTAAATTTAGTCTACCTTAAAACTAAGGAAATACAAGCCTCACATGCTTCCATTTCAAGTGTTAGCGTTTAAGAACTAGAAATCACTATTTCTTCCCTCTACAAAGGAAAAGCAAAAGGCAAATAAAGCCCCTCTTTCCTTTCACCACCACTATAAAAACATATACTGCATCCTGTTGCATAGGAAAGCTCACCCATGAAATTTATTTTTCAAATTCCAAGCATGCACAACATGTTTTGTGACAGAAGGCAGAAGTTTCATTCTTTTCCTTCAGAATTGAGGAAAGGACAACTGACCCAACAAATGATGCGAAGTCTACTTCCTCTCCCACACCGAGGACAGAAACACTACTTAGGTGAATCAAATAGCTGTACCAGACTGTTAATAAATAATTGTAGTGATTTACCTTCATCCTGCCCCACAATATGCCTGAGTGTTTTCAGAAGATTGGTTCTCATTCTAGTTAGCTGATCTAGAAGATTGCGACGAGGAGTATCATATGCATTTCTGAATGCCTGTGGCTTCAAATCCTAGTTTTATAATAAAACAAGTAACTTTCAGTTAACCCACGAGTTCTCATGCACAAAGAAATTGCTCTATGGACCGTAATACCATTAACTACTAAAAAAATATTCTGAAACAACTTCAGACCTTCCTAACTGGATATAGCAGACTCAACCCTTTTTAGCACAATCTTATTCAGCATTCTCTCTTTCAGCTTTATTAAAACTAACTAGGTTAATTCCTGGACTAACAATATTAGCTGTCTTTTGGAGAGGTTGTCACTTTCATCACAGTTGTCTTTGACTACTACTGTGGGATTTTCAAACTCTGTCACAAAAACATATGCAAAAAATTGCATTTGCTCCTCTCACTACTTATGCCTATGGTACATTCTTCACAATTCAGCAAAAAGTACTTACTTCCTTACTTCTACGTTAAGTCCATAAAAGATACCCATTTAAAACAGATCAGCTGCTTAATCATGCAAGATCTCTATCCTGTTTACCTTGTTTAAGAGTCCTATGTGGAAGCCAGCAAATTCTTTAACATTAATTTCCGCCAGTTTCAGTGGAGATTCCCCAGTGATCCCTTGCAGCAGTTGCTGAAAATCCCTACTGTGTACCAAGGAGAGGCCACTGGAGAGATTTTTCACTTTTATTCCAATTTCTTGTGGAACTTTCTTACCCACTGAACCTATTATTTGTTCCAGCTCTATTTTTGTCTAAAATGGAATCACATCGTGAGTTAAAGAATCACCATGCATTGCAGATTTCCAGTATAAAACACATAGTACGTGAACAGAATAAAACTACAGTTTAGTTCCCAACCACTCAACTACCTGCCCAGGGATATATTGGATATAAAGTAGAATAAAATCCTTATGCTAGCATACATAAAAAATATTTAGCCAGTGCATCTAAATTTATATGCCAGTAGGTGGTCTGTGAACATCCCTGATTTTGCTGCAAGTCTGTGACTTTCCTTATGTGCTCCTAAAAAATCATCTTTAAAAGGAAAGAAATAATGAAAAGGGTGATACCTTAGGTTACTGTCAAGCTACATCTAAAACCGTATTCAAATGCAGTAACATCAGATTTCATTTTGGAAACAATCTATGTACTAAGGTTTGCAACAAGATAAACAGTAGTAGAACCCACATGTAATTTGCTTCATCAGTAAGTTTCTAAAAATTGCTCTTCTTTGCATTGTTCCTAGCCATGACAGTTCTCATTGAACATGACTAGAGCAAGGGTGTGCTACGTTATTAGGTGAATCCATGTCCATGATAGTTCAGTACCTTGACTACAACCAGAACCGTAACAGTTAGTCAGCTACGCCCCTTAACGGGACAGCTTTTCATAGGGAAAAACATAAAGCCTAAGATTTCTCATGCCTAAGGCCCTGGGGAGCACGCAGAGAAGGAACCCGAGACTCTTAGCCATGCGACGCCTGAGAATCGCAGCTTACAGTTAGTTACTCAGTGTCTTCTGGTCTCACAGGATGAGGCAGAGGTATAATTAATTCCTTTTCCATCTCTCTGGAAAGAACTTTCCTCCTATCTGTGACAAAGGAAAAAAAAAGTTGTGATCATGGAGTCGTTACACAAAGCCGCACTCTGTGAATTCACTACTACAGTTAAGATCATTTTTAGTCAAAAATACATCGGCAGCAATGCTATCACTGCAAACATAGCGCTGCAAAAAAAAAAAAAAAATCAGCTCAAGATACAGGAAAGGGCGAGCTAAAAGCACAAATTACATGACGGATGGAGTCTGCAACAACCACCTGGTAGATGGTTGTCCACAGCCCTCGGATTTTGTGGTTGTCTTTCCTGACAAATGAATACTGGAAGAACAGAAAAGATACACCATGTGTCCACAAAAGACTTCGGGGAGACTACTGAAAGGAAAACCAAACCAAAAAAATAGAAACAGCAAGTGGTGTGTACGTCGGTTTTGTTAAGAGCTGTGAGGAATGTGTTAACAATTTGTGTCCATAAAGAACAGTCCTGTTTGCCTCTGGGCCCTGCACTGGCAATTTAATTCTTGAACCACAGATGCAGTGTGTCCCAGTCTCCCCCTCATTCTAGTCAATTTATCATGTCTTCAGAAAACACTCCTTAAATTTATGAACCTGTTTGCTTTTGTTATTCCAAACTTCTATTTCTAACAGTTACAGCCTTTTTTCCTGTCTTCTTCAAGATTAACTTAACACTGCTATAGATGTGTCTGTGAATGGCTGGGGAAGAATGTTTTAATTACTCGTGAAGTGTCAAATAAGAAAGCTGTTTGTGTTTGATGTCTGGGAGTTTCAGAACAACTGATAACAACTAGTGACTGTTATGGGATACTATGCGGATCTTTAGTATCTGGCCAGGGGGCCAAGAGATTTAGAGGAAGGAAAAAGAAGCTGAAGGACGGTTGGGAGACAAGAACTGCAGAAAGTGTTCTATAAACTTGGAATTGTGCCGAGTGAGTACAAAGGTGAGAGGAAGACTACGAGCCTTCAGCATGAAAGACCCCTAGAGACCCCCAGAGGAGACTGATGCGCATGCTCCAGTAGGAGGGACTGGACCCCGGAAGCTAATTATAATAATCTATTTTTTTAGAAATAGTAATGAATTTGTATTAGTCTAGGAACATAAAAATCAGCTGCTTGATGTAACTGGTGTGTGTCCTGGTGGAGGAGAGACTCCCGGTGCACCCAGCGCTGTTTGCTTACCTCTATTCCTTTATATTCTTTTAATAAATCCTATTTTTTTATTTAATCCTAATTTGAATCCTGAGCCATTTATAACAGAGCACCACTAATGTACAAGGAATTTCCACGTTCTTTGTCCTCCTCTACCTTGAAAATGTCACCCAATTCTGTCAGTGTGTTCACCATCAGCATTTTTTTTTTTAATTTTCACGTGGATATCCGAGGAAAACATTTCGAGTGCCTGTCATCGAGGGAGAAGAGAAAACAAAACAAACAAAAAAAAAAAAATAGGGATGAGGGGGGAAGAAGCACAGCCATTCCTTTCCTCGGTAATGTGAGCAAAAAGCTCAGGCGCTCAGCAACAACGTGCTTTGAAAGATAAACACAGAAGAAACTGCACGTTATTTAATCTCAGCTATAGAGTCACGTGTATTTGTACCTGCTCATTTGTTCATCTGTCAGTGTATTTTGCTACAGACGCTACAGAACATAGAAACCGCAAGGTTACTACTACCTTTTGTGACCGATGCGATCTTCTGCAGGAACAGCTATCGAAATGAACCAACAAAATCCCCTTCGTCGACAGCCATCTGAACTTTTATTGTCTAACAACAGTCCTACAAACATCTCCCGGGATGCTCAACTTCTGAAACTTTCCATTCAACTTGAGGCAGAACAAGCCTTTACCCTGGACACCTTCACCCGGCTCTCCACTGCTAGCAGAGTAGCACTCTGATACTGTCCAGGACGCGCTGCAGCCTACTCGCTTACGTGTATTTACTGTAGCCTGGTTCGAGACACGCACAGAGAGACCCATGAAAAATCCACCCTTTCCTTCAGAGAAGTAAATAAATACATACATACAGACGACACAGTAAGGAAGAAAAGCTGAACACATGGCACATGGTCCTTTACCGAGGGGCAAATCCAGCACCAGCACGAGGAGCTTTGGGGCACGTGAGCGATCATCTACACCAGCCATCGGGACAAGCCAAATGCACACACACGAGCCTCGATTTAAAACAAAACAAAACAAAACACATTATGTGTTTTGTTGCCACAAAAGTAGCTTGCCACAAAAGTAGCTAACTGTATTCAGAACTGCATTATGTAAAGCATTGCCAGCAAGTTGAGGGAGGCGATCCTTCCCCTCTGCTCAGCACTGGTGAGGCCACACCTGGAGTGCTGGGTCCAGTTCTGGGCTCCCCGGTACAAGAGAGATATGGATGTACTGGAAATAATCCAACACAGATCTACCAAGATGATCAAGAGCCTGAAGCACCTCTCCTGTGAGGAGAGCCTGAGAGAGCTGGGACTTTTCAGCCTGGAGAAGAGGAGGCTCAGGGGGGGATCTTGCAACATCAGAAACAACTGAAGGGGAGGTGAAAAGAAGATGGAGCCAGGTTGTTTTCAGTGGTGCCCAGTGACAGGACAAGAGACAACAGGCACAAACTGGAAGACAAGAGAAGCCATCTGAAAGTCAGGAAGCATTTTGTTATTGTGAAGGATGACCAAGCACTGGTACAGGCTTCCCAGAGAAGTTGTGGAGTTTCCTTCTTTGGAGACCTTCAAAAGCTCTCTGGACATGGTCCTGGGCAACCTGCTCTAGGTGGCCCTGCTTGAATAGGTGGGGGTGGACCAGGTTACCTCCAGAGGTCCCTTCCAACCTCAATGATTCTATGATTCTGTGATACTGCCAGTTGCTGGACCACTCTCAAGCATATTAGCTTGCATCCTTCTTGCAGTGATCAACCAGCCTGCAGACACCATAATTCTCTGGGCAAATCCAGAATTAGCATTACCATATTCTCTAATTTTCCCTACAAAAATCAGAAAATGCATCCCAAGCTATCAATTTCCTTTTAAAAATGAGGAACCCCTCCATAAATAAGGAGCTCATTTGCAAAAATCCCTTCTTTAATCTACTTTTGAAATGTCACAAATACTCCTTCCCCACATCCATCCCTTCCTATCTTTGTGAAATATAGAAATGTTTGCCAAACTGTTGGAAAGAAAACGCAAATATAGGGACCAGAAATGCTTGAGTAGATACTGGCATCTAATCCTCAAGGACAATCATGGCTTAAGACATACCTTTTCCTTCAGCATACATGTGTATTAGTAGGTAGCTGAGACAGTTTCCCTGTTTATATAGTGGCCACTAAAAATCACACTTTTATAAGCCAAAGTGCCCTCATGTGTCTGCTAAATTAACTCCAATTTAATTAAACAAAGAGCTTCACAGTCAGGCTTCACAACCAAGCCAGGAACTGAAAAGGCTCTGAGAATCTCACTACTGAACTTCTCTTGTGACTTCGCGGTATTTCATCACCATGGACACACACAGCTTACTAACACCACCATTGCTCAGTGATCACAGTTTAGCTATCTGCAAACGCCGTCTAGTAAACCAGAATCAGCAAGCCAGAAGGAGCTATCTGGAAACTCTGTGAAGACCACAAAAGCAGGAAAGGTCAGTATTGTTGTTGTTGTTTTGTTTTTAAACACTTTTTGTATAATAATTTTAGCAAGGCCTGGTTTTTTTTTCATGCAGATTTAGTCATTTCTCTAATATTTATACAGCTCTGCTATTTTTTTTCCCATAAAACCACATTAACTAGCATTAACTCAGTTCTACTACTTTTCATTGTGACACCCTTTTAACTCTTTGGAAACTCTGTTCCCCAAAGCACTATACTGATTTCTGTACACATTCTTATGTTTCCCTATGACTACCCTACTTCTGATGCAGCTGCCACATTCCTAGCTTGGACACTGTTCTGCTGTTACTATGACAATAGATAAATACATTTTTTCTATTTTGTTCACCTATCCACTCAAATTTTGCATATTTTCTTTAAAAGGGACTACCAGTTCTAGTAGGATACAGTAAGCTTTAGTTTAAAATGTTAATTAAAAACATTATACTTCTCAGACTTCTCTCCAGTTCTAAATACTTGATTGCACTGTTCCTCTTTTGAATAAGTATTTTAGAAATTCTGTATGTAAAGTACAATTCACTCCTTTATTTTCTGATTATATTTGTAAGGACCATTAATACTGGTGCTTTTTCCTTCCTTCGGTATCTGTTGTGGACTTAACTGACCCTCTTATATTGCAGGTATCTCAGCAGTTTTAAAACTTAATGTTGTATGTTAAAAAATGAAACCTCTGATAAAACGACTGCTGAAAAATTAGCAATTAGCTAATTAAGCTAGGTAAGCTTTAAGTAGAATTGTAGCATAGTGCTCAAACTGTCTGAATATATATTCAAATAACTATATTACCAATTACTGTTATTTCAACAGTTCTCTTCCTCACTGGTATCACAAAAATTGCGCATAATTTCTAGATATCTATTTCCTATGATGTATTCTCTTTTCATCATTGGATACATACAGAAGATGAATTTTTAAGAGCAATATGGGGCATTGACCATATCCCATCATCTTCACTTGTTATCTCCCAAACAGTACAAAACATGTCTTCTAACTTATTTCTCAGCTTCAGCATGTGCTCAGCTATACTTACTGGCGTGAACTTGTGCCACACAGACAAGATCAACAAAAAAAATTATTCTGAAATTAAAGGAAAAAGCGTAGATTTCAGACACATTTAGCTTCTATATTTCTATTGTGCCTCAACACTGTTATTCATGTTTGTCTCTTCTGGAGAAATATCCTCTGTTCCAAAAGTGCATATTACTCTGGTCAATTTTATTAACTTGGTAAGTCTTATCTTTATTAGCACCGCACGTTTCCTCGCACTGGGCTCTGACCTGGGATGATGTTCTCTTTCCATGAAAACCTGGGTTTGTATCTAAGAATAAGAAGCACAGAGGTCCTATGCTCACATTTCTAGTACCCATTCCAGAACTGGCTCTTCCTCTCACCTGCAGCCCCAGCCTGCCTGATTGGTCAAAGTAATCTCACTGTCTTTTGCACTCCATTACGTTACCCTCCTAATTTCACAGAATTCCAGAATGGTTGAGGTTGGAAGGGACATCTGGGGGTTCATCTGGTTCAATCCTCCTGCTCAAGCAGGGCCACGTAGAGCAGGTTGCCTGGAAGGGAGTGTGCAAAGATGAAGGAGCCACACTCTTTTTATTAGTGCACAATGACAGGACCAGAAGCCACAGGCACAGACTGGAAGACAGGAGGTTCTCTGAACGTCAGGAAACACTTGCTTACTGTGCAGGTACGGCAGCAAAAGTGTGATTTGGTCTCTATCCTGTAAGAGTGCAGGTTTGGCTGAAAATTCTGTGTGTCTTGATTACCCTGGTAGGGCTGCAAACCCCACAGGAACTGGAAAGGAAACTATCAGCCACAGTGCCTATGCATGCTCTAATAGCCACTGAGGACACACCTCATGGGAACACAAGTGTTGGCCTGTACTGCATATAGGGTGCCAGGATTCTGGAAAACTCAGGTGTTGTGCTTCAGTAGTACACAAGATGCTTTTTTTCCTTCCTTATGAAAGAATAAGGCTTAATCTGTATTTCTCTCCTTAATGTTTTCTATAGACTAATATAGACAGCTTCTAGTCTAGCATGATGACCTAGCAGTCACATTTTAGAATTTATCAACATTCATGTTTGTAAGCTTCAGGCATCCCTTTATTTAGCCTTCAGTGCTTACTTGCTGGCTGAAGTTTTATACAGAAGATCTTCCGCCTACAGAGAATGTACTCATGTAATAATTCCTCAGTGGACTTTGACTTTGTTCTCCAAAGTACAGAAATAACACAACATTATAAAACACCAACAATTTTAAAAAGATATGTATTTTTCAATTAGTGGAACTACTTCTCGTCAGTTACCTACTAATGTAAAAATGCACATGCACATTACGTGCCTGTGTTCTTCAACTCAACACACGGGTGAGATAAGAGAAATTTTAGGTCAAACATTTTGGCTGTTGTAATGAACAACTGAAAACAAAAGGATATAAGATGGCATGATTGGGGAGAAAAAACAAGGTGACACAAAAAACATGTGACACAAATGCTCACTAAAAATTCATAATTTCCCTTTCCATTACAGTTTGCCAGAATTGGATACCCCATTGTGGAATATGGCATCCGTTACAAAGCAGATTAAACAAGACACCACTGGTGGTGGGAAAAATAAGCAAGGAGTAAGAACCAAGAATGGAGATATATCCAAAGGAATAAGTGACATGGAGACACTTGTCCAAGAGAGGAAGTCATACTTGCAGAAGGAATACAAAATACTTACCGAACATATGAACACATACATGGGAAAAGTGGAGTATTTCCTGCAGGAGAATAAATTCCTGGAAGAGGAAGCCCAACGGAATCGGGAAGAGAGTAACATTTACCTCTCCTACATAACAAAACACAGCCAGAAGTGCCAGAATCTAATAATAACACTAAATGACCAGAACCAAATTGATTTGTCTCAGGTCTGGATGCAGAAAGAGAAGCTAATCTCGCAGTATACAGAAAAAGAAAAGGAGGTAAAAACCAATCTGATGAATATGGAGGAAAAGTATTCTCTTATGAACAAGGAAGTTGAAGACTTGCAGCCTTTCAAAGATCTGCAGTTAGAACAGATTAAAAAGATTAAAGAGCTGGAGAAGGAATTGTTGGTCACAAAGATCCAGCATTCAGAACAAATGCACAAAATCAAGAGCAGATTTTTGCAGGCCAAAGCTGACTGTGAGGTGGACTCTCATCAGAAGATCCAGGTTCTCACCAAGAGAGCAGAAGAAGCAGCAATACAATCTCTAATTCAGCATATCAAACAAGTAAAAGCTGAGAATTGGCAACTGCGCCAGGAGTTGCTCAGACTCATCCAATGCTCAAAAGTCCTTAAAGAAATCAGAGTTCAACTGAGAGAGCAGCAGCAGCAGCTTCTTCGGGAGAACCAATGCACTCAGGATATGGCATGCATGCGCCACAGGTTACATCGGCATGAGGCACACAATGCAAACTGGAAAACCCACAGCTCTGACAGCCCCTCCAGATGTGGCCATTAGCCTAAATAAACATTTCTCTATTGCTCACTCATGACTCTGTATCACTAAACCTAGCTGGACCATCAACTGTTATTACAACTAGTTAAGTAACAGAGTATACATAAGTAACCTGAATAACTGACATGTTCTGTGGGTTGATGAAAGGATTCATTTACATAACTCATGCTCAGCATGCAATCTAGATGAGATCTTGAAAGCAACATCACCTTTTAACTTCCACAACATTTATACCAAGACAACTGGAACTGCACTCCTTTCATTCCCCAAAATAAACAATGACATTTTCTCTTTGAGATCAGACATCAATTAATAATTTTCCACACACAAATTATACTCTTACACATAGTGAGACAAACTCTATGTTAACCTTCACTGCAATCTACATCTACTGTTACCGTAAAATGAATTGATGTAGGCCAGCTCCTCCTTCCAGCACTTTTTTTTTCCAAACCTTCAACACAGCAAAGACTTTATTAATTTTATCTTTTGTTAGTCTCCAAAAAAAGAGAAAATAAATAAGCAAGTAACCAAATGCTTTAAACAATAGATGCAGTTAAGGTATTTGATCTTTCGTCATAACTATCAATAAAATATATTCATACTATTTATAAATACCTGGAGACAGAGGGATTTGGCCAACCTCTTTTCAGTGCTTTGTGGGGATAGGACAAGGGGTAATGGCCACAAAATTGAGCCTGGGAAGTTCCGCACCAACATGTGAAAGAACTCCTTCATGGTGAAGGTGACGGAGCACTGGAACAGGCTGCCCAGGGAGGCTGTGGGATCTCCTTCTCTGGAAATATTCAAGGCCCATCTGGACGCCTACCTGGGCAGCCTGCTCTAAGGAACCTGCCTTGGCGGGGAGGTTGGACCCGATGATCTTTTGAGGTCCCTTCCAACCCCTACAATTCTGTCATTCTGTGATTCGATATAAATTTTTGCTTTTTTCTCATTCTTTTCTTGCTTCAGTGTTTCACTGGAGAAGCAAAATTCTAGTAGCCTGCTGTTACATTCACATTTCAAGCTGAACACTTCTGGATTGTGATTATCTCATCAGCAATGATATTAGAGGTCACCCTTACTCTAAGTTTGAGTAGGCACAAAGGGATATTTTATAAATAATCAAAATATAGTTGAGGATGCAATCTCACAGGAGTGTCAGAGCAGGGACACCTTCAGCAGCTTTTGAACATGTGCAAGGATGGAGACTCCACAGCCTCTTTGTGCAAACTGTTCCACTGCTTGACCATGGTCACAGAAGAAAAAAAAAATCTTTCTTATGTTTAAATGGAATTTCTTAAATTTCAATTTCAGAAGAGTATGGCTCTGCCTCCCATCACCCTCTCCACCATTTAAACACATTGGTAAGATTCCCTGGAGCCTTCTACAGGCTAAACAATCACACTCTCCAATTATCACAGATGTTCTAAGGCTATATCTCTGTGGCCCCTTGCTGGGCACACTTCTTTATGTTCCTGTCTTTCTTGCACTGGGTAGGCCAGAACTGGACACAGTACTCAACAAGCGGTCTCACCAGTGGTGAGTAAAAGTGAAGAATCACTTGCCTCAACCAACTGGCAAGTCTCTTCTTAGTGCAGCCCAGGATCACAGAATCACAGAATCATCTAGGTTGGAAGAGACTCCAAGATCACCTAGTCCAACCTCTGACCTAACACTAACCAGTCCTCCACTAAAACATATCACTAAGCTCTACATCTAAGCATCTTTTAAAGACCTCCAGGGATGGTGACTCCACCACTTCCCTGGGCAGCCCATTCCAATGCCTAACAACCCTTTCAGTAAAGAAGTTCTTCCTAATATCCAGCCTAAACCTTCCCTGGCACAACTTTAGCCCATTCGCCAGGCACATGGGAGAATCAACCAACCCCCATCTTACTACAGCCTCCTTTAAGGTACCTGTAGAGAGCAAGAAGGTCGCCCCTGAGCCTCCTCTTCTCCAGGCTGAACAACCCCAGCTTCCTCTGCCGCTCCTCGTAGGACTTGTTCTCCAGGCCCCTCACCAGCTTCGTTGCCCTCCTCTGGACTCACTCAACCACCTCAATGTCCTATGGATGTTCTTGGCCTTCTTTACTGGAAGGCCACATTACTGGCTCATGGTCATCTTACTGTCCACGAGGACCTCCAGGTCCTTTCCTGCCATGCAATTTTCGAGACCATCTGTTTCCAGCTTGTACTGGTGGAAACAATTACTCCTCCTCTATTGCAGAACTAGGCATTTTTCAGTGCAGAACTTCATGTGATTCCTCTTGGCCTGGTTCTCCAGCCTGTCAGGGTCCCCCTGAATAGTACCACAACTATCTGCTGTAATAACCTCTCCTCCTTGTCTCATATAATCTGCAAATTTGCTGAGACTGCACTCTAGCCCGTTATCGAGGTGATTAATGACGAAGCCAAACAGTACTGGCCCCTGTATTTACCCCTACTTTAAAGCATTACAGTGACTGACCTCCAGCCGGTCTCTGTGTCACTGATGACAACTGTCTGATTCCAGCAGTTGAATTTTCACTCCATCTAACCATCCACTTAGCTAATCCATACTTAGATCAGTTTGTCAGCATCGATATTATGGGAAACAATATCTGCCAGAGCATGCTGGTAGGAAGGAACGACTTGCATTGTAGGCATTTACACTAACAACTGATAGATTAAAAAAAAATAAATAAAAGAAAAAAAAAAGAAAAAGAGAGAGAGAGAAACGTTACTGTGCATTGGAACAGGTGCAGCGAGCAAGTCGGACAGCTCCCGCTCACACCGGCACGCTCATTACAAGTTTGTAAGACGAAGGCGCAGGGTGGGATACGCTGAAGACCTTTTACACTCCCCCGCCGCACCCCTGGGAGCCGCGAGCGGCACCACGGCCGCAACCCGCCGCTGCCTGAGGGGAGCCCTCCGCCGGCGGCCGCGCTGCGCTCCACCAGCCGCCCCCTCAACCAGCAGCCGCGGCGCAGCCACGGCCCAGCCCGCGGCAGCTCCTCACGGCCACACCGCCGAGGGGCAGCGCGGAGGAACGGAGGCAGCCTGACCGCCACAGCAGCCGCTGCCCGCCGGCCGGCCGGGGCCGCACTCTGCGCCTGCGCCGTCCGGCGCGGCTGTTTCCATAGCAGCGGAAAACAACGGGGCGGGCGCGGCGCGGCGCCGTTTGCTGCCTCGGCTGCCCCGCCATGAGCGTGCCGGAGGTGGAGGCGCTCGTCTCCCAGAAGTACGAGATCAAGAGGCGGCTGGGCAAGGGGGTGAGCGCCTCGGGGGCCCTTGGGAGCCTGGGGAGATGCGCGGCGGGGTCCTGCGTTGCAGCGCGGGCACGCCCCCCCAGGCCGGTGCCCAGGCCGGTGGCGGCTTTGGCTTCGGTCTCGCTTCCGGCCCCGGTCCGTGCCCCTGACCGGAACCGCGCCTGGTGTTGGATGCCTCAGGGTGTACCAGTTGGAAAAAAAAAGGGCTTTGTAATGCTTATTAAACCTTAAAAATCACAAATCGTATTGCAAATAACAAATCGAGAACTTTCTGGGGCTTCTTTTTTCTCTTTTTGTTCTTAAAAAAATCAGCAATTAAAATGTTGTGATTGTAGCATATGAAACTGAAAACAGGTGTAAATTTCGCACCAGATTTTTTGTTTTGTACTTTACTGAGAACCATTCCCATGTTTTATGCTATACTTCTGTGTTTCCACACAAAGCAATGCTAGTACACTTAGTACACCTTAGTACACCTAGTTTATTAGTGAAATGAGTCTGAGCCTCAAAAAGATTTTCTGTTTGTGTCTGTCAAATTCTTTCACATTTACTGTAAATCGACTATTTAAGGTACAATGCCACATCAAGTAATTTTTTTCACATAAAATTACATATTTTTATGTGAGCCAAAGCTTGTTTGTAGGCTCTTTCTCCTCAGTCTCTAAGCCTTTCTTGATTTAGCTGTTTTTCTCTATTCTAGCAACTCTTTGCCGTTGTTTAGCTGTGTCGATACCAGTAGTTACAGATTTCATGTGCAATTACATGGGGGCACTTGAGAGAGGCACATTGTCATCCTTATCCACTAAGACAATGCTTTGTCTGTTCTCATTTTGAAATCAAGATCTTTCCTGTGGCTGTATTTCATTCCAGGTTTGCCTCTGACTTGAGGTTTGCTGCCATACTTTCAGTGCTTAGCAGCTTTCTCCCTCTGACTGAATGTAATATATCTTTTAAGGTGTTACGTTCTTTGAACAAAATTGGCATTATTCTTTCATCTGAAAAATTAAATTGAGGATTCCATTTGGAAACTGTTTCACAAGCATACAGTGGCATCCTTAAAGGATCTTAGTGGCTTCAGGCCACCACTGACATTATGAAAACTGCTTGTCAAGCTCTTAACTCAGGTGGTGCCAGTCTCCTAAATGCTTGCATTTCCTGCCTCTCATATGCAGAAAGCTCTATATGTATTGGCAAAATTCCACAGCTGATGAACTTATGTGAGTGCTTAAAAGACTGTCAAAAGGCCCTGAAACACGTGAGCACTGCCCAGAAAAATAGAGCAGAGAAGTGCAGCAGCAAGGGGGATAAGCTTCACAGTAAGGGAATTCAAACTGTTCATAATCTTTTCAAGTTAAAGGCTGTGTTGTCTGCTGAGGCAACAGGAAATTTAACTTGAGTTTCCCTTATTCTAGATGACTGTTTTAACTAGTATGATACTTGCAAATGGTGATTACTCAGTTTACCTTGTGGTACACATCCATTTCCATAGAATCATAGAATATCCCAAGTTCGAAGGGACCCATAAGGATCATCAAGTCCAACTCCTGCCACCACACAGGTCTACGCAAAATTTCAGACCATGTGATTAAGTGCGCAGTCCAAACACTTCTTAAACTCCAACAGGCTTGGTGCAGTGACTACTTCCCTGAGGAGCCTGTACCAGTGTGCGACCACCCTCTCAGTGAAGAACCTCTTCCTGATGTCTAGCCTAAACCTCCCCTGCCTTAGCTTGACACCATTCCCTCGGGTCCTACCACTGGTGACTAAAGAGAATAGATTGGTGCCTTCCCCTCCACTCCCCCTCGTGAGGAAGCTGTAGACTGCGATGAGGTCTCCTCTTTTCCAGGCTGAACAGGCCAAGTGATCTCAGCCGCTCCTCACACGTCTTCCCCTTTACGCCCTTCACCATCTTTTATTTATTTATTTATTTATTTATTTATTTATTTATTTATTTGGGGGTCATAGATTTAAATCTTAAGTTTCCACATTCTAGGGAATGCCTTATGTCTTCACATCAGGGTCATTTGTCACTCAGTTGCCCAGTTAATGTTTAAATATTTTTACAAAGTAAAACAGCTCCAATATACGATAGTGAGTGATTTTTGTACTTAAATACTCAGTGACATCAAGGCAGACTCCCAAGAATATTTGTGGTTCTGCAGTATGGGTTCAGGTCCTTGGCTATGCATCATGAAGTGCAAGCCGCTGGAGTATATGTACATCAAATAAGTGTTTTAGTGCTAGGTTTTTAGTACTAGGTTGTTGGTGATTGTATCTTTTTTTTTTTTTTTTCCATTTCATTTTCAGGAGAGGATATGTTTGTTCAGGATCTTAAGCAGACAAACCTTTTTGTATGCATGACAGATGTCTATTTCTGGTCACATCAGCTATGTAATTGGAAGTATCCTTTCTGTTTTCTTATATTATTTTAACTTCATTTTGCTATACTCTAGATTTCTCTCCTTTTGCCTGGTTCCTGCAAATAGGAAGTTCAACTGTTTTAGGAAAGACATTCTTAATATGGCAAACCTGTGTCTTGCAGCAGAAGTTCCATTAGTTGATAGGGCAGTTTAGGATTAGCCATAGCAGTGCTGAAACAGAACAGCGATAAGTACTTCTGAAAATACAGTGCATGGACACCTGTTTAATACAATACAGCTAATGAGATGTATTGCTATTGTTGTGTGTGTTTGCTGTATGTCATAGGTCTGATGGTTGAAGATGATTTCTTAACCAGCAGACACTAAGAAGATATTTCCCATACAATGAAGTTATTCCACAAGTTTTTACCTCGTGGTTGTTTTATAGTCACTAGAATCATCTTTTTATGTCTTTATTTAAGATCATAACCCAGAAATAGGAAGAACATTCTATTGTGATCTGATCTAGTGATTCCTATGTCACAACAAGGTTTCTTTCTTAAAGGTGAAAACATTCTCCTTGGAACAGCATGTTGTTGTTGATATTTCAGCATGGGGTGAAGAGGAAGTTGTCATGTTAATGGAAGACACATCTATGGAGACTTTGTCAAATACACTGAAACCATCTCTGGCTCAGGTAGAGCCTCAGCCAAAAATAACTAGAGGCCAGGAAGCTGTAAAGGGGGATCATTGTTATATATTTACTCATATACATCTGCTATTGGCTGCTTTGGGGTCCAGGATGCTGGACCTTGTGGTCCTTTGGTCAGACACAATATGGATGTTCGTAGTTCTCAAATCAACCAAGTAGTACTTATTGGCCTAGTTTCTCTTTCTTCTAGGTAGCTGGTGATTTGAAGCTCTGTTGAGTTCATTCTGCTTCTGTGCTGAAGGTTTTAACTCAGTGTAAGATGTTGTAGTACACTATTAATCTGTCCTTCTTCCCTCCCTAGGCTTATGGCATTGTATGGAAAGCAATTGATCGCAGGACAGGAGAAATAGTTGCTGTTAAAAAGATTTTTGATGCCTTCAGGAACAGAACAGATGCTCAGGTGAGGTATCATTCTTATAACATGTCCTGAGGGAAAAGGAATTCATCAATACTTTCAGGATTTATGTCTCCAAAAGATACTAGTTATTTGACAATTATGTAGTAGTATAGTCTACAGCTGCAATAGGATAAAAAGGAGCAATAAATGTCAGGCTTTGTATATCTTAATAGCTATAGACTACTTTTTAATGTCACTGAGGAAAAAGTGTCTTTATAGGCATGCACAATTTGATTCTCCCTTATAATGATGTTCTGTAGTGTCCAGACTTCCATAGCCCACTTGTGACTCTATAGGGAGCAAACAGTTTTTTCCAAGCCTGTCTACCACATGGAGCTTCCATTTACTGTAGAAATGAGAATGGGTTTGTCTCTGTCATTGGAAGTCCATACTCTCTTTTGTCATTCTGTTGATGTTATAATAAATGTTTTTTGTTTATTTCTAGAGAACATTTCGAGAGATTATGTTCCTACGGGTAAGGTCCATTTTTCCCTCCTACTCTTTGATTTTTAATTATCTCTGTTCATGTATTTTCTTCCCATCCTTTTTCAAAATGATCATCACTGACGTTTCTTTTCCCTTCTTTTCTGCAATGTCTTGACAAGCAGTCTTTCCATGACTGGGCAAAAGCACCGGAATGAAATGGAGAGTTAGTCTTGTTTTTCCCTTGAGACATGCCCTGCTTTTTCACCTTTTTTAGCAATATACCTTCTTTGTGATCGGCATATAGACTAGCACTTTCTGTCACTTCTTCCTTCCTTGTCGATGGAAAGTATTTTTCTTAAATTTTAAATGCCACTACTCAGAGATGGGGCTGGGGCATTTAAGAAGATTACATGACAAAATGTTTTTCCTCCATCACATGGAAAGAACACATCACATTGCCTGAAGCAGCTTCCCAATGAGGAAAGACTGAGAGACCTGGGTCTGTTCAGCCTTGAGAAGAGAAGACTGAGAGGGAATCTTATCAATGTTTACAAATATCATAAGTGTGTAAGACAGTGGGATTTAGCCAACCACTTTTCAGTGGCTTGTGGGGATAGGACAAGGGGCAATGGTTAAAAAATGGAGCACAGGAAGTTCTGCACCAACATGCGAAAGAACTTCTTCACGGCGAGGGTGATAGAGCACTGGGACAGGCTGCCCAGGGAGGTTGTTGAGTCTCCTTCTCTGGAGATATTCAAGGCCCATCTGGACGCCTACTTGGGCAACCTGCTCTAAGGAACCTGCTTTGTCAGGGCGGTTGGACCCAGTGAGCTCTTAAGGTCCCTTCAAACCCCTACAATTCTGTCATTCTGTGATTCTGTGTGAAAGAAACTTGACCACTTGAAGTAATCAAAGCAAAACTGAAAATGTAAGTTCTGTATGAAATTACTTACAGCTGCTCATGTTTGAATATAGTTAACCACATGCTGGGCCTAATTACCTTAGCAGTGGCATTAAAATTACTTGTCCATTCCTCCATGGACTTACCATGTAGAAACATCAATGTTTTGGAATAGTGATAATGTTGTTAAAATATGATTAGCTAAAGACACAAGCAAAGCAGGGCTCACAGGCTGTTTCCTGTGACTGTCAAGTTTAAGTACAGAAGATATGAGATTTTTAAGTTTCCTATTATTCTTTAAGCCTGAAGTAAAAGCAACAGTCCTAAGAGCAAAGTGAGAAAGTGTTCTCACAAACGTGAGAACAGTTCCTAAGAGGTTGATTCTGAGTTAAATCATCTCTGAAAGTGTAGCACTTCTGGAGTAGATGGGTGGAGAAAGAGCTGTGAGAAGAAAGAGAAGGTTATCTCTCCTGAATGAAAGACCGAGATGTTTTGGGAGAAGGTGGTTAATGTACCATTAAGCCCTGACTTTCATGGCTTTTGGTTCTCAGTAGTTTTAAGAATTTGAGTTTACACCTTCTCTTTTTGAAGGTTTTTTAAGCTCTAACTTAAAATTCAGGACTGAGAGAGCACAGGGTGAAAGTTGTAAAAAATATTCTTTCATTGGTAACTGGATGTTTTTCTTACATTGTTTGCCTCTGCAAATTCCTTCCTGTACGTAATGATTCCTTAGTTTCATCTGTATTTTATCATAAAGACAGTTAATGCACTTGATGAAGTTCATTATATTTGAGAAATGTTGATTCACAATCTGGGCATTTTGATGATTCTTTTCTGAGTGGTAAGTACTATTTTCTACAATGGGTAGCTCATGAAAATATTGGCATATTGTGAAGTGCTCACAGTGTCTCTGGCTGTGAAGAGGTGTTAGAGAGGTGTTAGCTATAGGAAGTAAAAGCTGTAAGGTTGAGGACAAAGTAAATGGTCTTGACAGTATTGTCAATCTGCAAGTGTGAATTCATTCCCAGTTTAAAATACTTGTATTTCTGTATCTCTGAGTATGGTAGCTGCCTGATCTCCCATTACAATCAGTTCAATCACTGCAGTCTGTATAGTGCTTCAGCCTGCCTTCAAGTAAACCCTTTCTGGTTAGTTAGGATTTTTAATTATGAATGGTGATGGCACCTCTGTTAAATTTGCACTACCACAATAATTCTTTACATTCAGTAGGAAATATAAGATGCATAATGTTGACTGGATTTTATCCATACATGCTGTAGAGGGATTTGTAGTACTAATGTATATATCATACAGAGTTTTAGACTGATTGGTTTCATACTGGAGCAAGCTTAAATACATTTTCAGTATTACAGTAGAAGCATAATGAAGGAAATAACATGTTAATGTTTCTGCTAGAGAATTATACAAAATGAAATGAATTACAGTACTTCTGGTGATTCACGAGAAAAACACTTGATTTTGACAGTTGTGTCTCTTCCCTCTGCAGGAATTTGGAGACCATCCAAATATCATCAAGCTGCTTGATGTTATCCGTGCTCAGAATGACAAAGACATCTACCTCATCTTTGAGTCCATGGGTGAGACTTAGTGTTGTGTCAGCCATTTAAATGCATCCTGTCTTATGAGTTATCTTTGTTCCTGCCTGTGGTAGTAATGTGTTAATGATTAACATGAATATTCATGTAAGTAGACTTGTAAGTTGGAGCAATACAGGTTTTTTGTGTATACCTGTTGTGATTAGGTGGGAATAGCAGTGAACCTTTGAAGGGAATAATAATGAGAGAACTAGCTAGTTGAGATGGAAGAAGGAAGGCAGCGAGCAACTGATTAGAAGACTTACAGAGACAGAAAGGATAATAGAATAGAATATAGAAGAGACTACATGCAGTTTTACTGTAAGAAAAATATGCAATAATGGAACAATTACTGTGGCATAAGCGGCAAGTTGAACTGACAATACAGAGACTGCAGTCACTGACTCATACTGATTCCAGTCCCTAGTGAGGTTCCTCAGGGCTCCTTTTTAGGGCCAGTTCTCTTTAATGTTTTCATAAATGACTTGGGTGCTGGACTCGAAGGTGTACTAAGTTTGTGGACAACGCTAAATTAGGAGGAGCTGTTAACTCCATTGAGGGTAAAGAGGCCTTGCAGAGAGATCTTGACAAATTAAAGGTCTGGGCAATCACCAACTGCATGAAGTTCGACAAGAGTAAGTGTCAGATTCTGCACCTGAATATATGTACAGACTGAGGGATGATAAGCCTGGAGAGCAATCCCATGGAAAGCAATATGGGCATTCTGGTTGACAGCGAGTTGAATATGAGTCAACAGCGTGCTCTGGCAGCCAAAGGGGCAATTGTATCCTGAGGTGCATCAGGCACAGCATTACTACACACCCAGTCAAAGGAAGTGATTGTCCCACTCTACTCAGTGCTGGTGCAGCCTCACCTTGAGTACTGTGTGCAGTTTTGGAAGAAGGACATAAAGATATAAGAAGGACATAAAACAGAGAGTGTCCAAAGGAGGGCTGCAAAGATGGCGAAGCATCTGGAGGGCAAGATATACGAGGGGCGGCTCAGGTCGTTTGGTTTGTTCAGCCTGCAGAAGAGGAGACTGGGGAGCAACCTCATCGTGGTCTACAGTTTCATCATGAGGGGGAGTGGAGGGGATGACCAGTTGATAAGGACTGGAAGGAACAGCATGAGGCTGCATCAGGGGAGGTTTAGATTGTATATTAGGAAAAGTTTCTTCACTGAGAGGGTGTTTGAGCACTGGAACAGGCTCTCCAGGGACATCCAGTGTTAGAACATTTAGACAATGCTCTGAAAGATGTGGTTTCATTTTTGGGTGGTCCCATGCGGAACCAGGAGTTGGACTTAATGATCCTTGTGGGTCCCTTCCAACTCAGGAGAGTCTATGATTCTGTGGTTCTGTTGGGGTACTATCAGTCATGTTAACTTCCACTGAGAATGCACTTGGGAGGTTACAGTTTGTACAATGGTCTATTCTGGCCTTGTTTTGAGGTACATATTCATAACTTTATAATCCTTTACTGATGTGTATTACAGAGACAGATTTACATGCTGTGATTAAGAAGGGAAATTTACTGAAAGACATCCACAAGTGTTACATTCTCTACCAACTTCTGAAAGCAACTAAATTCATCCACTCAGGAAATGTTATTCACAGAGATCAGAAGGTATATTTCAGTCACTAGTCTTTATCCTTCACTCAAGTTTTGTGTCAAACACTAAATGGAAAAGTATGAAAAGAATGAGACTAGTATAAGAACTTTGATAATAACCTAATGCAATTCAGAGAGTAAAGAGCTTATTAGTTTTCCTTTGTTCAATTCAGCCTTCCAATATCTTGCTGGATGCAGACTGCTTTGTAAAACTTTGTGATTTTGGACTGGCCCGTTCTCTGTGTCACATGCATGAGGATCAAGGCAACCCTGCCTTAACAGAGTATGTGGCAACACGCTGGTACCGAGCCCCTGAGATCTTACTTTCCTCTCGGAGGTAACTGCTTGTTATGAGTTAAGGGGATGGGACTGTATAATTTCTTCACTGCTGGGAAAAGTAATTGACTGGGAAGTCTTAAATCTGTTAATTTCAAATATTCTCAGATGCAATGTCTTATCACAGGTTCAGTTCCTCAGCATGCATTTAAACTTCTGTTCTGCAACAGAAAAATCTCTCATTTCATGTACATTTCCCCTCTGGCCTCTTAGATTGCCAATTTACCTACATTATGAGCTCATCTGTTTGTTGTCCTTTCTCCCACCAGACTTATTCTTTATCCCATTTAAATCTGCATCTTTACAAAATTTTTAATACTTCAGTCCTCTTTTTCCAATTTTTTCTTTAAGGACTCCGGGAAGCAGGTTTTTCCTCTTCATTTTGTTGCTTGTTTTCAAGCACTACTTTTCTTTTCCCTGCCAACGGAGTTGCAAGTTTTAGCCTATTCTACTTTTCCCTAAAGAGGATTTTCCCTAGAGTATTGCTGATACTTCTCTATTGTTGTAGGTTTTTGTTTGTTTGTTTTTGAGGGGGAGTGTGGGTGGTTGGGGAAGGTTGTTTTTTTTTTCTTTTGAGTTTTTGCTTGTTCATACTGTCTTTTATGTTTGGTTGCTCACTTGCTTAAAGAACTCTGCAGTTTCTGCTCTCCTTCTAGGACTAGGGAAAGAAACATGAAGTGAAAATAAGTTTGTCTCAGCTGTAACAGCTGATATGGCAAGAAGACTGCAGATACAATCTCTATCAATTTCAAATGAGGGTGATGCATAGCTAGCTGAGGGAAATTGGAATTATTAATCTTTTGCTTTCGTTGTAGATGCTTCATTTGGGATGATACCACTCCTTCTCTGCTTGCTGCAGCAACAACAGAAAGCAGAATAAGCGTTATGGGATGTTCCCATTCTGTTATGTGATGCATGGGCACACAGCATAACTGTCTTTTTCTTTACAACTCACTGAAGCATATTTAGCCATCAAGCTATGAGAACAGACCTACTACTAACACTTCAGAGTTTCTCATCCCATTTCTAGAAGTGGTATTTAGTCTTCCAGAACTCTTCATACATATTTTGGCTTTGTTGGATGACTGCATAGTCATCCACAGTCCAAATGTCTTTTTGAGTTGGCTGACATAAGCTAGCTTCCCTTTATCAACTTCTCATTTGAAAGAGCTTTTGCCAGGTTATGTTACAGGACATTTGAAGATTCTTACTTTCTAGGAAAGAAGTGAGCTGCCTGCCTTAAAGGTAGGTAAGATGTGAGATATGAATCTATACATGGACAGTTACTGCAGACCAGTTACTGTATAGTACCTAATTGGTCCATCATATGATCTGTAGCATCTAAGTCAGTATCAGATCTCATATTTCCAGATGAGCATATGTAGTCCAGCATGTAGCAGAAAAAAGAAAAAACACACACACACACAAAAAAAAAAAAAAAAAAGTGAGAGGGTAAGCACAGAACAGAGAATCTAAAGTATGTAGGAGAGTGTGGGAGAAAATGGTCATCAATTCTGAGTCTTCACTTGGAGAGATGGAGAGTTTGAGAGCAGAAAGTATATAATGAGATGGCATTCAAAAAAGAAGAGCAGACTGCATGGAGCTGAAATCGTGTGTGTGTGCAGCTTGGTACAAATACTGCTAGGACATATAAATATATCTAGTAGGCAAAGAGGTAGGATCATTGCCTTATATAAGGTAGCTTTCACCTTTCATTTTCTTAATGATTTCTGTTTCAGAAATTTCCTCCTTCGGGTGCAGATCTATGTTTCAGATTATATCTCTGTATAGCTTTTGAGCATGATACAGCCTTTAGACTATTACCCACTTCTCCTCTTTCATGTGGGTGCCAACGATGTAACCTGGCGGGATTCACTTCTGTCAATGGGCGAAATGTTTCTTGGCCTGTAACCTGGCAAGACCGATTGAGAAGTCTTTAAACTAGGATTGATGTGGGAGTACCATTAGGAATACTGTGGTTAAGCCAAGTAATGGCACAGCACTGTTTTAGGGTGGCAAGGTTAATAGGAGCATCTATGCCACTCCAGGGAGCACTGCAAGTTCAGGAACACATCTGAAATGCTTGTAGAAGAGTGCACACAGTAACAAGAAAAAATGGGATGAACTGGAAGCTTTGGACCTTTCGTAGAGTTATGATATCGTCGATATTAGTGAGACTTGGTGGGATGAGCTCCATGACTGGAGTGCTGGGATGGAGGGCTGTTGGCTGTTCAGGAGGGATAGGCAGGGGGCCCATGAGAGCTTCTTCCACAGTCACCTTTTAAAATCCCATTGTGCCACAAGTCAAGTAAATGGGGCAGAAGACCGGCCTGGCTGAACAGGGAATTCCTTCAGGAAGTAGGGCAGAAAAAGAAAATACTTGAGCTCTGGAAGCAAGGTCGGCTTTACAGAGAGAGTGCAGAGGTGCAGTCTGCATCTGCAGGGAGAAACCAAGCAAAGCCAAACCTTTCTATGATTCTTACCAGTTGTTTCTAAACAGCAGCTTATATCTTCACTATTGATCATGTGAAATGTATATATTCCCTTATCCTAGTATTCACCTTTAATATAGTTCCTTTTCTGGTTTTATAGAGTATACTTTTAATGGGATAAGCCTTTTTTTTTCTGTTTTGCTCTTGCCACTTTCATAATTCACCAGTGTCATTCACTTTATAATCAAAACCTGTTCATACTCAAGGAGTAATCAAGCTTATTTTTCTAGCAAAATAAGGTAATGTAGACAATATGAATACCAAGTACTGGAAAAATAAACCTAACTCTGTTCTTCTTTTATTTGTAGCTACACTAAAGGGGTAGATATGTGGAGCATTGGCTGTATTCTGGGGGAACTGCTACTTGGGAAGCCTCTTTTTCCTGGAACATCAACAGTGAATCAAATAGAGCAGATCTTGAGGGTCATTCCTGCCCCATCCCGAGAAGGTAAGACTCTTCTATGGAGAAAGGTATGTAGAGAAGAGATAAAAAGAGTGAAAGCAAGCAGCCTGGCTGGATCAGGAAAAATGTATCTGTGGTAGGTTATTCTACCATCTTCCCAATGAAGCTGAAGATTATCTGTGAAATGTTAGTGTTGGAGGAACATAGGCCTGTACTTGATTAGATGAGAAACAAGAACTAGGGCTTGAAAACATTTTTGAGATTTGTAAGATGGTAACAGTTTAAAACAGAGTATCATACTGCAGAGGGACTTCTGTAATAACAGTAAATTGGGCTTTTTGGTCTGGAAGTCTAAATACAGAATTGAAAGCTGGAGAAAGTATATTTTAAATCCAAAATTGATTATTATTATGATTGTCTTCTATAGCTTCTAGTCTAACAGTCCATACAGTTTACTAACTTTTGCAACATAACGTTCTGACTGAACTAACAAACAGTTTTTAGAAAGATAGCTAACTTTATTTTAAGAACATGTTTTGGATAATTCTATTCTAGTTTAAATGTATGTATGTTTTTTCTTGGAGATTTCATTGCTGTGAATAAAATATGGATGAAAATGTATATGAAAATACCAAAACTAAAGTTAGAATAGCCTGCACTAATAACAAAAATGTGAATAGCATTTTAGGACCATTCTCAGCAATATAATTGAAAAGTGTGTTGCTAATGTTATGACCGGAAGGCTTGCACTCTGATAAGACCACAGGGCAAGTGACTCACTATCAGAAAGTCCTGTATCCTAAACACAGCAAGAAGGTTGTGAGACACATTTCTTTTTTTGCTAGACAAACAAGTACAAAATAGACATATGTTCAGAGTATTCCAAATGTGGAAAATCAAGCTAATAACAGCAACTTAACCTAAAATCCCCTTGCAACTGTTCATTGTAACCCCAATGGTGCAATGAAGAAATTGATAGCTGGTATCCCTTGTAGTCTGTTTAAAACACAAGTGATTCAGGCCAGATCATTTTGCCTCAGATATCCTAGTGTTTCTAAGTATGTAGGTATAAGAGTACATGTTTCTGAAATCTACAGAGAAGTAAATAGGAACCATGAAAGAGCATTTTTAAGTCAATATTCCACCCCCCTTCCATAGGATTTCCTACTGAGCTTTCTTAGGCTAATTTCTTCTTTCAACGTATACATGGGCAGAGGCCAGTGGGATGAGGTTCAACATGGCTAAGTGCCGGTTCCTGCACTTTGGTCACAACAACCCCATGCAATGCTACAGGCATGGGGCAGAGTGGCTGGAAAGCTGTGCAGAGGAAGAGGACCTGGAGGTGTTGGTTGATGCTCACCTGAACACGAGCCTGCAGTGTGCCCAGGTGGCCAAGGAGGCCAACGGCATCCTGGCTTGTATCAGGAACAGTGCAGCCAGCAGGACCAGGGAGGTGATTGGTCCCCTGTGCTCAGCTCTGGTGAGGCCACACCTCGAGTACGGTGTTCAGTTTTGGGCGCCTCACTTCAGGAAAGACATCAAGAGCTGGTGAAGGGCCTGGAACACAAGTCCTGTGAGGAGCAGCTCAGGAAACTGAGGTTGTTTACCCCGGAGGGTCAGGGGAGACCTCATTGCTCTCTACAACTACCTGAAAGGAAGGTGTGGGGAGCTGGGGGTCGGCCTCTTCTTGCAGATAACTAGCGATAGGCCTAGAGGGAATGGCCTCAAGTTGTGCCAGGGGAGGTTTAGGTTGGAAATTAGGAGAAATTTCTTCTCAGAAAGAGCAGTCAGGTATTGGGATGGGTTGCCCAGGGAGGTGGTGGGGTCACCGTCGCCGGCGGTGTTTAGGGAAAGGTTGGACGTGGTGCTTGGGGACATGGTCTAGTGGGTGATAATGGTGGTGGGAATATGGTTGAACCAGATGATCTTGGAGGTCTTTTCCAACCTTAATGATTCTATGATTCTTATGTTAATGTCAAACACTTGCTTTCCTTCATAAACTGTATAGCTCTGGTAACCCCAATCTTGGCATTAATGGTATCTTTTCATTATTCCAGATATTTTGGCTATGCAATCAGATTACAGGGCCTCAGTTATTAGCCGCATGAGTTCCTGGTAAGCTGGGTATATTAAATATGTCTCAGAAGTCAACAATCTACTGTATAATGTGGACAAAAAAATCACCTGTTGTTCACCTTCCAGAGTTCACCAGTAGAAATGCTTTCTGCTCTCTGCACATTCACCTGACTCTAGGGAGGGGATGTAAAGTTTAAAAAGAAAAGAGTGATGAGAAGAGTGATGACATTGTAATCTGGGAGTAACAAAGCAAAAATGAGGTTGGACCTACATTCCAAGCTATTGTCATGTGTACTTTCTCAAAATTATAAATTTTCCTATCCTGACTTTTTTAGGTATCTAATGTAATTGGTTCACACATGGAAAGCCTGATAATTCTGCTTAAGTAAATTAGTCAGTTATTACATACCTGATTAGTAAAAGTTAGGAAACTTTACACTCTTAAAGCCATAGCAAGTTAGTCACGATTCTCTGTACTCAGAGAGGCTACTTCAAAGATCCAAAAGGGTACCAGTGTGCTTTTGGTGTAGCTGCTATGGTTACAGAGATTAAACAACTGTCTACAACTTCCTAGCCTCTCGGTGAATCCTGTAATGGGGCTGCTGCATGTCAATAAGCAGGAAGTGTAGAGGTGGGGATGTGAGTAAGCAAGCAAGGGACTTAGCTGCCAACTAGGGTCAACCCAATGCAGTACCTCTGAGCTGTCTTGTTTCTATAACCCTTCTCCACAGTGGAATAAAACTACTGGAAAACTACATTCATTCCTAGCTGAAATGCACTTTTTTTTGACAGTCCTGCTCCTAGATTTTATGCTCCTTTTTTTTCACCTGAAAATATGGAATACAAATGGCTAGGTTCTGATAGACAGATCCAGCTAGGTAAAAGAACAAGTGAAATCTTGTTCATGATTTTTTCTGAGCCATTCAATCCAAATCCAAATTCCGTGTTGGATCATTTTTCTAAACTAAAAATAATGTTGTCATGGAGTAATAAAATGTTTTAAAATATGAGTAAAAATAATGTTTTAAAACTGTTTTTTCAAATGATTCTATGATTCTATGAAATGCATTAAATATTTTCATGTTTGTTATGTTAATAAATATCTTCAGGATTTAAAAAATGCAAAACCAGATTTTTAAACTTCAGCTTTTCTTTGCAAATGATATAGAAATATATTTATGTGGTCTTAGGGTTGGATTCATGGAATCAGCATTTAAACTGAAACATGCAAGTTAGGAGTATGGGCTTCCTGCATTGTCAAAAGAAGAACAGAAGTACTTCCACAACACTGATCATTACTCTGTGTTCTGGCATACTGACCTGTATCTCTCTTTCCACTGAAACAAGAGAAAGACTAGTCTTAAAAGTTAGGCAGGCACTTCACATAGGTTCATAGCACTGAGAGAAAGGAATCCAAACCTAATCAAAGAGGTAAAAGTCTTTGTCATACTCACAGACCTGTGCTTTTGAGTGTTCCAGAATTATGACACACTATTTGTGAGTGAACTCTGGAGACAGGTGTCACCTTGATGAGATTCCCAGAACTATAATTCATGACTTACCTGTGAGTTAGACATTGGGTTCTTATATCATTGTTTCCTGACTTCTAGGCAACGAGTAACTTTTGAGGAGATTTTACCATCCTCTACTCCTTTGCCTGCCTTGGATCTTCTGAAGAAACTTTTAGTGTTTAACCCTGATAAACGGCTGACAGCAGAGGAGGCCCTTCAGCATCCTTACGTGAAAAGGTGAGACTAATATCATAGAATAATAGAATAGTTTGAGTTGGAAGGAACCTTAAAGATCATCTAGATCCAACCTCCCTGCCATGGACAGGGACATCTCCCACTAGACCAGGTTGCTCAAAGCCCCACCCAACCTGGCCTTGAACACCTCCAGGGATGGGGCATCCACAGCTTATCTGGGCAACCTGTTCCACTGCCTCACCACCCTCAGAGTAAAGAATTTCTTCCTTACATCTAATATAAATCCACCCTCCTCTAGTTTACTCCTTGTCCTATCACTCCACTCCCTGACAAAGAGTTCCTCCCCAGCTTTCCTGTAGACCTCCTTTAGATATTGGAAAGTTGTTATAAGGTCTCCCTGGCACTTTCTCTTCTCCAGGCTGAACTATCCCAACTCCCTCAGCCTGTCTTCTGAGGAGAGGTGCTCCAGACCCCTGATCATCTTTGTGGCCCTGCTCTGGACTCGTTTTAATACTTCTGTGCCCTTGTGCTGGGGGCCCTAATGCTGAATGCAGTACTCCAGATGGGGTCTCAAGAGAATAGAGCAGAGGGGAAGAATCACCTCCCTTGATCTGCTGGCCATGCTTCTTTTGATGCAGCCCAGGATATGGTTGACTTTCTGGGCTGTAAGCGCACATGTATCAATTCGCAGTTTCTTCTGCTGTCTGCTGAAATGGTATAGAGCTGCTTTTGGCACAACTTTCCTTTATATCCATGGTAGAAAAAAAGACAAAGCTAAATCCTAACTCTCTCTAACCCTATTTAGACTAGAGAGAACACTAGGTGATCTGACAATCCTTTGTAATACTGTATTAAACTGTAGAGCTGTTTTTAGTCTTAGTGACTTATGTTGTGTTGTCATCTTAGGTTTCATTGTCCTGCCAGGGAGCCCTCTTTGGATTATGATGTGATTCTTCCTTTAGTTGATGATATCCAGCTATCTGTGGCAGAATATCGAAATAAATTGTATGAGGTACATTCTTCTATTTTCTGAAATCTCAATCCTCCAGGTAACCTGTAATTCTTGACACACTGATTTCTGTCATTTTCTTCTATTTCCATTCCCCTTCCATGCTTACTTACAGGTACAGCTTGGTGCTTCTTATCATACTGTCATAATTTTTTAGAGAAGTGTTTAAATCTAGATTCCCACTGGGAAAAGTCTGTAAAACCTGGTGTCTGAGAAAGACTGTGTTAGAGGAAAATATATTAGGCTGTATCCAACAGCCTAAGAAATGAGGCTGTTGCCACTTGGTGTCCCCAGGTCCAGACAGTAGAAAGCCTCAAAGTATTCCCTGTAGGCTCAGGCATACAGAGAACGTAGGCACACTACATATATACACACATAAATGGACAGCCACACAGGTCACAGACAGACAGAGCACTCACACAAACATAGCACCAATAGCCTCATCCTGCTCACTTCTCTGGCTGAGCAACTGGTCTCAAACACTGTCTGACCAGTAGCTGTCCCCTGGATCCCAGGCCCCCCAGTTACTGCACTTGAACATATGAGCCCCCAAGACAGCAGCCCTACACGGATTGCTGGTATAGACCATGCAAGCATACATATACAGCTGCCCTGGATTTTCTAGGCCCTTTAGCTGATGTTCTTTGTGCTTTCACACCTAGAGATACAGAGGTGCTCTCATCCCCTTAGAGACCCACTCACCTCTGTGCTCCCAGACTATTTGAGCCATTCACTGACTAGACTAGACTGGCTTGATCTGCTAGCCATTACATCACCATTAAAGGCTGATGGCTTTGCTGAGACAGCTCTTGGAGGGGCCCAGTCAAGGTGTCTGCTTCCCCAGAGTCCTTAATTTGAGTTCCCATTTGCCATTGTGCACTTGTGTTCCTCTCAGTTTGTGCAGATGTGTCTTTGACTGGCTGGTGGTTCCTGTGAATTGGCTTGAGAGCAGCTTGGCATGGTATTATTTGGGGTCCCCATCCTGGTTCTCTTTCTGAGCTCCTTTATGGATTTACATGTAAGCTTTTATGCCATATTTATGTTTATTGCTCAAGAGTAGTCAAGTGCCATTGCATGATGCACCACATACACAGAACAGTCAGGTTTCAGAATTACAGAATCACAGAATATCCCATGATGGAAATGACCTACAGTGAACATTAAGTCCCTGGCTCCACACAAGACCACCCAGAAGTCAAACCATGTGTCTCAGAGTGTTGTCCTAATGCTTTTTAAACTCTGGCAGGCTTGGTGCCACAATGACTTCACTAGGGAGCCTGTTCCAGTTCCCAAAAACTCTCTCAGTGAAGAACCTTTTTCTAATATCTAACCTGAACGTTCCCTGATGCAGCTTCAAGCCATTCCCTTGGGTACTGTTGCTGGTCACCAGAGAGAAGAGATCAGTGCCTCCCCATTCCCCCAGTGAAGATTAAGCATAGATGAAGTGCTAATAATAAAAGACAGTGATATTTTAGTAGCCATATTGTGAATGCATTAATGTGGGAAAATAGTAGTACTTGAAAAATCAGAAAATAGTGTAATAATCAGGGAAGAAAAAAAAAAGCTGATACTGGACTTTTAGCTGTACGGGGGAGAAAGGAAAGGTAGTATTTTGATGCTATTTGGCAGACATGTTAAGATCAAAAGGAAAATAAAAAGCTGACAGTAATTTGGCAGTGGAGCTGACAGTAATTTGGCATCTTCAGTGAAATAATATGAGTAGATGAGATCTGCTTTAAAAAAACAAAGCAAGAGAGAAAAGATGAGAAAGACTTAGAGAAACTTCTGCAGAGAACAGAAGTAACTAAAGTAACTGTTTAAATGTAATGTTTAAAGGAATGAAAGAAGATCAAAATTAAGATAAATCAGATTTAATTGTCGGACACAATGGACTGAATTGAATGGTGGTGTGAGGCAGTAGGAGGAGGATAGCAACAGTGAATGCTCTAACAATGAAATAAAACGAGCAGCAAAAGTGGAAGTAAGTCAAGACTTCAGGATAAGAAATTGTTTTGGGCTTTTTTCCTTATTTTTTTTCAGTGAATATTTTGTGAATATTATGAGGCAAAGTATCTGGAAGATGGTGAGAAAAGCAGGAGCTGGAAAGTGAATGTAGTAAAACAGGCATTGGAAAGAATGTCAGTGGGAAGAAAAGGTTGAGAAGGAAGCTTAGAGATCAGAAAATCTCAGAATGAGAAAGATTGATAAGGGTGACCAGCTTCCCAGGGAGAGAGAAAAAGTGTTATTGCTTCTATGAACAGCAATTAAAATTTTTAAAAAGGAAAAAGAAAGTTGTTTTTTTAAAAAAGGTGAACATAGTGAACATTTCTTTTAAGGTCTTTAAAGGAAAAAAAAAACTCTACTGTGAAAAAGTGTTAGGAGTCATGAGCAGATGACTGAGAAAAATGAGTACTGAGCATAAGTAGGAAAGGTATTACAAACATCAGTAGATCATTCACAGATAATCTAGGTACAAGGTTAAGAAACACATTTTGACTAATCCTAATGATAGTGTGCCAAGTTCGGCATGACTGTGATCAGAGGAGGGTGAGAGCAGGTTGTCTGTACCAAGACTCCAAACCTCAGCAAGGATTCTAATGCTAGATAATAGCCATGTAGAGGTAGGTGAGATTATGAACTAACTGCAATGTATGTTCCTCTGACAATTTAGAAATTGACTTGGCAAAATTCTAGAAAGAAATGGTAAGAAACAGCATAGTGTTAACCATTTTTTGCCATACAGATTCTGCCTTTCCTGTAGCTAATGGCAACTTTATGTAGTGGTATTCTCCCTAAAGATGCATTGAAGTTGCCTGTTGACCCAATCCTTTTTCTTAAGGCTTCAGCCCATTCTTTCTTTCCACTAAGAATATTATTTCTATCTTCTTTCCAACCCTAAATTACTTTTAAAATTATAATTCTTACATATCCCATGAAATAAATTATTTGCATGTTTCTCTCTTTTTTTTTTTTCTTTTTTTTTTTATTCCTCTGCTTTGCTGTGTAGAGTGTTAAGTCTAACTGACTTTTCCTTTCTGTAGATGATCCTTGAAACGAAAGTAAATAGCCATCCAAAGGAGCAAATGCAGAGAGAAAACATTCAACTAAGTCAATCTCAGTCCAGGCCATTTCTTCCATATTCCAATTCTATGACTTTACCCACCAGGAAGAGTCAGAAAGAACCAACACCACCTCTTCTAAAAAATCCACAAATGCATAGTGGAACTACAACTGCTGTCCAGCCAGAAGTATCCATCCAGAGTGAAGATTTAGCAAGATCTTTATGTCAGAGATCAAGGATCAATGTGATATACAATCCCATAACACACATTGCTATTCAAAGTAGGTACTACCATCCTGCAATTGGATGCAATGCACCATAATGAGGCATTATTATGGAGAAGAAAGAGGAAAATAGATTGAATGAGGAAAAAGAATTAACAGGGCAAAATGAGAGTGAAACTGTGGGAGGAAAATGACATAAGAGCAAAACACTGTTGAATGACTTCTGAGTGTGTAATGTTCTTTTTAGCTCTTGGCTGCCTCAGTCTTGACCCTTTACCTTTTCTGTTTTCTCTTCAGTTACTTCTCTGGTGCTGTTTTCTTTTCCCCTGCTCTTTTGAACTGGTTTTGTTTGCAACTTCTTTCTAATTTTATTCTGAATATTTTTGTCCAGTTAGTGAGATTAAGTGTTGTGGCTGAGGCTGACTCACTGTTTATACTCTGTCCCTGCTTCAGTTAGTGTGTTCTGTGTCCTCATGATTTTCCTACTTTCTCTCATGTTTTTTTTCTCCTGCAGGTAATGCAAATTCTGGTGCTGTGATCAGGAACCATTCTGCACCACATCATCAACAGGCAAAAACTTCTAACAACGGAAAACCGGGGAGACAAATCACATGGACAAATGCAAATACTCAGCTACTTCCTAGAAGTGTACAGAACCTCTGTAATGTAAGTAGCAGTCTTGCACAGAAAACAGATAACTTTTCAGGGACCGAAATGATGTAGACAAAAAATATCTTGATTTGCAGCTTCGTAAAGATACTTACATGAGAGGCAAGTCATATTGTTCTGATAGTTACTAAATTACTGTCCATCAGTTAAAATTACTTATGATAAAGATACACACTGCAATTTCACTGCCTGTATCTAGTGTCAGTCAAATGGTATAGGTCTTGTACTGAGTATGTTCCCTTTACTAGAGCACTGAGGAGTGTGCTAACTGATGTTTCTGGAAATAACTGGTCATAACTTACCTCTAATATGCAGTGGATTGAGACAGAAGCTTGAATATTCTAGTCGTCTGTGTTGCAATACCTACATTTCCAGTGTTATGTCTACTAATGAAGTTTACAACCCTCAGTTAAGTTCTGTACAAAAGGCAGCATGTTGAGAGGAAGACCATGTAATGACCAGGAAACACCAAAGACAGAGATGTGTCTTAAACCTTATATCTCCAACATATGTAATGCTGATCTTCAGCTACTCTGGGTTTATAAACACAAACTTTCTCCTGGAATTTTAAGTCTAACCGCAGTCTTTCAAATGAATCCATTGTCATCTCTGAATTGAGTAAGAGCATTTCAGTGCTTATAGGTTCATGCAGGAGTTCTGTGAATGACCGTTGAACTTAAATAAAGGATTTAGGCACTTTAGAGAACATAAAGTAACACAGCCTTTTGTAATACTAGGTTTCTGCTTCATAATCAGGACTTTTTTTATAATCAGCAATGTGTACTGGCAGCCAAGAGGGCAAACTGCATTTTTGGGGTGCATTGAATGTAGCATAGCCAGCCAGCCAGAAGAGGCATTTCTCCCACTATACTTGGCATTGATGCAGCCTCACCGTGAATATTGTGTACACTTCTATGCTCCACGATATACAAAATCTATTAAGATACTTGAAAGCGACTAAAGCCACTAAAAGGGCTGGAAGGCATGTCCTGTGAGGACACTTGGGTTGTCTAGTCTGGAGAAAAGAAGGCTAAGAGGTGACTTCATTGCTCTCTACAACTTCCTGAGCAGGAGAAATGGAAAGGGAGGTATAGGTTTCTTCTCCCTGGTAACCAGTGATAGAATGCAAGGGAACAGCACAGAAGTTCACCAGTGGACGTTCAGACTGGATATTAAGAAAAATTAACCACCAGAGGGTGGCCAAACACTGGAGCAGACTTTCTGGAAAGGTGGTTAACATGCCAGTCTGTGTTCAAGAGGCATTTGGATAATGCCCTCTCTAATTATAGGATCATAGAACACCTTGGGTTGGAAGGAACCTTAAGATCATCTAGTTCCAACCCCCCTGCCATGGGCAGGGATGCCACAGGAGGTGGCAGATCAGATTACTCAGGGCCTCATCCAGCCTGGTCTTGAACACCTCCAGGGTTGGGGCATCCACAGCTTCTCTGGGCAACCTGTTCCAGTTCCTCACCACCCTCTGAATGAAAAATTTCCTCCGAACATCCAATCTAAATGTCCTCTTTTTTAGTTTAAAACCATTCCCTCTTGCTCTGTCATTGTCTGACCGAGCAAAAAGTTGCTCTCCATCCTTTTTATAAGCCCCCTCTAAGTATTGAAAAGCTGCAATAAGGTCACCTTGGAGCCTTCTCCAGGCTGAACATCCCCAGATCTCTCAGCCTTTTTTCATAGGGGAGTAATATGCTTTAACTTCTGGTTATCCCTGAAGTGGTCAGGTGGTTGAACTTGATGATCTTTGAAGGTCCCTTCCAAGTGAACTATTCTATTCCATTCTAAATCTTAATCACAATGGATCATAACTATCAGATAACTGTAATAAAAAAGGTAGAAATTTCTCTGCAAATTCTCTTCCTGTTTCTTTTTTCCATCTTGAATTTTTAATGCAACTTCTTTTGAGATGTGCTGAGATCAATGACCATACTTTCCTTTGCCCTTTTTGTAGAGGACAGGCTAATTTTGACTCCATTCTGCTTTCAATTTTATCACTTCAGACAAGTGGGAATTTGAATACCATTTCAAATCATTGCATTGTTCAGGTTATCATCAACTCCCTTTGACTTCAAGAATCACAGATCAGTTGCTTTTAAATTCTCTTCAATAATGGTGTGTGAAGTCCAGAGCATGTAGGTAGCATACTCCTTTTTTAACCTGATTGTCACAGTTGGATATTCCAAATTTAGCTGGAGAATTTGTACTACCTTTATTGTCAGCCTAATGGACTGCTGTTGCTTAACAATGAAGGTTTCAGTCCTGTCCCCTGCTTCTTCCTCTTCTCTCTTCCTTGCTTTGCTTCTTTGTGCAAATTCCCATGTTCATTGGGTTCTTAAATGACTCTGTGCCCCTGCTTTTTCTTTTTCCTTGAGCTAGTTGTCTGCTGACAAACTCAAGGAGAGCCTAGCCAACACAAGGTGATCATGGCAAAAGAAGATGGAATAAGGCACCACAAATTACCCTTTTTGTGACAGTAAAGATTGAATTATTTATTGTGAGACTTTCTCACATCCCCACAAAAGAATACTTGAATATCTACATGCTGGAGCTCCAAACCATTCAAAATGTATGCTGAGTGCAGTTCAGTTGGATGAAGAGACTTCTGACAGAAATTCTGACAGATGACACTGTCAAAGAAGAGTCAGGTGTGATCAGCTGCTTTGTATCAGCATGCAGTATCATACCTTAAAAGAGACTATTTCCCTGAACACAGCTCTGAAAGACTAGAACTATTTCAACCTAGAAACAAGCTGAGGACAATGTTAATCATCAAGCTTGTTCTTATTAATAGCATCGATAGGTGATTACTCCCAGGCCTATGGAACTGTATGTAATTCTGCAGTGCGGAGTCTTCCAATTTCAATTTCAAATTCCTCCCAACAATATGAGTAGCAAATACGAAAGAGTTCTAACCAAGTGAAATACAGCTTGTCTCATCAGTCCCCTAACCTAGCCAGTAACAGCAATCTGTTGTGATTGATTCAAAAATATATACGAGTAGTTGCTCAAAGGAGACATGATTTCTACAAAGTTCAATGTAAGTCCACATGTGCACACTAACAACCCACCTTTCAGCCTTTCTACCTTGGAATCCCATTCAAAGCTTTTTGAGATTAGCAGAGAACTATTTATTCCACACGTGAGGAACAAGTGTGGAACCATCAATGCCACAATGTGAGATTGTGGAGATTATTGCATGTGCAAATATGTATATAAACAATGCGTTTTGAAGATTCTCTAGGCACTTGTGACTAACTTCATGCTACTGGAAGCACATAAGAGGGAGAAGATCATGCTACACGTGCTTTGTATTTGTTCCCTGAGAGGCTAACACTGACCATTGCCAGAGACAAGATATTGTGGTGGGTGCTCATCAGCGTTGTGGCTAATCATGTGTTAAGTGAATTTTGATTTTTCCATCTTTCTTGGTCAGCCTCAGCAGGAGCTGAAAAGTTCTGACATTCCAGCTTGCTCTGCATTCATTTTGCATTCATCTCTAGTATCAAGTCAGGCTCATGAAACTCTTGTTCTCTGCCATTTGACTCCTATAATGGCTGGGATGACAGCAGTCAGTGCCACTCTTAGTGTCTTCCAGTTAACTAAAGCGGTTCACTAAGCATAAGCTGCAGTGAGACAGCTGTCCTTTAAAGCTGCAGTAATATATACAGTAATGTATTATGCATTTTAAAGCATTAATACTTGATTAACTTTCCCCCACATGGGCTAATGTCCATAAGCAATTTCCAACTCAGACACTTACCAAGCCATTTGACTGGCAGAAGCCAGGAGGATGTACTGGGAAATGATGAGGATGACATGTCTTTTGTACATTTATTTAAACCATTCACTACCACTGAAAACAAAATACTAGCCAAACAGACCTTTGAACTTTTGCTCCAGTGCTCCAATGCTGCTAACTCATTCCTGATACTCCCATTTTAAAACCCTTCTCCCTCACATCATTCTTGCCACCCTGTTCCTGATACTATGAAACACTCTATTTTGTTTGTTAGTCAATTAACATTCAAGATCTGTTCTACTCCACAGCCGAAGCAAATTCTTTGTTCCTTACTTGTATTTTAGAATGCCGATTACAGATTTCTAGCTGTCTTTGTTTTTCTTTCTCACACAGAATCCAAGAAATACTCAGTTTCACAGCAAAGATGTCCGTCCCCTTCTGAAATCCAGTAAAAAGATGTTCCAGGTTACTGCAAATATGGGAGCTGCTGGTGATCCAAAAGCATCAATGGGCAGTTACTCCCAGGCCTATGGAACTATATGTAAATCTGCACTGCAGAGTCTTCCAATATCAAATTCTGCACAACAACATGAATAGTGAATATGAAGAGTCCTAAGCAGGTGAAATACAGCTTATCTCATCAATCCCCTAACTCAGCCAGTAACAACAAGTAAGAGCCAAATATAACAGGCATTTGACAGTTACCCCAGCTGAAGAGAAATGCTTTATTCATTGCATGGAAAAATGTACCACCTTCCTTTGGACAAACCAACAGGGAAAAGAATCTAATCCCTTTGCCTTACAGTCTTCCCAGACAAGGACACAGAACTATTTGCTCCCCTAATCTGAGAACATTGAATACTGTCAGTTCATATTCCTCATTTTAATTATTGCAAAAAAATTACAGAAGGTTGCAATGTTTTGATGCTTGACTATCTTTAGACATATTCAGGTTTCTTTAGCAGCTTCAGTTGCACTGCCTAAGTCCAGACTTTTTTTGAGCAGAATAAGTAACTAACTGTTCGCTGAAGGCCAAGAAGACTGAACAAACCCTTCGCAGGTAACATTAAAGCCCTTCATACACTAATTTCTATAGGACTCTTTCATGGTAAATGAATGAACCTGAATAAACAAAGTTAATGGTGGCCTACTTCAACAAAATCAAGTAGATAAGTATTTTAAATATATGTGGATTCTGTTAGAATATTGAATACCCTACCTACCATGCATTAATATATTTTGTAAGTGTTGCAATAATAAATTCTTTATATTGCACTACAGAAAAAAAACTGTCTTTTAATTGATGTTTGCAGTCTGTTGAAGGGGGAGAAATACAAGGGTAATTTTGTTCAGTGAATAAGATTATGGTAATTTTTTTCTTACAGAAAGCAATGTTCCAAGGGATGTTATTGCTGCAACATCGTTAAGCTGTCATCAGGCAGCAGTAGGAATACAGTAAACTTTAAAACTGTTTTCGTGGTTTAATGCTGATTTTTAATATATTCTTTTTATTTAACTCCTAAATTCTTATAAGAAGTCTCTGTCCTTGAAACTTCACTTCACCTTTGATAAGTGATTGCTATTCCAGAACTTTGGGACAGGGGTTACAGTGGGGATTCAGGCACTAAACTGCAAGATATGAGTATTATTGCCATCGATAGCATATCCATTTTATCTTTTAGTACATAAACACCAAAGTCTAATTAAATTAAAAAAAAAAAAGTAACGGGTTCACTTCTGCTATGTAGTGTGCACATTTAAATCTGGTAATACTAGGGAGCTGGGACTGCAACTCACTGGGAAGCCCTGGTTTATATTCATAAAATAGGCATTTCCTGTCTATCTCAGGTACAGACAGAAATAGTAAATGACAATGACAGGGTTGTATGGGCAGCACTTTGCACAATGTGTTGGCTCTTATGAGTTTAAGATGACAGTTCTCATTCACTGAAAAGTCAGCCTAATGCTTATTTCAGGTTTGTGAGTTCCACTGAAAGCCTAGCACCTATCAGTTTGATGGTACAGTGAAACATGTAAGACCCTCTGTGAACCAAGTCTTAGACTGACAAGTGATGGGCTGTAACACTAACTTTTTATCCTTAAAATAGCTTTTGTTATTACCAAGTGAATTAGTTATTCTGCAACATTTGTATATACACCACAACAGCTGGTAATCAATTTACCACTAAAAGAGATGAGTCATTCTGGTTCTAGTCAGGAACATACTGTTACACTGAAAACACTATGCTGATCAAGATAAAATTCTAACAGTCTAAACAAATGAAGAAAAATTCTAAAATGGTCATGTAATTTGTCATTACAGAAATAACTACATTTCCAACATGTCTATTACAGAATGATACTAGAGCAGGTAGGTTTGTCAAAGGCTGGTGAAGCAAGAGATTGTATGAATTACACAAAATAGGGCTTGCATATATTACTTATAGGATATATAACTATGAAGAGTGTAGAGTAGGATTAATATCTGAATCACTGGATAGAGAACAATTGTCTTGATAACTTCAGTAAGAACCTATCTGTGACTGGATCTGATTCAATATGAAAATGAAATAAGCATACATATAGTATCAATTTATGAATTTGTGCCTGTGTAACTGATTGTAGTTTGTATCTGAAATAGTATACATATATGGAATGTGGAATAAGATCCACTTCAGCTTTTTTTCCAGATTTGGTTGATTCTTCCCTCCTTATTTATTTACAGGGAAGTTTATTTTTAGGTTTAATTTCTCATGTTAAAATGTTAAATTCTTTTGTTTCTTGCAAATTTATCCATACCATCTATAATAGTATGGAAATTGGCTTATTTTCTTTCAGATCAGCATCTTCATTTCCCAAGATTTTCAACAAACCGTAAAACTATCATTAATTGTTAAAGATATGCAAATTATATAAAGCCTGCTACCATGGGAGCTGGCATCCTAAAAAAAAATCTCTGAGTTTTAAATACCCTACTGATTTACCTTCAGGAACTGTTGCAGCCTTCTGCTTCCATCTGTCAGCTACATACCTGAAGAGGTTTGCTGAGCTTGCAGCCAACACCACAAGTGGATAGTCATGAAACCAAAGCTTATGGAAAGAAGAAATTCAGAAGTCTAGTTCCATAGAATCATAGAATCATTAAGGTTGGAAAAGACCTCCAAGATCATCTGGTTCAACCATATTCCCACCACCAATATCACCCACTAGACCATGTCCCCAAGCACCACGTCCAACCTTTCCCTAAACACCGCCGGCGACGGTGACCCCACCACCTCCCTGGGCAACCCATCCCAATACCTGACTGCTCTTTCTGAGAAGAAATTTCTCCTAATTTCCAACCTAAACCTCCCCTGGCACAACTTGAGGCCATTCCCTCTAGGCCTATCGCTAGTTATCTGCAAGAAGAGGCCGACCCCCAGCTCCCCACACCTTCCTTTCAGGTAGTTGTAGAGAGCAATGAGGTCTCCCCTGACCCTCCGGGGTAAACAACCTCAGTTTCCTGAGCTGCTCCTCACAGGACTTGTGTTCCAGGCCCTTCACCAGCTTCGTAGTCCTTCTCTGGACACGTTCCAGGGCCTTGATGTCTTTCCTGAAGTGAGGCGCCCAAAACTGAACACCGTACTCGAGGTGTGGCCTCATCAGAGCTGAGCACAGGGGACCAATCACCTCCCTGGTCCTGCTGGCTGCACTGTTCCTGATACAAGCCAGGATGCCGTTGGCCTCCTTGGCCACCTGGGCACACTGCAGGCTCGTGTTCAGGTGAGCGTCAACCAACACCTCCAGGTCCTCTTCCTCTGCACAGCTTTCCAGCCACTCTGCCCCATGCCTGTAGCATTGCATGGGGTTGTTGTGACCAAAGTGCAGGAACCGGCACTTAGCCATGTTGAACCTCATCCCACTGGCCTCTGCCCAGCGACCCGTCCTGTCCAGGTCCCTCTGCAGGGCCTTTCTACCATCTGGCAGATCCTTGTCATTCATCTCTTTAGATCGAAAAACAAACAAACAAGCAGTTTGGCAATCCTGAGTAATGCCAAGCAGAGGCAGTCCAAGTTAAGGAAAAAAAAACTTTATGTTCAATGGTTTCTTGGCCTCTGACTCTACCTTCGATCTTGTGAGACAGTATAACACATCGGCATGAACCTACAGATTAATCTGGACTGTGTCTAATACCACGTGCTTAAGCTTGCTACCAAAGCCATACAAGAAAGTTGGGCGATAACACACTTCTGAGTTCGAACATTCCATCAGGATTGCCAAACTGGGAAGGTGTGCTAACAAATGACCCTCCCCCTCCTCCTTTAAGGTATTGGAGTTACATAGTCAAGTAAGTTACTGCTTGACTAAAGCAGCGTTTTACAGGCTATAACACCCAACTCAGCTGAAAAGTAGTTCTAAAACCATCTCTTTCTCCATTAATAAATTGTCAGTTTCTTCTTTTATGGCCTTCCAGCTTCTTCTCTCAGCTCAACTTCTGATGCAATGCTTCCATTATACATAAGGATACAAACCAATAACAAAGCACAACCAATAGGCTTGTAAAATGGTAAATATAAAAACTGGGCATATTCTGCCAGACAAGATCATTAACCATAAGTAAAGGAAAAAAGTTGCTTATGATATTTTTTTTTGTCCTGTAAATCTTCAAAAAGGTGCCTCCTGTATTAGATTAGGCATTAGATTCAAAGAACCTGAAAAACACCTGTTTTTTTAAATACATGTATATGTATATTTTTCTTTCTTTGATTGAATTCAAGTATTGATTTTCCTATTTTTTGAATTTTTCTTTACTGAAAGAGGAATTCTTTTTTCATCTACTGAAAACATTCCCTGAGCCTGACATAAAGAGACTCTACTTTATTTCCATGGTTTAAGCATGTTGGCAATTTAATAACTTTATTTTAAACATACTGCAATAAAGTTGACTGTTACCACATGACTTTACTGGGCAAAGTGTGCCATAGGAGTCATAGGAACATATTTCCACTCACTACCCCCAAAGAGCATTGCCTATGGTATTATAGCCATCATAAATGTGTTACCTCCTCATTTGGTTTTGACAGTCAGTGATTATATGGTATTAAATAGTATTTCTATGATCATTTTTTGGTCTTGAAGGTCCCCAGGATTTTGGGCATGAATTTTCCCATCTTCTTATCTTTGGCATCTGTGTCATACTCCTCTTCGCTCTGACTTGTATGTTCATCCTTTTTGCAGAAAACCTCAAATCTGCTGTAGACTCTCTTCTCCTTCCGCATGTTCTCCATTTTTTTCAGAAGGGTATCTCTATCTTCTGATGGTTGCCGCTGAAGATTTCGTTTTTGGCTTCCAAAACTCTCTGACCTATGGATGTTACAGCTTTTCTCCTTCTCACCTTTCCTTTCCAAGCTCGTAGTTGACTTAGAAAGATCAGGATTACTAGTGGATGGTAGTTGCTTGGCGAGTTCAGCTCTGTTCTTCTGACTGTTTGCAGAGATTTGTTCCAAAATTACCTTTGTATCATCACGGAGATTGCTGCTGTACAGGATATTAGCTGTGGATGAAGGAAATCTCCCCTGTGTTGGTTGGCTGCTTTTGGGAGGAAGTGGTGTTGCAAATTTATGGTTTTTTTCTTCCTCCATCATTTCCTGACAGTCCCCTATGGAAGATCTTTTGAGCCCCACAGGCTGTTTGTCAGATTTTCCACTCTCAGAAGTGGGTTCTTCCTCCAATTTCTTATCACCTTTTGGGTTCAAAAGCTGCTTCAAACGTAGTGATCCTTTTCTTAAAAACTCAATTGGATTTTGTTCCTGTTTTGAACAGTCTTCCTCAGATTTATTGAGAGAGCTGTCAGATCCTTGACTTTTAGATAAGTTTTCAAGAGCTGATGCAGTACTTGTCCTAATCTGTGGTTTCTTCAGTTCTGTACTGACTAATTTTTGAGTGTCTTCTTTGAATGTCACTCTTTCCTTCTTTTCTGGAAGAGTCAATTTCTGAGTGTCTCCTACAAATATAAGACTCTCCTTCTCTGGAAGAGTGGGTTTATTCTCTATTGGGTAAAACCGAGATGATAATTTGTCCACCTTACTGCTAATATGTGCTAGGGGATCTTTATTCAATGTGTCAACGAGCTGGGGGGTTGATGAAGCGATTCCAAATGATCTGTCAGCCTCTCCATGCATTTTGTAAGTACTGCAGGAGTCTTTGGCGTCTAGTACCCTACTCTCCAGAATCTTATATTGCACAGATTTGGTACATTTCTTTTCTGTGTTCTGTGATTCTTCCTGGAGAAAACTGGAAACAGCTTTGGTGTGAGTGACTGTAGCTCGCTCTGTGTCTTTGCCCACAGCTTTGTACTTCTCTAAAAGTTCTGCCACTTTAGATGAGGTGGCTGTCTTTATAGTTTCATTATCTTTTGTCAGTTCACTAGACATTTGTTCTTTTTGGATCATCTGAACCTTTTCTATTGTTGTGTTAGGCTGATCTAACTTGGCAGCACTAAAAATCAGAGAGGACCTGAGTCTTGAGCTCCTCTGGATCAAAGGATTTATTCTGGACCTAAAGGCATCTTGTTTCATTATAGGGGTTTCTTCACCTACTCTATCAGGATCTGCAAATTCTTTGGCACTGTCAACTCCCAGTGACTTGCTATTAAAAGACATAGGGGATTTGAATGCTGAGATGAGGTCAGTGGAGTGCTTTGTGAGGTTATCCCCCAGAACATCATTATATGCTTCTGATTCCATAGGCATTGGGAGACCTTCTTCTGGTTCTGACTGATATGCACTAAGGTATGACGAAATCCTCCAGTTACGTAAACCTGTTCTATTTTCCTGGGTGTTCTTGTCCTGATCTTGGTCCTCATCTTTGTCTTGTAGGAACAGGCGCTGTTCCAGGCTTTGTTTCTGTGTAGGAGAAGTTTGGCAAATAAATTTCTGTCCTATATTCTGCCTTCTTAACATCATTCCCATTGGACCATTGCCTGCAGGGTTCAGCTGATCAGAGCCATGTCTCACTTCCCTGGAAGAATTTGAAGGTACATAATCCAGCCTTAAGGGGAAACCCTCCTGTGGAAAACTGGATTCAAGTTCAGGGTATCTGGGTCCCTCTCCATAGGAAAGAGGTCCTCCCTCTTCCAGTTCATTGAATCCTGGCCTACCACCTCGGATTCTCTCAAAGAGTCCCTGAGGTCTGCCAGAAAGATGGGGATGGTCAAACTGATACTGATAGAACTGATCCTTCTGAAAATGGCTAGACTGAATTTTAAATTCATCCATATTGTTCATGAACATCTGCCTGGCATACTGTTTAGAAGAAGCAAAATTTTCATATGTTCCTTCTGCAAAACTGTGTCTCTTAAAAGCATCTAACTCTAACTGCTTGGAACGGAGAAAACCCCTGACAGGATCCATTTGGGCATTCTCCATTTCTACCTTTTTATACATTCGCATGGCTGACCCCTCCACAGTATGGCGCAACATGTCATCCCGCCTGAAATTTGACAGGAAGTACCTGTCTGGATCAACTCTGTCCATAAAGGAGGGAAAAAGATTGTCATCCCTCTGGAACATCAGGGGTGCTTTTTTTGGAAAGAAGGGCATGTTATTGCCAAAGGGAGTCATGGCAAATGGGTTCTCTGCCTTTGCCAAGACATTGGCTGGAGGAACAAGAGGTTCTGACTGTGCAAACAGAATTCGGAATTCTTCATCAAAGCTGGCCACTAGCTCTCCCTGGAAGATGTGTGCAATGCTTCTGTGAATCTTCTCAAAAGACCACATAAAACTACAAAGAGAAACAGAAGTAAAAATAGTGTTAGCATCAAGTAACTCAGCTGTACTACTTCACATTAAATGATAAACTTGTCTGAAAAAAATTCTCCCGATACTATGTACTGCTCAGGCAGCCATTCATTACACACTATTGTTCCCAACCTCTGTAGTTATAAATTTATTGGGCATCACAGCTTGGAAGAGTATTTTATCAGGCAATAAGTGACTTCTGTTCTAAAAAACAAAAACAAAACAAACAAACAAAAAAACAATTATCACTAACAACAGCAAGACATCTGATGATAATCCATATCAGTGATGTCAAGTAGATGTTCTTGCAAATACTTTTATTTTTTTTAACATCTAAAATGTTGTGCCCATCTTTAAAAAGGGCAACGGGATGAACTATGGAACTATATCCAGTCACCCTTACCTCAGTCAGAGGGAAGATTGTTGTCATGGTTTTGGCTGGGATAAAGCTTATTTTCCTCACAGAGGCTTCAATGATGCTGTGTTTTGGGTTTTTGATGAAAATAGTGGTAACACATTGATGTTTTTAGTTGATGCAAAATACTGCTTTCACTTAGTCAAGGATTTTTCTATTTATGCTGCCCTGCCAGTGAGGAGGCTGGGGGTGCACAGGAAGCTGGGAGAGGACACAGACAGGACAGCTGACCCAGACTAACCAAAGATACCATATCGTATGGTGTCATGCTCAACAATAAAAGCTGGGAGAAAGAAGGAGGTAAGGGGAGACATTTTGAGTGATGGCATTTGTGATGAGCCCCACTTTCACTGAAGTGACTGAACATCTGCCTGCCTATAGGAAGTAGTGAATTAAGTAGTGATCAGGTTGCTCAAAGCTCCATCGAACCTGGCCTTGAGCACTTCCAGGGATGAGGCACCCACAGCTTCTCTAGGCAACCTCTCCCAGTGTCTCAATATCCTTATCATGAAAAATTTCTTCCTTAAATCCAATTGAAGTCTATCATCACTCATTTTAAAACCATTGACCCTTGTAATATCATTACAGGCCCTGGCAAAAAGTCTTTCTCCAATTTTTTTATGAGCCCTGCCTTTAGTTCATCAGCCAATAACCCCAGTTCCTTCTCCTCACGACTGCTCTCATTCCAGCCACGGCCCAGCCTGTATTTGTGTTTGGGATTGCCCTGACCCAGTTGCAGGACCTTGCACTTGGCCTTGTAGAATTCCAGGAGGTTCACACAAGCCCAACTCTCAAGCCTGTCAAGGTCCTCAGTAGTGGCCTCAACAATATGGTTTAATTTTTGGTTAGCCCTGAAGTGGTCAGGCAGTTGGACTAGATGACCTTCTTTGAAGGTCCCTTCCAACTCAACTCAACTCTTCTATTCTATTCTGTTCTGTTCTGTTCTAACTTACTCTGAGACTGAATTACAAATGGTTTCTAATTTCAGCATAATAAAGGTTTACAACTGCCTTGCTATATGACGCTATTTGAGGAGGTTTTTGAGGCTGTGGTAGGGTAATATTAAAAGACTAAAGTAAATTTTGGTTATGAGCAAAGATGTAACATAGGTTTCCCTCTAAGAACAGGAAATGGGATACAGTAACATACAACTCTTGATTGATATACTTGGGTATAACATGATTATAGTCAAGTCATTAATAAAGAAGACATGGGTAATTGCGTTAAAGTAATTTGCTCTTGAAATGTAAAGGCATACTCCTTGGTCTCTTTAACTTTTCTGCTTTGGAATGAGTTGTTGGGTTAGGATTGGTTTGTTGGTTCGGATGGCTTTTTTTGTTGACACTTTTTTTTTGAGGCAGGTTTAAAAATTCCTCATTTGGAAGTCTAAAATACTGCTTTACCCACCAAACAGCCTATTACTCACTGAGATTGAGATATAACATTGCAGGGATTCTCACCTGTAGTTGCCGCTCAGCACCACCATGCAGTCCACCAAGAGGAATTTCTCTTTCACATGACCTTTGAAAGACATCCCTGTGCGGCAGTAGTAGGTTGGGCCAGAAACTGTCCTCACCCTTAGGAACTGGAAACCAGACAAGGCACTGACTCAGTTGCAGGCTGTTACTTCACTCCCCCTGTCCCTCTTTCTTCCCCTTGCTCTTATAATGTCCCTCCTGCCACCATGGTTGTACTTCAGCACTAGCAATTCTGTCTGCATACACAGTGGTTAAACAACCCTCTTTATCACTGTGTCCCCAGTCTTCAGTCCTGTATTGTTGTGCCATCTCTCCTGGCTCCTCTTATATTTCTCTAGCCTCTGGCTCAGCTTTCCCCCTTCTCAGGTCTTTACTGTATTGACAGCACAGTGTCCCAGGACATACCCTCCTCAGGATGGGAATTGGCGGTGGGGAGGGGTCTTTGGTTTTCTCACCTCTATGTAGTTAAGATTGACTCTGCATTTAGCAGCTGTATCAAGGAAAAGCTGAGAATTCATTTCATCAAGCAAGATGTACACGGGCACTCTGCGGGCAGCAGCATCCAACACCTCAAACAGCAGATCCACATCAGTGAAAATGTCCATCACTATGGCTACCACCTAGGAAAAGAATGCAAGAAAGTCTTCAGAGAGCTGTGCCTGTCTATGGCCTGCCTATTCATGTCCCACAGCCCTCACATTCCAAGGCTGCACTGCTGCAATGGCTCCACTTCAACTTCCTATTTAAACACTGTGGGCTCCAGAACTGGAAACAGAATTGTTATCTGATGTACATATTGTGTATATAAAGGTGCGAGGTGACAGTAAAACCTCACTGCAACGGATCATTCCCTTACTTGTTAATCCCATGATCACAGCAGGCATTTTCCGGCACCAGAAACACATTGGAAGGATCTATTGATCTGCTTGGCCACTACCTCCTCATTCCCTCAAACACATAAGTCATTTTTAAATAACTACCTCACCAATGTTTATTCAGTCACTTTATAGCTACCTCTAAGTGCTGTTAGATGGGAAGTAGCTTGAAAAACCAAATAGCTTTAGAAAGCTACTAGTAGCTTTTCTAGCAGTTTTTAATAGCTGCTTTTCTATAAGCTTTAGAAAACAAGACATATGAGGAGTGGCTGAGGGAGCTGGTGCTATTTAGTCTTGAGAAAAGGATGCTGAAGGGAGACTTCATCGCTCTATACTACTACTGCTTGAAAGGAAGTTGCAGCAAGGAGGGTGTTGGTTTCTTTTTCTGAGATGACAAGAGCTATGAAGTGAGGCAATGGCCTCAAGCTGTGCCATGGGAGGTTTAGACTGGATACAGGAAGTATTTCCTCATGGAAAGAGTGGACGGGCATTGGAACAGGCTGCCCAGGCAGGTGGTGGAGTCCCCATCCCTGGAGGTATTTAAGAGACATGCAGATATGGTTTCGCAGTGGACTTAGTATTAGGTGGATCGTTGGACTTGATGATCTTATGGGTCTTTTCCCATAAATGACTAAATGACTCTGTGACTCTATGATTCAAAGCTCTGTAGGATCTCCCTGTACTTCCCAACTCTTATCAATGGATATAAATACCTGATGGGAAAAAGTAAGGAAGACAGAGTCAAACTCTTCTCAGTGATACCCAGTGACATACCCAGATACAAGACACATTGGACACCATTGAAGTATAGGAAATTCCGGTTATAGATAAGAAAAAACTCTTTCACTGTAAGGGTGATTGAAGACTGCAACAGGTTACCCAGACAGATAGTGGAGTCTCCACCCCTGGAGATACTCAAGGACACATCCTAAGTAACTTTCTCTAATTCACCCTTCTTTGAGCAGAGGAGATGCACTAGATGATCTCCAGAGGTCACTTTCCAACCTCAGCTACTGTGATTCTGTAAACTCTTATTATGCTTTATGTGTGTCCTTACACACTTTTCCATGGATCCAGAGAGCAAAGACTCAAAGACTAGCTTTGATGCAGTAAATAGTAGTTTTAGAATCATCATTTCCCTCTGTCAGGTCCTCAGAGCAAAGTTAAGGAAATTAGCAGTGTATCTGATGCATCCTTTTGCACATAGCTCTAGTTGGACTGTTTCATGTCTCACCTGTTGAGCTGCTCGAATCATTCTGCGAGCTTCCTCCTTAATGCTGGGATTGTCTGGGGGTGGTGGTTGCACAAGGGTCGTCACTTCTGTTCCCCTGAACCCAAAGACCATTGGCCAGCCTAGGTCAAGTTCAGGAACAGCAAGGTCCGAATTCATAGGCCAGTATGTCCCAGAGGATCCATCCATGTCATTGTCACCTGTGGTGTCTGTGCTACCTTCCTGATTGGCATACTGGGGTTTCTGGAGATTCTGTATGATGTGATCCACCTCTGAGTTGCAAAGAAAATCAGGGGCTGCTTCTTCTGCCAGGAAGCGTTCGTAACTTTCTTTGCCCTCTTCAGTAAGGACATCCAGAGCTAAGCGGTAATACTCCTTGTAATGTGGGGGAAGGTAGTTAGGGTCAAGGGGATTGTCCCCCTGTGAGGAGCTTTGAGATCGACGAGCCATGAGGGGAGGGAGAGCTGTAAGGAAAAAAAGCCAACAATGAGAACAGCAGTCAGGCCAGGAGTTTCAGTCCAGTGACACACCCGTCCTCATAAATGGTGAAGATTGAGGGGTCATGATGGCAAAATCAAAAGAGAAGAGAATCAAAGTGCAGAATAATGTTGGAGATGATAGTTCATTTATAACCAATGAACACCTTAAATTAGGCAAAGGTGGTAATCACTTAAAGAATTACTTTAACATGGTTACACGTAACATGGGCAAAGTAAGGAACAAATCAATTAGGACATCACAGCAATGAACAAAGATGATGCATATAACAGAATGCCCAGCTTTCTCTTTCAGGCTGCTGATAGCTAAGCTTAGATTTTTTGTTTGTTTGTTTTAAACATACCTTTTTTTTTCTCTGAAGAGCAATGTTGTTGATTATTATCTGAACTCCACTGAAACTCATTTCCAAATGCTATTGAAAATGTTATTGTGTGCAATATGGTAGTAAATTCAAATGCACATACATGCCTACAAATGCACCCATTGGACCCTTGGTAATTGTGTGTTACAATCACCTCAGTATATGAATAGAAGCAAGATTTTAAGGGGAATGCAGGCAGGTATAAGGATTTCTTACTGTTGTAGCATGGTCAGAAATCAGACAAGTCCTCAAGATATCCATGAAGAAATTAAAACAAGTGATATGATTGCTTCTTCAATCTCCTGATGTTTATGTTGGGAAAATCTGAGGTGAAGGGGCTTATATCCAACATTTGACAAATACTTGCCTGTAGGGAACCCATTACTTGAGACTCAAGACAAACCAGTGATTTTAACCAGTTTTTGGAAGAAAAGCTTGTCATGGCACAAATACAACTCTCATAATAACAACCAACTGATCTGCAAAGAGCTCCAAGGCTCTTTGGCTTTTGACCCTCAATTAATGCCAGTATTCAGACACGCTTTTTCTGCACCATCACTGACACAAGAACAGAAGCTTCCTCAAAGTCAAAAAAAAAAAAAAAAAGTCAGTCCTACATCTAGACAAAGTTGCTTTAATAGGAACTGTGAGTACAGAGGGTGAAAGTGGCTCCTATTGCCATTCCCATTCAACAGAGACGACACCTCCCAAAACAGAAAGGATTGCCATTGATGTGGGAAGAAGGAAAATGATTTCAGACCCATACTATCACTATCATTAATCATTTTAACAGAAAACCTACAATAGTTTTGAGATAAAGCCTTGGAGGACTTTCCCGTCCAAGTACCTGCAGAACACAGATCAGTGAATATCACAAGTTATTCCTGCCTTAGACTGTAATTCTTGGTAGAGCTGCATGATACAACAGGAAAGAATATGGTCTTACTATAACAGACTGGATCTAGCAGGTACCTGTGTAAACTACTCCAACAGTCTTTACAGTCCACACTAGCTATTTGTAATCTGAAATACCCAGCTTTATCTTCCCAGTCTAATTCTCATTTTGTCTTTTTTTCTCTTAGAATAAAAAGCAGACTACTATATACCTCCATTTTGGTGTGCTCATGTCAGTTATATACTAGCTCTTAACTAGCTCTTCATTTTAAGGAAATGTTCCCAGAGTTAAATTCATTCTTAGACTTTCCCTTGTTTAACATTCTTCCTGAAACAGGCCACAACATTGAAGCAATGAAATAATTAATACTTCAAATAGCAGCATCCTCATCTTTCTTCTCTTAGCTGACATAATCCACTTTTGTAGTACAAAATTCTTAGTCACAGCATTACAGTGGAATTTAATGCTTAGACTCCGTGCCCAATGGAGTTCCGCAGCTCCACAGGGGTCCCAAGGGCTATGCTGGAGTCCATGCTGTTCAACATATTCAGAAACAATCCATAAAGGGGATGAATAGGCATGCAGATGACAAACTCCTAATAATGCTAGCTTGCCCAGAACAGTGACAGCCAACTGCAAAAACTAAAAGAAAGATGAAACAGAAGAACCTCATCATACTAACTGGACAATAAAAATGGCAAAAGGGAATATAACGCTGATAAATGCAAAGTGACAAAACAAACTTAATTTTATATTTTATCGATTAATATATGAATACTGTTATAAATCAAAGATGACAAAGATTTTAACCCTTTAATTTAAAGACCTTTAAATGAAAAGTGTCAGCTAATACTAAGCATTGTTTAATAAAGAATACAGATTCAGAGGAACTTGCAACCTGAACATGTTGCAAATATGAATCTCATTCTTCCCATCTCAAAAAGGCTATTATAAATGTGAATTATGATTCTTTAGCCTAGAGAAGAGGCCTACAAAATATGAGCAGGGACAGCTGTCTATTTCCTCCTCCACTACAAGAACTAAAAGGGCTTCAACTGAAACTAGCAGGGAGTGGGTTCAAATTGAACACCAGGAAAGCTTTTGCTCAATTGTTCTTACTCTGCAGAACTCCTTCCCACAGGATGTTTTAGATACCAAAATTTTGCCAGTGTTCAAAAAACAATTAACATCTCAATGGAAAAGAAGAAAACCCTTTGAAGACCATTAACTATAAAGATATCACTATGGATCTACTCTGACTGACTACTCTGGAGTATTGCTACTCTTCCCTATGCATCTGTGCTTGCCATGCTTGGCAAGAAAAATACTAGATGTACACATACCAGTGTTTCCCCTCTTATTTTGACTCTTTTGTTGTTGCCATCATCACTGCACTCTAGGATGTAGAATTCTGTTTTCACTTCAACACAGCATCCAGCTGTATTGAAATGCACACAGACCATATGAGTCTACTTAAACATGTGATTCATATTCTTTAGCAACAAACATTTCACCATGTTGTTCAGTTTCTGATTGCTGACAAAGTATCTCTGAGTCAAGAACTAATCACTGAAAAGCTGTCTTAGAAAGGCCTTTTCCCAACTGCATGAAAAAATACCCACCTAGGACTAAACAGTAGAATTAGAAAAACAGTTGGACCCATCCCCATGCAAATCATGAGCCACTGGTATTATCTCCTATGTCTCTCATAAACTGTGGGTGTGTAAGTTGTCATTTCCCACCAGCAAAGTAAGCCTCATTGTTGAGGCATATGTGTACCACAGAGTCTCTGTGTGAAGCTCAAGCGGGTAAGTGTTGCTGAACCTGGACTGACTTAATGCAGAGACTGCCTGGATACATATGTGCATCATTTCTGGAGCAGGAAGCACAGGGCACATTGTGCAGGGTAACAAATAACCAGGTTGGGATGGACTTATGCAGGTACAGTTGGGCTTGTAAGCATGGCTTCAGCACCACTGCTGCAGTAGGTGAGCTCATAGTGATGGGGCTGAGGAGATAGTGATGGCAGCAGGAGATGGTGATGGTGCCTGTGGTAAGGGGAATTCAGCAGAGCAGCTGTGGCTGTGGCCTGGGCAGGAGAGAATTAGTGCAGGAAGTTGGATACAAAAAGATGAGGAAAATTGCCACTTTTCTTGAAGTGGACATTCTTGTCAGCTCCAAAGTTTGCTTGTCCCTTGTACCTCTGACAGCAGGCAACACTATGTGCCCAAGGAAGCATATATGGGCACAACAGACATACGATACTTTGCCAGAACACTTTTCCACTATCCAACAATTTGTGGGTGAAAAGGTAGGTCAGGAAACAATGGGAAGGGTAAGTAGGGGCGTTTTTACAATAGGGGAAGTCACATTCCCCAAGGATTTGCAGTAGTCAAATGTATTCAGGAACAAGCAAGAACACACCAGTGAAAAAATACTTTTGATGAAAAACCATCCTCATGCTTTTCTTTAAGCCATTGGCCACAGGGAGAAAACAGAGCTGGAGGAACTCCTGGTGTGACCGAATAAAGTGATCACAGGTGAGATGGGAGAGCCAGTCCCAGGAGGGTCAGTGGTCTGTTAGAGGCATTCAGAAGGGGACTCGTGCTTCTCATGTAACAGGGAAAGACATCTGCACTCGGCTGTGCTGGCACGCTAAAAACAGCCTCTTACGAGGGCGTTGCCTCCGCCCATCCGTGTCGGAGGCTATCATTTTGCTGCGTGTGCATTAAGGAGTGTCGGCCTCGGCTGCGAACGCACAGGGTGTCTGCTAAGCCAGGCTCTGCGCAGGCTGGGCAGAGGGTGTGGTGTGGCCGGAGGGCAGGCACGGAGCAGGTTTGTCAGCACCCAGCCGCGGACACGTGTTGGGCCATCACCTTTCCTGCTGTCAGCCCTGGCTATCTCCCACCCAGCGCCAGGCTGAGGAGCCTCCAGCCCGCGGAGGATCGCCACAGAGACCGGCGCTGGCCGCAGCGCGCCGGGGCCGGGCCCGCCAGGCCCAACCCGAGCACCCCGGGCACAGCTCGGGGGGGGCGGGGCCAGGGCGGTTTCCGACGTCACCTTTACCTGAGAAAACAGAGCCCGAAGGCCGCAGCAAACACCTGAACTGGATTAGCCCAAACACCGGAGCGTGAACAGTCCTGTGGCTGAGTAACAAGGCTGGAAAATCTGCACCGTCACCCTCTTTGGCTAGCAAGGCGAGGACTGAGGGCGATGCTGTGTCTTATTTCAGCCAGCTCCTTCTGCTTACAAGTTAATGCTGAGAAAGCACCGCTAAATTCCACTTGGAGAGAACTTGCAGCCCGCTGAGTGTGCCATTCCTGTCTTTGCCCGGGCAAAGCTCTAATCATTCACCTCCTCACTTCCTACAGGCACTTTTAATCTCTTCCCAAATACATGCACAAATCTGTGAACTGTGAAATAAAACCCAGAAATTATGTCTGCCACTATAAACATAAGTACCTCTGAGCTGCAAGGATAGAAGAACAAGTCCCTCACAAGTGGGAACAATAAATTTAAGCATAGCTATGGTGTTTGACCATTATGCTGTTCCCAAGGAAAGGCAGAAAAGCTGTAAAGCAGTATCTTCTGCTGCCCCACCCAAGGATTCCCTAGGTTATGCAGAGCCTGAGTGTGAGGAAATTTTAGATTTGGCTCACTTTTAAGTATGGCTACCATGTACTCTGATTTCCCTGAACAGATTTTTTTTCCTCCTCTTTTTCCTTTTCCTTTCCATTTTCTTTTCTTTTTCTCCCTTCCCTTCCCCTTCCCCTTCCCCTTCCCCTTCCCCTTCCCCCTCCCCTTCCCCTTCCCCTTCCCCTTCCCCTTCCCTTCAGATATGAAGTTCAGGAAGGTTCTGAAGATTTCATATTTCTGTCTGGATTGTCTGACAAGTGGTTTGCAGCACCAGCCGTAACTGAGCAGCCTGCTATATAGAGGGAGGATTCATAGATAAATGCTATATTACTTCACAGAAGCCCAGTGCCCCCAGGTAGTGCCAGACTACTAGCGCAAGGGCTGCACAGAAAGTTGTGCACATGCAATGTGGCTGATACACTTAGGACACTTTCACAGCTGCATGGGTAGTACATGTAAGCAGAGCAGCAATTTCAACTACCTGTACACACTTTGCTTGCTGTGCATGCAATAAAGTATTTCTCTTCACAGAATCATAGACAAATCTGTTTTGAAACAGCTTACACAATACCTAAGCAGGAGTTTATTTAAAAAGTCTCTTAAATATTCTGCAACACTTAAAAATAACTTATTAAATAGGATTCTGGAGCGTGAAAGCAGTAGGGTAGTTCCTGGGAAGGCATTCAAAAAGATAGGATTCTGTTGCATGAGTGATGCAATTGCTGGTATATCAGAAGTGGAACAAGTCTCTGCACTTAATGTTTGTGCAAGATGGAAAACTGACAGTCTAATGATACAGATTTAGTTTATGGGGAATATATACAGTCTCAAGAGCAACTGGTTGTATATACATCTATAAAGATTACAGCAGCTTTTGGATCCAGCCAAAAATTGAAGAGGTTGAAATTTCTGCATACAAGGAGAAGCTTCAACAAATCAAGATCTCTGTATCTGTTGCATCAGAAACATAGGTAGCTGATTTCCTGGCCCAAAAGGATACTACACAGGCATTTCTGTTCATGTGAGAAGAGAGGTGTGTGATAATATACACTTATATTCTATATGGCATTTTTCCTTAAGGCTGCTAATGTAGAGTGCTTTCTAGTTAATAGCTGTAAGCATTTATATGACTACAAGAATGTTTAAATGGGTAAGGTTATGTGCTGTGCTTTGTATGTTTTTTGAATGTTGTAGAATTGGCTGCCATTCTTCAATTCCCTGTTCTGTGGCAACAACATAATATGTTGATGAATTCTCAGCTTGCATGAATAATGCTTTTTCTCCACCTGTATCATTGATATGGTGTATTTGCACTACACCATTTATAAGCCCCCAAAAGTATGGGTAGTTTCAGTGAAGAAATATCCCAGGAACACTCAGCAATGGCATCATCCCAATAATCTCCCTTTGGCATTTCACATGATGCTATCTACAATCAACATATCCCATGCTGTATAGGGCAAAAGATGCACAAAAAGACTGTTACCCTTTCAGTAGTCTTTAAAACTACTTTCCTGTCTGGGTAAGCAGGAGGAAAGAAGTTAGCTGCAACTTCAAATGTCATTATCTTTTGTCATATGGTAAACATGAGCCGATCTCAAATCAGTGAATAAGTAAAAGTTCACAAAAGTAATTTAGGTAGCTCCTGGGCAGAAACTCTGCTAGGAATGGTAATTCAATACAGTACAGCACAGTCACCAGAGGTTTTGGATTCCATGCAATTGCAATCTTAGCAAGGATACTCCTGTTACAGTCCATCTTGCAGAATTTCTCTAGGCCCTTATAGAATTTTAGTTAATATATTAGTGATTTTTTTTCTTAAAGTTACAACTCCTGGGAATAGCTATCCAAAACTTGCAGAACTCTGAGATACTGTTTCAAATTTGGTGTGGTTAAGCTGCCATCTCCAGCATTCAATGAGCAATTCCCCTACAAATTAGTGGAAATGATTACATACCATTTATGGCTAATGCTGGTTTCCCACAGTACGGTTTCCTATCTATATAATCTATATCTATATCTATATCTACTGTCTCTTACAAAATAAAAGGATACTAAGATACTTGAAAGCATCCAGAGGAAGGCAACAAAGCTGGTAAAAGGGCTGGAATGCATGTCCTCTGAGGACACTTGGGTTGTCTAGTCTGGAGAAAAGAATGCTAAGAGGCAACCTCATTGCTTCCTGCAGCTTCCCGAGGAACTGAAATGGAGAGGGAGGTGTTGGTTCTTCTCCCTAGTAACCAATGATAAAATGTGAGGGAATGGCACGATGTTATGTCAAGGGAAGTTCAGACTGGACATAAGGAAAAATTTCTTTACTGTGAGGGATGTAGAACACTGGAACAGGCTTTCACGCAAAGTGAATGATGCCCCATGCGTGTCTGTATTCAGGAGGCATTTAGACAATGCCCTCAGAAATATGCTCTAACTTTGGTTAGCCCTGAAGTGGTCAGGCAGTTGGACTAGATGATCTCTGTAGGTCCTTTGCAATTGTTCCTAATAATATGTTTTAACTTTGGATTGGCCCTGAAGTAGTCTGAAATGGACTTGATCTTTGCAGGTCCCTTGCAACTATTCTATTCTATTCTATTCTATTCTATTCTATTCTATTCTATTCTATTCTATTCTATTCTATTCTATTCTATTCTATTCTATTCTATTCTATTCTATTCTATTCTATTCTTCTTACTCTACTCTACCCTACTCTATTCTACTCTATGCTATCCTATCCTATCTCCATTCCATTCCATTCCATTCCATTCCATTCCATTCCATTCCATTCCTCTTCTTCTGTTCTGTTAATTAGTTTTGATCCATTCAAAATGTTAGCTGTCACAGTGTAATGCTGCGCAGTAATGTTGTTCAGTATCAATTCACATGCCACAGAGATGATTAGAGATATTACTAAATATGAAGTATTACCTCGTTATTGTTTGACTCCAGAACTGGGTATTTTGTTACTTATTTTGTAGGGCATTCAGCACCTAGAATGCCAGGAGGGGCAGCTAAGAACAAGCAGTTCCTCATTCTATCTTAAATCTGTGGCAGTTATCATGTAGGAGTTCTGGAAAGAAAAAAATAAAGGAAGTATTTAGCAGAAGAAGCAAAATCAGGGAGAGAGCTCTATGAAATGAACAGCCCATCTGGGTCCTTACTTCCTTAGAACTCATTATCAAAGACTCTTATTAAAGTTAGATGGCTACTCTTTGCTTTTATGCCTTTGTTCCTTTAATGGGAATTCACCGGATACCTTGTGAGATTTCCTGAATCCATAGTAATGGAAGATTAGGGCACACGTTATTTATTAGTATTCTTGCATGAGGCTGGATTTTCCCAGAAGATTATGGTAACATCCAAAACAAAAGAGGAACACCAAGAAGTGGATTGTCCTGTTGCTTGATCTTCAGTTGCACATCTCTTTTTAGCAGCTTCTTTTACACCATATATTTGGAAATCTGAACTACTGTAACTGCCGAAGAAACCAAGTCACAAACTGAAAATGTACCAAATGTATATGGAAACCTGTAACTACTGTTATTAGAGAACTTTACTTATTTATATGTTTATTTATTCAATTACATTAGGAATTTCACTTTATTCAATTTGCTAGTCGCTGTTTAAAAAATTTAATGACACAAGTTGTGGGGAATCTAGTGAAAAATTAAGTTGCTAAAAAAAATAATGTGGCACCACCATGATGTTCTTGAGGGTATTTATAGAGGGTAATGTGATGTTCTGTATTGGAGTTATAGTTCAGCAACTGAATTGTATATGTTTACAGTAGAAGAGCTCATATAAATCAGTTATTCCAGCTTTCGGAGTTGTGAGCAGCCATGTGACAAACAATCAGTTTGAGAAGAGCCACTGAAAGCATCCTTTCTTCCATTCATAGGACAAGTACTGAGAAAAGTTAAGAACCTTAGTACCGAAGCCACAAAGCCATAAAACCTGCAACGTACTATCAGAAGGGAACTGGAAAGATCAAGCACACCACCAAAGTCCTTCACACCTTCAGCAGCTGCAACTTTATCTGGAAAAAATATCTCAGGAAGCATACTGCCCCTACACTGTACAAGAAAGTAAAGGACCCCTCTTATATCCTGCCAGTATGACCTGGGAGAAAATTTCAGCAAACGTTTCAAACTTGATTTTATGAGCAGAACATACCAGTATGGGACGTGAGAAGTTCTTTCAAGCCATTAAACATGCTGGCATATGCCACCAATTAATTTCCTGTGTAATCCCTGTTGTCTTAGAAAATCCCAAGCCATATTAAGTAGCAAGAGGAAAACTTCAAACTTCTTCCCCGTATGCAGTCCTTAAGCATTAGGTAAACTGAACATAAATAAAGTACAAACTATAACCAGGGGAGCAATTCAGGGGTCTACATACAGCTGTTGAATGTCACTCTGGATGCCCTAAGGTACCTTGCCTGGCTTCCATCTGCTGGTCAGGAAGGGTGCAAGTCTCTCACAGGTCTTGTGCCACGTCTGCCATGTTTCAGATACCTTAAAGCACCTAAGAAGACACTAACCATCCAAGTTTAGGAAAAAGGATTGCTCCCCAACAGTCAGATTTGTTAACTAAATGCCAGTGTATAAAATGTCCACATGCAAAATAATTGCTTTGTAATCCCCTCAATAAAATGGATAAAATTGAATGAGTATGGGACAAGATTCATTTCTTAATACAGACACATTTGGTCAAGTCTTCTCTTAATCTTTCTCCTAGACACATTAAAAATCGGTCTTCCAAAATTTCACTTCTTAGTCTTCAGTTTTTAACTCCAAGATTACCTTTATCCTGTCATATACAAAGGGTTGTTGTGAATGGAGTTAAATACAGTTCATGGCCAGTCACAAGTGGCGTTCCCTGCAGCTCAGTACTTGGTTTTGTTTAATATTTTTATCCATGATATTGGTAAGAGGATTGAGTGCACCCTCAGTACATTAGCAGACGACACCAAGTTGACTGGGATTGTTGATTTGCTTGAGAATAAGAAAGTTCTGAAGAGGGATCTGGACAAGCTAGATCGATGGGCCGCATCTGTGTGTATGGCATTCAGCAAGGCTAAATGCCGTGAGCTGCACTTGGGTCATAACAACCCCATGCAGCAGTACAGGCCTGGGGAAAAGTGTCTGGAAAAGGCCCTGGGGGTGCTGTTAGACAGCTGACCGAATGGGAGCTGGCAGTGTGCACAGGTGGCCAAAAGGCCAATGCCATCCTGGCCTGCATCACAACTAGTGTGGCCAGCAGGACAAGGGAAGTGACGGCCCTCTGTGCTCAGCTCTGGTGAGACAGCACCTCGAGTATTGTGTTTGGTTTTGGGCCCCCCTCAGTACTTTAAGGACATTGAGTTGCTCAAGGGTGTGCAGAAAAGAGCAACGAAGCTGGTGAGGGAACTGGAAAAAAAGAGGTGAGGGGCAGCTGAGGGGCCTGGGGCTGTTTGGTCTAGAGGAGGCTGAGGGGGAGACCTCATCGCTCTCCACAATTGCCTGAAAGGATGCTGCAGTGAGGAGGAGGTCGGTCTCTTTTCTCAGGTGGCAAGTGAAAGCATACAAGGGTAGGTTTAAATTAGTTTTCAGGAAGAATTTCTTCATGGAAGGGGTGGTTAGGCTTTGGAACAAACTGCCCAAGAAGGTGGTAGAGCCCCCATTCTTGCAGGTGGATATGACATTAGGGGTATGGGTTAGTGGTGACTTGTAGTTTTAGGTGGAAGGTGGATGGTTGGACTTGATGATCTTAAAGGTCTTTTCCAACCTGCTTCTGTGATTCTTTACAATCCACTGTCAAGATTCAGCTTGAACCCTTCAATACATTATACCAGAACCTTCTGAGCATGTGGTTTCAGCATTTTCAGACTTTAAACAACTGATAAAGAAATTAGAGCAGGTTTTTCACTTTTTCAATTATATTTTCACACATCTACAGTAGGGCAGAATGCTCCCACCTAACTTCAGGCCTCTCTACTGTAGGCATCTCCATAAATGACTGGTGTCCATACTCCTATTACCAACCACCAAAATCTGTCAATACGGTGAAGTGAGGAATTGTCTCACATTAAAGTAGACTACCACATCAAGGCTGATGAATCCTACAATCACTGTATGACATTTTGCGAGCCCCCAAACTGTAGTAATAGCTCTCCTGCACTTTGTTCATGGTCTGTTATAAAATGCACCCAGGACGGCTGAACACAGCATTTTGATTGTTCTCTTACCAATGCTGTATTTAAGATAAAACTGCCTCCCTACTCCTGTGTACATCTGTGGATATTGCCATGGCATTACACTTGACCTCATTGGTTATTCTGATATTCATGAGGTTTTGAAATGGTTGTTGGGATACAATCTCCTTTTTCTAAACAATAAATGGATTCTTAGTATGTGTAAAAACTAACTGTGATCCATCTGTTTATCAAGTGACCCAAGGTGTTCTGTATACATGCCCTATTATTTTTATTGACCTCCCCAATAATCAAGTATCTAAAGGCTTTATCACAAGTGCTTTTATTTTATTGGTCAAAATACTAAATAGAGAAAAACCCTAACATTGAAATTTTTGAAAATCTGCTAAAAACAAACCTATCCAATGATGACTATTTTTTGAAACAATATTTTAAAGTGTGCATTTTAATTTTCAAAAGTCTATTGTCTAGTCAATATCATAACTGTTTTTTAATAAGTTAAGAGTACATGAAGGGGGGTTAGCTTAGCACTGAATATTGCCAGCCATTAAAAATCTGCCTTGAATTTTGCAACTCATCATTCCGCTGTCTCATTCTACCTGTAGCTGTGGTCAGCTGTATCAAAGGAACATGAAAAGCTCTCAATACATTTATCTAGTTGCACCATGAGGAAAAGTACTTGCTGATTCCTTCAGACAAGTCACAGAATCACAGAATCACAGAATTTCTAGGTTGGAAGAGACCTCAAGATCATTGAGTTCAACCTCTGATCTAACACTAACAGTCCCCACTAAACCATATCCCTAAGCTCTACATCTAAACGTCTTTTAAAGACTTCCAGGGATGGTGACTCCAAGTCCTGCAATATCAGAAGTGATTATCATTTTTATTTTAATATATGCATGGAAGAGCAATAACCATGCAGCACACAATACTATACAGAAATTCTGACTGGTAGAATCCAGCAGAGCAGAGTGGGTAGAGTAGAGAAGTACAAACACAAAGGGCGGAAAAAGAGCAAAACTATCAGCCTACACAATGCAGGCTTTTTCACACAGGTGAATACATTCCTCCCAGTAACTGTACTTAAATATATATTAGATAGATTTTATTTTAAAAATACCAGATATCTCTGAGTAACCATTTTCTTAGCAAGGTACTTCAGCAATCATTTACTTTTCCTTCTGTGACAATGCATCTCTTTTCAAAGTCAAATTAATCTTTATCTTCAGATTTTAACTGTTAGAATGTCTCCATGAGCAAAACTGAAAAATTACCTATTACCAGATCTTCTGTGTCTTCAAGTAAATCACTTCTCAGCTTTCTCCATGATAAGCTGAACTTTCTATCTTGTTAGGGCCTGTTTACTGCCCCTGGACAATGTTTGGGGCTTTTCCTTATGAATTATCTGAACTTTGGAAATGTAATCCATCTTTGTATCACAATACCAAAACAAGGAACAGTGTACTCCCAGTGACTTTCATCTTACGCTACATTTCATGGTAAAATGACTAAATCTTCAATTCTAACCTTTATTCTGGTTTATGTGTATTGTTTTACATCTTACTATTAAAAACACTTAACAGAATCACAGAATGGTGAGGTTGGAAAGAGATCATCTAGTCCAACCTCCCTGTTCAAGCAGGGTCACCTAAAGCACATTGTACAGGATCATGTCAAAGCAGGTTTTGAATACCTCCAGAGAAGGAGACTCTACAACCTCTGGGTAACCTGTTCCAGTGCTCTGTCACTCTCACAGTAAAGAATTTTTTCCTCATATTCAGACGGAACTTCCTGTGTTTCAGATTGTGCCCACTGTTTCCTGTCCTATTGCTGGGCACCACTGAAAAGAGTCTGGCCCCCACATCTTGTCACCCTCCCTCAAGATACTTAAATACATTTATAAGATCCCCTTTCAACTTTGTCTTCTCCAGGCTAAATGGGCCCAGCTCCCTCAGCCTTTCCTCCTATGAGATGCTCCAGCCCCCTATGCACCTTCATAGCCCTTTGCTGGACCCTCTTCAGGAACTCCAGTAATCAGATTGTGATGTTGTACTTAATATATATATGATATTTACTATTTCAACTTAATATATAATGATATTTACTGTTTTGACCAATTTTACATTAACCTTGAATGTTACCAGGTTATTTACTGATTACCTAAACTCCTTATCAAACTCCTGAGCAGCACTGGACAAAGACTCAATTGCTGGGAAGTCTGATAACAATGAACATTGTTAATACCTTCTCTTTAATGATCAATAGTAATAAATTACTATTTCATTATCTACCTAACACACAAAACCTGTTAACATAATGTAGGATTTTTGATCATATTTCAGAAAGTAGTCATTTAGATTATTTGAAGAAATTTGGGCTCATTATAATAAACATACTCACACCATCACCAACCCAAACTGCATATTCACTTGAATGCCAGAGGGTATATAATTATATCATTATATCATTTTTTTCTTTTGTATAAATTACCTTGCACCAGCAACACGTGGTTTCATTTGCATTATGCTGGTTAATATGCATCATGCTGGTGCTCTTTCACCTAGGTTTGTTAGTTTCTTTTCCAAAGTTACCTACATTTCTCCCCAATTTCAGTGTTTATTTATTTTCAGTAAATTTTGTGAGAGATCTTATCAATGGCCTTTTGAAAGTAATGTACTTTTATCCACTGAATGATTTTAGCATATTCATCCAACTAACAACTGGCCATTAGGGTACAGATTCAAGATACAATTACTGTGAAGTAAACTGTTTTTGTGGAAACCTAATGATCCACTGTACCTATCATGCACTTTTATTGTCATGAGTGAAAGGCAATTACTTCTTCAACACAAGTGAACTGTAATACCTTGCATTTACAACAGAGAACATTACAGTAAGGGTACATGCATATAGGTAGCTGCTATGAAATAGTTACTCTGTGATGATGTGTTATAGTACAAAGCATTTTTGTGTGCAGCCATGTCCTTAATCTGAAACTGTGTTCAAAACAACATATTTCAAGCAATTTTCTCTCTGTAAATTACTGAGATGACTTTTCCTCATCTAAAGGATGCTGATTTAGATCATAATCCTCCAGAAAGGTTATACTTTTTCCCAATCCCATTCCATACGGTGTACTGTACTATACTCCTATGTATTGTGTTCTTTAGCACTAAACATCTCTACTATAAAAGCCCCTCTACACATCTCTGCACTTCACCTGCCCTTTCCTCATCTCTATTTATTTATTTACTTTCTGGCTTCTCTAGATAAAGAATCCCAAAATTCTCAGTCTCTCCAGAATTCATTCTCACTATGTCTGAACCCTCTCTTTAATATATATTTCTGAAATTGAATGACCAAGGGAGAACAGAGCATAAAAACAGCTGTATAGGTTCAGGTTAAATGTCTTGGTAGCCTAGAATCTAATCTCCAGTGGGGTCTGACAGCAGATGACATGAAAAATATATAGGGACAGGCCAAGCATTTATAATGCTTCACCAGCTTCTCTAATTCAACGTTAGCTTCTTGAGATTCAAGAACTTCCTGAGCCAGATATGCTTTAATGACTGTAGACAGCTTCAAAGGATTTTACTGTCATAAACTCACATACAGTTTTCCCAAACCCATATATAATTTCAGCATCTACAACAGCCAGAGGCAAGGAGTTCTACAGCTCAGCTATAAAGAACAGTCTCCTTTATTTTAGAATCTGCTTCTTGCTCTTTGTCTTTTTCTTTTGATAAAAAAACAGTATCTACTGAACTTCATCGTGCCCCTCTGATTTTATATGTTAACTCCTGCCTCAGTCATCACTTTTCTAAATGGAGAACTCTAACTTATTAAACTGTTTATTACATGTTTGCAGTTCTATGTCTCTAGTCTACTCTCTTCTCTGAATTTTTCAGTTCTACTGTGTAATTTTTTGAGATGATGGGAATGGAGCTGCAAGATTAAAGTGAAATATGGCTTTATATACAGTGGTGTAATCATAGAATATCCCAAGTTGGAAGGGACCCACAAGGATCATCAAGTCCAACTCCTGGTTCCACACAGGACCATCCAAAAATCAAACCACCTGTCTCAGCATTGTCCAAACGCTTCTTGAACTCCAGCAGGCTTGGGGCCATGATGACTTCCCTGGGAAGCCTGTTCCACTGCCCAAAAACCCTCTCAGTGAGGAACCATCTCCTAATATCCACCCTGACCCTCCCCTGTCACAGCTCCATGCTGTTCCCTTGGCTCCCGTTGCTGTTACCAGAGAGAAGAGATCAATGCCTGTCCCTGTGATCCCCAAGTGAGGAAACTGCAGCAATGAGATTGCCCCCGAGTTTCCTCTTTTCTAGGCTGAACAAACGAAGTGAACAAACCTCAGCTAATCCTCATACATCTTCCTTCACCATCTTTCTTGTCCTCCTTTGGACACTCTCTAATTGTTTTGTATCCTTCTTATATTGTGGCACCCAAAACCATACACAGTACTCAAGGTGAGGCTGCACCAGCACAGAGTAATGTTTTACGTTGTGTTCCTTTCATAATATTCTATTTTATTTTGGACCACTAAGAAGCAATGACTATCCTGCTGATTTATAGGACAGGATTACTATGGTTTGTTTCTTTCTTTCAGTCCTGCTGTTGCTGAATGGTCCTAGCGGCAAGAAACTAATTTTCCTGAATCCCAAGTGGATACAGGCAAGTATACTTGCTGGTTTCAATCATTTTTCAGCCATAATAAAAGATTCTGATTGGGAGTCAGAATCCCGTTGTTGCTAGATGCAATTATTAAACTGGTGCTTGCTTAAGAAGATTTCATAACCTAGACCCCATTAGACATGATAAACAGATGGAAAACAAGTAAAGGGTGCAAAGGAACAACAGGGAGATGTGCAAATTTATCATTGTACATATCAATAGTTTTGGAATTATGTGGTTTATAGGCAGTGTACTACAGCTAGCTTCTACAGGGAGACAGGAAAAACATTTTTTGATGGAGTTTTTTAATACAAGAACCATCACAATGCCTAAAGAAAAGGCAAAGTAATACTTTTGCATGCATGAGACAGATAAAGTCTTATAAAGAACATCACGGTCCACGATAAAGAGTAAATGAATAAAGAGAAAGCAAGTTGTGAATTTACTTTTACAGAGATTCCAGACTAGCTTTCATTTATCATTTGACAATTCACCACACTGGATCCCATTTTCCCCATACAAAGCTGCAATGTCACATAGAATTGGCATTTCATTAAGTCTGTAAAAAAATAGTGTTGATTCACAGTGTCCTCTATTTTTTTGTTCTAGAAGGCAGTTGTTATTACTTGGAATTTCATGCAGTTCTCTGTTTTTCTAAATTGTTTATTATTCATCGAGCCCGAGGAAATGGCTTGAAGCTACAACTGGTGCAGTTCATGCTGGGTATCAGGAAAAGGTTCTTCACTGAGAGGGTTGTCTGGCATTGGAACTGGCTCCCCTGGGAAGTGGCCACAGCACTGAGCCTGCTGGAGTTCAAGAAGCGTTTGGACAAGGCTCCCTGACACAAAGTCTGATTTTTTGGGTGGTCCTTTGGAGACCCAGGAGTTGGATTCAATGATCCTTGTGGCTCTCTTCCAACTCAGGATATTCTATGATTTCATAAAATCATGCTCACAAATTTGTAAGTATCAAGAGCATCAGTCATGAATGAGACCTTTACTATATTAGGCACAGAATGAACCCAAACTACAGAAGTCCCTTCCCAAGAAATTCTTTCACTAAGTATAGTAGAACACAGACAGGTACAAAGAGGCAGTATAAAGAAACAAGTATTCAGTACACTGGCTCCTCAGAAGTTACTTTTTAGCATGGTAATATGGGACTCTTGTTTTTCTTCAGGAGGAAGCTGAAGGAGAAAAGGAAGGCAGACTTTGTAGCTGTTTATGAGTAACTCCTCCCATGCTTAGGGGCAGTGGATAAAGGAAAGCACGAAGGAGCGTTTTGAAAACTTAACAAGTAGGAGATGAAGGCAGATAAAATGGACTGATGAGAGACGGGATTCAATCTCTCAACAGCAAAGATTTCCCCCACCCATCTGCTTAGGCTTTCCCAAAGACACTGCATTGGTTGCTCCTGTGCCAGTGCACCTCTGTACATGTAGTTACCAATGTAATTGCTCCCCTCCCCAGCCAAAACACACTGGCAGAGGAGAAACAGGAGGAGAGAAAGGAGCATGCAGCTATCCCTTTGCAGTTATCAGGACCTGATGATTTGAGGAGAGAGTCTCCTTGGGAAATTTCCTTCTGGCTTGGCCTGAGGTCTGGTTCTGTTCACACTGGTGTAATTGGGAGTGACTTTGTTTGATACTTAACACTAGCAATCAGTTTTGTGATCCAGTAAAGCTATCAGATCAGAGAATGTCACCCACTTAATACTGAAAACAGTATGAGATGATGTGATCACAGTCTACAAGTACCTCTGCAGAGAAAAAAGTTGTCATAAGGAAATCTTTAATCAAGGCAGAGGAGAGAAAAGTGACAGATAAAGCTAGCTATGTAAAAAACCTCCCTTCAGACTAAAACTAAGATCAGAAAATGGAAAAAATATAGACCTTGTTGGTTTGTGCATCATTGAATGCCTTTTGACATTGTTCCATTTCACTGGACTTTTTTTTTTTTTTTTTTTCTAGAAGAGCACCATGAAATTCTAGTCTCAACAATGCTGTCTGAATGATCACTGTAAGACCATAAAGCCCTACAATTAAAAAAAAAAAAAAAAAGAAAAAGAAAAACAGACCTGCATTTTTCTTCATTCTCCTCTGTGCCAGGTGTGAATCAAAAGTGGTGGATTGTATTTCTCCAGTCTAAGCAAAAGTAAACTGGCTCAGTGTTTCCTTTCCCTCTCATCTGCTGCTGCCTGATGTCAGCCCCCGGTGATGCCTCAGCACCTCAAGCTGTCTCTATCTTCCTTTCCAGTGCTGACTCCAGTGCTTGTTGTTACGTGTTTTGCCTGCATGGCAAGTTCTTAGTCTGCCTCTCTCAAATGATGACTTCCCTGGCCGGACCTGCTTCTCTGCTTTAAGACACTCCCAAAAGCTGAGGTCTTTACAGTGTTCTATACACCAGCATAGGAAACTGCCTGAGAGGAAGCAAAGGCTGTCTCATACTGGTTGGAAAGGGGTAGTAAGATATGATCTCTGCCCAAGACCCCACATTTATATGCAAGTATATGCACAATTTGCTGAGCTTTTGAACACCTTGTCTTTTCATTGCCCTGGATAACAGCAAGAAAAGAAGGGCAACTTAAAAGAATTTACGTTAGCCTGCTAGTCTCCAAACACAGACACAAAACCTCTCTCAACAATCAGTATTTGCCAAACTCAGGTGAAGAAATGAATCAGTGATTTTGAGCGTCATCAAAATTATATCCTGTAGAAAAATGTGAAGCAGTGATTTTCAAACTGTGATCCAGAAGGCAAGAATGAGCAGGCCACAGCTGGCCCATACAGTCATGTTAAATGACATCACATATTTCCTTATGGTGGGCTGTGAAAAATTTTCAGATTTCCAAAATATTCTGAACCCCCAAAGTCTACAAACAAACTATTTAAAAATTATATTTGGCTTGATAAAAAGGAAGATAGGAAAACAGGTTGCTAACATTCTGGGAGGGTCAGCTTTAGGAGAGAACAGTATTGCCTACGGTAAAACTACTTGGGCTGGCATTGTGGTAACACGACATGGAAAATGTTGGTTTGCTCTCAAGAAAATGCTGTAGTAAGTAAACGACTGGGGGGTGGACCTGTCTCCTGGAATACTGTTTGAGGTGTTTCTGTCTTTTTGTTTGTTTGTTTTTAATTCTGCATTGTGTAATGGAGGGATGGCTAGTGCTTTGTAATCCTGCTGCAGCAGTCAATTAATAGTGACAGCTATGCTCATCCTTTCCAAGAGCTACTCCTGTGTGTGCTAGCTTTCTATACTAAGTATTAAACTTCTTCTGAGAAAGGGTTTCTCAATTTAAGGCCTCTTACTTGCCAATCTCATTGTGATGTTCTTGTAGATCAGAAACTTGATGTAGAGATCTTTCAGTTTTCAAGGGTACTCCAGAATTTCCTGGTTTAGAAATAATGTATTGCCATGGAAATTTTACAAGAGCTGTGGCTGGAAAAACACTGGATTCTGGACCACACTGGAGACTTAATTACCTTCCTATTAACTGCTCTTCTCACCAAGTAAGGCTTAGATATGTTCCGCAGAACAGTCTCGTGAAATGTGGGCAGTACATTAACTAATTCACACTAAGTGAATTAGACACTTTCTCAGCCACAGTTGCATCTGCTAAATCCTCACAGCAATTATCCTTCCTCTTTCGATCTTCCTTTCTGCATTTTCTGCTGAAGTCTCTGTGTTCACATTCTAAAGTTCTCTTAGTTGTAGGCTGTAGGCTCAAAGCCTGGGTTACTGTTAAACTTTCTGTTTAGAACATAAAAATAGGAAATTTGTTATTCCTATTACAATGCCATATGTATAACTATAGGCTTTCTCTTCTGGTTATCTGAGCAGCCCCTACTATCACCCTATGTCAAAGCATCTGAGTGAATGTGATCAAATTCTTTACTCTATATGGTTTTATATGAATCACAGTCCTCGTTTTAAAAAACACTGTATTAGCCTGCTGTGGTCTAGGAGTTTAATTTCATCTGAAGTCACAGTCACTAGATAAAACACTGCTTCGACTCATTTAATCAGTTTGTTCACTGAGCTTCCACAGATTACAACTTTATCTTCCGTATTACATATGTTTGCTAGCTCACCCTATGAACTGATATAATGACCAAGGTGAGTAGTAAACATACTGTGTGCTACCAGCATGTGGCAGAGCAGAACTGGGAACCTGGTCAGCACTTCAGACCACCTGCTGGACTCCCATTCCCCTCTGCTTGCTACTCTGTGCAAGGGATCCCACAAAATATTCTTTGCTGTAGCCATACATTTGGAATGTCCATGGGATCTTCCTGCAGCACAATGGAAAGGAAAAGTAAAAGAAAAATTACATGTCATAATTTTCCTTGTGAAGTGGTTATTGAGACAGCATGTCAATCTTAACTGTCTTATGCAATAAAGAGCATGAAGTGGTATGTGTAAATCCAGCCTGCAGAAAGTTACTAGGCCGAAATTCAATGTTTACAGCTACTTATGTATGCTAACACAAACCGAAAACTGAAGTGTGATTCTGCATGCAAAAGGGGCCTCTACAGAGAGATTACCTGAAGCACTGGCAACACTTACGCCGAATTTACTCTCGTTCGGTCAATCCTTTTGCTTCTTTCTTTATGTACTAGTGAACGTGTATAACTTCAAGAAAAAGGCCAAATAATGTAACACATAATTTGGAGAACTGCATGCAACCCGTGGCCTTTACTCTACTCCATACCATGACTTAGATTTTAGAAATCTATTCACAAAACTGTTCTTCCTCATTAAGACCTGCCAAATGAGGCATGATAAGCAGTCCAAAAGTGTTCCACTTATAAAATAGAAAAAAGTCCAATACTACAAGGTTTGGGGCTAAATTTTTGTTGCTCAGAAAATTCAGATTGCCTGAACACTGAGAAAGAAAAGACAGGTATCTTTTTCCTGTTTCACGATCCTACACTGTCACAATCAAACCAGACTCTGGTATGACATTTTTGTTTTTTCTTTTGGCATGCAATTTTCCCTGCAGCCACACAATAAGCATAACTTTTTTCTTCCTCAATATACTCCTATTTGCATTGCCACGCGACAAGCAAATACAGCTCTCAGTAATTCATACACATCTCTGAAGCCCACCAGATCAATGGGAGTTAGGCCAAAATTAAAATAACTTTGCCTCACCAAACTGCAACCCTGTGCCCCTGCAAAGGGGTGAAGAATTGCTATCTTTTTTCTGACTGCTTGTCTCTTTCTTTACTCACTGTTCAATGAAAACACATGCTATTGTAAGCTGTGCAAAGGGATACCGACCACCTGTGTTCTGCAGTGTGTCACTGCTCTGCTTGGGGGCTGGTTTGTTACCTAGAGTTGTTACTCCTGTATTTACAGCTGAGCTTATTGTAACTTTCATGCATTAATTTCTTTCAGCAGAATAAGGTTTTTAAAGGCTTCTGTCCCTCTCCAAGTGTCTCCTTCCCCTCTAACTGTTTTAGAAGATAGAGAACGTTGGTCCTTAGGCCAGACAAAAGCCATAATTGAATTCTATTGACCTCAGTCATTTTAGTGCCACGAATACAAGACCTTCCCCTTCCTCTCTGCGCACACACAAAACCAGAAGGCTCACATCTGTGGAAAAAATTAGCTATATGCGTGTGTGCCTGTGCATGCATGTGTCCACACGCATCTGTCTGTGCTTTTACATGTACGTGCATGAACGTCTGTGTCGCTGCTTGCAAGCCATGTCAGCAGACAGCTACACACCCATGCATGCGGAGTGAGGTCAAAGCAAGTATGGGTGCAGTGGGCCTCAACAGATGTCTCATGGCTCTTTGCCTGCTGCAGACCTTGGCTCTTCCAGCCGTACAACCAGCAAAGTCCTCATCCCAGTCATCTGAGCACACATGCCTACAGGGTTTTCTGTCCAAGGAGATGGCCAGCTCAGACTCTGTCGTGGGAAGCTGAGTCAAGCTGTGAGATCTCTTCCTGAGGACAGGGCTAAGTCTGGAAATGTACCCTCCCTGGGGCTTTCTCAAAGGAGATGGGCCACAGGCTCAGCGAAGCATTCACTGATAAGTTTTGATCAGGCTACCTAAGAAACAACAGGTCTCTTCCCTCACTAGCCACAGTGCTGTCCGACTGTGCTGGAGCACTCTCCCTCCCCACTCACCTCTTCTGTCTCCTACTGGGTTTCTCCTCCTACTGCAGTCATGGCACAGATGGGAGCTCCTGCTACTAGAACCTTTCGGCCCCACAAAGTAGCCATCTCCTGCCCACAAACTACCTGCAGAAAGTCCCTGCCCCAAATCCTGAGCACTGAGTCCTGCGCAGAAGAGCAGGAGAGGACCTCCCCAGCCCCTGCCCACCACTTCACGAAGCCATTCAGGTACCCCAGGAGGTGCCTGAACTTCTCCTACCTTCCCAGGTGAGCCAGGGCAGGTGGTGGGTCGTGCTCTCCAGCTCTCCGCTCCCCTGGACGTGCCTGCAGCCTGATTCACGGGCACCTCCAATCCAGCGAGAATCAAGCTCCACCCAGGGCAGAGGGTGAGTAAGAGCGAGAGAAAGGCAAACTCCGGAGAGTTATTCCCTCCCCAGGATTGCAGGGGAGCCAGAGATAAGGGCTGCACATTCCTGAGCCGCAGGCGGCCTCTCCCTTCCGTCTGCCCGGAGCCTGTCAGACCAGCTCAGGCCTGGGCCTTGGAGCAGGCCTGGGAAGCAGGCTCAGTACTGACAGCCGTGCAGGGACCCTGGCTGCCAGTCCCAGGTTTGGCCCATGCACACCGTAGTCCAGTAGCTGCCCTGGAATTGAGGGTTTGGGCTCTGGAGGGACTTGTCATGCTCAGGGGTCCATGCTGGGGAGACCGTTGTGTTGTGCACTGTGCGCCCATAGGGCCTGGGCCATGGCACCATCCCAACAGGAGTGACTGGAGTGCTGGACCCTCGGCCTCCCTCTTCCACAGCAGGGCACTGGCATGCCTCTGAAAGGTACCAGAGGCCATGCCCACGCACCCCCATCTTCCTGGGAGTGCCCTTAAAGAGTACCTGAGGCTGTACCCGCGGCCCCTCCTGTCTCCCTGGGGGTGCTGTGCGAAAGTGTATCTGAGGCCATAGCCGTGCCTCCCCCGTCTCCCTGCGCGGCCCCCCCGCCCCGTACACTGTCATTTGCACCCCGGCCCCGCTGGCAGAGGGGCTGTCCTGCTGGCACTGCAGCCGCGCGTGGAGTTGGAGCCAGCTTCAAGCGCAGGCTGAGAAGGGTTAAGCGAGATTCCCCGCAGCCCCGGGCGTGGCAGCTCCTGTTATTTCGCCTTTCATGTTCTATCTTATTCAGCCTGGCAACCGCCGCGGCTGCTGTGTGCCGGGCGGTGCCCGGGCGGCTGGGAGGGCGCGGCGGGAGGCGGCTCCGCGGGAGGCGGCGGTGACTCAGGCCTGGCAGCCCGGTTCTGGCGGGCCCGGGCACCGCGGCGGGCGGGGGCGGGGGCGGGGCCGGGGCCGGGGCCCGGGCCGGGGCGACGCGGGCGCCATGTTCCAGAGGCGGGGAACGTGGCCTCGGCGCTCGTTGAGCTTATCCTGCTGGCGGCGCCCGGGTGCCCGCGCAGCGCAAGGACGGCGGGACGGGGCCCTGCAGCGAGGGCGCGGGGGGAGGCCGGGCGCTGTGGCCGAGGGCGAGCGGTACAGGAAGGCCGGGCGCGGCCGGGTGAGCCGTGATGCGTGGTGCATGTGCACGCACAGCGCGGTCAGGGCGTGCCCGCGCATCCCGTACCGTCCATTCCTGGGTCTTGCTTCCTTCTGTATGGTCATGTATTGTATGATAATTTCGTGTAAGCATTACAAAGCGTAATTTAATATTAAGGAGCCAAGACAGGAGGGGATGTCTTCAGAACTTGGAAATGTGCACGGTTGTACAGACATCAGTAGCGTCCTTGTGGGAAATTTTTCAGAAGGAGCTTATTTCACTCAATGCAAAAGGACAGAGAGAGTTCCAACTGAGGAGGTAACCAGTAAATACAGCTTTTAATCATCCTTCACTGTGTTGCCCAGGGCATTATTCACCACACGCCACTTAAGCACCAGACTGAATGGAGTTATTAACTTCCATGTAGGTGTTGCCGTGCTATTCATCAGTATACTGCTGGAATGCTCAACAAACATCAATTAATTTCTAAGTACTCAATTGGGCTGTGATGGTGTGATTATCTCTATTTTGGAGGAAAGGAACTGGAGCAGGAATATTCTATTTACAATGCCCCACTTACTTTGAGTGCTTAGTTGAAGACTTAAAGAATTACACCTTTTAGGGATACAAAGAATGCAGGATGGATGGCCATCCATGGAGGTAAAACAATCTGAACTCTGTAGTTTCTTATCTGTCAGTGGTTTCAGCTGCAAGTAGATGTTTCCAGCAGCAATCATCCATCCATCACGTGACTTATCTCTGCTTTGTCTTGCTGTTTTCCTCTTCTCTGGTGTAATTGTGTATGTCTTGGAATATTTTCCTTTGATAAAGTTTTTATGTTGTTCTTGTTTTCAACGTGTAGGTTGCTATCTTTGTTAGAAAAGGCAAGATCAAATAAATGTTTTGAAATACAAGTAAGCCTAAGCAAATTTGCTTTATGATGGAAAGTTCTGTTGTGCCATTGGGATGGTTATGACAATCTCCATCAAAATTTAGAACTTCAGATGATCTTTGTATTTTCCATGTGCACACCCTGGAGGTAAGAAGCATAACTTAGAATTTATCCAAAGGTGTTTATCCAAAGAAGCCAGTGTAAGGAGTACTTGGTCAGTTTGATGCTCTTGTGGTTAACACATTGCTGAGGAGATACTCTGCTGTATTATGTAAAGTTGAAGCATGGTTGGTTAATGCAGTTGTTCAAAAGCATGAATAACTGTGGTCATCATCTACTGGGATAAGATTGAATCTTATAGATAATAAAAGACAGCTGAATGTATTAGTTGTTACTGTTATCTGAGTATAGAAAGACTGTTATCTGAGTATAGAAAGAAATCATAGAATAATTTTGGTTTGAAAAGTCGCCTTGGAGACAAATAGTCCAGCATCCCCATTCAATTCAGAATCCATTAGATCATGTTATTAAGTAGTATTGTCTGTGTTTTTTTTTAGTATCTCCAAAGACAGTGATCCGACAGCTTCATTCAGTTCCTGTTCCTAAGCTTGACCACCCTCATGGTGATTTGCTTTTTCTAACTTGTAATTGATTTTTTTATTGCCGCTGATGCCTGTGAGTCTGATAATATGTCTAAACTACACTCTGACTGCTCCAATTGTGTGTACCTTCAGCCAAAGGAAGGTATATGTGATAGAAGGCTTTCCAAAATACTTTATTTAACATTATGACCATTTTCTTACTCAGGTTCTGCTTTGACCAGCTGGTTTTCATCCATGAGGTGATCTGAACCTTCTGTGCTGTCTTGATGATGTACACAGGTTGTGCCAAGAGATGCACAGGGCTGTGTGCTATTTGTAAGCTGCTTGGCTTCGAGTCCGGGTCATCTGGCATTTTCCCTAATGGCAAAGAAAACTAACATTGTAAGTAAAGGGTCTGTTGCAAAGATGAAGTTGATTCCTTCCCTGACTGAAGTTATCAGCAGTTCAGTCATAACTCACTCCAGTTATAATACGGCATCTTTAAGAAGTGAAGGTTGTTTGTGAGATTCACAGACAGGAGTACAGCCTAGAATGTGCTTCCTGAAGTACCTAATACTCTGTTGACAATGTTAAAGAAGCAGGTTTAGCACATTTGTTGTAAAGAAATTTCAAAGCTCTTTCATATCTATTTGTTAGTCTAAGAAATTACATTGTCTCCTTTTTTTAAGTGAATAGTTTAAGATACAGTTCTGTCTTTATTTGTCCTTCCATTTAATTGTAACTGAAACACCATTCCAAAGGAGGCCCAAAAAAGTGATGATACTGCCAATAGCGTCCTGGTAATGATATATGTATGTAAGGCAGAATTTATTTGACTCAACATTGTTGATTACAATGTAGGTGTCCACAACACAGCAAGTTACCCATGATCATTTTATAGTCTTTGGAGGGCTTTTTACTATGTCAGTGGAGTCTAGGATGCTATTCAGACCTTCGAAAACAGAGGTGAACTACAGCTAAACCCCACTGAGTACAGAGGGAGATGAATCAGCTATCTTATATAGAAACACCTAAATTTAGATGGGATAAATAGCACTTCTAATCTGAAGATGACATTTAGGTTGAGTTGAACCAAAGATGACTGTAAGGAAAGCAAGTTTCATTTAGTTTAGGTGTTTTTCATGTATGATACTGAAACATGAATTTTCAAATCCCCCTAAAGGTCAAATAAAGATTGGTTCACAAATTATTTTTTTTGTGATTGTTTCACAAAAATTTTCAACAAGGTTTCAGTGTGTGGCCTTACAAACCTTTTATTCCTTAAATAATAATTATTTGTAATAAAGTTTAAAATTATCTGTCAAGGAATGTAAAATCCACATAAACTCTGGCTCTAATTTCTACCAGCAAGCAAGATCCCTTTTGAAGTATTCTTCCTGGATACCGTATTTGAGGCGAATGTCAGTGTAGTGTCACTTGCCTTCATAAAGCTTATGGCCAGAAAAAACTATCGCTCTTCTGCTACAGTCTACTATGTTATAATGTACATAGAATTTAGTCTTCTGCATTGAGTCTAGTAACCTATATTTGACTTAAATATTTGTCAATAATTCAGCTAACATAAACACATCACCTTTCAGTCTTCTCTTCAGTAAATTAAATAAACAACATTTTAAAATCTCTTCTCCCATCTTTTAAACTGTATTTATTGACTTTTTTTTCTTCTAGCTTAAAAATCTATCAAACTGTAGAGATACTTTTGTCAGGCGCACTACTGCTGTATACACAAATGAATCAGCAACATTATGTTACTATTATCAGCTCTTCCACGTTTTCTGAACTTTAAATAGGTTTGATGTTTCCTGAGCCAGTGTCTGTTTTACTCTAGAGTGAAAATTATCTAGAATGCCTGATTTTAAGAAGGGAGTTCATGACAGAGGTAATCTCATTGCTAATGGTCTAAAAAATACTTCTTCATTACACTTACAGAATTAAGATATTACCTGCATCTTTCCAATCATATAATAAGTTTCCAATAACTAGAATCATAGAATATCCTGAGTTGGAAGGGACCCATAAGGATCAAGTCCAACTCGTGGCACCACACAAGTCTACCCAGAATTTCAGACCATGTGACTAAGTGCACAGTCCAAACGCTTCTTAAACTCCAACAGGCTTGGTGCAGTGACTACTTCCCTGAGGAGCCTGTACCAGTGTGCGACCACCCTCTCAGTGAAGAACCTCTTCCTGATGTCTAGCCTAAACCTTCCCTGTCTCAGCTTGACACCATTCCCTCGGGTCCTATTACTGGTGACTAAAGAGAATAGATTGGTGCCTTCCCCTCCACTCCCCCTTGTGAGGAAGCTGTAGATTGCGATGAGATCTCCCCTCAGCCTTCTCTTTCCCAGGCTGAACAGGCCAAGTGACCTCAGCTGCCTATCATGCATCTTCCCCTCTAGACCCTTCACCATCTTTGTAGCCCTTCTCTGGATACTCTCTGACATTTTATGTCCTTTTTATACTGTGGTGCCCAGAACTGCACACAGTACTCGAGGTGAGGCCACACCAGCACAGAGTAGAGCAGGACAATCCCTTCCCTTGACCGACTAGAAATGCCGTGCTTGATGCACCCCAGGATACGGTTGGCCCTCCTGGCTGCCAGGGCACACTGCTGGCTCATATTCAACTTGCTGTCAACCAAAACCCCCGGATCCCTCTGCGGGGCTGCTCTCCGGCGTCTCATTGCCCAGTCTGTATGTATAGCCAGGGTCGCCCCGTCTCAAGTGCAGGACTTAGCACCTGCTCTTGTTAACCATGCGGTTGGTGATCGCCCAGCTCTCCAATCTGTCCAGATCTCTCTGCAAGGCCTTTCCACCCTCAACAGAGTCCACAACTCCTCCAAGTTTAGTGTTACTGGCAAATTTGCTCTAAACACCTTCTAGTCCTACATCCAAATCATTTATAAAAACATTGAAGAGGACTGGCCCTAAAATGGAGCCTTGGGGGATCCCACTGGTGACCGTCCACCAGCCAGATGTGGCCCCATTTACCACAACCCTTTGAGCCCTGCCCGTCAGCCAATTGCTCGCCCATCGTATGATGTTTTTGTTTAGCTGTATGCTGGACATTTTGTCCAGTAGGATCCTATGGGAAACTGTGTCAAAAGCTTTACTGAAATCCAAAAAGATCACATAAGCTGGTTTCCCTTGATTGACTAGATGGGTGATCTTACCATAAAAGGAAATCAGATTTGTTAAACAGGACCTGCCCCTCATGAACCCATGTTGGCTGGGACCAATGACTGCATTGTCCCTCAGGTACGCTTCAGTAACTTCAAGGATAATCTTCTCCATAATTTTATCAGGCACTGATGTGAGACTGACAGGCCTATAATTGCCAGGGTCTTCTTTCTTGCCCTTCTTGAAAATTGGTACATTTGCCAGCTTCCAGTCTACTAGGACCACTCCAAATTCCATAGACCATTGAAAAATAATTGAGAGAGGTTCTGTGATGATGTCAGCCAGCTCTCTAAGCACCCTGGGATGAATCCCATCTGGACCCATGGACCTGTACTGATCCAAGTGGAGCAGCAAATCCCACACGTTCAGGGGCAGTTGGGAGTTTATCATTCCCACTGTCATGGTTCTCTAGCTCAGGGCACCCTGGGTCCTGAAGCCCATCATCAGCGTTGAAGACAGAGGCAAAGAAGGCATTAAACATCTCTGCTTTGCCTATGTCCTTGTCTGTGAGGTGACCTTCCCCATCAAGCAGCAGACCTATGTTTTCTTTGGCCCTCTTTTTTTCTGTCACATATCTAAAAAAAAAACCTTTTTATTGCCTCCCACTGACCTGGCCAGCTTCAACTCTAATTGGGCTTTGGCCACATGAATTTTCTCCATACAAACAGTGTCCCTGTATTTCTTCCACATCGCCTGACCCTCCTTCCAGCAGCCGCACATTTTCTTTTTCTGCCTAAGCTCCAGAAGAGGATCCCTGGTCAGCTAGGCCAGCCTTCTGCCCCACCTGCTTGACTTCCGATATTTTGGAATTGCCTGATCCTGTGCTTTTAGGAGGCAGTGCTTAAAAGACTGACCAGCACTGATCAATGCCAATGCCTTCAGAAGCAGTTTCCCAGGGGACCTTGCTGACTAGTTCCCTGAGCAGCCTGAAGTCTGCTTTCCCCATATCCAGTGATGAAGTTTTGGTGGCAGTTTTCCTTCTGTCACCATAAATTCTAAACTCAACCACTTCATGGTCACTATGACTGAGACGGCTGCCAATTGCCATGTCTCCCACAAGACCCTCTCTGTTTTCCAGCAACAGATCAAGGAGGGCATCTTTCCTAGTTGGCTTAGCACCTGCACCAAGAAGTTATCATCTAGGTGCTTTATGAACCTCCTGGACTTGCTACTGTCAGCCGCGTGGTAATCCCAGTTGATGTCTGGCAAGTTGAAGTCACCCATAAGTACAAGGGGAGTTGATCTCAAGGTATCTCTTAGTTCCGCAAAGAATAATTCATTGGTGTTGTCATCCCGGCTGGATGGTCTGTAATAGACTCCCACGACATCCTTTTTATTTGTTCGTCCCTTAATCCTTACCCAGAGGCTCTCTACTTTGCCATCGCTAACTTTAAGTTCCACACAGTCTAGCCCCTGCTTCACGTACATCACCACCCCCCAACTATTAATAATGTTTTGCTGCTTTATTATTCAGAAGGTTGGTTATGTTTATTTTTCCTTATTATTTCCAATATAATACTAGTTATTTTTAAGGAATTGTCAGCCGATGCATTTCTTAATTTTTTTTTACTAATTTTATTGTCATACTGGATTAATTTAGTAATACCCGTAGATAATTACAATTTGTGACTAATGTCTTCGCCAGGGCTCTTTTATGCTGACTACCTTTAAACAAAGAGCCAATAGGAAAGAGACATTTGCTGGCCCAGATTGCTTATAATATGGGTTAATGACATGATGCTACAGTGGGATAAAACAAAGTAATCAGAATTAAGTGTACCTAATTTCAGATTGCAGCAGTTGTTACAGCTGTTAGACTTCAACACCCAGAGAGAAAGCAGCAAACAAAGTAACAGTGACCCTGCTTGAAAAGATGGGCAGGCTATTCTGCATTCTGCTTACACAGAATGCACACAGCATTCTGTCCACAGCAGCTTTCTATTCCCTATCCTAGGAAATTTTGTCTGTAGCTGTATTTCAACTAGGTGATACAGTAGGCTGAACCAACGCATAGCACAAACATCTGTGTGATCAGTAATGGATATGGCTGATTGCTGCTCACTGAGCCACAGAGTGAATGAAGATAAAACAGGTATACGAACTTTGTGATTGTAGTGGCTTTTGGCTTGAAATAATGATATTCCCACATGCAGGGCTCAGTAAGCTCTTTTCTACTCTTAAGGCAGGACTTTGATGATACTTGACTATTGATTAGGTATCATTTTTTTCCTCCAGTTAGATCTTGTGAATACATGCTGTATCAGTTTTATCGGTTCAGATCAATGGTTCTGCAGCCTATTTAATCTGTGAATGAGTTTCTCACCACTTGTATGAGTAAACATATGAATAAATGGCTGCAAAACGTTACATAATAGGTCATATTTTTCTACACATATAATTGCATACACCATGTTTTGGTCCAACTGTCCTGTTTTTCTTCCTGTCCGAGGAGGTTAATATTAAGGAATGTTCTAAGTAGCTGTGTCCTTCAGCTATCTGGGGCCTTGGGATTCCTTCTGCCTTCCTGCTGGAACCAAACTTTGTGCCTTCAGCTGGGGTTGTTATCAACAGCAGTCATATTTAACACTACAAGAAGTAACCTCAATACAGGCAGTCAAGTCTTGTTTTTCCTATTTGGCTGATCAGTATATATGTTCTCAAGGGAAAGCACTTACACTCCCCGCTCTCAAGACTTACAAACACACGCATGCTTTCATGGAACCCTTAAGTATCAGCATGTCTCCAATGTCTGTCCAATACCCCAGCCAGATCTGGAGCCCATATACCCACCCTACCTGTTTCCCACCTACTGGCTAGTCCAGCTTGTTGTTCACTAGTGAACAAATGCATGCAGTCACACTCTTGTCTCAGATACATGGTAGCCTGTGGTCCCATTCCTGCATATTTATGTATTTATTTATTTATTTATTTTGATGTGCCCCATGGTGGACACTTGGTTCTTAGAAATTTGTACCCATTCGGGAAAGTGACTCTGCTTTTCCTTATTGCTTAAGGACATTCAGGCTTCTGACCTGCAAAAGAGTGCATGTCATAAATTACACATATATTCACCAGTATGAATTTAAATAGCAGCACTGGCAGATGCATGAACAGAAGTGATGCTATGGCATCAAGTCATTTTGATGAAATTATATAAAGTTATTTCTCTTATAAAACTAATGTATATAAAAACACTATCTTATGCAAGGGAGATATACAACTAAAGTATCCATGAAGCCACAAAAGTTCCATTTCTGGCTGCAGACCTGCAGCACATAGGCTTACCAGGGATGAGGAGGATACTGAAAACAAAGAAGAAGTTAAAGAGCTGAGATGACAACATTATGCATAAGCTGAGAATTAATGCAGGAAACACAGACTAGAATAACTGGTGGAAGAGACAAGAACTTACCCAGAACTTGAGGGAGCTGCTTAAAGTATGATTATTCCATGAAAAATGTTACTGGCTTTCCTTGGGTAGTCCACAGTAATGAAGATGCTCGGCATTATCGTGAACTTGTTTGCATCTTGTATTTTAACTGTTGTGTGTTTTTTTTTTCTTTTTTATTTCTGACATTTGTACCTATACCTTTGCCACTTCACCATAAACTGAGAAAGATAACATTTTCTCTTTAAACTTACTAAATTTTTGAATTGTTTCTGGATCCATTTCATATAGTGGCTCAGCAAATTAGTGCATTGACACAATTGGCAGGAAAGGGCAGAAGTGTACTGTAATATGGAAAGGCATGTCCGAGGCTGTATTGTCCTCAGCCCAATTCTAGGATTTTGTTGGCATAGCACGTAGACAAACCTTGCCAAAATACACAAGAAGGACATAAATACCTGCCTCCTGTCTATCAGTGTTCATCCTTCTCCTCTGGAAATCACAAAGGACTGGAAGAAAGTGACAGCCTGAGCTTGGAAGGACTTCTGCCTCTAGCTGATCAATGTGAAATCTATGGTCAGGAAGCCAGCTGTTGAGAACCATTCTCATCTGTGATTTATTCAGGCTGGATTATAACTTGAAAACATGGCCTAACAGAATCTTATCTTTCATTATGTCCTCACTCCCTACGTACACCTCTCATGCGTCAGGGACTGAAGCTTTATTTTGTCTGCCTGTCCTGGTCAAAACTGTTAGCAAGTTAAAAGGGAAGTAAAAACTGAAAAGGCATTAGTTTTATTCGTAACATTATTGATATTACTTATCCAACCATTTTACTTCTCTTATAATTTGATTATCTTTGTTCGTCTTTGAAGGTATTATCTGTGCCATTGCTCACACTAGCAAAGACGTTAGTGTTTGTTCTTAGGAAAGACAGTTGCTGCTTTCATTCTACAACAGTATGCTGGCTAGTAGCTTGTTTATAGCTGTGGGGAAATAAGATTTAATAAGAGCAAGTGTAGAGTCCTGCACCTGGGAAGGAACAACCGGATGTATCAGTACAGGCTGGAATGGAGCTCTGAGAAGAAGGACCTGGGGGTCCTGGTGGATGACAGGTTGACCATGAGCCAGCAGTGTGCCCTCGTGGCCAAGAGGGCTAATGGGATCCTGGCGTGCATTAAAAGGAGTGTGGCCAGCAAGTCAAGGGAGGTGATCCTCCCCCTCTCCTCTGCCCTGGTCAGGCCTCACCTGGAGTACTGTGTCCAGTTCTGGGCTCCCCGGTACAAGAAAGACAGGGATCTCCTGGAAGGAGTCCAGCGGAGGGCCACAAAGATGATACAGGGCCTGGAGCATCTTCCTTATGAAGAAAGGCAGAGAGACCTGGGTCTGTTCAGCCTGGAGAAGAGAAGACTGAGAGGGGTCGCCTCAATGAATATAAATATCTGAGGGGTGGGGGACAGAAGGATGTAGCCAACCTCTTCTCAGTGGTTTGTGGGGATAGGACAAGGGGCAATAGCTACAAGTTAGAGCACAGGAAGTTCTGCACTGACATGCGAAAGAACTTCTTCACAGTGATAGAGCATTGGAACAGGCTGCCCAGGGAGGTTGTGGAGTCTCCTTCTCTGGAGATATTCAAGGCCCGTCTGGACGCCTACCTGGGCAGCCTGCTCTGAGGAACCTGCTTTGGCATGGGCGTTGGACCCGATGATCTCCTGAGGTCCCTTCCAACCCCTAATGTTCTATAATATATTTCCCAGAAGAGAAATTGAAGAGAAGTAAAGTTTGGAGATCGTCAGTGTTATTAGAAGATAGGATGGAACAAGCTCAACTGTTTTCTCATTTGGACTGTCTGAGAATATTTATTTCTAAAGCAGTGACTAAGGTGACCTGCAGAAAGGGCTTGTTTTGTCCTGACAAAGCGCAAAAACACTTCCTAGTTTGCATTTCTAGCTGGTGTATGATCCCACTCTACAAGTTGCGTCATTCAAGTCAAATTAGGAAGGAACAAGATTCTTAGTAATCAGCGGTGACAAGGGCAGTACAGAAGAATTCTATGATTCTGTGCTTGGTTGTCTCTCCAAATCTTTTTCATTTCTCTAAAATTATTTAGCCATATCAGTAACTGTTAGAATCATCATTTTATAAATGGCTAGCAGTGATAATGGAATAAATCTCAGATGAATGACAAATGTCATAGAGTTTGCAGAGGAGAAACGCAGGAAGAGACAGGACTAAACATGATCATCCAGTGTAAATATCAGGGCCCAAGTGCACTAGCAGGCTATAATGGCCCTCATTAGCCTTCAGTCCATGGGCCCCAGGATCTCCATTTCACCTTCAGCCGATGCCTTCTGTCCTGCTTGAGCTACATCAGAAGAATATTGCTTTCCATCCCAGCTACAGCCATGCCCATGCCTGCTTATCTGGGCCCTGAACCGTGACTGACTACCCATCTTCATCTCAGACCTGTTTTGTCATTATGGACCTGCCCAGCAATCAGCTGTGTCTGAACCTGGTCACCATCACTGAACCTGACCCTGACCAGTAGTCAGACTTCCTAATTTGACCTCAGATCTACCTTGCCACCACAAGCTTGTCTTGTTGTCTGGACTCTCAGCTGACCCTGTCTCCATCACTGTTCAGTCATTATGGGACTGAGTTCTGGTTGGTGACACTCCTAACCTGGCTTAGGAGATCTTACTGTCATGCTTTGCCCCGGCTCTCCATCCTGTAAAGAGCAGTTGGCCTTCTATGATCACTATCAGTATACCAGGAACAGAGACACAGCATCTCCACCGAAGACGATGAACTGACATGACCCAGGACCTGGAGGAGAATAGTAACACATCTTTCTTGATCTCTTGAATTGCTTACTTTAGCATTTCAGATCCCCTGGACTACTATAATAGGAGAGAAGACAGTGAAGGCTCCTTTTGACTTAACATCTGTGACTAACCCTTTCTGCCCCTTCCATTTTTGATCTATTCCAGACACTTCATTTGTATACATTACCTTATCTGGGTTAAGTGTAACTTTGCTTTCTCCTATCTATCTAGTCTGAAGCTGTTTAACAAGATCTTCCTGTTCTTATTCCAGCTCAGTATCAAGAAGTAATAGCTACCAGCAGGCACTCAGCATAGAACTTATTTTTTATGCAGTGAACACATGCTTGTGTATCATTGAAGAATTCATTGTACTCCAGTCTTTGACTTCTCAGCCTTGCTTTGCTCACAGATACTGGAGGAGTCTCTTCAGAAACTTGCCTCCTTCATTCCCCTCCCAGTTCTTCATGGTAATTTTTCATTGTAAAGATTATTTTTTTCAAGTGTGGCTATGGAGAAATCTGACATTATTATAACAGGACTGACATCTGAAAAGAAGTATGGAAGTGGGAACATGAATATAAATTTAGTCCTGCCTAATTTCACTATTATGCTTATAGTGTTTTTTGTTTGTTTGTTTGTTTGTTTTTCTGATTTTAGTGAAAAAATGCATTAAATTAACAATCTAAAATGGGGAATAAGAGGAAGAATCATTACAGTCAATATTGTTGTCAGCATAGGGTGGCATTCAAATTCAGTGTGGCTGAACTTTCAGTATGATCTGACATGCATATGCTTGGCCTGGCCAGTTAAAGTCTCCCCCCAGAAAAAAGGCTGGATCTCCTATGATCTGAGCTCATCACACCATTTGCCAGGGTCTCTAGCTTCAGTAGTAAAAGTTGCATTTTAATTTCTAATGTAGATTCTATTTACATAAATCAGTATTGTAGCACGTAGAGAAGACGCAGAGTGTAAAGTCATAGAATATCCTGAGTTGGAAGGGACCCTTAAGGATCATCAAGTCCAACTCTTGACACCGCACAGGTCTACCCAAAAGTTCAGACCATGTGACTAAGTGCACAGTCCAATCTCTTCTTAAGTCAGTTTAAATGCAGTTGTCTTGCATGAGAAGACCAGAAAAACTAATCATCATTTTGCAGTGAAAACATATTAGAAGAATGTTTGCTTCGATTGACTGAGAATTCAGCAAAACCGCAGGTAAGTAGTTTCTGTAGTTGAAGAACTGCACCTTTTTATTGTCTGAAGTTGTCGAACTTCAGCTTCCAAACATGTAGCTCAGTCTCTGTTGCAGACGTTGCTAGGCGCCTTTGCACGTTTAAGCACCCACTGTTACATCCCGTGATCTTATTAATTTAGGCTGACTTGTTTTCCGTGAGTGCTGCCCCCAGATTTTCCAATAAGCTTTAAAGAATACTGTACATTCATTGCAGACATGTCTTTACTCTTCACAGGTACGTACCTTGCATTTGAGTTTCTTAAAGCACTTTTGTTCAAACATGCTCCCACTGTCAGGATTCGCGCGGCTGAGCACGAATGTGCCACTCTCGCAGTGCCTCCTCCCCCCTCGGTTCTGCTCCATTCAGAGCCGCTGGAATAAGTCTGTGTTCGCTGGAAGGAACGCCCCCGCCGGACAGCGACCCAGCGCCCCGCGGGTCGGCGCCTGCCCGCTGAGGGGTTCGCGGCTGAGGGCGCGGGCGGAGCTGGGCGCTGGGGCGGTGTCACCGGGCGGCGTCACCGGGCGGCCTCGCGCTGCCGCCGGGTCCAGCACGGAGGCAGCGGCCGTGCCGAGACGGGGCGACCGCGCCGTACGGCCGCGGCTCCCGTCCACTCGAGGTGGCGGAACGGCTCCGTGCCTCGCTGTTGGGGCCGCTCGTCGTCGAGCTCTTGCGTCGTCAAAGCAATTCAAGCAAGATTTAACTACCTGGCTCCTGCGGCCCGGCCCGTCTCCTGCGGCCGGGAGCGGGTTTGCGCTGCGGAGCCGGTGACCCGCGAAGGAACGGCGGTGCCCGGCCACGGCGGGTGACACCGCCGCTGCAGCCCGGCGGCCCGCGCCTGAGCGGTCCCGGCCGCCCCCCCGCCGGCAGCACTAAGCAGCTCTTTGCCCCGCGCGGCGGCAGCGGCCAGCTGTCGGGACTGTCGGGACATAGTGACTCAGCCTGCGAGTTGCTTCGTGTCCTTCAGCTACCACTGACTTGAGGATGTTCTGACAGAGCTGGATCGGTGGTGATACAGTATGCGCTGTATCAGGAGAACAGAGCCAGTTTAATGTGTATTCCTTAGTGTGTGTACCCGTACAGCTTAGTACCTGATTTTCTTCTTACATTTTGATTTAGTTGTGACATTTTACCTATGTTTCTTTCCTTTTTGTGGTGTGCCTTTAAATCGTTCTAATGTTCATTCTCAGGCTTAGTTCTAGGTACTTAAATCTTGCTTGAATTGCTTGTTTAAGGCCTTAACCAGAAGTGAACTTAAAAGTTAGCTAGTCTTTTCACACATTTGCAGAGCTGTGCCATTGGATCTTGGGGTTGTAAAAGCAGGTGTTATATGTGAACGGAATGGAATGGAATGAACAATTGCAAGGGACCTATAGAGATCATGAAGTCCAACTGCTTGACCCCTTCAGGGCTAACCAAAGTTAAAGCGTATTATTGAGGGCATTGTCTAAATGCCTCTTGAACACAGAGGAATCAACCACTCCACTTGAAAGCTTGTTCCATTAAAGATTTTTTTTCCTAATGTACAGTCTGAACCTCCCCTAGCACAGCTTTGTGCCATCCCCTCATGTTCTATCATTGGTTACCAGGGAGAAGAACTGATATCTCCCTTTCCATTTCAGCTCCCCAGGAAGCTGCAGAGAGCAATAAGGTTTCTGCTTAGCCTTTTTTCCAGACTAAAAACCCAAGTGTCCTCAGAGGACACGCATTCCAGCCTTTTTACCAGCTTTGCTGCCCTCCTCTGGACACTTTCAAGTATCTTGATATCCTTTGTATATTGTGGAGCACACGGTAAATAGTCAACGTGAGGCTGCAACAACACTGTCTTTCCATTCAGGTGTACCAGGTAGATTATACATGATTTCCTACCTGATTTATTTAGATTATTTATTTGAAGTGTGGGAAGTTTCTGATTTATTTTTATTTTTCCCTTATGCCTCCTGATGAGATAGATATTTCCTTTGGTTGTTGTTTTGCTTTTCAATTTCCATTCATTAAAGATTGGTCATATATGAATATAGAACATGACCTCTGAAGTGCTGTAGAGAAGTCTTGTTCTCAGATGCTTGGATAGTAAATTTCACTAAAATGCTCACACTTAAACCGATCACTAGAGTTGGGACTGGAAAGGAATTTTTCTTAGGGTGCAGATCTTGGGAGCTTTTTACTTTCCTCTCTAGGCTAGAGCATGGCTTTACTGTTAGGATTCTGTAACACAATTTCACCTAAGTCTCTGCTGTTGACAACACTTGGATCTTGTTCTCATCTTGAGGCAGCTGGAGAATACAAAAGCTTGTAGGTCATTTGGTTCTAAACAGTCAACAAGGCGAAGTAAAATGTGTGTGAAATACACCATGCAGGACTAAATTTTCATCATTTCATAGACTGTCTGGATTCTGTGTCCAACACAAGATTGACTTGGATTGTAATCTGTGAGATAAAGAATGCATCAGAAGTAGAATAGAAATCCTCAAATACTACAAGAATCCTATGTTTATATACTTTTTCACTTTGGAGATGATCCTGGTTTGTCCTGCAGGCTGCTGAAGCGTTACTCAGGGAAACTTCTAGAAGATGCATTGTGTTTTGAATAGGAAAAGTATTTCATTTTTGTTTCTAGTGCACAATTAAAATTCAGTATTTTTACTGTGGAGAATAAGAATGGATTTTATACATTTAAATGATGGAAGAATAGCTATGGAAATGCATACGGAATTTTAGGAATTCTATTACTACTTTGGCATGCTCCATCACCTTGTTTTTTGCAACACAGTTGTTCTCTTCTATAAACACATCAGATGGTTTTGTTTAGCATCTTTCCTGAAAGCAATAACAGTCAAAACAAACTCTGTTTAACTAGCAAAGGAAGCTTTGATTATCTTTTAGTTAGAGGAGGAAAGGTAGGGGAAGATGCCTTATCTCTCTCTTGATTTTGCTACTTTATTTTTTCCACATTAACTGAACTTTGTATGCAAGTGGAAATCAAAGGGTAAAATGAGACCAGTGATTAAATGTTACAGTGTCTGCTTCAGATAAAAGTGTAGGATAAATAGCTGAAAAGGAGAAATTAATGGTTGGTCAAATAAAATTGTACATATATGGTATAGAAGTGTATTGAGTAGGTTGTGAACCTGTAGTACTCAGCCAATGAGGAAACAGGAGAAATCTGGTGTCAAGTAATAGGGAATATAAGGTTATGATAAACTTTTACTGTGTGTTCCTGTTTGCAGGATGCCCGCCATTGCAATCGCGAATAAAATAGTTTCACAGAAGGTCCTGTCTGAAGAAAATTATTAAGATTTTTCTTACATATTTGGAAGAGGGCTAGGGGTGAACAAGTAGCTTTAAGTAACTCATGCTGCAACACCACACTGGAAAGATTTCCTTAAGTATTTTTTTTATCTTTGTGATTTACAAATTCTGGAAAAGAAATTATGCAGGATTTTCTTGAGGATAATAGTATTCTTGAATTTTTCTATACTCCAGAAAGGCAATTCCACTTTCTATTCCTCATTCCTATTAACTATATATATATTATTTTTTTCCCATCTTCAACATCATAGTCCTTTTGAAAGCAGAGGCAAAGTGTGTATTTTCTAAGCTACACTTTGAAATGTAAAGTAAGTTTGATTTGGGGGGAGTTTTCACTTTGTGGTTGTTCTTTCTGACCTATGCACATAGCTTTCTTTGAGCAGTTTCTTTTTCATTTTTTTGTAAGTTCTGATCTTTACTAATATTTTTTGAGAAATATTCATACAGTTAGATTTAGAAATTAACTTTTTACGTTTTTTTTGTTCACTCAGGGTACAGATTTGTGGTAGTTTTAGCATTTCCATTTTGAAGAAGAGCTTCTTTAGTATTCAAATCAGCCAGACTGCAGAACTTGGAAATAAAGAACCTAGCTAATTTCCCTAGTGGCTTATTTATAAATGGTTTTTATTTATTCTTTTTCTTAATTTATACTGAAACATGGATGGATGTCCCATCCCTTGAAGTGTTTAAGGCCATGTTGGATGGGGCTTTGAAGAACCTGGTCTAGTGGAAGGTGTCACTGTCCGTTTTGTGTGGGGTGAGGGTGGGTGGGAGTTGGAATTGGATGATATTTAAGGTCCCTTCCAAAATGGCCTTAAATTCTTCCAGGGATGGGGCATCCACAACCACTGAACAACTTGTTCCATGATTCATTTTCTTGCTACTTATGAAGTCTCATGAAGGAAGAACATTTTTCAAGGAATGCTGGAACTCAGACATTCACATGCTAATGATTTGATTTGTCACTTTTAAATTATGTGCTTGTCATAAAAAAAAAGAAACATGAAAACATTTAAGTTAGCACTCTTTAGTGCAGTGGTTATAGAAATGAGGCAGAGTTTAGTGGCAAACAGCTGAAATGCTCAGATTCAAATCACACAGGTGAGATGTCTGTCAGCCTTGTGATTAACACTTGCCTTTTCCTCTCTACCCTCCTTTTTAAAGAGATTTTATTTTATTTTATTTTATTTTATTTTATTTTATTTTATTTTATTTTATTTTATTTTATTTTATTTTATTTTATTTATTTATTTTATTTTATTATTTTATTTTATTGGTGGTGGTTGTTGTTTGTTTTAATTTTTATAGGCATTCTTGGTTTGAAAAATCCTTTACAGTTGAATATTCACCTTATTCTTGAAATAGATACTTTTACATTTTTCCCCCAGATAGATATTATTGGCTAATATCAAAACATAGATTTTTTTTTGTGCTGTGAGCATTTTTTTCAGTCAAACAGTCCCTTTGGCAATAAAGTGGCCAGTTATCTTCACGGATAAGCTACTTGAGTTTTACACTGATTTTTTTTTTTTTTTTAAAGAGTCGTTGTTATGGAATACTGAATTTACGTTACATTCACATTAGACATGACCAACGGCTGTTGCCATTTCTGGTGACTGTTCACTGGTCTATGCACTGTTTCCAAGTTTCTTTCACATGGTAATATCTTTCATGTTTTTTTGTTTGTTTGTTTGTTTGTTTTTTTAGTATGATCTGTTGGGATTAATACATTCTTTTGTGATGCTAGTGCTATTTTTAGGGACATTGTATGCTGACAGTACTGCAAAGACCAATCTCCTGACACATACACAATTAAAATACCTTTTGTTTACCAGCAAGTTCACCTTTTACCCACAGTACCTCTTGCATTGGAATTGAAGTACATGATACATGCTGTCACAGTGCCATAGTTCTTTACAGGGTTTATTTCTTCACTTTTGTTTGATTTTTTAATTTTATCCTAAAACTTTTACATACACTTCCTGTTGGGTGTTTGTGCATTTGGGTGTTAAGAACCAGAGACCACTTCTTCTGAGGGACTTCAGTACTTTTGCTTCATGTTTGATACTAGAAACATTAGCCAGGAAACATTCTACTTTAAAAAAAAATCTAAACATAAAACAACTTAAACACTTTTTTTAACATAGACCTGGAAGTAGAAATTTAATTGCAAACTGGAAAGAATAATATGCACAAATATCTTTGAGCTGCAGCCTGTGCCTTAGAAGAAAGTACAATGACTAATCAAACACTGGTCTCATATAAGGGTGCCATAAACTAAAAGAAAAAAACAGTCAGAGCTGGCAAGCTAAGCCAGTGGCCACTGGTTAAGCTGACTTAAACTGCACATGAGACAGTACTAGACGTGATGTGAGAAATTGCTGGACATAACAAATAACAATGTAAGAAGCTGACAAAAGATTTGCAAATAGTGCCATGAGAGGTGGCTGGATTTCACAGGTAGTTGTGGGTAAATTATGCAAGGAACTGCAGATAACTGGAATACTGGGGACCTTCTGGGGTGTAGACTGTAGTTAGGCCAAAAGTCCTTAAGCCACCATATCAGTAATACTATACTAAGATTACTTGGGCAACTTATCAGAAATACCAGATTTAGGTATGAATGTATCAAAACTGGGCCCAATAGGGAAGAAATAATTAGTGGTTGTTCTTTTTCTGGGAGGAGACCAAAGCGAAGAAAAGGTGGCATGGGCAGAGAAAGGAATGGTCAAGAAACAGAAAAAAAGATAAGATATGCAAATAATATAATCAAGGCTATTCAGGAGTATCCATCAAGCAGACTTGTAGGCTCACAGAGCCTTCAGCAGGACAGTAAACCAAGCCTGTTTTTCTGACCACAATGTGTATCAAGCTTCTGCAATCAGGAAGACTATCAGTGCATATGTTGGCTAGCAAGCAATCACCTGGGATGGCTGGATCCAGCATTCTGTTGTCCATTCCTGGTCTGTTGACACTGATGTCTTCTTAACTTCCTTACAAAACCCTAATAGGTTGAAATTTCATAGACGCAGTACCCCCCAAAAAAACTCAGATTCTGTCACTGTAGTGCTTATTGTAAATACCAGTGATATCTAATTATGCCAGACTTTAACATATGTATTCATTGAGCATACTGATTCCCACTGCTTTTTGTTTGTTTGTTTGTTTTGTCTGAGTTTTCCAGAATAAATCCACAGAGAAATTACTTCTTCCAGTGGGCATTATCTTCTGTTTATATATTTGTAAAATTCTGTCTGCTGGTGTGCTGTTTCATAATTATGTTGGGTTACAAACCATAGCTCTCCAAGACACCCTCTTTCTCCCTCCATCCCCCTCCCCACCATATAGGTAAATGTATTGTGATTACAGCCTCTGTTAGAGTACCTCGTATCTGTTGAAAATCCTTGAAGAGAATCCTGCAGGTGTTCAGATGTGCCTACCATTCATCCAATATAAAAGGAAATACAGAGGGGGGACATGAACTACATCCCTCACTTGTTCACCAGTGACAGGATTTAAACCTGGAGCCACAGAAACTTCCATATAGGACCTGAGGGCTTTGTAGTAAGAGTGGGCATAAAATATAGCCTTAGTGCTTGCTTAGCACTAAGGTTCTTTCCCATCTGCTTGATTTATTTCTTCTGTAGAGTTTGTTCTTCCCCATAATCCTTAGAGGTGAGGATTCAGGATATGTAGTTACCCCAAAGTCCAAGTGTCTTTTAGATTGCAAATTATTCTTTTCCATTGCTAATCACATATATTTCTTTGGAAGTTAAATTTTTAGATCTAGGCTCTTGATAGCTGAAATTTTGTTGATATGCCTTGCATATTTGTAGGGTTTTGGTGTTTTGTTTTTGTTTTGTTTTTCATGCATTTCTGGGGAAAATTAAGTTTGAATACATGGACTATGTAAATGCCATAAATTACTCTTGCTGGGACCGCCCTTTGTAGAAGGGCTTTGTCATCTCTACTGCTGTTCAACTTAGTGAGTCTTTGCCAGCTTTCTACAGAAGGTATATATAACATGCTAAGCAATCAAGTAATAGCGTAGAGTTTATCAATTCAGTCCACAGTAATGCTGCTCTGCTTTGTTGACAAGGACTAGTCAGTAGTTCCCAGGATCCTCTTTATTACTCTTTTTTAAAATGGATGTGAGAATTCTTTCTCTCCAGTCATTGGAGACTTTCCTGGGCTGCCATGATTTGTCAAAGATGGTGGAAAGTTTTGCATCAGCCAATTCCCTCAGGGTCTTAAAATGCAGCTTGTCCAGTCCCATGGACTTGTGTATGTTCAGGTTCACCAGGTGGCCTCAAAACTGATCTCTTGTAATGGGAGCGACTTTGTTGCACCAGTTCCTGCCTTGAGGTTCAGGGACTTGAGAGATGTGGGAAGAGTAATTACCAGTGAAAACTGAGACAAAAAAAAAAAAAAGTTTTTCACATTGGTTGTCACTTGTTCTCTTATTTATCAGGTGCGTATATTTTCCATATTCCTCCTTTTCTGGGCAACATACCTGTAGAAGCCCTTCTTATTGTTCTTCACATTCCTTGCCAAATTCAGCCTCTAGCTTTTCTGATCCAATCCCTACACATCCAGGCAGCATCCTTACATTATCCTCAGGATATATGTCCCTGGTTCTGCTGCATTTTCTTCTCACTTTTTAGTTTGACCAGGAAGGTCTTACTCAACCATGCGGGTCTCATGCCTTTCTTGCCTTATTTCTTAAACATGTGAATTGAGAGATCTTGTGCTCCAAGAAAAAAAAAAAAAAAAAGTCCTTGAAAAGCTGTCAGCTCTGTTCTGCTCTTTTAAGCCTTTAACCCTTCTGCTCAGGGGCAGTTTTCTACAGGGTCCCCCATCCAATAATTCTTTAAGCAACTGGAAGTTTGCGCTCCTAAAATTCAAGATCTTACCTCAGGATTGTGAATTCCACCAGGGCAGGGTAGTAATTACTGCAGGTCTCGTAATGCTTCTATTCTGGTTGGGCTGTCTATCACCTGCATTAAAAAATATCCTCAATGCACTCCAAGTGTCTCCTGGTCTGTTTAATCTTGCTGTGCGACTTTTCCAGTAAATATCAGGGTGGTTGAAGCCCCCTAGCTGGATCAGGCCTGTGAGCATGAAGCTCCTTGTTTGTAGCTGAAGTAAGAATGTTTGCTTGGCCCCCAATTTTTAGCCATAAGCCCTCAATGTGTTCATCACCGTTTTTAAAGACAGGTCCCCCTCTGCTCCCCCTCTTCCTTGCCTGTCCCTTCTGAACAGTTTATAGCCACTGACTGCAGCACTCCAGTCATGTGCTTTATCCAACCAAGTTTCAGTGACACCAATTAGATCATAGTTTTCTAGCTGCACAGTGGCTTCCAACTCCTCCTGTTTGTTACATGTACTGGCAAAAAGACACTTAAGTTGGGCTGTTGTCCATGTCACTTTTTTAGGTGAACATACCCTGATTCCTTTTAGGCATTTCACAAGTGTTTGCTTCCCTGTTGATTCCTAATATACCAGCAGCCACTGGCTGTTCTCTATTACTCAAAACTTCATCCCCTTTCATGAACTAGAAGCAGGAAAATTACCAGCATGATTGCTAGATTATACGTTTGCTGATCATCAGAAAGAAAGTGTTGGTATAGAAATTGCAGACTTCACAAAGGGCAAACCACATTAACTAAAGGTTCTAAAATGTAAAGTAAACTTTATTATCCTTGAACCACAAAATAGATTTCTTTGGTTGTACAAATTTCACTAGTTACAGTCTTGATGCGCTAATTTTCCCTCAGAGTCTCTCAGGAGAGAAGGGGAGAGAACCCAGAACCTGGCACCAGGTACCACAAAGGGAAAGAAAAAAATCACGTTAGTCACCAAAACCAATCCAGGATTGTTTCCAAAATTGCTCTTGTTAAAAAGCATATGCTAAAATTAGATTTTAAAAAGGAAAAGCTCAAATTGCTGATGATGGAAGCAGCTATAGCTGCAGCTTGAGATTATCTGAGTTCCCCCTTCAAAGACCTGTAAAATTAGAACATGAAGTCAGTTAAAAATGATCCACTGGATTTTGGCATGAAGGGAGAGTTTCAACTATAAAAAAAAATGCATCCAGTCATACAGCAAATATACAAGCAGAAGTGCCTGCCACTCCCAAGCCCCATCCAGCCACTGAGAGGCTTAAGATACAACTCTGGTCTTACTGATGGACTGGTTCACCAGAGAGCACCATTGTATCTGTGTAGACAGATCAAACTACTGTCAAGTTCAGATGTCTTTCTCTCTATTGGAGGCATTAACAAAAACAAACCAAAACAAACAAACAAAACCCAAACAGACAAAAACAACCAAAAAAAAAAAAAACACAAGAAAAGAAAAGGGATGTTTTACTTCAGTAGTGGGCAGTAGAGCAGCAGAGACTGATTTCAGAGCAATAAGCGGTGTCAGTCTCCTCCACAAATGCAGAGGTCACTTGATACAGACTGTTCATGGCCCTTTCGTGGAAACCAGGAATGACACTCCTGCTCCTTTCTCATTTTTATTTTTCCTCCTGCATGTATTTGCCCTGTTCTATGTGGGCAGGGGCCTGAAGACAACAAGCTGGCAGAAAGCAGAACCGTGTAGTTATTGCAAGGCATAGGCCAGATCCATCTCACTTCATTGTGCTCCCTGCCTAGCAGGCACTCCTTGAGAGTCCCACACTGAGCACCCCTCATAATATCACATTTCATTTCACAGCTAGTGGGCAACACAATGGAGTCACTTACTAGTATCCTCCTATCTGTAAGACCCTATTACTCCTAACTTGACCCCAGCAATGCCATTTCCTACCCTTCCCCATTTCCTGAATCCTAACCCGCTACCTTATCTGCTGTTTACACCTCCTACCTCTGCCACCGCATCCTAATCCCCAACTACTCTGCTCTCTATTGCTGTCACACATGCACACTGCTATACCCTTGCTACACCTTTTCTACTCCTTTCTCATTTCTGCCGCAGTTCACCAAATCAGACACAATGTGGACAGAAGACAGATACCTGGCCTCCTCTGACACTTAGAACAGCATGCAGGTAGAGTGGTTCACGCTGCATGCACACAATTATGTGTATCTCTAGGTGGGTACCTGTCTCCCAGAATAGCACAAAATACTGTCAGGAGCAGTTTCCTACATGGGACAGATTGCTGCACTCACAGAGGCAAGTGAAATGGAGCTGATGCTTCCTAGAGCTGGCACAGGCTCCTGCTCGTTCAGTCGTCTTTGCTTGAGACAGTTGTCAGTGTCAGAGGGAGGCACTTCACTGAATTATTTTTTTTTCTTTTTGCCTCCAAGCTACCTACTTCCACACACTCCCAAAAGAAAGTGAGGTGACACAGTGTGGGAGGTGGAAGGAGATGCTTCTTGGCAAAAGACTGGAAATTAAATAGGAGCAAAGGCTAGAACTTCCTTCTAATTCATACCAGAGTAGAAGCTCCCATATTAACTATTTAAAAAAATATCCAAGTTGAGGAAATAACAGCCAGAGCCCTACACACTCTTACACTCATATGTTCTCCGTCCTATCCCCTCCCTCCCCCCCAATATTTACAGGCTAACAAACTGCAGCTGCCCACTGTCCTACCCACACCTCCTCTCAATTAGCCATCTTAGTCTAGTGTTGTCCTATTTTGTTTAGGACACGCCCCAGTGCACTATTGGGTGAGAAAAGAGGGTGGTTCACAGCCTTAAAGGAAGTTAGTTAACCACAATGCTCCCTGGGGTGCTCAGTTCCCATCCAGAGTCCAGGAGGCAGTGCTGTTCCTGGAGCACAGGAAGTTCAAGAGCCCTGCGTTGGGCTATTCTATCACCCAGGTGCATCAGATCATCTACGTTGGGACAGCAGTCTCCAGACTGCGCCGGCTGTGTCGGAGTTTGCGTTTGCTGCTGTACAGAGCCATTTCTTCAAGTGCTGATGCAGTAGGTGTTGATGAATCATGTGTTAGTAATGTTTCCTCTTCCTCTGGCTGCCCATCTTGCTCCTGAGGAACTGCACAAACAACAGAAGTCAAGATTTTAGGAGAAAGTGTCAGGTTAAGTGTTTAGCTGATACAGTTAATGATGACAGAGGGATATACCCAGGTACTGAATTTGAGACAGTGCTGGAGTCTTTAAGATGTGATTAAGTAATACCATGCCCGGAACTTTTAGGTGACCTGTACCTAACCTAAAGTACTGCCTACTGTGGAGTCTGGGAAGAAAGTCACACACCTCAGGTGATATCTGCCCCTAACACCCAGGATTCACTGAAAACAGTATGGAAGCACCAAGCTTTAGGAAAAAATCAAGTACATTGAAGAGACTGAGGTGTATGTTAGTGCGCTAAGCATTTTGGTAGTTTCAAAGGAGTATCAAGCCCTGAAGAGCAGTATGAGCACCAGGATGGTATGCAGTACCTACTGAGAGAGGTGAGCATTTTGGCCTGGGTTAATGTTGAAGTTGCATGACTGAAGTCCTTCCTGTGAATTTAGACTTCAACTTGGGTCCCCCACCAAAATAACTCACCAGAAAATATTCTGGCAGGACTGACCCTCAGTTAACTTGGTCTCAGGCCTTTCAGGATGTATTCCACATCTGAAGTACACTGCTGTTAAGTGCCTCCTTACTCTCCTGAAAAGAACTGGTACAGCTTACCCCATGTACTTTTACATACACCTGGAACATAAGCCCCTTGTGATAATATTGCTTGAGCATCTACTGTGAGATATTTGTGTAAAAAGGAAAAAGTTTCCTGAAGCCCCAGATTTTTTCCTTCAAGTACAAACTGGCTCCTGGGAAGCCTGCCTGAAGTCATTGAATTTAATAGAGAACCTCAAATACAGAAATCCATGAATATATATCAGATCAAACGTGCACAGTCTGCTGATGCTGAGTTGTACCTGGTAGGCCACCCTCTACTCTAGAGCCATGTTCCAAGATGTAATGTCACATTAGTTACACTACCCACATTGGAATATTTGTTATAATCCAGAAGCCTTCCTGAACTAATAACTGTAGTATCAACCTGTTGTTTGCAAAGGCCTCAGAACCAAGTGAGCATAGGTGACAAAACTGGTATCTTGAAAGGATTCTGGGATTGACAAATAGATGACTGACTTTCGAACAAAGCAAGCTGGTATAAAACAAAAGCATTGACAGACATGCAGATAAATTCAAACTGGGGAGAGGAATCAATGTGTCTCAGAGGGAATTCATTGCTCTTAGACCACTAGAAATTCTCAAAGGAGTCATCAAACATGCAAATAAGTATGATCTCAACACAGTATACTGGACTTTAAAAAAAAAAAATTAATCTTCAGCTAAAGCTCATAGGATAAAACAACACATCCTTTAGGGTATAAATAGATAAAGCATTGCCAAATTGTAGGAAGAAATTACCGTGCATCACAAAATGGAGTAGCTATCTATAGTAGGGTCAGGTTTTGGTAACTAATGAGGAGTAGAAGTGATTATGACTGCATTGAGAAAAATTGCTGATTATTCCAAGCTGTGTATCAAGAGAAGTCAAATGAAACTCAGCTACAAAAAGTGTACTAGGATTTTACAGAGTTGACTGGGCAATAACAAGGAAGGTGAAAAATTACTGCAAATGTGTACAGATTCAAGAAAAAAGCAAACACCTCTGAAATTAAAGGCCTCTGGCTTATAAAATGTAACACTACAGTTTGTTGTAGCCTGGAGCAGTTTTCTGGAAAGAATCATGTTATGCTTCTTTTATGTTCTTTTCTTGGCATTCCCAGTAGCTCATGTCAGATTATCCCAAGCCTTGTGCTGACATTTATGTCTACTTCTACAGTTGGATGAAGCTTAAGCTCAAAAAAAGTAGTATAATACTGATTGTGCATCAAATGCAACATCCTTAAATAGAAATCATGGTTCTGTATCAATTCTATAGTCATTAGGAGAAGCTTTCTGAAAACAATGCAATTCTCAGGAACACAGTTTCACTTTTGATTATTAGATATCAGAAAAGATGGGAGAACATTAGGATTCATTAGAGAAACATTAGAGAAGACATTCTGCTACTGCGTAACTCTTTATATACCTGCATTTGCAATAGTGCATAGTGATGGAACTCAACACCACAAAGTGTCAAAAAAGATGGAATAAGTAGTTTAGAAAGACTAGATAATTTTTAGAGGATTATTCCATTGATAATCCAGATACAATACCTGGCTCAAGACATCCATAATTAATAGGTCATTGAAGAAAATTGAGAAGATTCATGCAAGCAAGCTCATTTTCTCTGATTGTTACTGTCTTCCCCTAATTTACATAATCATTCACAGCTAGAGATACTGATATATTCTGAACCAGTACAGCCTCCCTTATGTCCTCCCTATCCTGACAGAAGTCAGAAAACAATGGAAAGGAACACATGCATTGCAGCTTGTATGAATCTAGAGATTCTAGATTTGTGAAATTTTGACATTTTTGTGGTAAAGAATCTGTAAAAAACAAGTTTGGAAAGCAAAAGGGTGGATGCAGTTCTTGGGACCAGAGAGGTGGCTGTAGAGGCTTGATGAGGCTAAACATGCAAGAAGAAGGTAAAGGGATCATCCGTGTTTCCCACATGTATGTGAGCTGCTGAGCTGTGTCCTAGGCCAGACTAGTAATACAAGTAGTGACTGGACAAGTGTAGGACAAGAAGATATCTTTCCCATGTAAGTTGCTGTAAACATCAGACATAACAAAGACCATGAGGAGAAAAATAACTTCTTGAATATCATAAATTGGTGTTCAATAATTAGAGCAATAGAAAGTTACAACGGATGTATTTATGAAACCTAACGGTTATAAGATTGGAAAGCAAAAGCCACTGGCTGTAAGTGATTTGGAAAGGCTGTATCATAAAACAAGAACCTAGCATGGTCCCACCCTAAAAATGCTAGTACATAGTTCATTATCTTCATGGCCTCTTAACAGCCTTGGATTTAATGTTTTTAAACACCTTTAAAAGATGATGGTGGGGGACTACTGCAGACCATTAAGTCAGACCCAAGAATGGAAGGGACTGTTTCTTAGAGCCCATCTGCAATGAGCAAAAAGAAAATCACAGGATTGTTGAGACTGAAGGGACCTCTGGAGACCATCTGGGCCAACCCCCTACCAAGCAGGTTCACCTAACACATGCTGCACAGGATGGCATCCAGGCAGGTTTTGAATGTCTCCAGAGAAGGAGACTCCACAATCTCTCCGGGCAACCTGTTCCAGTGCTCTGATCACCCTTACAATAAAGAAATGTTTCCTCATATTCAGCCAGAACTTCCTGTGTTTCAGTTTGTGCCTGTTGCCTCTTGTCCTGTCACTAGGCACCACTGAAAAGAGTGAAATGTTGTTTTGAAAGATGTAAAGAAGAGAAATATGCTAATGCTTTCCTGCAGTCAGCAGTTAAGATTTCTTGGAGTTTCTATTATATTGATATTCTATCATAAAGGTTAGGAATTGCTTATGAGTTTACCACATGGTCAAACAGCCATAATTCCATGATCAAGGAAAATTGTGATTATAACCCCAATGCATGTAGAGGTGTCACTAAATGTAGCAATTAGACATGACTAAAGCTGTATTAAATACACACTCCTTTAATTTTGGTAATAGGTTTTTCCTTCCTTTTCCCATTACAGTAAAGAAAAATACAAATAAAAATCACTCCAATTATCAGGAATTTTCTCAGTTAAATATTTTATTCCAAATATTGTCTCCACATATTCTGAGAAAAATATCTAAAAAGAGGGGAACACAGGACCAGCAGGAGGCTGGAACTGTTGCTGAAAAGGAGAGGTTTTTGAGTCCCAATACAAAAAAATGCCCAAAAATCAATGTATGCTTCATGAATTATTTTTTTTTAATCTATACACTGGCTGAAATGTTGCACTTCCCAGAAGAATGAGATGGGAAAAAAATGGAAACAAAGAAAGAAAGGAACAAAAAAAAATTGAGAGCTTTCAGGTCATTCAGGTTGGAAAAGACACCTAAGATCATCTAGTCTAACCTTTGACCCATACCAAGAGAATGCAGCTGCATCTTCAGCTGCTATTCTTCCAAATCGATTTTGGAAAACCTGCATCCTTTTTGGTGTATATCACAGCTTCATACAATGGTGACTTAAGGATTAAATAAAAATTAAAGACCGGCTCAAAAAAAACCCAAAACAATAAAACAAAAAACTCTTAATAGAGCACCACCAATTTTCTTTATGGCTTCTGTTCTCTATGAGGATGCAACAGACCAATGACAGGCAATAGTGAAGTCTGAAACCATTGTGCAATTCCTGATTATTTCTCAATCCTTCTGTGACCTGTCTTATGCAGGTTATGGAGACTAAGTAAATGGATCACCTCAAAAGTAAAAAACAGAGTTGGAAAGTTTGCACAGGCATGAGAAATAGATACTACTCTCAGGAAAGTAAACTTTTGTTGAACATCTCTACAGCAGAACCTCCTCTGGAAATGATTGTACATTGATCAATGTACATTGAAATGAATATAAATGTAAATGGATGTACATGGATCAGCAATCTGGAGTGCAGCCTTTACCAAGAGAGAACTACAAAGATAAAATTGAAAGCTTAACTGTTTCTTGTGTAAAATAAAAGAAAAATAAATAGATGTGGAGTAGGCAGAAGAAACCCAGCACCAACTGTTGAATGACACAAAAATACTATTAAAGAGGAGGCAGGCCCTGCTGAGCTCCACACTATTCCTTGAGCCACCTGAAATGATGTGGAAGATAGTCTGAGCATGTCTGTTATAGCTGGGAACAGGAAGACATACTGTAGCTAGCACAGTCTGAAGAGTCAAAGCTTTAATTAGTGTTTATTTAGGTGACCATGCACAAAGATCCACAAGGTGACCTGAAGAGTCACCGGGCTACATCCAAATGCTCTCAAATCCTAAACCAGAATGACTTTAGTTGTTGCTGCTTGCTGCTGGCAGTGAGATTCTTTGCTTTAGCAGAATGAGCACAAGGAAGACTGTAAACAATGGACATTATCCACTGCCAGCGGGTGCCAGAGGCCAAAGCTTCCCACCCATGTTCTACTATCATTTGTTACTCCAGAACACAAAACAGGAAGGAGATTAGGCATGCTTGTAACACACAATTCTCAGCAAATTAGCCATCACTGAAGTGCAATGCAGATATCCTACCCAAGACTGAATGTAGCAAGTTTCAAGGTTTCATTCTAGAATGGACAAAAAAAAAAAAGGAAAAAAAAAGTCATTTCTTCAAGCAGCAAGAAGTTGAAGTCCTTGGGGATTCCATACGCAGGCAAAGGCAAACTCTAGAACTGTGATGGGACACAAGTAGTAGCACAAAGAAGAATCCTCTGGCCATCAGCTTACCTGAGTTATTTCTGTCATCTATGTATCTGAGGTCATCAGCTGCATCGGGTGACTGGAAAAGAGCAGAAGACAGAAGCATCCATCTCTGTAACAGCAGTGCCAGGTAATTCCCCACCTCCAGCCTTCCAACACACTACAGAGAACTTCTTGCCCTCAAAGGCTCTGGTAATAAAGCAGCCAGGGCATGACCCTCAGTGAATTCACATGATTACCCCCCAACTCCCCAACATGAGGGTTGGACCCAATGATATCCCGAGGTCCCTTCCAGCCCCTACAATTCTGTGTGTGATTACACATTAACCTTTTGAGCTGAAGTCAACCAGCCCAGTGTCTGAATTGTGAGGTTAGAGGTGTGTCAGCGCACCGCATTACTCTCCCATTACTTTGTATGGGTAGGGAGGAGGGGATAGAAAGTGGCAGGAAAGGCAAAAAGCATAAAGACGATTTAAAAGGAGTAGAAACATGGGAGGGGAGCAATGACATATTTCTTTGAGAGTCTTTGATCCTAATTTTGTACCTGCACTGTTCCCAGGCCTAGCTTCTTAGGCAAAAACAAAATTTTTCTTTATTCAGGTGTGTACAGAGAACTGACATGGGATAGAAAGTGCTTACATCCCAACAGGTGGCAGAGACAGCTCTAGAAAAATGGCTAAGTGATAGCTATGAAACTGTACCAGTTCCTGCTAACATTAAAGACTTCACAGAATGAAGCCTGTTCCAAAAACCAACCAGAGCTGTCTGTAGTTCACCAGGTCAGAGTGACAGCACAATGAGAAAACAACTTTGCTCATGGTCATAAACTTGAGGTGGCTTGAAAATCAGCACTACTCCGGGCACTGGAATAAATGTCCCAAGTACTTCTTACTTCACTCAAGTAAAAAATTTAATCTAGCTGAGTATAGGACTTCGAGGACAGAAAGGTCAAAGTACTCTGTAAAGGTACTTGTTTGCATCAAAAATGGCTGCTTTTATTACTTCTACTATTCTTTCTAAGTTTGTACACAATACTTACACTGAGCTCAACGCTTCCGAGCTATACAAATGTTTCAGAAGAACTTAGTATTCCACAGGTTTAATAATGACAAATTTCTGAAACTTTTGGCCACCATTGATCAAAATCTTCTTTTAGGAGTCTTCTTGTTCAGCTCAAGAACACAAGTAGAAACTTAGTTGTAGGATAAAGAATGATGGCTCTATTCACTTCTATGGAAAGCATTAAGGAAGTTTCACAGCTGTGAGAAATGCAAGAAGCTCTCATTTACCTATAAATTTTTCCTATAAATTTTACGCATAAATTTTTATGCAAGCAATGAAATTGGTGAGGGTAGGAAAGTGGGAGATGATCTCAGTTCACTGAGTGACTTAGAAATAAAGTGAATGCAAGGTAGAAATCATGTTCTTCATGAACAGCAGAGAGCAGAACATAGGGAACTGTGTTGACTTTGGCATGTATTGCTGAGGAACACAGTGCAGCCAAATAGCATTGTGCTGATCCAAAGTGACTGACAGTTGCGTGACTATGGCCAGGAAGAAACACAGTCTTTTAATTAACTGCACTGCTGTGAGAGGTCCAGAGGAATTGCCTGATGACTTGGAGGTGTAGCCTTATCACTTAGAGGTAACTTCTCAGCTGCATCAAGACACAGTGCTGCACTATGACCTCAGCAGAGGTTTGGGGAAACTCAGGGAGCACAGGGCTGCCAGTGGGGCTTGAGTTGCCACTCCTACTCTCTACTCACTTACTTGGTACAAAACCTGGACAAGTGTGCACCACAACAGGGAAGGGATTCTTACAGAAAAAGATCAGTGACTACGAAGGGCTGGGCAACACAACCAGCAAAAGCCGTCAGCCAAGAATATGAATCAAATGTTTAACTGCCTGAGACTCCTCAAACTAGAACTCTGCTAAAGTCAGCCTGGTAGTGGGAAAAAGACCTTTTGGGACCTGGAACATTTGTGTCATGGCAGTAGGTTAAAGCCTAACATGCCCATATTTGCTAGCTTCCCACACACACTACAAATGTAAATGCAGGTATCTGCCTCATTGTCTTTTCATAAAGTTAAAACAACAACAAAAATACAGATATATAGTATCTGCTCAAATCATCTGTCATGTGCAATCAGTTAATGACTAAATCAGACAAATGCAGAAATAGGCAGCTCACATGAACGACAAAGCAGCTTAAATGACATGAGGACATAAGCTTTTTTCTCCCCTAAAAGAATCTTGCCAAGGTGCTCATGCCGCAGACTTGATGTCCTCTTACCACTATTACTTCATAACTAATCTACAGAAGCATTACAGCATAAGACAATTGTCAACAGCTGCTTCTTGGGCAGGATGCTAGATACATTCCAGTTTGAAGTTAACATTAACTCCAATTTGCAACTTCTTGGCAATTATTTCCATATTTTTTTCTTCCATTTTAGTTCTCATCTTTCACTTAATATTTCATGATCAGTTAAAGTGAAGATGTAGTTACTTTGTATTTGAAAAGGCTTTCACAATATTTTTAAAACTGTCTGGAGCGAATTTTTAACAACTTGACTGAAGTCTCCAATAATCTCAATTATAAAGCATGGTCAGCTGCCATTGCCCAATCAACAGCGACTCTGAAGAGGACTTCCTCAAGTCATTCAACCTCTCTTCTGAAGGTCATCACTTCAGGTGCAGGCAATTCTATCACATCAAACACTAACCCATCCAATAGATGGCAGAAATTCAGCATGCAGTTTATACCTGGATTTCGTAAACAGGTTTGGAGGAAGGAATAGCAGCAAATTCCCGGTAGTCAAACTTCTTTTCAGACATGGACTAGAAGGGACAGCAAATGAGAAGAAACAGAGAAGAGAGTAAGGAGAGAGAAAAGGATGGAGAGAGAGCAGCACAGCGAGTGATCTACGCAGAGCTGGAAGCAGAGCGTCTCAGTTATTGACAACAGTGTCTAGATACAGCCTCTGAAAAAAAAGGCAACTCGTGGACATGGTCTTTCATCTGTTCTGGTGTGAAGACAGGTGGTCCAAGTTGCAGAGAAAGCATATGCTCTAGTAAACTGCACACACAGAACAGGGTTCTTAACATAACCTAGTGTGAATGGAAAAATCAGTGGCAAGATTCCTGATAATTGTAGCACAGCTGATATTTCAATTTGGAGTTGTCTGTATTGTGTGACCTTAGGCAAAGCTAGGTCCTCTTTCTGTGCAGCTGCTCCCACCATTCTGTGGTCTTATTGATTTTGACAGTTCTCTGCAACAATGTCCTGTTGCATTTATACGGTGGTTAGAAAAAGTAAGATGTTGATTTCAGCTAAAGTTCTCAGTATTATGCTATTGAAGAGACAAGGGGGCAAAGTCTCTAAAGTAAAAGGCTTTCTGAACATGGAGATAGTGTAAAGGAACCAAGAAAGGGATGAAATAGTAAAACAGAGAAATGGAAAACAGATGCTACAGAGTAGCTGTAACAAAGGGGGATGCCTCTAGCAATCAGTATGACAGAGCTCCATCCACAGTGCCCTCCTCTTCACAATTCCATACATCATGCAGCCAGATTCGGATTAAATGTTTAAATAGGGATCCCATTGTCCAGATTCACACCCAAGGTGAGTAACTGAGAAACCCCAGGATTGCAGGTGAGAGAACATAGGCAAGCAGAATATGTCATACCAGCCTTCCCGGTGAAGTGACGTTCCTGGGACTGCAATCTGCAAAGGATAACACGAAAACATTATTTAGTGAATGTCTGTATTATCTGCAACACATACACACACAAACCTGCACATTCCACTTAACAGTATTTAAGTGTGATAAAAGACTAGACTCAGGGAAGACACCACAGTCTCAAAATAAATGCCTCTCTCCTTTTTAGTCATGATGCTCCTTTTAGTTCTGCTCTGGTTCCCGGGAACCGTAACTCAAATGTATTGGTCTCTCAAATTTTCTACATGTCAGGATTATCTCTTATGCTGAGAAATGTCATGAGCTTAGAAGGCACTTGCAACTTTAGCTGAACGAAGAAACTGCTTTAGCAAGTCTGTTTTCAAGTAAGTTAAACTACAGAAGCATTAACTTTTTTTCCTTAGAGATACAGATAGCTGTACAGTACCTTCCAGTGGTGTTGGTGATGGGGTAGGAACAGGTGAAGGTGACTCTGCCAGCTGCTCCAGAGTGCTGCGTTTTTTCCCCTCCTTGGACTTGGCAATGACCATTTGGGCTTTAAGAGCATCCTGTTCAAGGGATTTCATCCTGTCTCAGAAAGAAGGAGGGAGGGAGAAAAAGGCATCAGATATTGCCTTCTCTGTAAAAGATAATGCCCTCTTCTGTGCCCAGCAACTGGACCACAGTCAACAAGCTGAGTGCAGAAAGGCAGATTAAGTACTTTTGGTTCCCTGAGGCAGACAGATTTTCAAAGCAGGAGAGAACAGCTTGGTTTGCTCTCATCAGACATTGCTGTCCTGAAACACACATGCTCACATGTGTGTTGAAGAGACAGAGCCTGGAGCTAAGCATCAACCCAATGCAATGCTGCAGGCCTTCTCAGAGGTGCTATATAGGAAGGAGAGCAACCCAAATTAGGAAACAAGGAAGGGAATGGCCAGGACTCAGATGAGTAGGATTTGTTTCACTCTCCTCTTTGCTCTCAGTGTGTTGCATCTTAACCCTCTTATGTCATTAGGAGATTATGAAATACCTAAGAAAAAGTACATTCAGCCCTCAGAAATGTCCGCTCCCACCCAGCCAAACAGACCCAGCATCCCCCCTTCATTCTCATTAACTGTTAGTAGTCTGTGGGACCTTAGAGAAATGAACACCAGCAACAGCTAAAAATCTTCTCCCTACCCCTAGCAGGTCACAGGTTGGTGCACTGCATTAGGATGTGGGGACACAGACAGGACAGTTGAGCATGCAGCCAGCAGGGTTGGGGCTGTGCACACCTGGATTGGCTTCCTGACCCAGGGATTCTTGAGGCGTGACTCTGCACTGGACTAGACATCTGAGCTGGCCTGGCCCCGGGAGCAGGTGCCCACTGTCGGGACTGGTACAGCTTCCTGGCCAGATCCTGCTCGTACTGTTTAATACTGTCTTCAAGAGTTGAGGATCTGAAGAGGAGGAAGAGGAGGAGGAGGAAGAAGAAGAGAGGGAGGAGGAAAAGGAACAGGAGATGATGGTGATGAACATTACAGTGGACAAGCACAGGGAAAGAAAGAAGCAGATACATGAACATAACCTGGAAAGGGGAAGTGTGTGTCTGATAATAGGCATAGCCTTGATTAGAACAGGCTCCTATATATCTGATCCTGCCCAACACCAACTGCTGTATTAGAAGCAGTAACCTCCAGAGGGCAATCTGGGATGATGTGCCCACAAGTGTTAGCCTTCAGAGTCTAAGTAGGTGGCCCTCCTGGGAGGAAAGGACTAGAAACACTCAGCAGACCAGTGGAAATGCCCAGGAGGTAGTTCAAAGAAGTGTGTGCGTGTATGAAGCAGACTGAGGGCATACAGGACATGAGTGTGTGTATGTGCATGCACATTTGATCACCTCTGTACATTTGCATACAAACATCTGACCACCTTTAGCATGCACCTTTGTTTGACCATGATAAAATGAGATCATGGAATCACAGAATATCCCCAGTTGGAAGGAACACATGACAATCATTGAGCCCAGCTACTGACTCCACACAGGGCAACCTAAGAGTTAAACTATATCTCTGAGAATGTTGTCCGAATGCTTCTTGAACACCACTAACAGGCTTGGGACCGCGACCATGTCTCTGGGGAGCCTGTTCCAGTGCCCAACCACACTCTCAGTGAAGAAGCTTTCCCTAACCCCCAGCCTGACCCTCTCCTGTCGCAGCTCCATGCCGTTCCCTTGGGTCCTGTCACTGTCACCAGAGAGCAGAGCTCAGCGCCTGCCCCTCCTCTCCCCTCATGAGGAAGCTGCAGGCCGCCATGAGGCCTCCCTTCAGTCTCCTCTTCTCTAGGCTGAACGAACCAAGTGACCTCAGCTGTTCCTCATACATCTTCCCCTCTCGTCCTTTAACCACCTTTATTGCCTTCCTTTGAGCACATTCTATTATTTTTATACCCTTCTTATATTGCAGAGCTCCAAACCGCACACACTATTCAAGGTGAGGCCACACCAATGCAAAACGGGCATGCACATTATGAAGGGTCTGTTTGCTGCAGGCCCTGAAACACTTGCAATTGCAGAGATGAGTGCATCCATATGTGCACATTGGGAAAACTGCCAAGATGCATATAGGCCTCGCTGTACTGCCGTTCCCCCTCAATATGTGCCTGTACCTTCTCAGTCACACTCTTCCTATGGTACCACTGTCAACAGCTGTGTGCACTGAGAACACTTATGTAGCACGGTCCTCAGTGTGTTTGTCCCAAGAGAGGACAGGGGAGTGGGTGTGTGGGGGTGGGGTGAGGATGGGGGGGCATCACATGTCCTGTCAGGGCACTGATGACACAGGGAGAAAAAGGAAAGCCCAAGATGGTGCGAATTGATGGGGTCACAAGTGACAGCACACAGATCAGAGAACTGGAAAGAAGCAGAAGATAGAAGATTAGAAAGAAAGTAATAAAACCAGTGGCATGCACTTAAAGAAAATACAGATTAGTGAGGCTGCAGCACCATGTGCAGGGCAATCCAGTCCTCCCTCCCACATGTGGTGCTGCCTGGGGACCTCTGGAAACAAGACATGAGCCCCAGCTGCCATCATGTCATTGCACTTGCTCTAGCATTTACAGAAGATGGCTCCTAAGACCAGATCCGTGAGATCTGTGGTAGTAGGGGACAGTCCATCCTTACCAAAAGGGGCTCAATATGGTAACTGACTGTTTCCTGCTGATGCCAATAAAAGCAAGGACTTAGCACTACCCAAAGAATCAGGCAGACACTTCTCTTGAGAGCTGAATAAAAATCTACACCTTGCTCTCAGAAGCAAAGTGAAGCTGAGAAGCTGGTGTGCGTAACTTCAAAACAGTTACATGGAATCTAACAGCTCAAAACCTATGCAGCTCCAAGCAGCTTCTCCTCATGCATTTTCTTAACTCTCCCTTCCCTAGTTCATTTTCTGTGAACAAAACATGCTTAAAAGGCATGAAGATATGATCTATCTCCTGACAAAAGTGGACAAAAACACTATACTCAACACTCACTAAGCCTTCTACAGTGTAATGTAAAACTTGACTGTAATCTAAGCAATTTCAACAAATGCCCAGCTGACTCAAAAGGACCAGCAGGTGTATGGCAATGTTATAGGAGCAAATTATGTGATCAGTTAAAAAAAAAAAAAAGTTGTTTATTCCCATCATTTTCAGATTTCTTTATCTGCTAGCAACAGTAACAAGATCATGTAAGAACACAGACTCCTCAGGCAAGTGATGTACATTCTGTGACATAGTAGAGTCCTTGTAATGTCTATGTTTTCAAACGTTTGAACATGCAATGTCACGTTTCTCCACTTTATATTCCACCATAAACAAGGCTTTTATTATAGAATTACCTGGACATGTTAATGTTTAGGCTTTGGAAGAATCGGAGCTAATACAGTTTAAAACCCTTTTGTCCTATTATTTTCTGCCCAAGCAAAAAGTTGCTCTCCATGTTTTTTATAAGCCTCCTTTAAATACTGAAAATCTGAAGTCTCTGTGAAGCCTTCTCTTCTTCAGGCTGAACATCTGCAGCTCCTCCAGCCTGGCTTCAGAGGAGAGGTGCTCCAGCCCTCTGATCATCTTCATGGCCCTCCTCTGGACCTGCCTGAACAGATCCACAGCCTTCTTGTGCTGGGGGCCCCAGGCCTGGATGCACTATGGTCTGTAACCACATATTGGTTCTACAACACCTGCCCAGTTTCTAGCCCTATAATACAATGACAATGCCTCTATTGTGGCAGGCATTGTTCATGAACTTTCTTCCATGTGTCAGTATTTTTGTAAAAGGGTGGTTCCTGCCTTAATGTGAAAATACAGAACCTCCATTTGCAAACAATGCCTCCTGACAAGTCATGACACACAAGCCATGGGAACTACAACAACTAGAACAGGAGTGTGATGCCAAATACAGCAGAACATTCAGCAAGTCAGAGTAGCAGACAGAATTCCATAGTATCTGGAGCATGAGACAATAGCACAGGAAGGAAGCAATCCTGTCAGAGCACACTGTGGTGAAATCCTGACTCATCGCTGTACCTGTATGTAGACACCCCCATGTCTGGGGTGCAGGTGAAGGAGAGATTGTTGAGTATAGATTCACTCAGATTGGAAGGGACCTCTGAAGGTCATCTGATCCTAAAGCTGCTCAAAGCAGGGCCAGCTTTAAAGGTATAACAACCTACATATACAAAGGTATAACATGCTACAAGAAGACAGAAATCACTCTCTTCCAAATTAAGGTTTTGTGTAACAGGTAGGCTTTCCAGTGACTTGATCAGCTTTCTGACACTGCAGGGTAGTGCACTGAAATTAAGGCAATGCTTCGGGAAAAAAAAAAATCATCTGAGACAGACCAAAGGGATTATCTAAGGCAATGGAGCTGGAGCATGCTAAGAAAATTCCTCCTAAAGGACAAGAGCCCTGGTACTGTGAACATTAGTTGAACCCAGCTCAGCAAAACTATAACCAGATTGATCTGTTATATGATCAAGTAACAATGGGAAGGTGTGTACCATTAAAACCCTAGATCAGCATACATAGTCAGCTCTCATCATTGATAATTCCACTATACATTTCTTCATCCTCAGAGCCTCAGAAGGCAGCACCATTATAATCCAAATCTAACCACAAACACTGATATTGCTAGGTGGTACAACTCACAGTATTACCTCCAACATCCTATCTAGCAGGCTGGCAACGTTGAGTTGCTAGCAGCCATGTTCTTCTGAAAGTTCTCACTCAACCCCCCAGAAAAACTGCTGCATTTATCATCTGAATGCCTGTTACAGGAGCATTCAGGAAAGAAAACTATAATTTGTTACAGGAGCAGCTTGACTAATTCTTGAAAGGAATTATATTACACAGTAAGGGCCTGGACTAGCCTCCAATCTAAAGATCAATCTAAAGTAGGAAGACCTCTTTCAAAACAAATTTTTAATCACTCTCACAGCTCATGGAACAAACAGCTTGTGTGGATAAAAATGTCCTCATCTTGCTCATTTCTTGGCTTCAGCCAGTCTACCAGTTTAGCGACACTGAATATGTGAAATGCTCTTTCTGTTTCTCATTTTGAATGTCACCTCACAGCTTTGATAAATACCATCATTCCCCACGTATTACAAAAGAGGGGGGGAACTCTGTGCTGAGAGGAAAGAGATACAGTCACCATCACATAAAGCTGTTTGAGTTGTGTATTTTATAAAACTCAGTCTTCATGACTGTATGAGCACTGTTGAACTATAAGACATCTCCCTCATGTAGCTGTCAGAAGCAGATGAGCTCAGCCAAGCAGTAGATGCTTTGCACTGTTTGAACAGAATCAAAGTGCAACTACATCGTCTCCCAGCTTATGACATAGGGAGGTTTCTTTGTTTCCCATTTTTAACACCATGGATTCCAAGACATGCAGCAGCTCCCCTTTCTCTGAACTAGCTTAGTGAAGAGAATAGTAATGGTTCATCTGTCTCACCGTGCTGCCCTCCACATTGCTCGTTTCTCTGCCTCCAGAGCACGACGTTCTGCTGGAGAAAGCTCCTTCTCTTGACTGCTAAGGAGCTCAGGACTCTGCATTCGCAATCGCTCCTGGTGCCGCCGTTCAGCTTTGGCTGTCCGCACAGGTGCCACTGGATCCCCAGCTCCAAGATTTAATGGACTCAACCTTGGCAGAGAGACAAAAGCGGTGAGAAACAGGCAGGCCTGGTTCAGTACAACTCTGTCTGCTCTTCTCAAGGTGAAATGTGATGATCAACATCCACAATCAACTGTTCTGTACCACAATTAGGTCCGAGGGTATCATCTTGGGGGATGGAAGGAGGACACAAAATTAAACTTCTGCTAAGAAGTTGGTTCCAATCAATTTCCCCTTTTCCACAAAATTCTTCCTTTCACACCCTGTATTTGCTAAAAAGTAGGAGTCACCTGCTCTGTCATCTGGCAGTTTCTACGCAAAGGACATTGCTCATCTACTTACCCAGATATAGAGTTGGTTCTCTGTTCAGGCTTCATTGCCTCTTCCAGTGAATTCCTCTGTGAGCTGTTGTTCTCATTAACCTCTGAGGACCTAGACCACAAAAGCATGTCAGCTAACAGTATCGCAGGCTGGCATATCCAAAGAGTATTCAGAATATCCAAGCTATAGCATACAGTAACTAGTTGAGTTTGAAGACACAACCCTTAATGCTTTTGCAGAACAGCTTTTTTTTCCATTGCTGCAAGCATTTTTTTATTGATTTCATACCTGTTCATGTTCTCTACGTTCAGTTTTCCTCATTTTTGCCAACCTCTTCTCAGTGGTTTGTGGGGATAGGACAAGGGGCAATGGTTAAAAAATGGAGCACAGGAAGTTCCACACCAACATGTGAAAGAACTTCTTCACGGTGAGGGTGACAGAGCTCTGGGACAGGCTGCCCAGGGAGTTTGTGGAGTCTCCTTCTCTGGAGATATTTAAGGCCCGTCTGGATGCCTACCTGGGCAGCCTGCTCTAGGGAAACTGCTTTGGCAGGGCAGTTGGACCTGATGATCTCTTGAGGTCCCTTCCAACCCCTACAATTCTGTCATTCTGTGATTTAGAAGTCAACCGTGCCCCCTCCACTACCACACACACTCTTCAAATGTAATACATTGGGCTTGCTGACAAGTTCTTGCCCTGCCCTAGTCTGGCTCTTTCCAGCTTCCTGTACACAATGGGCAGCCCTATCATGTACATCGTATGGCTACTTCCAGCTTTTTCATTTGCTGATGTCAGATATGCAAAAATGTTAACAAAGGATGATCAATCCTCCTGAGTTGTAAGTGAATGCATGTCTGGGCTAGGGACAAATCCTGATTGATCTCAGAGCCGTGACTCTCATTGCAGCCACTCTATGCACACTCTGCTTGACACACTGAGGATTTATGCTCATAAACAAACTGCTGCATGTCAGATCAGCTGAACTGTAGGTCACACAGCACTTCCTTCCAGAGGTTAAGCACATGCCCACAGTCACTGCAGCTCAGCTGGAAGTCAGAAAACTTATTAAATGTTTGAGCCCTTATTGTTACTGCTCAAGTTTATTTTTATTAAATTCCAGTTTCTGTTTCAGCATGATGAGAAAAAAAATTTCAAGATGTACACATCTAGATGTACACGCCTAATCCATTACCTCTGCTTTGTACAAGCATGAATCAAAAGTCTTATATAAGTCTTATATAAGCGGTTGCCTATTCTTACACAGGTAAGCACTGTAAGCTTGAAGCTGAACACATTCTCAGAGCCCTTCACTGTAAAATCACTGCTGGCTGAGCAAAGCAATCTGATGGAACCAGGCTTACTGTTCTCTAGCTTCCCACATTTCAATATGAAAAAAGTAGGGATAAGTAGGCCTTCGTATCAAACCAAGCAGCTGGTGCGCATTTGGCTGATGTTCTCCTTTAGAGCTGATGAGTAATAGGCTAAGGTCAGCACAGAAGGTGGAAGATTCTCAGTGCATTCATCATGTGAGAAATTGCTCAACAGAGACTGGATAGAAACAATGGAGAGAAATGAGATTCAAAAAAGAAAAACAAAGATGAGTGTTTTCAGCCTCTGTAAAACTGCCCCCCCAAAAAAGTGTTTGGGAAAAAAAAATACATTTGTAACACAGACTCAGAAGAGAAAGCCATAGAATCTTAGAATGGTTTTGGTTGGAAGGGACCTTAAAGATGATCTAAATCCAACCGCCCTGCCATGGGCAAGGATACCTCCCACTAGACCAGGTTGCTCAAAGCCCCACCCAACCCGGCCTTGAGCACTTCCAGGGATGGGGCATCCACAGCTTATCTCGGCAACCTGTTCCACTGCCTCACAACCCTCAGATTAAAGAATTTGTCTTATATCTAATCTTAATCTACCTTCTCCTCGTTTAAAGCCATTACTCCTTGTCCTATCACTCCACTCCCTGACAAGGAATCCCTCCCCAGCTTTCCTGTAAGCCCCCTTTAGATATTGGAAAGTTGTTAGAAAGTCTTTCCGGAGCCTTTTCCCAGCTGAACAACCCCAACTCTCTCATCCTGTCTTCACAGGAGAGGTGCTCCAAACCCTTGATCACTTTTGTGGCCCTCATCTGGACTTGTTCTAATACTTTTGTGTCCTTGTGCTGTGGATCACAGGGCTGAGCACAGCACTCCAGATGGGGTCTCACGAGAGCAGAGCAGAGCACAGAATGGTTGAGGTTGGAAGGGACCTCCGGAGATCACCTAGACCAACCCCCCTGCTCAAGCAAGGTCACCTAGGACCTTGGAAGGGACCTTAACGATCATCTAATTCCAAATCCCTCCCACCCTCACCCCACACAAAACAGGCAGGGACACCTTCCACTAGACCAGGTTCTTCAAAGCCCCGTCCAACATGGCCTTAAACACTTCCACGGATAGGGCATCCACAACCACTGGACAACTTGTTCCACTGCCTCACCACTCACATAGTAAAGACTTTCTTCCTTATATCTAATCTAAACCTACCCTCTTCTAGTTTAAAGCCATTATTCCTTGTCCTGCCGCTCCACTCCGACAGAGTCCCTCTCCAGCTTTCCTGTAGCCCCCTTTACGTATTAGAAGGTTGTTATAAGGTCTTCTCCAGGCTGAACAACCCCAACTCCCTCAGCCTGTCTTTGTAGGAGAGGTGTTCCAGCCCTTTGATCATCTTTGTGGCCCTCCTCTGGACTCATTCTAATACTTCTGTGTCCTTCTTATGCTGGGGATCCCAGCGCTGAACGCAGTACTCTAGGCGAGGTCTCATGAGAGCAGAGTAGCAGGGAGTATCACTTCCCTAGACCTGTATTTGATGTAGCCTAGGATATGGTTGGTTTTCTGGGCTGCAAGTGTACATTGCTGGCTCATGTTGAGCTTCTCATCCACCAGCACCTCCAGGTCCTTCACCTCAGGGCTGCTCTCAATCCATTCTTCACCCAGCCTGTATTTGTGCTTGGGATTGCCCTGGCCCAGACACAGGACCTTGCACTTGTTCTAATACTTCTGTGTCCTTCTTGTCCTTGTGCTTGGCCTCATGAAGTTCACTAGATGCACCTCTTGAGCCTGTCAAGGTCCCTCTAGATGGCATTCCTTCCCTTCAGCATGTCTATCATACCACACAGCCTGGTGTCATCAGCAAACTCGTTGAGGTTGCACTCGATCTCACTGTCCATGTTGCCAACAAAGATGTTAAATAGTGCTGGTCCTAATACTGACCCCCGAGGAACACCATTTGTTACTGATCTCCACCTAGACACTGAGCCATTGACTGCACTGACTCTTTCAGTGTGACCATCCAGCCAATTCCTTACCCACGGAGCTGTCAATCTGTCAAATCCTTGTGTGTCCATTTTAGAGACAAGGATATCATGGAGGACAGTGACAAATGCTTTGAATACACTCAGGTAGATGAAGTCAGATAAGGACAAATCCAAAGGTGGGTGCTGCAGTTTTATTCTAGTTTTATTCTATTTACTGCAGCCTTATTTTTATTTGAAGTTTTATGAGAAGCCTTTTCTCATTCCCCAGCTCTGTGCCCAAGAATGAGAAAACAACATCAAAACAACATGGAGAACAAGTCCAGGAGAACCAGGAATCAATACCCTAAAAAAATCAAAGCTAGGTCCAGCACCAAGGCTTATCACAAGTTATCTATCACCAAAAATCAATGGCTCTACATACCAAAGTACAGAGCTGAAGAAGGTATTCTTCTGAAAAGAAAGAGCTGGAAAAACAAAACCCCATACTGTGTGGTTTTATGTTGAAGCTGAGATAACGTCCAGCCTCTTCCCTGAAAATTACTGATGCTGAGACACCTCAGACACACGCAGGTGGCACTGAGCTATCAGTCTTGTCTTACCGAGTTCCTGGAGGCTGGATGCTCCTTCCATTTAGTCTCTCAATCTTGTACTCAACTCCTTCAATGATGACACTGGACTGCATGCTCATTTCAGGCACTTGTTTTATCATCTCATCCTCTTCCACTTCTTCTTCCAACAGAAGGGTACGTTTCTGCTGCAGCTTTCGAGCTGTCAAAATAATACAGACTCTTCTTACACCACAAGACACTCAGTAAAACCCCACAAGGATGAAGCTTCTATGCAGAACTTATGCTCATCATCCCTTCAAGTCTGCGCTCTTCACCATTTCCTTTGTTTCTCCTCCACTGCACTAATGTTTCAGATGTAATTGCATTCCCTCAGTTCTGCCCTCCCTCATCAATAAGCCTCCACTCCTAGAGGCTTATTGTAGTTTAACCCAGCAGGCAACAAAGCACCACACAGCCATTCACTCACTCCACCCACACAGTGGGATGAGAGAGAATACTAGAATATACAAAAAAAAAAAAGTGATGCAGAACCACCCACTGACTGACACTCCCTAAGCAGCAACAACCCCCCCACCCCATTTTATTGTTCCACATGACATCATATGGGATATCCCTTTGGTCAGTTTGGGCCAGCTGCCCTGGCTGTGTCCCCTTGCAGCTTCTTGTGCACCTCCATCCTCCTCGCTGGCATGGCAGCACGAGAAGCTGAAAAGTCTTGTACTAAGTGTAAGCACTGCTCTGTGGCAACTAAAATATTAGTATGTTTAAGTATTATTCTCATCCTGAATCCAAAACACAGCATCGTACCAGCTACCAGGAAGAAAATTAACTCTGTCAACTCTACCTCAGCCAAAACCAGGACTGGAGTGATGAAAAACCCTCTCCTCCTGGCACCGAGTCAAAGGGAACCATTAGGCAGGCAGGTAGCTGCACAGGACCCAAGAGGAACAGGAACAAAAGGAGCCTGTGAATAGGCTACTCTCTGCAGGCAGGTGTTCTGACCAATCTACTGTAACTGCGAAGTTAATAACGATGCTTGGCCTCTTTTATTAAATGTTTTTAAAATAAGAAAACGCAAGTGGAACACTTGTGCAAGTGTGCCTAATTCAAAACATGACTAGGGATCTTTATGACAAGATTTAGAAATTTCCAAAGCTGTAGTTTGCTGGCAGTGGTAGCACAAAACAGCAGAAATCTTTGGGTAACTGCTACAATTGCAGAGATCCAGAGGGTGTAACTGATGATTTTGAAGTACTTTACTGGGATATTTCGTCTTGAGTAAGCTAAAATTTCATTTATTATCTGGGCAATCTTCACTGTGAGATTTCTCTTCCCCGTTTTTTTTTTTTTTAATTCTTGTACTCAGAATTGTCCTGATTAGAGGTTGTGTTTTACACAGTAACAGTGGAGCAGCCAATAAGCTCATTCAAGTTCACATATGTCAAGCAGTTACCAGGCCTTTTTAATAACCACCCACACACTTTTGCAGGTCTTGGATTCCTTGCGTGTGTGCTATCTCATGCCTCCCATAGAGGTAGGATTCACTTAACAGGCCAAATTTCCCTGCACAGATTGAAGCATACCTTCTTCTTCCTTCATTTTCTTCAGGTCATCCTCTCCTACCAAGGAGACACGCTTGGGAGGCTTATCCATCTGCTGCTGCTTAACCTCAACTTCAAAATACTTCTGCCTCTCGCGGAAGGATCGCTGCTCGGGGCTGTGCAGTCCACTTGGCATTGGCACCTGTGGGAGATGCACCAGCACTGTCCACAGAGTGACCAAACCAAGGCTCTCTCCCCATACCACCCTGAATACTGCCCTGTGTGTGCCCACCCCACTCACATACCCACACCCTCCTCCTCCTCCACAGCCCTTCAGTGTGTGCCCACACTGGGATCCTGTCTCCACATCCACAGTCCCGAAAGACTGAATCCTCTTTGAGTCCCTGTCCTAGTTCCTGCTCCAGTCACCAGAACTCACCTCTAGGGCAGTTTTGGATTTCTCTGTGCTGGTCTGACCAGGCAATTCCTACAGAGAAGTGGGCACACTCTAAAAAGAGGGTTTTCCACCATCACTCCTCTCCCAAAACTAAGTGTCAATGATGCAATATAAAACAGCAGCAGTCAGGGACATCAGCTGATGGACTGGTTCACAGAACAGTCACAAGAATAACACAAGGCAAGGCTGCTTCAGACTTAGCAATTGTGAATAGTGGGCAAAGAGGACTTAAGTTAATTGAGGGATAAACAGAAACAGATGGTGACAAAAGTTTTCGATTTTAGAAGGGCAGAAACTGAAACTTAAAGGGAAATCAGTGAACCAAACAGGAGCAGAGGGCTTAGCTTAAGATGGAGGTTTAGATTTTCTTTAAATCAAATATATAACTAAGTAAAATTTATTTCTAAGAAGTGGAAATTTCACTATCAGGAAGAAAAGAAAATCTTATTTAGCAGAATAAAATAATAGAATATTGGAAGAGTAGAATTACAGGGAAAAGAAGAAATTGATCCACAAAATCCATCTGTGAACCAGAAATCAGAAACTGTAAGGGTAAGGGTAAAATGAGAACTGCAAAGAGCAGTTCTCTTTGAAAAAGAGAAAAAACCTCCCCCCTGCAGATCACCGTTCAAGAATTCTGAATGAAAAGACCCAAGAAACTCAAAGCCCAACAAGCTTCTTTTTTTAATTGACTTGTTTGAGTAGGTGGACATTTATGTCTAAAAGATAGCTAATATCTTGTAAGAATCAAGAAGTAGGCAAAAACAATTTGAGAAGCAGAGACATTAGTCTAATTTAAGAATTGTAAAAAGCTCTAGGACAAATATTCAAGGATGAAAATAAATGGAAAAAAGTACAATGAAACAGATGCAGTGAGGATTAATCTAATACTCTCATTTGATAATATAAATTTGTAAACAAAGAACTGCAAAGATCTGTAGTCTTGAGACTACAAAGATCTGTTTTGTGACCAATCTTTACTAACATTTGCATTGCCAAATTTGAATCAGAAACCAAGGATGCATGAAAAAAGTTAATGAATGACAAAGACCAGAACACAGATTTCCAGAAATGCAGAGTTGTCAAAGATCCCTGCACTTTATTTCATTCATCCACTCCACTGAATGGAAATAAGCACTGTTAAAATTCCAAAAGGTTTGGAATAGCATCCTGGAATGATAGGTTACTTTGAGGAGGATGAAAATAATTTAATTTAATAATACAAAATACAAGGTGAGCTACTTCTGGATCAATAATTGCTTCCTAAACCATGATACAGCAGCTAGAACTTGAGAAATCATCTGTGTACAAGGTGAGTCAAGACATTTAACTCATGAACCTAGTTCATCCTCAACATCACACACAGCATATTTCTTTGGGGTAAACAAGTTGCTACCTCCTTCCTACTCTCCCACTTCCTGTGCTCACTTGCAATGTTTTATCTTCTGTGTGTTCCACTGTTTGGGCAACATTCCCCCGAGTCAGCACTAGTTACCTGTGTCTCGAGCAGAGGGTGTGACAAGGGTACTGCTGCAAAGGTCTTGTATGCTTGCTTGACATTGATGGGAATCTCGTCAGGAGAGGGTGGTGAAGGTGGCTTTGGCTAAAGGGACAAATACAGAATTATAAAAAGAATCACAGATTTATAAAACAACAACAAAACAAACAGCAAATGAGGGAAACACTGCAAAATCCTCAGCCTGCAAAGCCTGGAATACAGAAGGGACAGCTACTGCAGCCTTGTACAGAAAGGTAAGCAATGGACACTATATACAGCAGCATGTGTAACATAGCCCCATTTTATTTCTTGGATGGTGGAGGACTGATACTTCTGGTGGCACAGATCCTCCCTGACTTCACCAGAATTTTGTGACTGCTCTCTTGGCCAAGGTGCCAGACTTCTCTCTTGATCCTTAAGGATTTACAAACAATTCAACTATTCACTTATTTGAATCAATGGGCTTTGGATGCTGGAATACAGCAGATGTACGGTTGACCCACCCTTAGAATTGAATTAACCAATTTTAGTCTCCTAGAAAATGGAAGATAAGCCCTGGCTTTATCTAGTATTTCTGACTAAATGAGCCTTCCTTGTCAGAAGGGATCCATCAGTCTCATTCTATTTATTTATTTATTTATTTTCGCAGTGGCTATTGTACTTGTTTCTAAAATGACCAGTCCATAGTTCTGCACACTTCAAGGCTAATGGTCACAGCCTCCTAAACCAGTGGCAACCCACTCAGGGATCAATAATCTGGAGAAGAATAGACTTTGATCTCAAATCTTCCCTTTACTTATTCAGAGAAACATCTGTAATTTGCTATAATTTCATATAGGTTTCAATAAAAGGGAAGAGCTATATTACAAGTACACAAGACATGACAATTCTTACCAAGGCAAAGACCAAAATACTTAATCTTTCTCTCCCATCAACATACATCCCAGATAAAAATAATATTTGAAAAACAACTATTTGTAAATCAAAAAACTTACTATCAGTGAGATGATATTGGCTTTTGCTCCAAGATGCAAGACATTGACAGAAAAGCGTTCTGAATGATTTATGCTCAACAGAATACAACAGTTCATAAATAAAGATTTAAAACTAACTGCTGTGAGGATTTCAGCCACAATTCAGTTTCAACAATGCAAGATTTTTGAATGGATAAGTGAAGACACAAGGCAGGCTGGTGAGGCTCTTTTATGTTAGAAAGCTGAAGAGGACACACTGACTTGGATAATATGGGTTCTTAATCAGGGCATCCAGTCTGATGCAAATTCAAAACCAGCTTTAACTAAGGCACATGATCTTTAAAATGCAAAGACACCACTGGGAGGCTGTGTTCAGCCTACCCACCAGAAAAAGTGGCACTAGAGCAGCCTAGGACAAGCTTAGCAAGAAAGAACTGCAGGCCACTTACAGAGTTCTGGATACTGGAGCACGGCTCAGGTTGCTGGAAGGGATTGGGGCTGTCCCTGTCCTCCGAACTATGTGAGGCAGCATTTTGACGCACTCGAGAAAGAGGCTGAATGACACCTGGCTTGGTCTGCTTGTGTCAATATCACATAGTAGGGGAAAAAGCAGAGGAATGGAGAGAGAGAAGAGAGGTAAGAAGTTAGGGGAGCAAGGTGTCTCTGGCATGCAAGTGAATAAGACAAATCCATGCACCTGAGCTCAATTCTACTCAATTCAAGTAGTTCAATTCAACTGAGCTACTGAAACAAACACCAAACACAAAGCAATGCCTCTGGTACAAGTACTTTGTACAGGCAAAGAGATTGAGACAAGTCAAGGTGATAACAGAAACAACAAAGAGAAAGCCCAGGTCACAGGGAAGAATCTGCCATAAAAGTGGCAGCTACAATGGTCAGAGGGGTAACGGCACAAGTATGTTGGAGCTGGGCGAATGTATGCGTCATGAATGGGAGATGCAGTTGGGAAATAAATGAGTACTGGCAAAAGCTGGAGGTGCAAATGAATAGAGAACCAGCTAGGTTCTCCAATTAGAAATGCAGACACAGATAGGAACAATGAGTGGACACAAAAGTCTGAGATTTGACCTAGATGCCATCACTGCTGGTTGTTGTGTGGAAGTGAACAAAACATCACATACTAAAAAGATTAGGAGCAGAACTTGAATAAGCCAGCAAAAACACATGAGTGAAAGCTGCAAGTGTAAACAGGAATAAAAACTGCAAGAACATTTGCATCAAGCTATCAAATTAGGAGTATTTAAGTGCATTTGTACAAACTTGATGTATAATGGAGGACTGAAGGAGAGTACAAGAGTCAACATGGAAACTTACAGGGCTGAAAGTAAGTACACACAGAAGGAACAGGTAAGCTCTATGCACTGCAGAATGCATAAGGACATTACAACAAAGTCTCATAACAGATGTACTTACTGATTTACTATCATCCTGTGATGCAATGAAATTAATGGAAGCCTGAAAACAGAAATAAAGGTGTAAATGTGAAGACCAAGCCAGAACTCCTTAGCTAACCCTGCTCCATACAAAAAAAAAAAATATATATATATATATACAAAACTCTTTACCCACACCCCTCTCCCCTGTACCAGAAAAAATCTGAAGTCCCATATCAACCCCTGAAATACCTTCTTCAGGTGGGGAGCCCATGTCCAGAGCCCTCCCACAAGAGGAACTGCTCCTAGTTCCTCTGTGATGTGAGAAGGCACTCACAGCTCTCAGTGCATCTCCATGCATTGACCCCCACCCTCTCCTTTTCTGATCCAGCTCAGCTGATCCTGGCCCTTGTTTACATCCCCTGCACTCTGCACTTGCTACTGCACTCGAGCAAAGCCATCAGCACCACAGCTTCTCTGCCAGAAAGCACTCCCAGATGCCAGCTCATCAGTGTCTAGTGGGAAAAGCCTCTCATGCCTTGGCTGGCTGCTCTGGGCACTGCTCTCTGCGTTGAGCCCGCGGTGCACACCAAGAGCAAGAGCTGGGGAGCGCAGAGCTGGCGGAAGATGAGACGAGCAGCGGTGCTGGGTGAGAGCAGCACAGAGCAACAGCACACACTGCACACCAACGGGCACTTACAAAGCGGGTCTCCCTGCCTGACAGGTGAGCAGGCCGAGTGGCTGCAGGTGTCTGGAGAGAGGTAACGCCAGAGGATTGCCAGGGGAGAAAATGGAGAGAAAATGAAGAGACCAGGGTTCCTGCATGAGACGCTGAGACAAGCACCTTTCCCAGCTCAGAGACTGCAGTTACCCAGAGCTGTCAGTGCCCCCTGCAGGTCCTTGCTGCCTGCCATGGAGGAAGTCCCACTGCCGTCCCCCATAAATGTATGCCCAACCCCACCACAAACAGATCCTTCCCCCCCACACCTTGCTTGCTCCCCATCAGAAGCTGGCAGAACTCAATGCCAGGCAACACCATCACGACACCAGCCTCTGGACAAAGGATTTGGCTTCTCTGAATAATTCTCTGAGCTCTGAAATAAGCCTGTAAATTCTGGTTTGAGTACAAGATGTCAAAAAAACAATGAATTTACATTAAAACTAGATGGAGACAAAGAATTAGAGGTGCCATTTCTTGGAATTTCTACTTTGGAGCAATAACCTGAAGGTCGGTCTCCTAAAATCCCAGAAAACATGAAAGCCACATCTTCACAAAGTATTCACAAAGTATTAAATTAAGTAATTGTGACAGAAAGCTCATGTACATAACAAAGGTGGAGAACATCACTAACTGGAGAATACCACTAGACTAATGCTTCACTAACTGTGATACCAAAGCATCTTCAAGAACCCGAGTCACTAATTTGTAACAAAAAGCATCGGGGGTATCACAAAAGCTGCCCATGACATGTTGGAACTAGGGACATTCTAACCAAATGCTAGTTTAATTCAAAAAAACCCAACCCAACCCAAACAAAAAACACCCAAAACAACAAACTTGCAGTGACGGTACTCAAACATTGAAACATTGGAGATGGTGTCTAGAAAGGTTTGGACTGTCTGTCTCTGAAGGTGTTCAGAATTTGAGTGGACATGGACCTCAGTAACCTGATCTAATTGGGTCTATTCCAAGCAGTCTTAGTCCTGAGGTCCCTTCCAGCCTAAATCACCCTGTGAGCAGATACAGGGCCACCTTTTGAGACCTGTGCTTGTTTTTTAACTGATGTTAAAAATGAGAGCTGATGTTCTTTAAATTCAGAGTAAATTAATATCACAAAATCATAGAATGGTTTGAGTTGGAAGGGACCTTAAGGATCATATAACTCCAAGCCCCCTGCCATAGGCAGGGAAGTCACCCACTTAGGTGATCAGGTTGGCCAAGGCCCCATCCAGCCTGGCCTTGAACACCTCCAGGGATAGGGCATCCACAACGTCTCCTGGCAATCTGTTCCCATATCTCACTACCTTACAGTGAAGACCTTCCTCCTAATGTCTAGTCTAAATTTATTCTCTTTTAGTTTAAGATCATTCCCCTTTGTCCTATCATTATCTACCTGAGCAAAGAGTCCTTCTCCATCTTTTTTATAGGACCCCTTTAATTATTGAAAGGCTGCAAGGAGGTGTCCCCGGAGCCTTCTCTTCTCTGGGCTGAACATCCTCAGCTCTCTCAGCCTTTCTTCATATGAGAAGTACTCTAGTCCTCTGATCATCTCTGGGCTAGTTCCAATATTTCCATGTCCTTCTAGTGCTGGGGGTCTGAGAGATGGACACAGTACTCCATATGGGTTCTCACAAGAGCAGAGTAGAGGGGGAGAATCACCTCCCTCAACCTGCTGGTCATGCTTCTTTTGATGTAGCCCAGGATATGGTTGGCTTTCTGGGCTGCAAGTGCACATTGCTGGCAATATCTAGATTTCTTTCCAATGTAGAATGAAGAGTATCATCTTCACCTCAAGAATACTTCTTGATAAAAAGACCTTAATCTCAAAGAAAACTGGCAGGTAAACAGCCCAAAATACACCTCTGAGGATCTGCTGTCAAAAAAGCAAATAAATAAATGTATGGAGCTGAAACAGAATGCATTGAAATACCATTACTTTAATGAATAGTATTTTCTCCCAATCTTACTGTGTATCTGGTGCTCACTTGATATCAAAGTATCTAAGAATCAAGGAAGACGCAAGATAGGCTATGGAGGCAATAGAAGATGGAGTGAGCTATTGCTGACTACAGCTCCACAGTTGTATTCGCTACCCCCAGCCATGTGGTCCTGACCCTTCTCCTTTGTCAGTGTTACTGGTCACCTCATCCCAAGATGACGCGATTCACCTCACTGAGCAAGCTAAAAGTTAACAAGAAAAAAAAAATAGATAGCTTTTGTCAAGCTCAGGTTGCTGATATGACTGAGCCAAAGATCTGGCAGCTGCTGGGTCTGAATAGTAGGAGTGCAGTCACACTCCAAAAGGAATGCAACAGATGCAAAATGAGTAAGAACAGAGTACACAATACCATTTTCAACTCATTACAGCTCTGTATTGGATTTACATGGTAAGATTTTGGTAGCAGGAGGCTGCAGGAGTGACCTCTGTGTGAAGAATTCAGCAGCTGCTCCATGTTAAGGGCCACTTTCAGCCAGCTCCAAAGGGACCCACTGCCAGCCAGAGCCGAGCCAGTAAGCAATGCTGTTTGCACCTCTGTGAGAGTAGATTTAAGAAATGGAAAAAAATGCTGCACAACAGCAGGAGTAAGAACCAAGCCTGCAGACACCAAGGTCAGTGAAAAATGAGGGGCAGGAGGTGCTCCAGCTCAGCTGAGCAGCTGAGTAAAACCACCACAACCTCTTAATACAAAATGCAGTTGCACATAATGCATAACTTGTGAAACCTACTGCTGTAGGATGAAAAGCGAAATCAAAGACTTTGAAAGATTTAAAAGAAAAGATCAAAGCTGATATGGGTAAGAAGAGTTTGCGAGGATAAATAATGCTGTCAAACATCAAAAGTTGCATGAAATTAAGACAAAAAAAACCACCCCACATTTCAGATTGAAAACTAGCCTCTAACCAGTGTTTTAGAAAATCATTCCCTAAGGGTAGGCTAACCTATAATTGTTTGCTGCAGATTTGATTTTCTTCTGAAGAGATGACGTTGGTTGCCAGCAGTCACAGACAAAACTAGGGATAAGTCTGGGAGACCAAGTAGCAATGGTTTACAGACATGAGATGATTCTCCGAATCCTGACTTCTCCATTTCTTCTGAAGTACCAATTGACATCATTTAATACAGTCTCATGTAAAGCATTGGTGAGGCCATTCTCAAAAAAGACAGACAACTATCATTTCTAGTCACTCTAGGTACTCCCCTGGCTCATTAACCCTCAGAGCAATAACTCTCCACTGAGTTTATGACTAGCTAATTATATTCCTAGGTCTCTGAGATATTTTGAAAAAGCAGAGCTCTTTCCCTTGCTCTCTAGATGCCTCCCTGTGGTGGATATTTCACCACCACAACGGTATCACTCTGAAATACAGAAATTAACCTTGGCCTCTTCTACCTTTCTGCCCTGGTGCTGTCTTTTCCTGGACACATGCCAGCCTGCCTTTCCCCACATTGCCAGTCCTGGGCGAAGTCTCACCTGCTGGTTACTAGGAGAATAGGGGGTTTCCCTCCGGGAAATTCCTGTCCCAGACTCACTCGCAGGAGCCTGCAAGAGAGAAGACAAAGCTAGAAGTTACTGTACAGCAGCGACGTCCACGTATCTCCCCTTGCAGTGATACCAGGAGGCAAGGGAGAACACTGATATCTGGCCTGATGCCAGCTATTGGTCACTTCACCACAAGAAACCAGAGTTAGCATTGGTCCAATGACAGCTGTTACGTGGCAGAAACTTGCAAAAAGTACCAGAAATAGCAAGGGAATTACATTGAACATTAGAAGTCAGATCACATCAAAATGCCTTGCAAGGCTAACTGAATTAGGTTGAAGCCTTCTGCCTTGTAAGGCATTCCTGGAATCTTCTCCTCCAAACTTCCTGTTAGGCCTCAACAGGCTGGACCACAGTTAAGACAGACATTGTGTTGTACAGACACCAAGCAACAAAAGCCACTCCCAACTGAAAGGAGACAAGATTCATCCCCAGCCACAACCACTGTAGACCCTTTATGACCAGACGAGCATAGGAAAGACAGGGCTCTCACCCCTTCTGCAGGAGCCTATGACCAGCAATGTTCTGGCAGAGAGCCAGCCTACAGCCAGCCCCAACAGCTGCAACAAGACGGCAGAGCCCCCGATAATTACCACACTGTGCACATGAATAAGGAGCATGATTTGAAAAGTATTTTAGATGCCTAAAGACAGAAACAAGTTGTTTGGGATTTAGAGAATTGTTTAAGTAAATAGGGTTTTGCAATTAATACCGTACTCATGTACTAGTGAATCCTGTTAACTGGATTCAGGTCAGCCTTGGGCAACTGTGTTTCTACTTACCAAGCCAGGAGATGTAATCTGAGGTCTATATTGAAGAACAGAAAACATCTGATTCTTCTTAGCACTGTAGTGACAGAGATGTGGCAGTCTCAACACATCTACTTCCATGCCACTGCTACACTCTCACTCACCCTGCTTCTTAGTACCTCTGTCCAACCCTTCCTTGTGCGACAACACACAGCCTACCAATCCATCATGGAGGGAGCCGTTCTACAAAAAAATAATTCTGCAAAGAAAATACTTAAGCTTCCTAACGCAGCTGACACAAAATTCTGGCGTCAGCACACAGGAGAACATACAGGCAAGGGGAATCAATCCCTTTCAACAGCAATGTGGAATTAGATTAGCTCAAGCTAACTGATGACAGATGATCTGGCATAAAACCTGCCTTCAAAAAGGGCCAGTGCTTTGTAACCCCTGCTTTTTTGAATCATTAACTCTGAAGGTGGATATGTCCCTATTATGTCCATAGCACAGACTTTGAATATACTGAGAGGTTACAGAGATGCCACTGCATGCCTTGTCCTATTCTTAAAATGCCTACACATATGTGAAAAACAAATTCTCACCAAGGAACTAGGCTATAAACATCTAAGAAAACTATAGCTAGGTTTTGTTTCCTTCTGTGTGTGTGTGTGTATTGGGTGGGGTATGGTGTTTGCCTAGTGCTCTTTTGCTTCTCCTGCTCTTCGGATCTACCAAAAGGCTCATAAAGGAAGAGGGGAAGTGGGTGTGGTGCTAACCTGGAGCACACAAGTTTTTGGGCCTAGTCGTCCTTGCTCAGCTACTCGTTTGCTGTGCAGCAGTGAAGAAAATAAATAGAGATGTTCCACAGTGAAAAGCAAAGCTCTCCCTTGAAAACTGAAAGCCTAGATATATTGAAACATGTCACTTCAAGGAACAGCATGCTCCTGGGCTGTAGATTAACTAAGTCAGCTGCACTGCCTCTTAGCTTTCAGGGGTCTAATACTGTCCGTGTTTGTTCAGGCCCAGATACAAACACATGGTGTGACACCATTACCCTTCTTCTACAAGCCCTGCCAACTTCCTGTTCTCGCAACTACTGTAGACAAGGAACACTACTGTTCCTGATTTTTGCCTGCCCATAGAGACACTGGTGGAGCTGGGGGGAGGGAGGAGAAAAGAGAAGGTCCTCCCCAGACCTTACATCACTGCCTCCTCACGAAGAGGGGCTTAGCAGCATGCATACTTGGCAATAACTGGGGTTCGTTAGTGGCTGGAGGACAATTCACTGACTGTCAGTGAATGACTGCCACTGCACACAGAAGCACGTATGTTAGACAGGACCAGCCCCTGCACAGGCCTCGTGCTGCCTGGCATCTGGGGCCCAGTGCATGCGCAGTGGTTTAGTAGGAGGCAAGTGGCTTTAACTGTGTGATTGCATGCCACACACAGCATGCCATGGGACTGCTTGCCTTGAAGTAAAGGTTGGTCTTCAGCACTCCCTCCCTGCCATAGCCCAGGGGTGGGCCCCCCAGACAAGCCTTGCCTGCTGCTTTCCCCTTTCGGTTAGCCACCACAAAGGGGTTCTCACTGAAGAGGATTGGCTGAGAGTCGATCATACACTCTTGTTCTGGCGTCTTTGGCATCTGGTCCTGGGACAGGGGGCAACCAGTGGGATCCTGCTTGTCTAGCTGGGGCTTTTCTGCCCCACTTGCACACTGGTTGGGTGATGCAGGGTCCTGGGGAAGGCCAGGCACACGTCTGTTGATCAGGCCTGCAGCTGTTTCTGGGGAGGAGTCCCGGCTATCCTGGGCCACTGGTGGAGACAGCATAGCGCCGTCACCCTCCATTCTGGAGCTGGCCCTATTATACTGAATAAGCTGCGAGGAAACAAAATGATCAGAAAGACATGAAGAGAATAGAGTAAAGGAGAGGAGGCAGAAAATAGAGAGCAGCTGCTGATGCTGAAGGATAGGGGAGAGAAGAATATCAGTACTACTTCCCATACTACCATCCCCTTCCTCTCTTCTACTCTATCACCGACTTTGTGATCCTTAATACAATTTCCAAGAGAGGACTTGTTCTCACAGCATGCAATACATACACCAAGTAATCAACAGGCACATGCATACTCCTGCATTTTTCCAGCTCTCATACATATTCCAGCTTACATTTCAGCAGCTCAACAATAACACTGCTGCTCCTTAGCTAAAGTGACTGCCAAAACCTGCACAAGCACAGTGTTCCACCTCACGACAGCACATTCTCAGCTCCACCATTACATAGCCAAACATCACCCGTCTCACCCCAGCACACTTTCAAGTAGCTCCAGCACTATCTTACAGAATAACATCTCCCATCTTGCTCCAGTGCACTTCCATACAGTCACACAATAACACCATATTGCTCACCCCATGCAGATCCATCATATCTGCATGCACAATCATTCTTTTATGGTCCCATTTCATCAATATGCTATCAACTGCTAGTACCAGAGAGCTAAATAATAGCTAACAGAGCACTGATCTCTTTCAGCACTCTTATTGAAGGCAGAACTGAAACAGAGTTCCAGTTCTGCCTAGGATCAACTGTACCCATCCAAGATGAAGCACTGACCTTTCCTCTTCTAATACTATAAAAGAGTGCTTGTTACCCCAGCCAAAGCCTTCTTCAGGGAAGCAGAGATAATCACAGAACAATGTTCCAAACTCCTTCTGTCCAACTGCCTGCTGTGGAGCAGAAAGACCCCTTCTGCTTAGAGCACATTCTACAGTTCCTATGTCACGGCAGCAGTCACAAAAATAGCTCTCAAGGGCTGGATGGACTGGTGACTACAATGGCAGCTGAGAGGCTCAGGAATTTCTGAGGCCCTCCCCCAGCCCCTAAATCCCAACCCAACCTAATGCAGTAGATGGCAGAGCGCTGGTTCCTATCACATTTCTTCAGACAATGAAGCCTGTGCTACCCTTAGAAATACTGTTATTGTAGCTATGTCACTTTCCAATGTAAGAATGCTATCAAACAATTTACACACCCCCAAACAAAAATCCAACCTTATTTTCGCAAAATGCCACAATCTACACTAGCAGAGATGCAGTACACACAAAGTTACACCAGGCAAAAAGTATTTTCAGGAACAGCGTTTGTTTGTTTGGTTGTGGACGCAGTAATGAGAACACTACTAGCAATCCACCACTGCAAGGTGGGTTTGCTGGTCCTACAGGCAGACCACTCTGTCACTACTGCCACTTTCCCTTGCCAAACAGATTACAATACTGACCAACGTGTATTCCAGATGAATCCCAAAATCACGAAGGCCTGCCCTGCTCACACAAAGGGAAAAAAGATAAATGACACTTTTATGGCACTGTGGAGGTGGTCATCTCACCAAGACTCCATGAGGTCTGTTAGACCTCAAAGCCCTGTTTTGTTCACAGACATGACTGGAACTGAGCTTCACACATTCTTCCTTTAATCTCCAGCACTACTGCTGTAGCACTGTATTCTAGTGCAGGATGCCCTTCTCCCTCCTCTCCGCAGTGGACTATTTTTATCAAACAAGTAACAATTTCTGTTTTGGGTAAGCAAGGATTTTGGCAATGCAGTGTGCTTTTCCCAGCCTTGCCTCTGTCACTCCACAGTCCAGCAGAGAGGCCAATACTGTTTTACCATGCATCCTCCATGGAAAATGCATTTGCAGTTCTGATCTATCACTTTGCCCTAACCTGAAATCTCACTGCTACAGAGAAAGAATCAACGACTAGAAATTGAAGAAATTCAGACTAGATAGTAGAGATTATTAATTTAATATCAATGGTGACCTGTTGCTGAGAGATATAAGTCTTCTCCATTTCTTTTAGTCCAGAAAGCAAAATAAGAGTTTAAATGTTTTCTTGTGGCTAGACAATCTTTCATGGGTATAGTTTTCATGCCTGTAATATGCAGAAAAATGAGAGACTACAACAGCTCCTTTATTAATGTGATGGTATTATCCTGAATTTCTAGTGCACTGGGTACTCTGCAAGACACTGAGTTACTGAGAAGCTGGCATGGCCAGAGGGCATCACTGAGAAGGATATCCTTATGCAGCTTTCAACTGAACATTTGTAGTTTGGATTTTAAAGCCATACAAACACAAAAGGCATTCAGCACAGTAAGCCTTTGTAACTCTTAGTCACAAAATGACCAATACACAGCAATACAGACTAATCCAAGATGGACAACCATCTGCCCTTTCTTTAGGCACAGTTCTTGGGGCATCCCCATGAGAAAATCCACCTGCAAACTACAGCAAAGATATGGCAGAGGTCTGCACCTACTCCTGCTCAACAGTGTGAAGAACAGCAAGCCCTGCACTCCCTTGCAGGGCATTACACAGCAACAGAAGATACGTAAGATGCTGCTTAGGAAATAGTATTGGTGAGAGAGTTGGGCTAAGTATAGAAAGAAAAAGAAACATACTATGGGAATAGGGCAATAGTATTAGCCCTCTTAATCCAGGCAGGCTATCTGCAGATAGACAACCTGCTAACTGAACTGCAGGGATTTCTGCTGGCTGGACTGATCCATGCTTGAATCTTCCAGTCAGTCATCAAATAAGCTAGGTGCAGTTACTGAAGGATAGCCAGAACCTTGCTGGCCTTGAAGCCCATATCTCACAGTCTGAGCAGATATATTTTTTTGAAACAAAGCAAAGACAAGGCTGTGCAAAAGACAGCTGGAAGAAGATAAACATAGGCACTAATTGGCCCTTCCCCTGAGATGGGACATTTATAGATGCCGCCCTTACACCCTGGCATTCCAATGTGTCCGGCTGCACATTCCAGTGCCCAGCATTCCTGGGCTGACACAGACCGCTAAGGCACAAGCTCCCCAATGCTGCTCTGCTCTGGAAGACAGGGGCTGTTCAGCAAGAGGCAGCTGCTTGCATGGGGCTGGCTATCTCCCTGCTTCCAGCTACTAAGTTACATTAAGAGATGCTACAAATACTTTAAACCTTTTCCTGTTAAAAGTTTTCTCTATGAACAGCCAGGAGAGAAAACTCAAAGCTGGGGAGCATGGAGTGTAACAATATGAATCATAGCTGGTGGCAAAGAAGATCTCTAATCAGTGTGAAAGTAGAAAAGCAAGAGGGCCTGAAATCAATGAGAGGACAGACAAATAGGAGAGAAGACATGTCTGGATAAAATGGAGACAAGTAAATGTAAAAGAGATGATCCTGAAACAGTGGAATGGGAACACAGAAAACACCAGGTCTGGTGGCAGTGGAAAAGACAAGAGATACTTAGCCTCTGATGATATCAGCAAAGGGGTGGTCTAGCTGCAACAGCAGGAAAGGAATAGAGGTTAAGACTCAGGATGTGTCTCTGAAGAAGCAGGCAGAAACACAGTAGAATAGGTATGATACAGGGAGGACAAAACAAGACCAAGGGAAACAGAGATGGAGAGGTAAATTGAGATTTTGAACACAGGAAAGATGGATGACAGTAATTTGTGAAATCTGTGAAATCTGAATTTTCTCTTTACTGAGTTGCCACTGTATATCAGGGACTGAAATGCAGAGAGGTAGAAGTGTCCAAGGCTGTGATAATGCAATCACTCCTACTTTGCCTTTTGCAGTTCTAGATGGGTCTTGACTTTGCTTTAATACATTTGCTATCGGTGCCCTACATCCCTTTTTTTCTCTGCACACAATACTGTCGTCCTCTGTGTCCAGCATAATCTTCCCCTCCCTATTCTGCAGCTTTCAGTACTCGCCCCCTTCTATGACAACGCCCCACACACTCCCATTCACACATGTTCTTTTCTCCTGTTGAGCTGTTCTTTCTGCCTTGTTTGAAACACCTTCTTCTTTGTCTCAGCAACTACAGAGGCCACTTCCCTTTCCAAAATGGGAAGCAACCTGTCTCTGTGCTCTCCCCTTTTGCTAATTCTAATCTTTCTGTTACAGCTCCCTCCTGTTTCAGTGCTGGAAGTCTACTACAGTTCTGCTGAGAGTACCATCATCTCTCACACCAGTGCACAAGGTGAGGGCAGGTAAGGGGATGATCACAGCTTCTCCCACGCAGGGACCCACAACTCAACAGCCCTTCACTTACAGTGCGATTGACTCTCTGTAAGCCACTGCTGGGCAAAGCAGCCAGGGTCCGATAGTCCAGTCTCAAAGGTTCACTCGTGATATTCTGGAGAGGGGCAAAGGGGGGAGCAAAAACAAACAAACAAAAACAACACAAACACCAGGAAAAGATCAGGCCAAAAGTCAACTCAATCAACTATAGAGAGCAATTGAAAGGAAACCACCCCTAGTAATAACCAAGACCTTATTTCCAAACTATGCAGGCAGTTCCCACACTTGGAAGTGAACCTGGAAGTGTTCCATACACATCCATAGGGAAACAGGATAGATGCTGGCCTTGAGAAAAACTGCTGGAATCATGCCACAATAGGCTTTTGGTCACCCACTGGTGCATAGATCCTCACCATTTCTCCTGCCCCAGTGTGCACACATCCGTTCCCTTACGGGAGGAGGAAAGCATATGATATACACACATACCATTTTTGGTTTTTGTTTTAAATAGCATCCAGAAAGACTTCCAGTCTGGAGATGGAATTATTTGAGCAAGTGGTATCTTATCTCTACCTTAACTCAAACTCATTGTATACTTTTGTATTATTTTACTTTCCAGTTGAATTTGTCTGGCTTTCAAATTTTAGCCACTGTTTTTCTGCATTACTTTCTCAATCACATTAAAGACTTCTTCATTCCTGGTATCTTCTCAAGTCTTTTAGGGGGGGGGTTAGGGGTGAGGTGAGAACACAAATTGAGGGGAATGAGTGCTTCCACCTTTAGATATTTTTCTAGCCTTTAAACCCAGTTGTGGCATTTTTCTGTGACTCTCCAACCCTCCCACCATGCTCCTCACCTCCGCCGCCTCCTCCTCAAGTTGCTGTGTGGCTGCCTCCCGCTCCCTACGCATCCACTCCTTCCATGAGACAGGACAGAGTCAGAGCAGCATCCAAGCAGTGCAGGCAAAGAGAGAGGGAAAGAGGTCAGCACCATGCTGGGCAATAATTTGAGGGGAGAACAGAGGCATGAACAGAACAGGGCTGGCACCAGGATGGGACAAGCAGAAATCCAGCACGAGCTGGGCCCAGGGAAAGAGAAGTTAGCACTCTGCATGAGCTGGGTTATTGCCAGCAAAACAAATGGGAACAGACACCTCACACAATACAAGCCAGGGTGTCACCAGAGGAGGGGAAGAGGGCAGATGTCTCTAAGATCCTCAGCAGGGCCAATCCTGGGGAAAAGGAAGGGGAGCTAAAGCTGCCCACATAGCACAAACCGCACATCACTGAGGGATAGGAGAAGACTGCTTATTGCTAGAACAGACATCTTGACAGAGCACAGACTGGGCAAGCTTTGAGGGAATGGAAAAACAAATCTAAAGAGCACAGGCCTTTCCTTTCCATCAAGGAAAAAGATGTAAAAAAAATCACATGCTTGTTAGTAGCATCACAGCCAAAAGGCTATACAAAGACAGAAATTGTAGGCAGGGCTTAAAACCATCTGGTTAGCACAGCACAGGAATATCATAAGAGTCACCAGTGACTAATCTCACACACCCTACTACAGCCTTGCCTCAAAACTGCAAGACGAAGGTAATAATATATGTTAGTTGTCACAATGAAAGAATGATATCTGTGCATTTTGTGACTTTTCCCCCAGAACCTATGCTGCAGAGTAAGGGCTGCAGACAAAAGGAGCATAATTTCTCCATTCTATTGCATATTCCAACCCTCTCGACTGCTCCCAAACAGCAGCACCCAGAAATCCCAAGGCTGCAAATACATCTGAGAAATGCAGAAGGAGCCACCTGAAAGTTCTGGTATGCACCTAGCTCGCCTCTTTGAAAACCTCTTTGCATTACCACTAGCAAATAATCAATGCCCCACATCACACCCCCAATCTCCAGACAATAATGAGAGACATGAGAAGGCAATAATGCTCTGGTGGATCACAGGACCCAATGGGATATTTAGGGATACTTATGCTAAAGTCTACACTAGAACTGGTTACGCATATTTTGGACAAGTATTATCTGTGAAACTGGATATTCAAACTCACAGCAATCTTTCAAGTTCAAATTTTTCATAAAAAGCAATCATAACACCACCAGTACTTTTTAAAATGAGAGGCAGCCAAGGCTACCCACTCAATCATAAAAGCTTTTCTGTCCTTTGGTGGTTATTTGTTTGTTTGTTTGTCTTGACAGTTTCTGGGTGTATTTTTAAGTAATCTCAGCATAAATTTTGGAAAAGCCTTTACCTACCTAAGACTGAACTAATGCAACCTGCTTAGACAGAGCCATATGGTTTTGAAGCGGGAATGGCTCTTGGTTTATCCAAAGGTTTTAGAAATGTGGGTAATGACTTCTAACATCTCAAGGCTATTAGATAGCTTTCAGATCCATATGCTACCAATTTAAAACTGGTAGGAATATTCTTTGCTGCAACAGTAACACTACAAAAATAGTTTTTCTGAAATCCCAACATACCACTCTACTTTCCTTCCTACTTCTCCTCCTAGGCAAGGAAGGAGAATTTTATATGAAAAGAATAAATCTTATCTAAGTTAGCTCTGCTCTGAGCAGAGAGCTGAACCAAAAGACCTGTATTGGTCCCTTTCTGCCTGAATTACTCTATAATTCTATATGGTCCACTGGAAGACTTCCCCTGTACGTACAGGTCTCAAACACCATCAGAACACTTTGCAGATCCTTAAGACAGACAGCTCTTATCCAACTCTTGCACATGGTGATGTCAATCTAACCAACCTTTATGCCATCAGAGATGAAAAAAGTTTCAAATGGGATCTGTAACATGCTGAAACCTGTTTGTCTCTCTGCTCCAGTCTTTCATAAAGTCATATTCCTGCATAGCCCATACCAGTCATGGGCCAGAAGACAGGGTAGGATTATGTAAATATAAAATACATATATTTAATGATTACACACTGCATGACTGAAAGGTCATAAGGCTGTTTTCTTGTTCATTGTTCTGTACTATTACAGCCTGTGCCCATTATTGTTTTTTCCAAAAAAATAAAAAAATAAAATCTCAAATGTTAACTGAACTAGAAAGATAATCTCCATCCAGAACTGCCAACAAAACTGCGCTCTTGGAGTATAGCAAATGTAAAAACAAAAACAAAAACCACACACACACACAAAAAAAACAGGTTTGGTGAAATCCATTCAGCTGAGGAATTACAACTACAAATAGAACTTACAGAAATATTAAAGTAGATCTAAATTGGAAACCTGAAAAACTGCCTGCAACATGTACACACATTAATCTGCCAGGAGAACAGATTTACAACTGACAGGACTGAAGAATTTAATTTTCAAAAAGGATCTGACTGGATAAATTAGAGTTTTAAGAAGGACAACTAGAAAACCTAAGTACTTGAGGGGCTTGTCTCTACTAATCTATTTCTGTGAAAGACTGAAAGAATGAGTATAAATACAAAATTCTCATGACCAATCAGAAAAATGGCCATGTAAACTGAAGAGCACAAACTTCTGATTGATTAACAGGGTCAATTCTTCAAACTTGGTGCAACTTTGAGCTGTGTGTTCTCATCTTTGCTCAGAAAAGCTCTGTCTGATCACGGAGTGCTGTATACACAGAACTGATTAAAGTGGGACTTCCAAAATAATATGCCATTTTCCTCAAAGTTGCAGCTTTGAGAAAACCTTGGTCAGAAAGTACCTGCAGGTAACAAAGACAAACTCCACAAATAACAGTAAGTACCATCAAAGAAGTACACAGGAAGGTATGGCAAAGCCAAAAAGCAACTACGATAACTGAGAGGTGCACTATGGAGAGAGACGGCCCAAAGTTCCCCACGGCAATCACATTTAGGTAGAGGTAATCTGTGGCATTTTCCTTAGGGCTCACAGACTTAGCAGAACTGCTGTCAAGAACAGATTCCACTACATGAAAAGTCTCTCACCACTTTCTCCATTTCTTCTCTCTCCCACTGAGTTGCTTCTCTCACCATTTCCATCTCCTAGGAGAGACCAAAATTAGAGCCACTTCACCCAGTGCTCTCTCCTCACATGGAGCACCTGCAGCCTCATGAAGATTTCAGAGTCATGTCCTAGTGTATTCCTGATAAAAGTGCTGGGAACTGCTGATCCCATAAAAAGGAAGTCCATTATCCATTATACTGCAGATTCCACGCACTGAGGGAGAAACTTGAGATTTTTGGAAACTTTTTCCACTCTACTTCATTCTCCCAGCTGTAGCCAGAATACTCACCTTTTGTAGGATCTCCAGTTCTTCAGGGCTTAAATCACGATCAATAGATGAGATACTTTCTAGGCTATTCTTACGCCCAATACCAGTAGCAAAAGGGTTTGCAATAATTCCTGGAGACATCTACAAAATAGAAGGGGAATAAACATGGTGAAAGCCCATAGTATACCATACAAAAAATTATATACCAGATGTAGAGTACTAAGACACTCCTAGGCAAGTCAGAACTGTTTCACAACTTAAAACCTTATTTCAATGGTCAGTTACACAAGGAAATTGAGGGCTTAGAAAGAAGAATCTGAATTGAGACAGGTACAGAAAGGGGTAAGGTTACAAAGAACTGAGCACATAATCTAATCTAGTGAAGGTTTAAAAAAAAGCTTACTTGCTAAACCTCAGAAATTTGATAAGGCACAGGCTTGCTATGTGTGTTTTCCTGTGGGGAAAGGTGATCTCCAATAGACAGAAATTTACTTTAAAAGTAACATCAGTCAGTACAAGAAAAAATGGGCATAAAATATACCAGATACAATTAGTTTGAAAACTACATTTCTAGTCAGTGCAGTGATATAGTGAAACAGTTCTGTAATCAGCAGAAGATATACAGCCTTGGGAGACTACTGATTTATGAACCAGCAATCACTTCCAGTTCATACAGCAGGAGACCAAACTTCGAAATGAGGGAACTATAAAAAAAATCTACAGTGAAAGGCTGGAAAATCTTGCAATCTCCTTTGCAGAATATGTGGGATCCTTACAGTACTGGTCACTACAAGGGCACCCTGCACTTCACTCTTTACCTCAATGGCAGCTGCAGCCTTGGGATCAAAGCCGTCACACACCAGCACCAAGAGTGTGTCACCCACACTTCGCAGTATCTGTACTGCTTCTGTATGCGTCATTCCCAGCAAACTCTGATGATTCACCTCCAGGATCCGCATTCCCACCTTCAGACGGCCATCCCGAGCAGCAGCCCCAGAGGAGCTCACCTACAAGGAACGGGCAAAATCGAGATTTTACGTCAGGAGTTAAGCTTAAGTAAACATGGAGACCATCAGGAAGAATGACAGAATCACAGAATATCCTGAGTTGGAAGGCACCCACAAGGATGATCGAGTCCAGCTCCTGGCTCCACGCAGGTCTACCCAAAAATTAGAATTCAGACCATATGACTAAGAGCATAGTCCAAACGCTTCTTAACCTTCGACAGGCTTGGTGCCATGACTGTATCCCTGGGGAGGCTGTTCCAGTGTGCGACAACCCTCTTGGTGAAGAACCTTTTCCTGATATGCAGCCCGAACCTCCCCTGTTGCAGCTTGACTCCACTCCCTCAGGTCCTATCGCTGGTCACCAGAGAAAAGAGATCAGCACCTGCCTTCTTCTGTGAAGAATACGAGGCTGGGCCATCAGAGGAACAGGAAGATGAAGATGAGGATATCCAAAAACCATCAATAACTATCCGATAGACTATGACCATATCACACACTGATTGGTAAGAGGGTCCATCCAGATGACTGAAAAGCCCATGTAACTGAGAATTCTAGAAATTCTGTGCAACTATAAGCCACACTTACAGTCCCAAAGCTGGGAAAAAAAAACAAACAAGAAAACCTTGAAGAAAATAGGAAGGCCTGTAGCTTGTGTAGTCTTTCTATACCTTGTGTAGTCTTTTAGCTGAAAAAAGACATGTAGCCTCAAGCTAGCAGAAGCAAGGAAGATAAGCGATAAAAGGTAAAAAACAAGACGGAGAAAAACAGCCCCAGACTGACCTATAGAAACCTTTTGCTCATTTAGGGGTCATTAGCATATTAAAATCACATCTACCAAAATGCTGATGTATGCTAATGTGATTTGGTGTGCCCCCTGCCTCCTCCCCATCCCCCCCGTTCCTCTAATGTGCAAACTCAGTGGAGTTAAGTTAGGTGAGCTGTAATAGCCAATCAAAAGTAGCCAAAGATGAGTTTTCACAAGTTTGCTGTGTATAAATTACAGTGATTCGAGTCAGAGGTTTACTTGCTTTGCGAAAGATTGCCAAGCACCTGACTCTGCAGAGTTATATAATTAATTATTTAATTAAAAGACCTTCGCATGGATTCCGACTCTGTGTAGTTATTGGCATGCCACGCCGGGCACAAACCTACGGACAACACTAAGTATAAGAAATTGTAGATAACAAGCTATGATGGTTGTTAGCTTCTTTTTTTTTTTTATGAAATAGTAAATCTCTAATTACAATCACAGCCCTGTGGCCAGTCCTACTTTTACCAAGGATCCCTAAAGAACGTGCCTGTCCTCCATAGAGTTGGGCGACAGCAGCCAATTACTACAAAGGATTAACTGGCAGCTATGGAGTGTCCACCGTCCAGCAAGGACTCTCTACAGTAGGGGCAGAGTTTCCACCCTAACATATGAGCTAGAAAGGGAAATAGTGACATTAATATGAACATCCAAAGCAAGCAAGGGATGTGAAATTACACTCCTTGTCACTATGCTCCCTTGGTAAGAAAGAAGATGCAGTACTTTTTGACAAAGGTCAGGAGAAGCATAAGCTTATATATAGTATTTTGTTGAAAATAAAATGTGTGTTACTTCCCGGGGAAAAGCAACTTGACAAATGAGTATGCACATAAGGAGTCACAAAGAAAAGGGAAAAATTACACACATGGTGCACTGCACATGAAGTACAGTCAGGAATTAATTCATAATGCTTTCAATGAAAGGAGGAAAATGAATGCATGTTTCAGTGGGCAGAAAGGCCACGAGCACTTGGGGGAAGCAAAAGAAAGAATGCAAGGCAAAATAAAGATAAACATAGGAAATGAGAAAAGAAATTTACAGCTGTTGTAGAGGAGTAAATATGAAAGGAAACATACATACATGCTTCAGTGGATGGAGAAAAAAATAAAAACTAAAGGAGAATTAGTGTACCCAGTGAAAAGTGGAGAGAGCACACGAAACAAATTCCCACAAGGATCACCTTTCTCCCTACCAGTCCTTGAATGCAACCAAGTTTAAGAATTCGTGGTCCAGTACCTTAGAAATGAAGATGCCTTCATCAGTGGGATCAAATGGATTTCCAGCATGACCTTTTGCTCCACCCCGGATGCTGATGCCCAGCTTCTCTCCTGGAGCCTTTTCAATGCATATTTCCTGCAAATACAGTAACAGTCTTCCTTGTTTCTGGGTTAAGTTCAGGCTGGGATTGTTGAGGAAAAAGTTTCAATAATTGGCCATATTCTAAATATAGTGAAAGGGACCTGAATTGGTTTCACTCATTTGGCACAGCTGACTCTTTTTTATGCGGCTCTGCCCTTTCTGTATTTCTGTCTCCTATTCAAGACCAGTCTTTGTGAAATCTGAGAATGATCAATTATGATCACAATATCATCATGGTCCTGGCAAGAGACCCTCCACAGCCCTCAACCGTGTATGTACTTATATGAGAATGGATTCCTCCACAAAGGAATTACAGAATGTAATATAGAATGATTTAGGTTGGAAGAGACATTAAATACCACCTATACCACTGTTCCATACTGACATGAATCAGATGAACATATCTCACAGTTCCAACCCCCCATGCCATGAACAGGGACACTTTCCACTAGATCAGATTGCTCATCCAGCCTGGCCTTGAGCACTTCCAGGGATGGGGCGTCCACAACTTCTCTGGACAACCTGTTCCAGTGCCTCATCACCCTCATCATGAAGAATTTCTTCCTAATATCTAATCTAAATCTACCTTATTTTAGTTTTAAACAGTTATCCCTTGTCCTATCACTACACTCTGATGCAAAAATCCCTCCTCTGCTTTTCTGTAGGCTCCCTTTAAGTACTGGAAGGTTGTTACAAGGTCTACCCAGAGCCTCTCTTCTCCAGGCTGAACAACCCCAACTCCATCAGCCTTTCTTCATATGAAAGCTGTTCCAGCCTTCTGATCATCCTTGTGGCCTTCCTCTGGATCCAGAAACTTTAGCCAGAAGTTTGACTGTATCCTAGACCCAGACTTCCAACTAGATAATAAATTGCCTTCAGAGTTGAGCCTTCTATCAAGAAGAGTGCAGTTTACCCCAGCACAATTACTCAGAACCTACCTGCATACCAGGTGGTGGTGGATCTCGTCTTACTAACACAGTCAGCTCCTGGGTGTTGGAGAGCAGGGCATTCACTGCTTCCTGGTGGGTAGCATGGCGCAGGTCAATACTATTCACTTCCAGAATCCTGTCCCCTACACGGAGTCCACTGCGAGATGCCAACCCACGGGGAATGACCTACAAAGAGTCATTAATGTTACATCTAGAAAAGAAAATTCCATCTCTCCTTGGAGATACACCGATAGAGTCTGTAGACACACTTGAAAAACAGATGAACAGCAAGTAAGTGTTATGACTTCAGCAGGAGGAAGGTGTAAGGGCCAATTTTTATCATGTTCCGATGCTATCCTCCAACATCTTGAGCCATGTTTTGACTTCCACAGATAAAGTTTCCCAAGAGGTTATATCTGTGAAGAAGCTGCTCAGGTGCATTACTGTTACTGACTTTCAGGAAGCCTCCATAAAAAGGTCAGTTCTATCCTTTAAGCGCAGTGTACATGCATGTACATGTACTCCCACTCAAACTCTTTCTCATTTGGAGACTTCTGAAGCATTGGAAAAAAGTGCTAAATCACCAGTACCTTGGAAGTCAAGACAGTAGCCAGAGAGATACAAACTCAGCCTTAATGCCACAAAAGTTGAGCTGATGTTGCAAAGATTGAGCAAATGCCTTGAAAATTGTCCATACATCAAGACAGCAGGGAGGCTGTGACACAAGCAGAAAGGACACAGATTTTCAGTCATCTGGCAAAACTTGATAAAATTGGTACTGCTTATAGTACCATTTATTTGCTACTGGACAATGTTCAAATGGCATTTCCGCTTTTGTTGTTTAGGCCAGAAGTAGTCAACTAACCCACTGGACGATTATCACAGGTCATTATGCACCACTGCCTTCTGCTCAGAAAAAAAACTGTTTTAACAGTTATGTCCCACATGAATATCTAACCTCAATTTGAAGGTGTTCAGGGCTGCAGAAACTATGACCATCTTTGAAAATTTTCCCAGTGAATAATTATTCTTGCTATTTCAAACCTCTCCTCAGTTTTCACCCCAATATTGTCTGACCATTTTTTTTCCCCCAAGGTACAGTTTAGTTCTTTTTCATTAGGAAAAAGCACCCCTCGGTACTTCACAATTTCCTCCCTTCATTATATGACTTTTTTTTCAAGTTTTGAAAAATGTTTGTGGTTTGGAATAATCTTTGTCACTTTTATTTCCTCTTCTCCAGCTAAAATCTTTTGAAATTGCAGGTATTTCGACTGACTATGGATTTTGGCTTTGGCTTAGCCAGCACTGCCTTCAGATGAGTTTTGGTTCCCTTCACGGTCCCTAATTACATGTCCGAGTATCGCTTGGATGACTGTTTTACAGTGGGAACTCACATTACAGTTCATTTATTATGATGCTCTTATGCTTTTCAAAGTTACTGCTTTCCAGAAAAAAATATTGCAAAAGGGAAAACTGGTCTACACCAACTATATCTAGATGCAAAACCTCATGCTTAGCTACATTAAAGTGCATTTCTTTGAAGAGGAAAAAGTGAAGAGGAAAAAGTGACTTCCATCTTTCCTCCTCAATATGAATTACAATTGCAGTATATTTTTGTTCAGTTTCTTGGCTGCAATTTGAGCTTTACGTCCACACAGTTGGTAAGGCTGAATTGCATCAGGTCTGGTACAAATCCTTGCAAAATCCATCTGGGAGCCCTCCCATTCACTGACATCCTACCTCTTGAAAACTGCCACACAGTTTGGAGTCCATTAATCTGTTCTGTAATGTTATTACATGGTGCTAACTTTCAATTAGGTGATCATATAGTAATCATCTTGTAGGACTTTTTTTTTTTTTAATATTGTGCTAACTCTGGCTGGGATGGAGTTAATTTTCCCCACATCAGCCCATTATAGCAGCGTGCTTTGCACTTGTAGCTAGAACAGCACTGATACCACACCAATGCTTTGGCTATTGCTGAGCAGCGCTGGCACAGCATTAAGACTCTCTCCAATTCAACTCAAAGGCCAGTAGCCTTTGGGGTGGGCAAGAGGTGGGAAGGGAACATTGCCAGGACAGCAGACCTAAATCGACCAAAGCAATATTTCATAGCATATGATGTCATGCTCAGCAATAAAAGCTGAGGGGGATGAAGGGAGACGAATGGGGGGGACTCTCACTATGAAAGCATTTGTCTTCTGGAGCAACTAGTACATGTATTGAGGCCCGGCTTTCCAGGAAGTGGCTGAGCATTGCTTGCTGATGGGAAATAGAGAATAATCTTTTTTCCTTTTGCTTTTGTGCACAGACTGCTTTTCTTTCATTAAGCTGCTTCTATCTCAAAAACCCACAACGAATATCAAGGTACTTCACCAATGAAAAATTTAACACTGGCACAAAATGAAGTAAGATTTACTCTAAAATATCATTCGATATGTTATGGTCTCATATAAGCTTTTTCACCTGAGTAAAACCTTTGTCATCTTTTCATTATTTTGCTCTGTCTGATGCCAGAATAAACAGAAAATAACTTTCTCACAGGAATTTTGAAAAAAATCAAATGTTTAACTGCAGCACTATTGTCAAAAGTGCATCATCTACCATTATAAATGGTAGACATCACCACCATTTACTGTACCAGGACTGACAGTGTCAGTACAACTCAAATCTACAAAGAAGTGCTCTAGAGGGTATCTTGAGAGCTACAGACCAACAAACCTAACTTCTATTCCTTGCAAAATTATAGAGTCAAGAAAGAGTAAAATCTGTGAGCACATGGATAGGTAGCGTTTGTTGGCTAAGAGTTCTAATACTCTCACATCAAAATCCTTCATCTTAACCTCAATAATTAAACATCTCAGGATCATTCACTGCTAGGCTGCCCACACAGGACTTTACCTTTGAAATGAAGACACCTGGTTCATGAATCCCAAACGGATGGCTTGAGTGGTCACTGCCTCCTACGATACTGAGTCCTAGGGGACCACCGGCTTTTACAAGGTGTATTTCCTTCAAGGAACAAGAGGTAGAGTCACAGAGAATAAAGGATATCAAATAAAGACCACAAACACTGAAAAACATGGAGTCAGGGATGTTCTGTGTGAGTGAGCACAAAGTAAACTCCCACAGGCACAGGACAAGAGGGTTACCCATTACGTTTTAGTGCTCCAACAACCCAGTGAGCCAGCCCTCATCAGACTACCACTTTTTCATATGAAAAAGTACAAAGATTACACTATCCCATGTTCTAATAGACAGGCTCACCTCAATGGGATATTGATCCTCCAGGCTTTTAGACAGATGGTTCCTTTGCAGTTCCTTGCAGGAAGGTGTCTCCTCAGGTGGGCTCTCCCCATGGCTGGGAGGCGGTGGTGGGGAGTGCATGCGCACTCGTGGCACGCCTGGTGAGTCTCCCTCGCTGAGCTGCTCTGCACCCTCTCTCTCTACCAGCAGCACGATGGTGGGGGAGGATGCGGTAAGCAGCGCTACTGCCTGATCATGCCTGGCTTCTGTCATGTCTACCCCATTGATCTAGAACAACCCGCAAACTCAGTGTCAGACCATCACACGAGTACACCCTGTCATTTTAAGCCCTTAGGAAAGCACCCTAAGGGGCCCCATTCTGTGAAAACCTGCCCCTTCCCAGAAGTCTGTACCCAAAGCACTCTGTAACTTACCCCACTTCTTCCTATCTGGCAAAAGGACATGGGCACCTGCTCATTCCCAGCTGACCACCATCCTCTTTCCAAACAGATTACCAACCCCTTTCACCTTCCCCTCCAAACCTCCAGGCCCCATCACCATCAGTGAGGCTCCAGAGGACTACAAACACCAAGTGTGATGATGCTGTACCTCCTGGAGTGCTACAAAGCTATTGTCAAGACTATGCCCTTGTTCATTCATTATCAGGAAAGTATCTACGACTCCTTTTTGGCTTTGCATTCCAGCTTTCCTACTTGGCCATGACAAAAGAAACCCAAGAGGCTGCATTAAAGGAATGGGTTCAAAGATCTTAATATGGAAGGAAGGCAAAAAGCAGTGATTCCCAGAAGCGATGTCACAGTACACTAATGTACCATGGCATCAGCTACCTTTGAACTAGGGCATTTGCCCATATCAATCACTCTCAGAGCCCAGGCATTGGCACTGAAGAGATGAAGGACACAACCTGATGTGTGACAGGACCCGTTGCTAGCTACTGGACCGCTGTTCCCTCATGCTGGGCAACGTTAAGGCAGTCTTGGGAGCATAGTCCTGTGTTGTCAGTTTTAAGCCATAAAAAGTGTACCACAGGTATAAGATTTGGAAGCAACAACAAACAGACTGAGCTAGTCAGCAGTGATTATCTGGCTGACACAAAAAGAAAATTTGAAATATTTTGGACAAGAAGACATTATCCAATATGCTATGCCAAATAATATCAAGAATACAAATATAGTTTTGCTATGGTATTGGTGAAAGAGACAATGCTGTGACCAGAGAGGTGCTTCCAGTACATACATGGAAGCAGCAATGTCATTTGTACAAAGCACTGAAGAGACCTCATCTGAAAAAATGCATACTGTTCTCACACTTCACACTAATGAAATAAGGAAATCTAACATAAATTATCAAAATGCACAGAGAAATGGTTGTGAGACAAGAAAGGGAACAGACAGCCTTTCCTACAAAAACAAGATACAAACTAGCTTGACTAGAAAATCAAAGGAACAAGAAGGATGTGACTGTTCTCCAAGAGGAAGGCTGTTCTGCACAAGGGGCAGAGTATCTAGGGGAGAGCTAAGTTAAAGAATGCTGCCAGAAGCACCAAACTTGCCATGACAACATTAACATTGAAAATTAGAAAGGTTTCTAGTCCATAGTTTTTGGAATAGCTTTCCAAAATGAACAGCAATGACATGAAAATAATAGCTGTTAAGATGGAGTTTGATGAGCTTATGAAATAATAACATGACTTTTTAACAGCCACAGCAACTGGATTTTTGTAGCCTGATTCCTCACTGTCTAATTCCTAGAAATACTGAACTCCTTTCAAGAAAGCAGTTTCTGGGCAAAGTTGACTGTGCACTATCTGACAAGGCTTTGTCCAGAAACTTTATAAACACTACCACCACCCTCAAACAATCTGCACTATCCGATCCACGGTGAAGTGTGTTTATTCTGCTTATGACATGGAGGCTTCAGCCTACAGGGGGGTTTTTGTCAGACCATCAGCAATATTGCCCTGCTCACTAGTTATCTTCTGACTATCACATAAAAAGCAGATGAGATAGCCCTACACTCCTAGTTGTGACACGGTCAGGAAACTCTCAGCCCCACAGCCTGTCCTCTGATACTCAGACATCTGTCCCAAAGGGACATCTTTGGCACCAACTACAGAGGCCTAACACGGATGTGAAGATGTGCCAGCCTGCACATACATGCAGGAAGAGGTTGTAGGAAGGATGCAAAAGCACCTGGGTAATGGCTATTCAGCATAAAAGGCAATCAGCAGGAAAGATAATAAATTAAAAAGAGAGATGCACAAACCTAATGAAAAGCAGGTGATAGAGACAAGTCTCAAGACACTCATGGATGGATCATTAAATCACTCAAAAGGTAACACTGAAGAAGTGTGACCAAAAACTTGGTAATGAAGATTATCATGGGTTGTCAGAACAGCCCTCACAGGAAAAAGCAACTCACTATAGGAAGTTTTAAAAGGGATTGTGCCAATGTGCAAAATTTATGATGGGATGTTTAGGGGAAGAATCACACATAGGGAAAGGGAGGGGGCAAGGAGAGGGGAAGAAGGAGTATGGGAAAACAGAAGGTAGAGAACAAGAGGCTGATCACAGGCAAGCAGGCTGCTGGACAGTATGCTTGTCTGGGCAAGCCCTGTGCCTGGTCACCACAGTCTGCTCTACCTTTTTATCATACCCTGTTCCTATTTACTATGTGGATTTGTTCTTTATTCTGCATATGTACTAGCACAAGACCCACTAGTAAAACTCATGTTGAACTAGCCAGCAAGTAGGAATCCAGTATCTGGAAAAACCCAGCAGCTGGCCCAGACACTGAATAAAAGGCTCAGGGTCTGACCAAAGAGCTTTGAAGAACTTGATGCTTGGGCCAGAAACTGAAGAGACGTGCAAATGTGAGTTTTCATGGTGCAAAATTGAGAGAGTGCACGTGTTTGTTCCGCAAGCAAACGTTAAACCTGATTAGCCATTGGGTAGAAACAGGGTTAAGCCATTTGTGTTGTTCATGCCCTATAAGAACCATTAATCTTTATATGGAAGCCTGAAAACGTACTTCCTCCTTTCCTGTCTGTGCAAATCCATGGCCGGTTGTGCCTGTAGGGCTGGACCTGGGAATGGGGAAAAGCAGCTGCCTCCCATCTAGTGGACTGGTAAGGAAGGATCCTCTTAGGTCCTCCTGTCTGAGGGATGCAGCAATTTTTAACAAAGACGACATGCAGATGAGGCTTGGCCCTTACGCTTTTATCACCAGATGAAGGCCCTACATGTTTCACAGAGAGACCAGCAGCAGCATGCACTCTTGACTTCATGCATTCCACTCCGAAAAGTGAGCTCTGTTATTCTTCCACCACTGATGAGAATGGTCAGAGCACAAGTATACAGTAGTACTTCCCCAGACTCCAGCGAATGAGGTCACAAGAACTCCCTGAGTCAGAGGTATGTTATATACGACAGCTCTTGACAGCATTTTCTGCATGAGCTACTCTATTGCCTGGCAATCACGATACCTTCTCAGCTCTTGGATAGCTAGTTTTCAGTGGCCCTTATTGCTGTGTCTCTACATAACAAGAGAGCAAGGGCAACAGGAGCAGTTAAGCTATCAGAATGCACAGAGGAAGGGAAGGAGTATCATCTGTCCATGCCACAGGGAGCTATAGATCTCTAGCAAATTTCTTAGTGATCAGACTGCTCTTTAGGACCCTCACGTATCACTTGGTACTACTACTGTTCTCAGGCTCCCCCAGATTAAGTATTCTTCCTTCTACTCTCAGTTCTATCCCTCCCAAAATAGCTGCCCTTAGCCACTGCTCCCCGTCCTGCACCCTCCCTGCTAGATTCCCATCCAATGACTCAAACTCTCCAACACTCCCCCATGCAGCTCCCTGTCCCGTTTGCTTTCTGCCCCATCTTCCACTACCAAGATGACTCTCAAGATGCCTGTCACGATTGTGTCAGGTGCTATTCGTAAGAGACACTGGAGTATGAGGAAGGCTGGAGAGTTAGTAATCAGTCACCGGTGAGTTTTGTGGGGTGTTAACTTTGAAGAAAGATCTAGGCTGGGCTCTTCAAACCATGTACTCAAAGCTCCCTGAAGACTGTAAAAGGAGCTATCCTGGCCCTTCCCTGTAGAGAAGTCCGGGATGATATAGAGCACAGGGGAAGAATATGAAGCTGTGCTGTATTTCTTCTCCCAAGAAAACAAAAAATACTTGGCAAAGTGATACAGAGGCATGACTAGGAGACCATGGCTTTGGCAAACAGGCTTCTGCCTGCCGGACCTATGAAACCACCTGTATCTTAACCAGGGCCCTGTTGCTTTCCCTATAGGGAAACACAAGAAACCTATACAGCATATTCTGCGGATCATCATGTCCTGAAAAGCCTTCCAATAAAAATGGGCCATTAATGCTTCAGAAGAGTTGTGGTAAAGACAGAATTTGTGTGATGCTGTGTGGGCACTGTTTTGAAGTGAACAGGCTCTCCTTCAACATCCAGTATCACTGGGCCAGGGCAGTTCCACAGGTCTGACCCAGCAGCAGATTTGGCCAGAAACAGGGCAAAACTCACACAGCTTGCTCATAGTCTCTTAGAAAGAGCAGAACATCTCAAGGACAACTATCACCAAGAAGATATGAGAGGCGTCAGGATTTAACACTACCACCACCATGTGGATATTGTGAACCCCACAAGCAGGAAAGGCAGAATAGCAGCTGCTACCAGGAGGCACAGATGCTGGAGTTCCTACAGTTAGACGCTTGCTGGAAGGTGCAGATGTTATGTGAATAGTCTAGACCAGGTAAGGATTCTCCTGAAAGATAATAATTTGTATCTGGTTTCTTAAGTGATCACAAGATTTGAGCTGCAACTGATAATCAACACCACAGCTTTTATGACGGAACATAGTTCAGCACAGGAAATATCCTTGAGAGCAGAAGACCATGCTCATGGGTATATTCATTACCTATGCAATAACACTGCACATATTGTTGCAGTGAGGTGTGTCGGAGGACTAAGGACAGCAAAACCTTCATCCACATCAAAATCTAACAGTGCTCCTGAGCTCTGTAAGCCTTGGCTTACATGTAGCCTTGGGCTTACATGAGCCTTGGGTTCAAATAAAGCAGTGAAGACACCGCAAGCTATTACTAGGGAATTAGATCTGCTTTCCTATGAAGATGCCCATGGATATAAATATATTTGCTAATGGAGGGGGTAAATGGGGTTTGACTTCTGACTCCTGTCCTGGTTTCAGTTAGGACATAGTTAATTTTCCTCCTAGTAGCTGGTAGGGTGCTATGGTTTGGATTAGGATGAGAAGAGTGCTGATAACACGCTGATGTTTTACTTGTTGCAGAGCAGTGCTTACACCAAGCCAAAGACTTTTCAGCTTCTCGCTCTGCTCTGCCAGTGGGCAGGCTGGGGGTGCAACAGGAGCTGGGAGGGGACAGACCCAGGACAGCTGACCCGAAGTGGCCAAAGGGGTATTCCATCCCATCTGATGTCTTGCTGAACAATATATAGGGGTGGCGAGCCAGGGTGAGGGGGCTGGCTGCTCAGGGTTAGGCTGGGCATCAGTCAGTGGGTGGTGAGCAACTGCATTGTGCATCATTTGTTTCATATACATTATTAGTAGTAGTGCTGTTACCATTATTATTATTATTATTATTGTTATTGTTATTGTTGTTATTATTATTATTATTATTTTCCTGTCTTAATAAACTGTCTTTATCTCAACTCACGTGTTTCACTTTCCCATTTCTGTCCCCCATCCCAGAGAGGGAGGGGGGAGGGTGAGCGAAGGGCTGTGTGGTGTTTAGCTGCTGGCCAGGTTAACCCACAACAACTCCATTCTGAGATCTTGTTTTTCCTTCTTGCCACAGGTGGAGCCAATTAACACCACATGATGGTCTGTGTGCCTGTAATCACGCCTCTCAGTCATGCCTCTGTACCAGTGGAGCATCAAAAGATGAGCAAAACCAAAATAATTTAGGCTATGGGGAGGGACTCTTTTATCAGGGAGTGTAGTGATAGGAGAAAGGGTAACTGCTTTAAACTAAAAGAGGATATTTGGATTAGATATTAGGAAGAAATTCTTCATGATAAGTCAGGGTGGTGAGGCAGCAAAACAGGTTGCCCAGGGAAGTTGTGGATGCCCCCATCCCTGGAAGTGCTCAAGGCTGGGCTGGATGGGGCTTTGGGCAACCTGATCCAATGAAAGGAGACCCTGTCCATGGCAGGAGGGTTGGAACTAGGTGGTCTTTAAGGTCCCTTCCAACCTTCCAAACCGTTCTATGATTCTGCTATTCTGTCTGGCAACAGTTAGGGTCAATGCTTGATTTTTGGAGGGGGGGGAAGCCCTAGCAAAGACGGAGCAACGCTGTACCATGGTGTTCAAGTCTCTTGTCAAGATATACCTGTCGGACCTGGGCTAAAGCTCCACTAAAATTTTGTGTCAGAGCAAATACAACACAGCCCCCAGCCTAGGGATAGAGCAGACAGAAGCCAGCACTGACAAGGCTGTATCAGTGTTTACTCACACCAGCTCTGTGGTAACGCATGCTCTTACCACAACAGCTGGATCAGAAACCCACCACCAGCACCAGGATGCAGGAGCTTTCACTTGGAGGCAGCATGCGAGCTTGGGAAGAGGGTCAGGAGACTCAGCAGACTCTCCCCCACAGGAGGGAGAGGAGGTGACACATTAGGCAGACTTGAGGTTAGAGGTAGCAGTGAGATCCATATCACTGGCACAAACAGGAAGGGAAACTGGGGCCAGAGTTTTAAATGAAAGCAGGGGGAAGCACTTCAAAGTGCCCTGCCCAGCTCCACACTGCCCTCAGGCAGCCTTCCTCCTCTTCAGCCTATGCTGACCCCTGCTACTGGGCAGGGAGCAGCTGTCAGCTGTGCCTCAGAACGTCCCTTCCCACACATCCTGCTACAGCACAGCTCTCCAAGGCTGTCCTACAAGGCTCTGGAGAGACACCAAGCCAGGGCAGTGCTGTCATATCACCCATATTACCTCTCTCCAGTACAGCCCTGACTATTGCATACTGTCCCTGTGGGGACATGCTCACACGCTGCACTCAGGGAAAGGAGGAGACGTTAACAGTACCCACTGCCAGTCACAGGCTGCTAAAAGACAGGGAGACAACCAGCAATATTAAGCACTCTCAGAGAAGACCAAGGAGATGAAAAAAAGACCCTCAAAATCCAGCTTCAAAGACAGGAAAACATCTCCTGTCTGAGGAAGGGCAGGGAGCTGCATTTGTGCCTGCTGTCCCAAGAGCAGTGAGTCAGACCCCTTCCAGACCTTCCTGCCCTTCCCTGCATACCCGCACTCACCGAGATGACCCGGTCTCCTACATGCAGGATCCCGTCCCGATGGGCTGCACCACCCTCTGCGATTCGTGAGATAAAGATCCCCTGAAAGACAATCAGAAAGGTCAGAGCAGCCTTGTACCTCCCCTCACCAGAGCTTTGCTTTCCAGAATCACTCCCTGACACCAGGCAGGTCTCAGCTCTTTCCCCTTTGCAAAGCCCTCCCCTGCCCTGGCACTTCCTCTTCATTCCTCACTCAGCACAAACCCTTTTCTGCTTCTGGAGCCACCTGCAGCAAAGTCTTCATGTGGCCAAGAGCCCAGAATATGTCAAGAGGACACTGGCAGGATTAAATGTCACTGGCAGGAACTGTGAGCCTCAGCCCCACCTCCTTTTGAACTTCTCTCTTTCCCTGACTTAAGAGTAGATTCTGGCTCTCAGCAAGGCACAGACTGCCAGGCTCAGCAGCTCAGAGTTCCTGGGCACAGTTCCTATGCTGCCTCAAGCAGTGTAAGGAAGACCCTGTGCTGCTCCCTCATGCAGTGCCGAGAGTTGGAATTGAGCATCTTCCCTCCCGAGGAATCATTACTAACCGTGTCACCAGCCCGGTAGGGTGTGGAACCTTTGCCACCAGCAATGCTGAAGCCCAGACCCTTCTCATTGCGCATAAGGCAGGTGGAGTATCTCTCTGTGGGAGGTGTCCCCTCAGGCCGCTCCGGGAAGCGTAGGCCACCTCGCCTCTCACGAGGGCTGTAGTCATCCTCAGGGCGAAGCGGTGTGACAGTGATGGCATTCTCTGGCTCCACCATCCGCTCCCGCAGGACTGTCATGGAGACAGAGCTTCCCGATCCACGCAGAGCTTCCACTGCCACATGATGCTCAGCACAATGCAAGGATACGCCATTCACCTGGGGACAAAAAGAGCCAGGCACAACCCTCCATTTGTGGGGAGATCTTCCAACAGCCTACAAAACCAGCTCCAGTCTTAGCAGTCAGCGTCCAACAAAAACACAGCTCATCTCCTAGCGCTGCAACCCTGTTCCACGCGGGACATGACAGACCTCACCTGCTACCCCACAAAGGAGCTCCCCTGTGCTCACAAAGCATGTGCTGCCTAAATACATAATACAGTGGCTAGTGGGTAGGGCTCAAAGGGTTGTACTGAATGGGGTAAAATCATCCTGGTAGCCAGTCACTAGTGGGGTTCCGCAGGGCTCCGTTTTAGGGCCAGATCCCTTTAATGTTTTTATAAACCATCTAGATGCAGGACTCAAACGCATACTAAGCAAGTTTGCAGACAACATTGAATTAGGAGGAGCTGTTGACTCCCTTGATGGCAGAGACTCCTTGCAGAGAGATCTGGACAAATGAGAAGGCTGGACAGTCACCAACTGCAAGAAATTTAGCTAAAGCAAGTGCTGGATTCTGCACCTGAGATGGGGCAACCCTGCATATATGCACAGACTGGGGGATGAGAGGCTGGAGAGCAGCCCCACAGGAATAGATCTGGGGGTTCTAGTTGACAGCAAGTCGAGTATGAGTCAACAGTGTGCCCTGGCAGCCAAAAGGGTCAATTGATCCTGAGGTGCATCAGGCACGGCACTGCTAGCCAGCTGAGGGAAGTGATTGTCTTACTCTGCTCTGAGGTAGTGCGGCATCACCTTGAGTACTGTGTACAGTTTTGGGTGCCACAATATAAGAAGGACATAAACCTATTAGAGAGTGTTCAAATGAGGGTGACGCATCTAGAGGGGAAGACTGAAGTCACTTGGATTGTTCAGCCCCGAGAAGAGACCGAGGGGAGGTCTCATCGCAGCCTGCAGCTTCCTCATGAGGGGAGAGGAGGGGCAGGCACTGAGCTCTGCTCTCTGGTGACAGTGACAGGACCTGAGGGAACAGCATGGAGCTGTGACAGGAGAGGGTCAGGCTGGATGTTAGGAACAGGCTCTTCACTGAGAGGGTGGCTGGGCACTGCAACAGGTTCCCCAGAGACATGGTCACGGCCCCAAGCCTGCTGGAGTTTAAGAAGCTTTGAACAATGCTCTCAGAGATATGGTTTGATTTTTGTGTGCTCCTGTGTGGACCCAGGAGTTGGACTTGATGATCCTTGTGGATCCCTTCCAACTCAGGATTTTCTATGGTTCTGCAATACGTCTCCAAGGTAGCTCCTGACAACCACAGGAGGGGCTCTTTCTATGAAGGGGAATTCTCTTCCACAGGAAGCCTCATCCTTCCCATTGCCTCTACCATCCCCACAAGGCAGCAAACCCCATGCAGCTAACTCAAAGATAAATGGCAATGTTAATTAAACAACCTACTTTTTCAGCTAGGGGGGATTTTGTTTTCTCCTTGTGCAGCTCCAGATGCTTAATTTGGCTTACAGACTAGCGCAATGCACTTATGCATCAACCCACACCTCTCCATCCACTCTCTAGTCATTAGAAATATTAGCTAGGTTCTTACCTCCAGAAGCTTGTCCCCAACACGAACCCCTGCACGAGCTGCAGGTCCCTCTTCTGACACACGGGAAATAAAGATGCCCTGGAAAAACACACTATGTTAAAAGAAGTGGAGTCCATTCCTCAACCACGTAAAGCGTGGAAGGAAAGTAGTCCACCCCATTCAACTTAAGGGAAAGGGGAAATCCCTTGCCAATCCCATACCCTGGCTGTGGGGACAAGACATCCACGTCACTCTGTTCAGGAGGTGGTGGAAAGGAGAAAAAAAATTCCCGTTCCAGAGCTACCCCACAGGTGACAAAAAGGAAAAGGGCAAGAAACAGTAATCCTTTTCCAGTAGGTTGAGAACAACACAGCTGATGCTATCATGTGTGGAAGACAACCCTGTACTCTTCTCCTTTTGAGTCCTGTACATCAGGACACAAGTGGGAAAGAAACTGCTGCTCTCATTGCTGTTCTTGGTGGTCAGTAGCCTGAATGTTTGAGAAGTTGTGCTCCAGCCCCCTGCTCCTCGGCAGGTCAAGGGTTGCTCTCCACCTTGCTCTGTGAAAGCCCAGTCCAACGACCACAAAGCTCTTACATATGGAAATCCGATGTCCAGCTACAGAGAACTAGTCCCTGAAAAGGGGGTGCTTCAATAATTATGCAGTCCAAGGTCTTACCTCATCGTCACCCTTATAGGGGGTGGAGCCCTTGCCCCCTGCGATGCTGATGCCCAGCCCCCCTGTCTGCCGCACGATAGTCAATGTCAACTGGAAGCAGAATGAACACAGGTTACAAGTCAGCGCAGGCATGGAAAATGCCAAAAACATTTTGAAGAGCAAGAGATGACTACTTAAGAGAATAAGCACAAGAATATAGACTTTATCTGCATGCATCTGCTCATGTATTTGTGTAAGCTGTGGTGTTGATGCCTCAAAGGGACCAAAGTTGCAATACCTATAAACAAACCAGTTTTCACAGCTGGGTTCTGAACTATATCTCAAGACCAAGAGTTAGTTTGCCTGTATTGAACACACTGGAATGAGATGTCCACCACAAAGTAAACTGAGAAAGAGTGGAATAGGACTGGATAAGAAAACAGGGATAGCGTTCATATCACAGCCCAGATCTACCACAAAGCTCTCTTTGGGGTGCAATTCCATACATCTACTGGGAGATTAAGGATCACCCTAATGTAACATGCAGTAACAAGAATGGCACATGTTTCAGAATACACTGGGACAGATACTTGGCTTTACTCTGTTGATGGAAATCAATGTGCGATTCTGGAAAAGCCATCTGTCTTGTTCAGTGGCTCCTTCCTCTTCTCCCCTCTGCACGTGTAGGCTCAGGATTGTAGCTGTGCAATCCAGAAGCCTCTTCTTCCCATATCCCATTTCCACATACCAAATTAAGGCCCCTTGCAATAGCAAAACTCTCCTCAAACTTGAACTGAAATTGCCTATATTCAGGACACTAGCATGAACTGTTTGTGTTGCCCCAAGTCATGAGAAGGAAGGTAAGGAGCATGTGGTAGGAATCGGAAAGGAATGGGATAGGCAGGGTTCCCTCGGGGATCTGTCAGGGCCAAGGACCAAGGAGCTGGTGATGCAAGTGATGGAAATGTACACGGACTTCTGGAGAGAACCAAATTTATTGTCCTCCAGATGTCACTTCTCTGGAAACAAAGTCCAGAACAGAGAGCGGCTGCTGCAGAGGTTTCTAGCTTCAACATCAGATCCACTTGGCTTTGGCCAGGCCACAAGGCAGTCAACGAAAGAAGCAGGAGAGCCCTTCCTTAATGGCCTCCCTTCAAATTTTCTTCATTTTCTACAGTGACAAAAGCACCAGCTTGTAGGGCCTTCACATTCTACTAAGACCAAAAACCCCAGGAGATGCAGAACTGGACTGAGGTTCTTTGCCATTTCATTTATGCCCAGTCGATGCTGTAGTAGAAAGGAGCCAGAATCTTCACAAGCTAACCCTGGATTCTAGACTGACCATACATACATTGTCTGTAGTGCAAGACCTGGAGACTGAGTTAAATCCAAGTACTGAAAGACATGGGTTATTCAGATGAGACAAAAACGTGGTGGGCATAAAACAGCATTGTTTATCATTGATAGCACACTTTAAAACCACTTACACATTACATAAACTCTTCTTGTGTGAAAAAGTCTATTAGGATCTAAGTGAAAATACTCACTTTATTCTCCAGTCTCACTGGATTTTGGTAATGCTATAAAGGCTTTTATCTAATTTCATTAAAAAATGTCAATTTGTCTACAGAAAACTTGGTTCCCATATGTAGAATTCTAATGAGAGAATTCTAATAACAGGATCCAAATATTTCTGAATAAGATAGCTGATGATTTTGCTCAGTGACTGAATATGACAAGATTGCTGTTTTTGACTTGCTTTTGACAATGAACAGGGAACATATGATGTCACTGGTTGTCACTTTCAGTTTCACGCTAAGTTGATTGTTGAAACTAACTGAAAGAAAAACCATAAAACAACGGATTTCACAAATTTCACAAAAAGAATCTACTACAGACTACCTGGCCAGGATGACAATGACACTGATGAATTATTCCTTAAGGAACTGAGAGAGACTTCTAGATTGGCTGTCCTTGTCCTTATGGGGGACTGCAGGACTTCAACCTGCCAGATGTCAACTGGGAATATCACATAGCTGAGACAAAAAGGTCCAGGAGATTCCTGAAGCACCTTGATGGGCTAAAGTTGAGACGGGAGGTTGGATATTAGGAAGAACTTCTTCACCGAAAGTGTTGTTAGGCATTGGAATAGGCTGCCCAGGGAAGTGGTTCAGTCACCATCCCTGAAGGTCTTTAAAAGACATTTAGATGTAGATCTTAGGGATATTGTTTAGTGGAGGACTGGTTAGTGTTAGGTCAGAGGTTGGACTGGGTGATCTTAGAGATCTCTTTCAACCTAGATGATTCTGTGGTTGATAATAACTTAGTACTTGTACTAAGAGAGCTGACTAGGAAAGGTGTCCTCTAGGACCTGTGGCTTGTGGGTGAAGTGGCAATAGGTGGTCGCCTTGGCCATAGTGACCACGAAGTAGCCGAGTTTAAAATCTTTGGAGACAGGAGGAAAACTGCCACCAAACTTCAACTTTGGACTGGGGGAAAGCAGACTTCAGACAGCTCAGTTAGTGAGGTCCCCTGGAAAGTGCTTTTAAACACACTGGGGTCCAACGTTACTGGTCATTTTTTAAGTACCACCTCCTAAGAGCACAGGAACAGGGAATTCCAAAATGTTGAAAGTCAAACAGGATGGGCAGGCTGGCCTGGCTAAGCAGGGATCTTCTTCAAGTGCTTAGGCAGAAAAAGAAAGCATACAGTCACCGGAAAAAAGGTTGGGTGACATGGAAGAACTACGCAGAATCACAGAATGGTTGAGGTTGGAAGATCTGGAGATCATCCAGGTTCAACTCCGCTGCTGAGCACAATCACCTAGGGCACATTACACAAGATGGCACTCAGTCGGGTTTCGAATATCTCCTAAAAGGGAGGCTCCACAACCTCTCTGAGCAACCTGCTCCAGTGCTCTGTTCACCTTCACAATAAAGAAATGTTTCCTCATATTCAGCCAGAATTTCCTATGCCTCAGTTTGTGCCCATTGCATCTTGTCTTGTCACTGGGCACCACTGAAGAGTCCAGCCCCATCTTCTTGACACGCTCCCTTCAGATAGTTGTACGCATTGATCAGATCCCCTTCTCCAGGCTAAGCAGGCCCAGCTCCCTCAGCCTGTCCTCGTACAATAGGTGCTCTAAACCCCTAATCATCTTTGTAGCCCTCCTGGACTCACTGCAGGAGCTCCACATCCCTCTGGTACTGGGGAACCCAGAACTGGACACAATACTCCAGGAGCGGTGTCACCAGCGCTAAATAGAAGGGCAGGATCACCTCCCCCAACCTGCTGACAGCTCTCTTCCCAATGCACCCCAGGACACTGTTGGCCTTCTTGGCCACAAGGGCACGTTGCTGGCTCACGGTTAACCTGCTGTCCACCAGGACTCCCAGGTTCTTCTCTGCAGGGCTGCCCTCCAGCAGGTCAGCTCCCAGCCTTTACAGGCACATGGGGTTATTCTGCCCGAGATGCAGGACCTTGCATTTGCCTTTGCTGAACTTCACGAGGTCCCTTACTGCCCAGTGCTCCAGCTTGTCCAGGTATGGATGGCAGCACAGCCCTCTAAGGGGTTACAGGGATTCTTCTCACCTTTGTAGGGAGAGAATTTGTGCAGGCAAGGCTCAATTAGAGTTGAAGCTGGAAAGCAGCGTGTGGGACAATAAAAAAGGCTTTTTTAAGTATGGTAACAGGAAAAGGAGGACCAGAGCAAACATTGGTCTGATACTTGATGAGGATGGTCACCTAACAAACAGGGACATAGACAAAGCAGAGATGTTTAATGCATTTTTCACCTCTGTCTTCAACACCAGTGATGGGCTCTGGTACCCCAGCTGCCCTGAATGGGAGGACCGTGACTGCAGGAACGATAAACTCCCAGTCAACCCCAAACTTATGCAGGATTTGCTGCTCCACCTTGGTGCATTTAAGTCCACGGGGCCTGATGGGATTAATCCCAGGGTACTGAGAGAGCTGGCTGATGTCATTGCACAACCTCTCTCATTTATTTTTTAATGGTCTTAGGAATCTGGAGAGGTCCCAACTGACTGGAAGCTGGCAAATGTGGTCCCAATTTTCAAGAAGGGCAAGAAAGAAGATCCTAGCAATTACAGGCCTGTAAGTAATACTCAGTGCCTGGTAAAATTATGGAGAAGATTATTCTAGGAGTTATCAAAAAACACATGAAGGACAACACAGACAGTGGAGGTAGCCAACATGAATTCACAAATTAATTTGCTTTTGTGATAAGATCACCTATCCAGATGACCAAAGGAAGTTGGCCAATGTAATCTTTCTGGATTTCAGTAAAGCTTCCAATACTGTCTCTCAGAGTATCTTTCTGTACAAAATGACCAAAATACAGTTAAATAAGAGCATAATAAGAAGGTGAAGGGTCTGGAGGGGAAGACATATGAGGAGTGGCTGAAGTCACTTGGATTGTTCAGCCTGGAGAAGACTGAGGGGAGACCTCACAGTGGTCTACAGCTTCCTCACAAGGGGGAGCGGAGGGGCAGGTGCTGATGTCTTCTCTCTGATGACCAGCAACAGGATCCAAGGAAACAGCTTGAAGCTGTGACTGGGGTGGTTCAGGCTGGATATTACAAACAGGCTCTTCACTGGGAGGGTGGTCAGGCACTGGAACAGGCTCCCCAGGGAAGCGGTCACAGCACTGAGCCTGCTGGAATTTAAGAGGCATTTGGGCAATGCTCTCAGACACGTGGTCAGATATTTTGGGTGATCCTTTGGGAACCTAGGAGTTGGACTCAATGATCCTTGTGAGTCCCTTCCAACTTGGAATATTTTCTGATTCTAAGGCATGGTTCAAATCTAACCTGTTTTTCATAGATTTTTGATATAGCAATCTTTTAACAGATTCTCTTGATCCTCTGAGATATTCCAAATTGCATTGAGTAAATGTATACCTTTCTAGAGAAACTAGAAACATTGCGCGTATGGTCAGGCTCCTCTCTAGCAGACAGGGATATCTGAATATTGCCCAACAGACTTGGAACAGTATTTAGTGCTGTGTCCTACAAACTGCCAACTAAGGATTTTTGCAACTTGTTATTGGCAGGGGCGCAGCAGATACAGAGGGAGAAATCTAGACATTTACAGGGTTCAGCAGACCAAGTATGGAACTGCTGCTCTTCAGAGCCTGCTGAAAGACCAAGTTGTTCCTCCAGACATACCCAAAGGAGTGAGGGTTTAAGGGCTTTATTTCCGGAAGGCAGCAAGTTTCTGCATGCATAGACATCTTTTTATAGCATGCTATACGTTCAGAGGCAGTGTCTGATCCCTGGATTCACTCCACTTGAAACTTTAGATGAGACTGGGTTGTCAACAGTGACTTGGAAAAGGCAAATATTCAATAAATACTTCTGATCTGTATTTAGATAGAAATAAGATAATGCATACATATCACGTAAATCACATTTCACTCCAACACGAGCTCAAGAATCCATTAAATATCATCAAAACGAATAATCACTTCAAAAATTAGAAGAACTAGATAACCTGTACCCAAGAGTCCTAACAATTGACCAAGGTCTCCAATATACTTATAGAGTACTTATAAAATCCTGGAAACTTGATACCCTGAAACAGCATTTACGTTGTGCTGTTAAATTAAGATATTACAAGATGATACCTACCAGTCAGTCATCCTAGCACAACTTCCAGAAAAGAAACAGAAGAACTAGTATGCATGTCCCTTACTGAGCAGACAGAAGTAACAGTCATAACAAGCAGTTGAATATTATGAAAATTAGGTCTTTCAAATAAGCAAAAAAACCTACATCATTATTCCATTCCTTGACAAGACTCTAAACTTGGCTGACAGATTACCAGTATAAATCTAATAAGCAGGCTTTTGTAAAACATGAAACTTCTTATCACAAGGCATTCACACTGACATCGTAGGATGCTGGGTTTAGTTTTACATTATACAAACTAAGAACTAACTGAAATAAAGAACTATGAAGTAGGGTTCTGCAGAGATCTTTATCAGGCCTGATGTTATTTTGAATTCCTGACAGAAAAAAATGCTAATTGTTCTGTTTGAGAGGAGCATAGCATCCTTCCAGTATGGGAAAGGATGGGAAATAATTTATTTTTTTAAAAACTTTTTCATGACATTAATGACTTTATAGGAAAAGATTATTCCATGCTTGTAGCAATAAATCAGGGGTCACAGAATCACAGAATGGCTTGGGTTGGAAGGGACCTTAAAGAGATCATCCAATTCCAACCCCTCTGCCATGGACTGGGACACCTTCCACCAGACCAGACTGCCATTGGATTCCCAATTAATTTTCAGCAGCACTCTTAAAAGAAAACCTTTTCAATGCAAAGTACAATTAAATTGCACAATTTACTGCCAGTGAATAGTATAGAATAAAAGTGTACCAATGGGACTGGAGAGATGAGACAAATTCATGGACAGCAGCTCCACTGTATCTAGTACAATGGTATAAACAGTTCAGAAATCCTTAATAACACATTACAAGGACCTGGGAAAATACCTCTGAAAGAATCACAATGCCTCACTAAAAACTGCACTTCGTAGTTCCCAAATAAAGACTGGCATATCCACCAACAGAGGTGTCTTTACAGATATCACATTCAACCCTGTGTCTGTTTCCAGGAACATCCCAGCAAAATAGAAGGTAGTTACAGAAGAGACACATAACAGTTCAGGAGCCAGAGGCACTGACTCACCAGGAAAGATTAGAAGAGCTAAATCTGTCTGGCTTCAGTAAGCAGTAACTCATGAGGACAGAGGGACAGGCTGAAAATATCAGTGAGCAAATGGAAGGTAAGACATCACTGCATGAGATGTTGAGAACTAAATTAAAAATGAACAATGGAAAAAGGAACACAAAGCAAAGATCCTGCCCTGGCAGAAGAGATGATCTGAAGATTTTCTAGCTCTGATTTTGCTTATTCCTCCTTTATGTTTTGTTAGTTACAAGGGGAATGGATACCTGGCAAGGCAGAGATGGCAGCGTACTAATGACTGACAGTAGTATGAAGAGCAGACACAGAACAGGTGACCTGCAATGCTAAATGCTCAGGTGTACTCCTACAGACCCCCTTCTCCAAAGAGGCTCCAAGACAATGGATGACATAACATTAAGTGAGTATGATGGAAAGAATGCAAAATATACCTCTTGATGATGACTTTTGAACCATAAGAACCTCTGGGTTCATATAGATATAGTTAGTTCCTCCGTTAATTCCAGAAATAGGGATTTAAGGAGCTAGTCCTTACTCCTCATCACAATAGGCACACAGGTTTCCTACAGCCGTGGAAACATCAACAGCAAAAGAGAGGTTCCTGAAAGAACTGGACTGGCTAAACCATGGTACGCAACAGGACAGAGTCCTTCTGGAAATGAAAACACTCAACTGCACAGATAAACAAAATCAGTATTGGACAAAGATAAAAATCACAGAATGGCAACTGATTCTCTGCCAAATACAGAAGCATAGAATGGCCTGGGTTGGAAGGGACCTTAAGGATCATCTAACTCCAACCCCCTACCATAGGCAGGGAAGTCACCGACTCAGGTGATCAGGTTGGCCAAGGCCCCATCCAGTCTGGCCTTGAACACCTCCAGGGATGGGGCAAGTGAAGAATTTCTTCCTAATGTCTAGTCTAAATCTATCCTCTTTTAGTTTAAGATCGTTCCCCCTTGTCCTATCATTATCTACCCGAGCAAAGAGTCCTTCTCCATCTTTTTTATAAGACACCTTTAATTACTGAACGGCTGCAAGGAGGTGTCCCCGGAGCCTTCTCTTCTCCAGGCTTAACAGCCCCAGCTCTCTCAGCCTTTCTTCATAGGAGAGGTGCTCCAGCCCTCTGATCGTCTTTGTTGCCTTCCTCTGAACTCACTTTCCTGTGCTGGGAGCCCCAAAACTGGATGCAGTGCTCCAGGTGGGGCTTGATGAGGGCAGAGCAGAGGGGGAGAATCACCTCTGTCCCCTGCTGGTCATGCCTCTTTTGATGGAGCTCAGGACACAGTTGACCTTCTGGGCTGCAAGCACACGCTGCTAGCTGATGTTGAGCCTTTCATGCACCAGAACCCCAGGGCTGTTCTCAGTGAGTTCTCCTCCCAGTGTGTATTCATCTGGGATTGCCCCAACCCAAGTAGAAAGATACACTTTGAGAGCACTGAACCATTCCCAGAACTAGAAGAAAAACCTAGACATGGAAATACTGCAGATTGAGCTAGAATGAGTAATACTGAAATTTTATATTTTTTCCTCTCTTTAGCAGTAACGGATTTTTATTCCTATTCTTATTGATGCTCTTTTGTGTTAAAATCATTGGTATAGTTGTTCATTTTTTATAATTCTGACTAAATTTTTTCACATTCAAACTCCTTTGCAGCCCAGAAATTTCTTATTGTTTTAAGGGTCCATTTTAGGAATATAGAATTAAAATGGCAGTATGTAATTAAATGACAGAATTCTGGGAAATTTATGAAATTTTTCTAAAATTTGTTTCATTGGCTAGCCTCACACTAAGAATTGCTTCATTTCCATTCTGCGCTGCTAAGAACAGCACACTAGAAAAGTATTTGTCCAAAGTGACAATGAGATAGAAGGAAAATTCTTGCACTAAACCTGACAAAACCTGAGATCCTTGACACTGAATGGAGGAATAAATACAAGGTAGCTAAAGAGAATTCCTATTCATAAACAGAATCTGCCACACCATAAGTGGAAGAAAACCTATGGAATATAGTGAACTGAAGACTGAATAAACTCTGTCATCTTAACAGTCAACAAGTTCGAGTTCAAGTAAAACGGGTGCACGAAAGGGTAGTGAGAAAGACAAGATATAAAGAATAAATCACAGAAGACTTAAAGAATCTTTTTTTAATCAGCAAAATGAAGGCTCGAAGGAGTTGTGACTGACACTCATAAAAATGCACAAAGGACAAAGGGTCAGACAGCAGAAAAGATTTTTCAGGGAAAAAAAATATAATGAAAACAATGAATAAACAAATGCAAGTTTAGTTCGCAATCAAGTTTTCCAGTCATTCAAGTAGAAATCTGGAACAGCCTCCCAGCAGAAGAAACCTGACCATGCATGCATACATTGGAAAAGTAGAAAACACAATCTATATTAAATAAAACGTTTGCCTGAGTTGTGAAACACGGTACAAACTCAGTGATCTAAATGATGTGGCACAGTATACCCTCAGCAAGTTTGCAGACACCACTAAGCTGGGAGGAGTGGTGGACACAGCAGCGGGTCCTGCTGCTGTCCCGACCTCGACAGGCTGAAGAAAGGGGCTGATAGGAACCTCATGGAGTTGAGCAAAAAGTGCAAACTCAGCACTTGGGGAGGAAGAGCCCCGAGCACAGGGCATGTTGGGGGCCACCCGCCTGGAAAGCAGCTTGGCAGAAAAGACCCTGGAGCCAGCAGCGTGCCCTTGTCACTAAGAGGCTGAGGGTATCCTTGGCTGCATTACGCAAAGCATTGCCAGCAGGTCAAGGAAGGTGATCCTGCCCCTCTGCAAAGCACTGCTGAGGTCACTTCTGGAGGGCTGGCTCCAGTTCGGGGCTTCCCAGTACAAGAGAGAAATGGGCATACCGGACAGAGTCCAGCAAAGGCCTACAAACGTGAGGAAGCAGCACCTCTCCTGTGAGGAGAGCCTGAGAGAGCTGAGACTGCTGAGCCTGGAGAAGACGAGGCTCAGAGGAATCTTACCAATGTCTACAAACACCTGAAGGGACGGTGCAGAGGATGGAGCCATGCTCTTGTCAGCTGTGCCTGGTGGCCTGCACAAGAGACAATGGGCACAAACTGGACCACAAGACATTCCCCCTGATTGTCAAGGAACATTTTGTTGTGCGGGTCACAGAGCACTGGCACAGGCTGCCCAGACAGGCTCACCCCATGGAGATCTTCAAAACCCACCTGGACATGGTCCTGGGCAACCTGCTCTAGGTGGCCCTGATTAATTGGGGAATGGACCAGATGACCTCCAGAGGTCCCTTCCAACCTCAAGCATTGTGATTCTGCTGCTAGGGAGTGATGGTAGGAGACTTCACTTCAGGATTTCTTCCTAATCTATGTCAGCCTTAAATTCAGCTAATTGATTCTGGATTGAATATAGGTTGTTTTTGGTTAAAGTGTAACTTCCAGAAATACCAACCTAGCATCATTTTTTTCTCATTTCAGTTCCTGGATCTAAGCTGGAGATTACATTCTTCATTTCAAGGTCTCAAAACTATTCAACAAGTTCTCTTTTCTGCTATTGACAGAGTCAGAAAATGCAATTCATTTTTCCAGTAGGGAACAACTTTTAAAGGCTTGCAAATGTCCCATTTATTTCTAGAGGCATTTTTGAAATTCCTAGTTTTTTTTTTTTTTTTTAATGTAATGCTGGTCCTAAGCAACATGACCTGTATCTGTTGTATACATCCTATTTTTTTGTTTCAAAAGGGAGGATCAGATTTGCAGTGTAGTCACAGAATCACAGAATTTCTAGGTTGGAAGAGACCTCAAGATCATCGAGTCCAACCTCTGACCTAACACTAACAGTCCCCACTAAACCATATCCCTAAGCTCTACATCTAAACGTCTTTTAAAGACTTCCAGGGATGGTGACTCCACCACTTCCCTGGGCAGCCTGTTCCAATGTCTAACAACCCTTTTGGTAAAGAAGTTCTTGTGTCTTTTCTCTCTCTGTTAAAACCCACTTTTCTATTGCTTTTTTTTTTTTTTTTTTTGACAAAGGAACTAAATGAGTGGAAAGGAAATTGCAGGTAGCTCTTCATATGAGCGAGAAATCATTCTACAGTTTACTACTCAGTCCTCAAGAATCTCCATAGGAAATAAGATTTGCACTTGACAGTGATATATTATGATGAATGAACTGCAGTCAGACAAGTAAGCTCTCATTTTGTAGGTGAATCATATTCAAACTGACTTAATAGACCTGAATGAAAAATAGTACATCTAGGAAGGGAAGATTACAGTCTCTACATCCAAACTGTTACAGGGCGATAGCATAAGAAAGAATACTGAGGGACCTTTCATCTCACTAGGAAAAGGTTAAAAAAAATGTATTGCAAGAAATCAAAAGCCAAAAAAAATTTGAACAGAGATTACATCACATTTTCCTTGCTCAGTGGGATGATAAAACATTTTAAAAAACAAGTACAGAAAGTAGTGTTGTGTCTTTTCGTAACTTTGAGGGGACTCTGCTCCCTCAAAGTATGTCCTACTCAAATTAGATGAGCAAATTACATATTTTTCTTGCATTATACAAAAGAGGTTTCTTAATCTTTTCAGGGTTTAAAATACATAGATCACACTGTGGGAAAATCAGATTTGCTACATAAGAATTCAAAGCGTGACAATATCCTGATAAGTACTGTAGTTTCACCAAGTCAACAATAAAACACCAAGGTGCAGGGATCCAAGACATCAATACAGTGCTGCAGCAGCATCAGGGCATCCCAATGCTATAAACTAAGTGGGCTGACCTTTTTGAAGTTAAACCCCACTTAACACTGGATGCTTGAGGACCACGCTGTGTTGTCACAGTCTGCCTCTGGCAAACAACAATTGTTGTGCCAAGCATGAAGGCTGCATTCAAACACAAATGGTAACATTTCTGAGCAATTTCCACAGGATAAGACTGCTTTAACAAGAAGACGTGACTTGCTTCTGACTCCAGAGCGACAAGACCTGGCAGAGGAAGCTGACAGGATCTTTTCCACCGTCCAGCAAGGAACTCAAGAACCTTCAACCTCTACCATCAGCCTAGCTTTTTCATAGGGATGGAAATTACCAAAATATCCTCTCTACAATCTTGTACAGCTGTGAGAATGTCATGTCAGAAGAAGCAAGAATGTATAAAGCTCTTCAATCAGCACAAGCAGGGCACTTCATGACTCATATTTTCGGGTGCTCTGTAAAGGACAAGTTAACACTGGGCAAACACAGGATGACACCAGCCATTACTGCAGACAAAGCAGCATTGCTCACTTAAGCAGAACTTGGGACCTCCTTTGCATTGTTCTCATCTTCAATTTGCACAGCAGTTCTTTCTGGACTATTTCTTCGAAAATTCTCTGAAACTAAGCAGATTTAAAGTGCAAACTCATGCCTTCAAATAGGAGCATGATATACTATTTTTCTCTTCCAGAAGCCTCCTTTACAACCCAGATACAGCCGTTTTCTATAGTACAGATGGAGGCTATGACAAAACATTGGGAACTAGAATCTAGATATCAATAAGTCCAATGCTTTTACGAAGTTATTTCTTCCCCTGCAGTAGAGTACCACTTACCCTAACAGGCAAAGGAACTCTGGAAGTACCAGCTGCATGCACAGCGCTAGGCTCCCTACTGCATTACAGTGCTGACTGAAGTCATGCAAATGTCTCCAGCTCTACTCTGGGGAGGCCAGTCTTTGTGTTCATTAAGTCTTAACCATAATCCTGAGACAACATCACTAGTTTCATCTCTCTAAGAGCTGCATAAAATTATACATGGAATGTGACAGCAACATTATGAACTTATTCTGTGCTGAACAAGAGACATGAGGGATTCCACTCTGCAATGGCCTTGCTCAGGGAAACAGCCCATTGGTTTAGCTATAACAGATTCTTCTCAAGTATATGAATTCATCCCTGGAAACAGCAGGTAGATTGTATTTCTGGTATCAGTCACCTCCCAAGCTGATTCTCTACTCAGACATTATGTAGTCTTTCAGGCCCTAAATATTTCTCCTGTTGCCCTACTCATTGAGAGGTACATGCTTCTCACAGTCGATGTTCTAGGAAAAGATGGCAAGGGGAACCCCTCTGAGCATGATGGAGGTGTCCCACCAGGACAGTGCACAAATCCAGCTCTCACAGAACTGTCAGCTTGAGTCCCATAGTTTGCTTTCACTGATGCTTTTGGAGACTAACTCTTCCATACCGGCTGCTGTCCTGATTTGTGCTCAGCGTGACCCCTCTAAAATGACAGATTATCGCTGAATGGAGAGGTCAGCAACTATCCACTGAGCTGACTGCTCCCCATGAGCTCTAGGACAATCAACTGCTTCCCAAAGCTGTTCTGCTCTGGGGTGACTTTGCCATCACCTCCACCCATCTTGTGGATCTCCAGAATGTTTGTCCTTGGGAGCTGCAATACCATCTCACATCCTACATGGCACTACCACACTGGTCTTTTACAGTGAGGCAACAGATCTGTGTAAAGAAGGAAACGATACTACAGGGACATCAGAGCAACCTGGGGCATCTAACCAGCTGCCCTCCCCAGCTGACTCAAAGTTGTTCTAGGCACTTTTATCAGATGTAGGTGGAACATGGGCAGGACAAAAGGAGGAGGCAGGCAGACTGTGTCCAACACAAGGCTGAAGCTTCTTGGGCTACTGCGCCTTGAGGAGCAAGAAGATTCGGCATATGCAATTTGAGGTCTAGCAGCTAGAAAGGAGGACCAAGAGCAGTGTGTTGCTAACCGAGGGACCAGGAAGCACTTGTAGTGAGTTTTTTGTCTCTTTACTGATGACAGAAGAGTTATACAAAAAGAAATGCAAGAAGCGTGAATGTATTTTTAAAAGATCTACAGATAAGGAGATTGAAAGACCTTCAGGGCACACCAACACACGATGTATAAGCCAGATCACATTTCGATGGAAGTATGTGCCAGCTCCTTCCCAGAAAGTCTTACTCCAAAACCAAGAAAGAAAAGCGTCCATTTCACCCCTGAGGAAGGAGCACAGACACAAGTTCACAGAGACAAATAGGCCAGCACTCACAAGTAACACATGGGTACTAACGTACTGTTCCAAGGAAAGTATCTTTCATGCTAACAGTTAGTACTGACAACAGTTTCTGCCTCTTACCATGGGCAGTAGCACTCTGCCTCTGAGAGTTCTCTGGAAACACTACCTGCAGAAAGCCCACTAACACAAAGGATAAGGCAAGCCTACTGAAAACTTAAGCTTTGGTGCAGAACACCATACATATGACTGGGACCTTACAGCCCCCCTAGCGCCACCTGCTCCTTTCTGATATCCCAAAGTGCTGCATGTGAAGACTGCATGAGGGGCTGCATGAGATGCAAGAATCATTAGCTCCAGTTCACCTTTCTCATGCATTTGCAGTGTCCTGAGGTTGATTATCCTCCCTACCCCAAAGAGCCATACACAGCATTCAGCAGATTCTTGAGGCTTCTACTCCTGAGTTACCACCACTCCTGAATGTATGTATTTATTTTCTTCCACCTTCTTTTTCCTCAGTGCACAGCAAATAGGAACTTTCCACCTGTGCCCCCTTTGGTTTTTCACATTTCTTCCATCTCATTCCTGATCTGCAGCAGCCATTCTCACCTCAGGTATGGAAAGTAGGGAAAGGAGGTGAAAGCAGGGGAGGAAACAATCATTGTGTTTTTACAATCAGTCAGGTCCAGAAGCCACTTGACCCAGATAGATCAGAGTTTCCCCTACAACAATGGGTGAGCCTGGGAAGCAAATCAAGCAGATTGAATGATTTTTGGCAGAGAGAGAACAGTAGGAGTGGTACAGACCTCTTCCTCCTCAATGCGAGCAGGTTCAATCAGCAGATTATTGGCTTGATCAAACGACACCCCCTGTTAGGACAGGAACCAGCAAAGAGGCATGCGGATTAGTGGAGCATAAACCAAACCCACCACCACTACCACCACCACCCAACACACAAACGCACACCACTCTGATAGGTCTGGCCACACAGCACCAGAGCAGACCCCACTCATACCACTGCTGATTACCACCTACCAGCAAGTACCTGCGACAGGGCTGCGACCATGGCTCACAACATGCAGAGTGTCAGCATTCTTTGGCCTAGCTAACTGGAAACCGCATCTTAAAGGCCATATTTTGTCCGTGTTGACACACTGAGGCTGTGACCATCAAGCTCACAAGCTAAACACCATTAGCTGGTTTTACCCACTCTGTACCGAGTCTTTCAGGGAAGGAGGAAGGATTAATAACACAAAGAGAACTGCAAAGGGCCCTCTGGTGCCACCCAGCTGCCGCACAGGAATGAAGCTATCCCAAATCAAACTTCACTGCTCCCTCCTGTGAAGGGAAATGCGTCCGGTGGAAGTGTCAGATGCTCAGTCATCCTGCTCCCAAATACAGGAAATCTTAGAATTTCTATTGAAAACCAAATGTCTTTGGAAGAAAAAAAAAAAAAAAAAAAAAACAAGCAACTCCAATTTAAGGACTTAGCCTCCTGCACACCTTGTCCTACCTTCTTACTTAATGCATGTATACCACATTCCTCACTTGAAACTCTGTGGGGATGTTGTTCCCCACATTCCTACTTCTGGAAGACAGACCAGGAGGCAAGCTAATAAACCTGCCTTCATGGAGCAAGCATTCAACCCAGCCCCAAGAAAAGGAGAATTGTGATTTCCAGGCTGAAGGTTTAGCCTCTAATAAGGACAACTTTAACAGCAATACCAAACCCATGGTCTCAACACCTATGTAGTCTTCATGGGTTTTGCCAATGGGTCAGCATGTCCTTGGCTTTGAGTCCCAGACTAAAATAAATGAGCCTTTTGGGTCAGGGCATTTCACATGTACGGCAGGTCTTAGATACAGGGGACTTAGGAGGGCTTCACACACTCTTACAAGCAGCAGCAACAATGCATTTTCACTCTGAAGAACTTTGCAAATGGTAAGGAAACTGCATGTCTTATCCCTAGGGATCAACTATCAGCTCAGATACATCAAGGCAAGCATCCACTGAAGGAAAGGCTCCAAAGGAAACTTGAGTGCAAGAACTCTCCCTGTGCAATCTGAACTCCAGCATGGGGTTGAAAAGATCCCAGTAGTCTGGAGCGTGTGCAGTAACAGCAAGAATAGGTTTTACTCCAGCATATTACACCAGTTCAGAGACCTACATCTCTCCCATAAGATTTGCTGGTGTCATACTCTATATAATGTAGATTCAGCTGCATCCTAATCCCTGCCTGGTAAGTACACCTCACAAAACCATCAATTTCATCACCAATTTTAGTAAGAACTGGTCTGACATCAGGCAATGTCCCTCATACGTATATTCCTATTCTATTGTGATATTGTGAGCATCTTCCTCAAGCAAGAATCTGGATGTCCCTGATGAAACATGGTGATTCACCTAACTCATCAGCCCCAACCATGACCAGAAAGGCTCGTTGTGGCCCCATGGCAATGGCAGAACTCCATAGCACAGGCTCCCTCAAGTCCCTGTACACACTTCATCAGACTGCACCTGTGCTGGGGCAGGCACTGGGTAGAACCAATGAGAATGGCATGCTCCTAGATGCTCTCACTACCACTCCTCTTCAGGACCTGAACTGCGGCAGAAAAGCAACTATAAGCAGTCTGAACATAGCCTGAGATTAGATCCATCCAGGGACACGGCTCATCCTGTAGCAAACAAGGTGCAACAACCAGCAAGCAAGAAGGTCATTTTTTGACAGGAATGAAAAAATTCATCAGTGATGGGACAGAAGAACTGTTCTTGTAGCACAGATCACAACATCGCACATAAGGGGAGCGTGCAAGCATTTGGACATAGCAAGAGAAGTCAGACATAAGCAACATGGCACAGCTTATACGACTGGACAATCGTATAAGCCCCAGAAAGAACTTCAGTTCTCCTGCCCTCAGCATGTTTCTCCTGAAGTGCTGGAGCCTCTTGAGAACATTTTCATTGGTACTGCGTCAACCTGGCTGGTAGTTCAAAGCAGCAGAAGGGTGGTCTGGCACCCCTCTGACCTTTCCCCCTCCCCTCAAGACCTTACCTTCACCGATGGCTGAGCAGATAAAGCTCCATTTTTTCTATCATCCTCATCCCATGCTTCCTCTTGATCCTCAGGCTCTACATTATTATTGCGGCTTCCCAGCTCCTCTTCCTCTTTTGGGACTCCATCACTGTTCAGCCCCTGTAGCAGTGCCACCACTGCCTCTGGCTTGGGCAGCTTAGTTATCTTAAAGTGTTTCTTATAATGGGGTGTGTCCTTGCGGATAAGCCTCTGTTTCTCCACTGGGAATGGTCGTTCTTCGTCTTCATCCTCATCTTCACTCCTTATTAGTGTGTCCTCAGCAAAGTGTACAGTAGGCTGCAATGGCAAAGCCCCAGAAAGGCTGTGAGCCTCAGATAACAGCCATAGCTGCAGGCAGCACATAAATCTGCTGTCCCTCTATTACCAACACAGGCAAAGCCAGCATTTTTGCTTTAATGATAAAGAAGATGCAGGAATACATACTCAAATTTCCCCTTACCTGTTTTCGCCCCCACCCCTGTATCAACTCCTTGACCTATACTCATCTGTCAGCTTCATGGACTGAGGGCACTCAGACCTGCAACCCTGATTTTTGCACAGTCCCTGCCTCCTTCCCATGCTATCTTTCCTAGTCTTTGATGGATCCTGCTCCCTCAGGCTCCCTGAATCTCTACTTACAGTTAGTTTCCAGGGCCTTTACTTGCCTCCAGCAATGCCCAAACCACACTCTGTAAATCCATTTATCATTTTCTCCGAGACTTTCGAATCCTTCCACTTTTTAACATGATCCTGATGCAGTTCCTAGATTCCTACCTCATTGTATTCCACTTCTACATCTTCCTCCTCTTGGACAGCTGCTTCTTTATGCTCCTCTTCAGCTTTTGGCTTTACCACCTTCTCCGGCTCCTGCATCTCAGACAGCTGCCCATTTGGCCAGCTCCTTTGTCCCTCCTCTCCCTGTTCCTCTCCCCTGAAGTCAGCAGAGGCGGTACTGTTAGAAAGGTGGGAGTCCTCACTGCGATTTGATGTGGCACTCAGTCTCTTCTCCTGGGAAGATGATACAATATAAAAATCAAGACGAAAACCAAAGTAGGAAATGGATCAGTATAATCTGATTGGTGCAGGGTGGGGTATGGTCCACTGCCAAAAGAACCAGCTTTTTCAAGTTGCCCATTACCTTCCTAGCTCTGTCCTTGTTTCACCATCTATGTGGGCATTTATTGTCAATATCACACCTGGGCAGCAAGGCAACATCCCCCAGTACTCTATTCCCATCGATGTTTATTCAGTATATCAGAGCCTTCTTTTTCTTTCCCTGTTTTGTGACAGAAGTGGCAGTGAGGCACACAATCCCCGCTATGGCCATTTCTGTATCCTTGCTGCACTTTGTGCTGTCTCAGTGGCCCCAGCAGATACCACAAGGTAGGTTCTAATTCATGAAACGCAGACAATCCATGCTCAGTCCATTCCCACATTTCCCAAAAGTTAAGTTCTTTCTGCCCAGCTTACAAACACTACCTTCCCATTCCCCACATCTGCTACACGTTCTGTATGGTTATCCATTTCTTAGTGAACAGCACTCACTTCTGACTTAGGTGAATTCAGGTCTGTGCCAGGTTTTGCAGCATGTACCTCATTGCGCCGAACTTCAATCACTTTCTTCATAACCTTCAGCTCACTGGGATGAGGGGTTGCTCTGCGCTGTAGACCCTACCAAAGAAAAAGCATGCATGCAGAGCATGAGATTTAACAGTCAGAGGAATATGTGTCACGCCTCAAGATTGAATCAGTTCAAATGACATGTTTGATCAGACCACTAGAGCCCCAGCTGGACACGAACTAAATGTCACAGAATCTGATCTAGACTTCTCTGCTATTACAGCATGCAGCTGGGAAGAGGAGAGAAATGGAAGATGACACTTATCAGATCCATCTCACAGACATTAACCTCCTTTCCATCTGACACAGGGTCTGGAAGAAATTATAAAGCTGGGAAGTTTTTAATCGTGTTTGTCTAGGTAGGTAAATGCCAATCAGTCAACACACAGGTAGATTTTCGTCTTAGTCTGCTTGGTGCTTCTTAGTATGCCTGACAAGCTTGTGTGTCAGCAGAACTCGTGATGCTTAGCTAGGTCCATCCAAGCTAAAATTCAAGAAAAACAGTATCATAAAATTAATAAGAGTGTTAAAGGAAAGAAGAAAAAAATAAAAACACCCAAACCCTAACCAGTAAACCTCCAAACACCAGCAGGATAATTATCTCCATGCTGGAAGGAGAGATACATTGTTTACATTTCATTAGAAGGATTCAGATCTCTAGATAATGCCTCTCCACAAGATAAAAAGGAATAAGTTCAGCAGGAGATTTAAACCAATAGAATACCTGCTGAAAAGTGAAACTTCTATCCTCCCCTTTGCATCTGCAATTAAAGCAAAATGATCTGCTATATTTTTTGAAGCTGCCTGTCTACAATTATAATGTTTAGCTACTGTAGTAGCACTACAGACAACAGCACAGGCTTACCTCTGGCTTCAGGCTAGAAGATTGCCTAGCACAATTCTGGGTGTACAGCTTTTCCCTGAGAAGGGCACCAACTAAAATCCAGTCCTGACGCTGCTGTGACTGCTCAGATCTCTAGACTACCGGATTGATCTGCAGGCAGGTTAGTAGTCATTACTCAGCTCCCATGGGACAGCCACCAAACTGTACGCCTGCATAAATGCTCTCAAGGAAATAAATCTCTTATATACCTTTTTTTCTTTTCAGGACACATAATGCCCTCATTACTGCAAAAATTTAGTACAAACCTACAGCAATACCATAGGAGCTGTGAGATGGGAACACCATAATTGCTCCTTGTCCTACGTAAAAAACTGTGGATTGTGCCCATGCTTCCACAGGAAGATAGCAAGCCACCAGAAAACTCCTTACCCGTCTCTCAGCTCCAGACTCCTCCTCATCATCCACTTTGGGTTCATCCAAAAACTGAATCACACTGACTCTGTTTAAATTGGTGTCTGTCCAGCTCTCATCCACACTGTTCTGCAGAAGATTCTCTGGGAAGAAAAATAACAGACTGGGAGCTACTTTCTGAACATTCAGAGAGGTGGTCTTGGATGAAAGACAGTTCTCAACTCATTAGGGCACTTTTGTCTCATCTGCCCACAGCATCAAGCTGCAGAGGCTTTGAAAACATAGGATCTAGCCTACAGATGTTGTCACCTCTTGTATGTCTCCTACCAGATCCATGGCAGCCTCTACAAAAGGTACTGAAGGTTTCAGCTCTAGCGTATCTTACCCAAGAACTAACAAAAAAAGGTAGGAATAAGGCACAAATCAGAAGTACTAACACAAAAACATCAACATGACAGGAAGCAAACCTTACAGACTACAAACTCCTCAGTCAGTAAATATAAACAGAAGATTTGAAGACTAGGCTGCAGCTTTTTCACCACATGGTAGAGAAGCAATTTGTCAGTTTTAACAATCTGCCTTGGAAATCAACAGCAGTCAGTCAGGAGCTTAGGTGCACTACAGCTACCACAGTAACCAAGAACAGTCCAGCCAAGCAGATAAGGTTCACGTTCGCTTCCCTACATCCCTCTCTGCAGTACACAGTACTGCGGACAGCATTTATAATGTAGTCTCTTACCTAGGCTAGGAGAAGGCTGCTGGGGAAGCAGGTAACAAGTGAGAACTTTTTCTCCTGTCTTTTCATCATCCTCTGTTTGGAATTTCAGCATGGGCTGGGACTGATTTTCTGCCAGCCACAGGGCTTTCAGGTTAAGATTCGTCAAAGCAAACGGCAAGTTTTGTAGTCTGCAAGAGAAAAGAAGAACTGTTGGTGAAACTTATTTAGTAATGAAGGCAATTCCACTCGGCTCCAGACTGCCTCATCTGCATTAGAGAAGGACAGGGTCTAGCCACTATGGGAATCCCTCACTTCTGTACACACAGAAGCAGCTGTCTCAAGCTGCATGCTGCTCTGCCACAGCCAGGGACTGATCTCCACAAACCACAAGGAACCTGAATCAGTTTTTAGCAGGTGACAACTCCTACCATTTCCCATGTAGAAAATGGTGAACTCTGAAGAGGGGGTTGAAAAACAAAAAGATGCCACTTTAATGCATTACTGTACAGATGATGTTCCAAACAGAAGCTCTGGTCAGCTTCCAATGGCTACAAAAATACCAGCCTCAGCTAACAGAACTGCAGCTAAAACCTGCAGAAGCTTTCAGACCAGATCACAAATGTTTGCACACTGCGGTTATTTTTTCCTGTTCGTTTTAAATGGAAGTTTTTGAACTAGTCTACCTGCAGACTATTTTGTAAATAGCAAAGCCCCAAATCACACTTCTACCAGGTGCCATGTCACATGCAGAAATTTCATCTTCCCACAGTCAGAGTATGCAAACACCCATGGAATCACATGCAAATCAGGAAAAAAAAAAAAAAACAAAACAAAACATCTCCATCGCTGCATGAACTGCAGACCTGTAGCAGGCTACAAACAATTGATTGCTGAGTGGTTCAAACCACTGGGAACTGGGAAAAGCATAAGGCTTGGTCACCAATTACCTGAGGATTGATGACATACAACTACAAAATTTGGAAGCATGAATACAGTGGACCAGGGATTTCCCTTGATCTTTGTTTCACACATGGAAAAATGTCCCCATGCATCTGTATCAATTCTACCCTATGCTTTGCAGGCAAAAGGCTTGAGAGACACTGCCTCTTTCCAGAGCTTTAAGCAACCTCTCTAAACTGCTGATCCCATGATCAGCACAGATCCAGAGTCTCCCAAAACACACCATGGCCCAGCCCATAGTGCTTTTTCCAGCAGCCTCCTTAGGAATACACCTACAAGCCTGTTTACCCCTCTTGCTGCTCACCTATTCCCAGCCACATCAAGGACATGAAGCTCGGTGGTGTTGGCAAGCTCTGCTGGCAGGAGGGACAGGCGATTGTCTCGCAAGGACAGCACGTTCAGATTGGCACAGCCTCCGATCTCAGCTGGAAGGGATGTTAGTCGGTTCCGATCCACATTCAGGTTCGTCAGCTTGGTCAGCTTCCCAAGGGACTTTGGTAAGGCCTAGGAAGGACATGATTCAGTAGCTGCTAAAGATAAGACAGCAGAATGGGCATAAAATCCTCTATTGGATGGGAAAAAAAAGAAGCTGCCTTCTGTCCAGAGATGAGATTTCAGTATAGTTTCCACAACCTCAGGATAGGTTTTCCTGCAGGTTCACAGGCTGTTACATGTCAACTATTTATCTCAGCACAGCACACACCACTAGTCAAGATATTTCTCCTGGTCAGCTGTCCATTTCCAATATTGGTGTATTAATAAATTGTGAGCAGTTTGGATAAGGGAGATTTTAAGCTACACTACACCATGGCCCCTTGCCAAGTATAGCTTTTCTTGTAGTCCTTCTCCCATGAGACTGGATGCGTTTCTGCATTGATCCATCCTGGTTATCCTTGAGAATTTTTCTGCGAAAAAAATACCAAGAAAGCAGCTTCCACCAGGGTCTTCAAGGGTCTCTGAGCTAGGTGAACCTCTGCTGCAAAGAAGCTAAGAGGACAGCAGCTGAAACACACTAAAGAACCTGCCTCAGAGGTGAGAAGATAGGATAAGATCCCTGGCATGTAGCTACTGAACAGCACAGGAGAGGATTGACTGCTGGTGTACTTACTGTCAACATGTTCTCTGTCAAGATGAGTTCCGACAGATTTTCACAGTCCCCAATTGACTCTGTCACCTCCGTCAGCCGATTCTGGTCCACCTTGAGGATGGAGAGCTGCTTCAGCTGACCTGGCCAGGGCAACAAGCTAGGTGTGAACTAAGCCACAGAGATAACGATGCTGTCCCATGTTTGCCTGCCTGAAATGCCTCCCATCAGGGATTACCTAACCTAACAATACAGGCACTACCCTTCTTCCCAACCATGCTTGTTCACAGCTTTCATCTATACAGATCAAGAACCTGAACGTGTCCTGTAGAGTTCTGCTCACCAGCATCATCTGCTGCTTCTGCACTCACCTACAGAAACTACGTCCATCAAGCCTTAATACTTCGTTACATACTGTCTTGCCTGAAGCCTCCCCAGAGAAGCACTTCTGGGGCAGTTCAAGTCCTGCTCTGCTCCCCATCACACAGTACTCACCAATCCCATCTGGAATGCATTCCAGCAGGTTCTGTGACAGAAGCAAGTCTGTCAGTGCTACTAGCCCGCTGACCTCATTGGGCAACTGCTCTAGTTTGTTCTCTGACACATCCAGACAGACCAAACGGCGGAGATTACCCAGCTCCTAGGATCAGAAAGGAGACACTGTGGTTCAAGGGAGCAGTACAGGGAGGGAACAAAGCAGTGAAGCAAAGGACTGAACAAGTACTCACTGGAGGCAGGGCTGAGAGTTGGTTCCGGTCTAACCAAAGCTCACGCAAGTTTGGTAGCGCTCCCAGAGTATCTGGCTGTAACAGAGCAGGACAGTAGCAGTGTCAGTCCTTTCCAGGGGAGAAACTGCTCTAGGATATTCCAAATCACACTGAAAGTCCACAAAACTTGATACTGTTACTGCTTTCACACCTCCTAAAACCATTCATCAAACAGTTTATGAAACTAGTGTGTTGGTGTGCCACAACGCTGCCGCAAATGTTTGGAAGTGTCTGGGCTAGCATACTGGCTGCAGAAGCTCCCAACAGAAAACATGGAAGACAACAGCAAGGACTGTCCAGTAGCAAGCAAGACAAGAACCAAACAGGGTTTTGGAAATGCTGGCCCCACAGTAGAAATGTGTCTTTCTCCCCCTCCTCCCAGACATGAGTAAAAGCTTTTGGTTAACACTGGCAATCCCAACATGATATAGCAGCGCTATCAGCAATGGTAGACGTGTTCATAGCATTGCTCCTTTTGTTACCTGTAAACACAACACACACTGATGAGCGTTTGATTTAGGAGTTAAAGCACCATTCAAGTGCAGTTCAAGTGTCAGCCAACTGTTTTCACAAGCAGGCTGCAGCTTTGTGCACAGGAAGCTGCAAAATCTCTTTTGTCTCCCATTTTAGTTGGCTTTCTGCCAAAAAGCATTTCAGAACATTAAGAACAGGATTCAGTAACAGCTTGATCCACAACTGCAAAGTTAAAGAACATCACTGGATTTCCCCCAATGTCAAGATGAGCTGTAATTCAAGATTATGCACTGGCTCTCAGCATGCTTAGGCTTAGAGCCCTCCATGGAGGCACCCCGATCCACAGGGTACACACCATATGCTGGGCTGACATAACTGTCAGGAACAGCATGGAGTGGTCCTGTACTTTCTAGAGGAGAAATTAAATTATGAAGGGAAAGGCAGAAAGTCAGCCCAGCAGAAGTGAAAAACAACAGCTGGTGGCAGTGTAACACAGCAGAGAAAGAAAGTACCAGACAGAGAACCTCATTGGAAAGGAAAGATCCTTAGGCAGCTAGATAGCAACAAAGAACGTCTCAGAGCAAAAGGGCTTGGAAAAAGCAGAGCAAGATGTGTATGAGGATAGTAGAAAGTGAGACAGGGCCAACACACAAAGAAAACATTATACTGGGAACAATGACTAGGCCATCCTGGGCAGATCAGAATCTTCCCAAACAACCCGAGGGTCTATTTCTTTGCATTTCAGACAAAAAAAAAAAAAAAAAAAAACACACTTCCACAAAGGTACAGGTGCTACCCCTACCAACCACCCATATTCCCTCCCCACCATCCCTCACCTACCAGTACTTCCAGGTCATTGCCACCAAGATCCAACTGTTCTAACTTGACAAGGAATGAGAGTGAACTGCAAGATACAGGGAACAGAAAGGGGAAAATAGAAAAAGAGAAAGAAAGAAAAAAAGAAGGAAAGAAAGAAAGGAAGGTTAGCATCAGGGACACACATCTCACAAATAACATAATTTTGACTAATTCCTAAAACTGGTGGGGCAATCCTGCCCCTTTTCACACTCTCTCTGAGCCAAGCAGTTTAGGAGAGCTGGTACCCCTCCCCCGGCCAGACCATGTGCACCAGGGAATTGGGTTCATTAGCACCATCAGTCCCAAAGTGGTCAGTTTCCACTCTGATACCAATTTGGCCTCTCCCCCTCCACTATAAAAAAAAAAATACTCTTTGAGCAAAACCATGATAGATGACAAGCCACACCTTAACGTTGATGCCAATTTTTGTTGCAAGGATGGGAACCTGAGCACAGAGTTACAAATAACAGGAATCAGCAGAGGACAATACATATTTGGGAGGCAAGGGGAGAGTAGCTGCAGGGAGAGGCAGGAATGACAAATTTAAGAGCCCCAATCTCCCCAAATGGGATGGACAAGCTGTTTAAGACAAAAGGAAAGACAACACTGGCATGATGTCTCAGAAAAGGTTAAGGTGTACAGACAAGAAGCTCACTGGGCAAGATACTGCAAGAAATCTACACAGGAACTGTGCTACAAAGCCTTGCAACACTGGTGGTCCCTAGGATGTACCCCACTATCCAAACACATTATGAACTGCTGATGAAAAGTCAACACCACGACACCAGGATTCAGTTCTTCTGACATGGTCCAGGTGTCCACAAGTTTTCAGCTTTCAGTCCTACCCCATCAACTCCAACACCTACTCTCCCAAACAGGGGCTGCTACCTCTTGCTTTATGCTAAGGCAGAATTCCCATTTAAAACCTGCCTATGTCCCCAGAATGGATGGTCTTCAGTGCTTATTTTTTTCTTTATAAGGAAATGATCTAATAAAGAAATCACTGCACTTGTTTGTAAATACAGCTATGCATCTCAACACCACCCAAACTCAGGAAGTTGGAGGCTGGAAACCTGTGAGAAAAGAAAAAAAAGAAAAAAACAAAAATAGATCTGTGTTGCCTGGAGCAGGCTAGAAAAATATTGGGACTACACAGGAAGAACAATTACTCACCTTTTGAAGCGGTAAATTTTGAGATATTATATTCACTCAAGCAAAGGTTATCAACATATTGTCAGAAGGATTCTATTGTACAGCAGTATCTCATTATGACTGTACATTTGTTCTTTGACTTCTCTGAAGGGCGGAGCAGCCGCGACTCTCCCTTAGCATCTTCAGTTTGAATTCCCAAAATAGGGAAAAGTGAGCCATGGAATTCACGTTGATATATGAGGTCTTACAACATGCTTCAAGTACAGATCTCTCTATACCATTCCACGAGAATACATCAACGTGAGCCACGCTTCCCAACTGATTGGCAAGCTGTGCCCCACCTACGTGGAATAGATGAGGAGTGATAACCAGTTGTACAAGACAAACTCTTTCAGAAGTCAGTTGACAGAAGGCCAACCACTGAATTTAAGTTTTAACAAGTCAAGGTCACTGTAAGCTGGATCTTTTAAGACACTGAACGACTACAGCAAAAACTGGAAGGACACTGTCACAAATTCAGAGTCTGTCTATCTACTGCGCTCAGTAAACTTGCAAAATGAAAACACCATCCATTTTTATAAGTCATTCTTCTCTTTGGCAAGATCACTTGGACTTGTTGGAGCCATTATTGGGCACAGTTTGTAACCACACTAAGTACAGATCTCATGCTTGACTGAAAGACCTGACAAAAATTGCCTTGCTCTTTTAAGGCACTTTCTACTTTTGGAAATCATCCTCTCAATTGGGAAAAATGAAAAGAAGCTGGAATTGCACTGCAGGGTGAATATTAAGTATGGACTTAACTCTCAGAGAAAAATCCCCAAACTCAGAACGTGCTACAAGCATCATTCTAGGGAGTGTAGAGGCCTCATTCAGGTAAACAAGGGAACACTGGGCATGAGAGATCTTCCCAGAAACCATGAGTCTGTTCACAGACTGAATTCTCAAAATCTATTTACTTGCTGATTCCTAGATGGTAAAAAGCTACTCATTCTTCACTGCAGTTTAAAAGCCAGCTCTGGATGTAGCCATTGCTCCTCTTATGGAGTTTATCATAGTGGTGACATCTGCCTGCGTGAACACAGAACACACAAAACAGACAGCAGCGGGTCCCAAAGCCAGGGCCCAAACTTCTCTGTCTTGTCTGTTCTCAGCCTGACATGAGGAGCTTCAGCTCTTGCCTTCTCCCTTGGTATATTCCATGTAGGGCCCCCTCAGCCAGCCTCTTAACATCACCTTTCTGTGACAGTGCTTCAATGCTCTCAACTTCTCTGCACAAAAAATCCAGCAACTTTGGCATCAGAGACAAGATGGCAGAGTTAGTTTGAACTACGTGTCTACCACTTCATAGTCACCAGGTATGAAGCCAGGGAGGTGACCCGTGCAGACTGTCAGCTCCCTTTCGGAAATGTCTTATCTAAAGGGTCAAAACTGACGCGTTAATTCTACAACCAGATAAACCCTGTACTTGCAAAGCCTGGAGGAAAATAGCCATCTGTAAAAGGACGTGCGTGAGTCACAGCAACGTCCTGCAGTGAGGGAGGTACAGCTATCACAGAAGAAACAAAACTAAATCCTGAACTGTTTACTGATACTGCTTATTATCAAAGCCCTGCTTGAACACATCATTAGAAGCCTCTTTTGCCCATTTATCTAAATAAAGCAGGAAAGCACAGAGGAAAACATAGGTAGCCAGATTGAATGCTTGCCATGAGTAATAAGAGGACACTAAGGAAGGGTGACAGTATTTGCTTACTTCGTGCAATCACTGGGGAGTTTGTGTAGCCCCAAAACCTACTGCTGTTCAAAAAAGTCAGGTGGAATCCCTTCCAATGTATATTCAAGGAAGACTGGGGTTGTAACCATCGACTGGATGGATAAGCAGGCAGAAAACAAGCTGACAGTGCTAATGAAACCTCAAAGAAAACTCAGCAGACAATTCTTATGTGCTCCAGATCAAAGATTGATGTACAGCCTTATTAATTCTCCACATTCTATTTATTTGATAGCATCAGCTGCACCAAACATATCCTCTGCCAGAAAGTTAGCTCTATTCCTAACTTTCTGAGACATTTAATATGACTTACCTTTTCTACCTTGAATATTCCTTTGCCAGCTTATTTTTTACCCGTTGCAGAAAAGCCATTCCCACCCATTCCCACAAACTGCTCAACCAGGACAATCAGAAAGAAAATAGACATAAGAAGCAAAATATACTGTAGACATTCAAATTACTAACTTCACTGTATACAGAGTTCTTCCAACATCCACATCAGTACGTATTCGTATTTCTTTTTTTCCATAACAATTGTCATTTGTTCCACCTCTCAAGGAAAAAAGGTTCCCACAATTTCCAGAAGCTTTTGTGTGGAACCCTGTCTATTCCAAATCATTTCTGACACAGAGGCTGAGGATAGACTCCAAATATTTTTCCCTGCTCTTGAGATGTGTACTATCTCTCTCCCTCCTCAACACAATCTACAGAAAACCTGCATGATGCAGCTAACTTATTCAAAGGTTTGAGCCCTCCCAATCAAAGTTCTAAATCTTGTGCTATAAAAAAAGCAAGCCCATGAGTCTGAACTATCAGGCAGGAGACTCCTGAAGCCAACAGATACTCACGTTGGTAGAGTCTTTAGCAGGTTCTCACGTAGTTCCAAAGTCACCAGGTTTGCTAAACTGTAAGAGAAAAGGGAGTTAGAAAGCCAAATTAATTCAATAGGGCTTCAGAGGTACCAAGGAGATGTTCACATCCCTTCCCTTGTGACAGTATCTCATGTCCCACACAAATGCATATGCTTAAGTGTGTACACACAAATGGAGATGAGGGAAAGGGGGAAATATATCTTAAATTACTTGTAATGATGGTGACACCTTATTGCAAAATCAGGGGGCTACAACACAGTGTCCAAACTTGGGGCAAGATAACATGATGTCACATAAAGGACTGTCTGCCCAAAAAGGTAAAAATCCCTCACATGTAGAAAGTCAAATCCCATGGGAGGGGCACTGCACCTCATGGACAAAGCACCACGAGGTTTCCCTTGGTTATTTGCTAGAAGCATGAGTCACTTCAACATCACAGGACAGACCAAACCTGTTTGGAAATGGGCAAACGGGCACTCATAAAAGGAGAGAAGATAGAGGATTTGAGACACGTGGATTTACACCTTACCTGTGCCACTGACCGTGGAAGAGTAGAAGCAGCTGAGTCCAGGAAATAAACTTTTAAAAAGGTTGCCTTTCAACAAGAATAATGCTTAGAGGTGCTCAGATAGCATATTCAGTACAGCAGCAAGCTGTAGCTGGGAGAGCACGCTCTTGCCCAACAAGTCCTGCTAGCACTGCCACCCCCAATAGCACAGTGCTCCTACCCTGGCCCTCCCCTCCTTTCTGAGGAACAGAGCATACTCACTTTCCAATGTCGTTAGGGAGGCTCTGCAAGGACACATCATTCAGGGCCAAATGGCCCAGGCTCCGCAACTGTGTGAAACCCTCAGGAAGTCTGTGAAAACATGACAGAATAAAGCACCATCAATTCTGCATGCAAAATCAGTGCTGAACTCACTCAAATCCCCCAAAAGCCAGTCTTATTCCAATTGGTATAAACAGGTACAAATGAGACAGGCAGGAACCAATTCTGACCCCAGCTCCTGACCCAGGATATGCCCCATTTCCAAGACACAAAACTCCTTGCAACAAAGTCACTACATGTCCAAGTATGCACACTGCTTTCTGCAGTACAATCATTTAAACCTGGAAGAAGGGAGGGCTACCAAGAAATCCAAATACCCAGTAAGGCATACTGCTGCAGAGGACACTGCTGGATTCCCCAGGACCAAGTAGTACAATCACAACAGCGCCAAAGTACAATAGAGCAGGGAGAGACCCACAAAGCAGAGAAATCCTTCTTTCCTGATGAATTCTGGGCCACAAAAAGACTGACAAATATCTTGTAGGGTAAGAAATGTTCCTCATTCCTGTGGCATGGGGATTCTCAAAGACTGAAAAGCTTCTCCCATTCTGACAGTGTTTGGCACCACAAGAGGGAAGCAGAGTTAAATCTATTTAAAGGGTGACAGGCAGCACTTGCCCAGGAGCACAAGAGCAGCAGGCATCTGGCATCAGGCTGGCATCTCCAGGGACCCTTGCAGACAATACATAAGACATCAGTGCCTTAAAATATAGCTCATTGAGGCAGAGAAGCCACACAAATTCCCAGATCATTATGCGTTAAGAGCTTTAGAGAGAGAATACTAGAGAAGGCAGATCCCTGCTCCCAGACATAGTTCTGGGCATTGTGTTACCATGGAAACTGACCAAACAGGTTCAAAGCATGGCCACCCTAGGTTGTAAGCAACAGAGAGCAAAAAGGACTGAGAGAGCAAAGGATAGCATGCAAGGCTTTCTGTACTCCTCCATAACACAACCAGTCTCCATCCCTTCTGTTTTGTGCAGCATGGTGAAGGAGTAGGGAAAGAGTAAGAAACAATGCAAGAGGACAGAAGTCTCACACCAGTGTCATCAGTATGAATAAAGCCTCCTAAGTCCAAACCAAAGGCCCTGCAGAAGAGAGAGGCCACACCAACTTTCCCCTATGCTGAGTGTTCCACGTGTCAGGAGAGCAGACAGCAGGAGGTCTTGGCAAAAGCAGGGTGATACTAGGCCTTAACTTCAAGGGAAAACAATTACAAGATGAAGACCAGAGAAAGCTAGGGAGGATGAGGAACTTCAACTCTCATTCTCAGCTGCACAAAAAGGCTGCATACACCTTCCCTACCTGGAGAGGGGATTCCCACTGAAGTCTGCGATCTCCAAGGATTTGCAGAATTTGATGCTTTCAGGAATTTCTGGAATGTCTGTGAAAAAAAAATTAAAGAAAAAGAGGCTTGAGGAGAATCCATCATGTGGAAAACGGGACACCAGGTACTGGTGGCAGCCTGAGACACAGTAAAACAAGCAAATTTTCACAGCTCCGGACCCACGACAGATCACTCTGCAGGACTGTGAACTGTTCTGACTCTCAGCGCAGAAATGCACACAGCAGTGCAGTATGCAAAGAAGCAAGACTGTGGGGCATCTATTCCCCCACTGAGCTCTGACCTTACCGTTACGGGAGATGTCCAGTTCCACCAGCTGCATGAAGTTGGCAACCTCAGGGGGAAGTCTCTGTATTTCATTGTCACTCAGGCCCAGTTTGCGCAGGTTCAGAAGCCTGAAGAAAGGCTAGGACAGGAAGAGAACAAAACTGGGTCAGCAGCAGTTCTGTGGAAAACGTGTCGTCTCACCTCAGGGCAAGCATCCATCCTTGGAGACAAATGCCATCTCTTCTCAACCTCCCTCCTGCTGAGGGCCCCAAAGTGCAGTCATTGCACAGATGAGAACCCCGGTTAAGGTCTACAAGAGACAAGGGTGAAACCCGTAATGTAATGAGTCTAGCTTAATGATTTATTTAATATCTCTATTATCCCACTGCCCTTCTCCTTCCTGTGTAGGATGCAAAATGAACAGGTACCTTAGGAAACACAGAACACCCGTCCTAGGCATTCACATACTCCCACCATGAGGAAGTCACAATAAAGGAGCTCACAAACAGACCCGACGATGTTTATGAATACAGTTCAGAGAAGCCAACAAAGGAGAAACACAAGAGGACATTCAGACTGAATCCTGTCCCTGCTGTCATAAACATTCCTGCTGTACAGTACAGCTTGTCAAGACATCAGTCTCGGTTTCCTACAACAGGGAAAACATTTGTGCCACTTGTACTAGAAAAGGAGTGAGCAAACTATCTGTAGGGTCCAAGTAACCAAGAATCAGAGAAGGAAAGCCTCTAGAGGTGTGCTAGTCCAGTAACGTTCAATTTCTTCACACCTACTCTTGTCCTTAGAAGTGAATTACATTACCTATAAGAAGTAAATTAGAACTTTCATCCATCATCCTCTTTTAGACATAAACAGCCTCTCAGTATGTTTACCAGACATAACGTACTATAATTATTAGCTTGACAAATCTTGCAGCTGCTTCTAGCTATTGTTGGACATAGGATATAGGACAGGATGGAAACCAAGGCTGTGGCGTTTGCTGTATTTCCTGGATTGTTTTAGAATGGCTGGGAATAACAAACAAACATTATTAACCTGATGCAGAAAGAGACAGTTTCAAGACGTTTACCCATAACCTACAAATAGATCAAGGCAGAGACTGTTACACGTGTAATAACACTGAAGCAAGACTCTGATTATGTGTTTGGGTTCTGCCACATCACAGATGAGTACTCTAAGATATCTCTAACAGCTTTTGAGTTTTAGATGACCAAACCTTAAGAGGTAACACCTCAACCCACGATGAAAAAGAAAATTGAAAAGAAGCTTGGTAAAAACTCATGTCTATGAAGTGACAAGGACAAGCCACTTCTAATCCACGTAATCACCTTGTCTGTGCTAAACCAGAGGCAGAAATGGAGTTACACTAAGCAAGAGAAAATGCAATCTCAAGCTTATTTGCAGATCAGACAACAGGTTCAGAGTCAAGGCTGCCTCACTGAGAAGGACCAAACAAGAATTTGAGGTCTTCCTCAGTTACCTTTCCAGTAATCCATCTGTATAAAAGGCTGCTGAAACAGACTTGCCCCAGGAACAGCTAAGGGGGTATTGAAATTCATTCAGTTTGGGGTGGGAGGGCACCCTCAGCTATCTCATAACCCTGTGAAACACAAGAACACAAGCCAGACAAGGGATGGGGAAGGAAGTAAAGGTGATGCAAAACGTGACTGTGAAAAGATACACAGACAACGAAGAGAGCTGCTCACCCCACCAGACAGGCTAACGAGTTGTATGCACCTGATTTTTCTCAAAAAAAAAGCTTCTGTGCTGTAGACCCATGCCTCTGCAGTTTCCCACAGAGGTGTCTCAGCCAGGAAGTGCTGCTGGGTGCGTGTGCAGTGCGAGGACTGCCCAACACGGCCGCAGCTACACCGAGCTTGTCAGGCTTCCACATCACCCCCCACACAGCAAGAAACACGGGCTGAACAGCACCAGAGCTGGATGCTGTACTGCTTTAGGACATCGGGAGCATGAAAAGCTTTATCAGGAGAAGGGCAAATTCGGTCTGATTTTGAGCAGCAGGAGCTCTTTTTAATTCAGTTTATCTAATGTAAAATCAGTTTAAGAAAAAAGGAAGTAGGTGAAAGTCTAAATGACAGCAAAGCCTCAAGCCAGAGCAGGACATTTAGAGACTTGATTTGCTATTGTTTCTTAGATCCTTCTCCTAATTTTAGAATGTAAGGAAATTCCAGGCAAGACATTGTGTTGACCTGCTAGAGTCTGCAAGTTGGAAAATAACAAAGGGAACGGAACATCTATAGTCCAAACTTCTAGTGCTTCTGGCTACAGATTTTAAACAGTCTCAAATTAGATGTGCAGACTTTAAAAAAATAGAATTTACTAAATAAAATCATGCTATACGTTGCACTGCAAGATAAATGGGAAGTATTTATTGACACAGGGATTTAAAAATAGTCATCTGTGGAGGGAACTGCTAGCTGTGAACGACTTCTCTTTCGCCTACAGTTATGTGACTTTCTTAGCTAGGCCATCAAAAAAAAGCACTTGTTAAAAAAAAACAAAAAAACACTTCTTTGGCACAGCAGTTGTATCCATGCAGTTTATCACAATCTAACAAAACAAACTGCTTAACAGGCATTTTACTAGCACAGCTATGTTACTGAAAATAATCAGAACCTACATGCACACAGACGTGCTTTGGAGGCTAAGTGCAGACCAAGCCTCAGCGTTAGGCTGCTGTGACAATCTCGATTCTTCACATTCAATTAACTTCACTCCTGGAAGTCATCTACTAAACACGACACTGCAAGATACCTTGTTTTGTATTTTGTTTTACACCTATTAAACAACGTGGTTTTTTTCCTGACACAGACTTTTTTTTTTTTTGGTGACCAAATAAACTCAAAACTTCACAGTACTGACAGACCATTATCAGGTATGTGCAGAAATTTCCATTCAGTAAACACCAGAACATCAGAGTAGTACATCCCACTCCTTAGACGTCAGTTAAGCTGGACTTAAAAATAAATAAATAAATAAATAAAATAAAATAAATAGATAGATAGATAGATAGATGTGACAAAATTCAAATTAGTTAGAAGTTATCAGGGGAAATCACAAAAGACAGGTGTAGAATTAGTGTTCTTGTGCGAGAATTAAGATTTTTTATTTGCAAGAGAAGAAAGTTCAACAGGACCCAAGTGACCTGCCATGCCCAGTCTGACCAGAAAGAACCTGTTTTTAATTCTGTTAGGTAACAGCTACTTAGTCCTCACTGTTAACCCCTTACCAACAGGACTGTGTCAGTGAAATGCTGGCAGCTGAAACACAGACGCACCAGGTCTGTATTTTCCCTTTACAGACTGCTTTGTTCAACACTGTTTTCACTAACAGCACAAGGAGTTTTGCCAGGACAGCTTATCGGTGATTCCGTAACTGGTGTAGTACAGACTGAGGTGTCATTACAGTAAAAATGCCTCAGCAGATAGATGAGCACTGCTGAAACACGCTGGTTGTTCAGCTGCTGTTCAAAAGGGAGTCTTTCTGCAGGAGGAAACAAAAGCACGCTTCCCGTTTACAGTAGCAAGGTTTTTAGGAAAAAACCTATCAAGTAGTCAAGTTTGCTCTTATCTCTGCTAAGACTGTAAATTTAGTATGATGTAATGCGTGACAACATGAGGTAATCAAGAACTGAGAAGACTGCAAACACTAGATCTAGCATGATGCATGCAATTTTCATTTCACTGTTCTGGAAACTGGATACTTCAACTCGTAACTCCAACAGCCAGATTTACAAAACGTGACCGCACAACAGAATCACTTGTGACACTGGAAGAACAAATTAATTGTAAGATTGTTACTGGAACTAAGAGTGAAAGCCAAAGCAAATGTCTCTTTGGAGACCAGTAATTATCCCTTTTTCTAATCACTGTTAATCATGTTTCACACAGCTGGGAAAAAAATCACAGATTTAGCACCATACAGTATGTCTCTATTGAGATGAAACACACAACTTCAAGATTTTCTGAGCACCAAAACACACGCATACACACACACACAGAAAAACCACCAAAGTTGCATGACTTAGATCCTTCCAACTAGAGCGATATAATAATAAAACCACAAGTCTGGAGAGAAAAAAACGAATGACAAACTTTCACAGTTCACTAGCAAACCAGAAGCCCAAAGACCACAGAGAGCAAACATGGATTAGTGAAACTAGACTCTGATGCAGAGGAATTCAGCCAGCTCAGAATACGATAGAGATTATGACACATAAAAAAGAGGCTCAACACAAAGATGTGAGGGTATAAATTATATATTAATATATTAACAGCGTAGCTGGGTAGGAGGAAAGGCTTTTGTGAATCAGAATATATTACATTTTGTTGTCAAAGTAAGTGAACGACTACAGGATGCCTAAGATAGAAAGCAACTACAAAATTGTCTTGCAAATACAATTCAGGTGGCATAAATTCTTAGAATATCCAGAGCAGTGCAATTACAATATAACAGACTGGAAATACATAAGCCATTGCTCTCATTAATGTACTGATAGGCTGAAAATTAGTGAAAAGTATAAAGAGCCTCTAAAGCACTTTAAGATGAAAGATAAGTAACTTCAGTGCTCAAAATTATAACATTGCATAAAATACAGAAAAATGTGAAATGCAGGCTCTGCAGCATGTTTTCAGCAGTGACATCCTCATTCAGGATCCCCTCTAAAGACAAAATCAGGCAAATACTTGAAAAGTCACCCAAGTTTATCTATGATTATGAAATAAAATTTGATTACTTCAATCTCTTACAAAACAAGACAAACTAGATCCGTGGGTTTTTTAGTCCAAATGGACAATGAAGCAATATCCCCTTAATCCCTTGTACCTCACAGACCTTTATCACAAAATCATGAAATAATTCAGGTTGGAAGGAACCTCGGGAGGTCTCTAGTCCAATCCCTTGCTCCAAGGGTCATCTATGAAGTTGGACCAGGTAGCTCAGGCCTTTGTCTAGTCAAGTCTTCAAAACCTCCAATGATGGAGGATCAAAAAATTCTCTAGGCCTCTGCACCTGCCTCTTTATTATCCTCACTGAACATCCTTGTACCAGCCAGAACCTCCTAGTCCAACAATACCCCATGCCTCTCCTACTCCTGCCAGGGACCACTGGACTCCATCACCTCGATAACCCACCTCCCTGTACGCACTGGCAGGCTTTATGAAGTCCCTTCAGAGCAGTCTTCTCCAGGCTGAAGAAGTCCCTTTGGCCTATCCTATCACAGCAAGTGCTTCAGCCCCTGCACACCTTACCGAGCCCTCCGCCCCTCACACCAATTTGTCCACGCTGTTCTTGCATTGCGGGCTCCAAACTGGAAAAATGGACACGTTACCAAGGTGTGCTCTGCAGAGGGAACAATCACTTCTCCAGTCTCCGGGTGAGCTCCTAGCCATACACCCAGGAGGGTGGCCTGCTGGCCTTCTTCAATGCCAGGGCATTCTGCCAGACCCTACAAGGAGATAAACTCTAAACATGGGGACAAATTATGGAAACTGAACACCTCTGAGAACAACATCCAAAAGGAGGTGATCAAGTACGACATGCAAAGAACATTGTCAATGGTAGTACGTGCAACGTGAGGTCAAAATCACAGGCCTGTTTGCATAACCAAAGAAAAAGCCTCGAGCTCAACCCGCCTCCCCCCTCCACCCCCCCCCTTTTTTTTTTCTACTGGGAAAAGGGAAAGAAGCATTAGCTTCAAACTGAAATATTACCAACAGCCATCCTGACCACAGAACACTCATCTTCAACAGTTAGGTCAGTCCTACTCAAAGAACATTTCCAAACAGCATATTGTGGTTTTACTCAAGAGAAACAACAACAGGCTCTAACCACATAAGAAAACAAGAAACATTGGTAGCAGCAAATACTGGACCCATTTGGCAGATTCACCTTTGGCTCCTGCTGAGGAACTAAAAAATCTCTGTATTGAAAAAGTACTGAGCTTCACATACAGATGCTAAGGACCAAAGATCCAGAACTTGTTTCTTGCTCATAACATGAGCAAGACCACGTTTGGTGCTGACCAAAACGAAGAGAGGGAGATGCCTAAATACTGAGACAGAAGTTTGACAGTCCCCTATTTCCCTCCCACACTTGAGGAACACTGACCGTCCCACTCCCAAACTAGCTGCCTCAGCCTTCTCCTGTTCTGCAAGAGAAGGAATGGAGCTTGTCACCCCTTCCTTCACACACAACTCTATCCATCAGCTAGAGGCAGAAATCCCACTGCCTATGGATACTAGCAGAGAGCTTCCAGGAAAAATAGGCAGCACAGTAAGCTTCTAGACACGCAGTATCTGCCAAACTGCAAAAGAGCACATAGCAAGGTCAGTAAGGGAAGGAGGCAGATTTTCAAACACAGTAGTTCTCTCAAAAAGGCAATTTGTGTCACTGGGGCAGGCCCAGCAGAATCATAGAATGGTTGCAGTTGGAAGGGATCTCTCAAGATTGGCTTATCCAACCCTTGCTCAAGGCAGGCTCAACTACAGCAGGTTTCCCAGGGCTGTGTCCCATTTTGTTTTGGGAATCTCCAAGGATGGCCATTTTGCAAACTCAGTGGGCAACATGTTTCAGTATTCAACAGTGCTTTCAGTTAAAAGAGGAGAAAAAAAAAAAAAAAAAAAAAAAAACGTGTTTCAATCTGTTTAAACTGAATTTCCTCTATTTCACTCTTTGCCCATCACCTCTTTGTCCTGTTACTGGACACTACGGAAAAGTCTAGCTCCATCTCCTTCACTCCCTGACAGGTTATATACATTTGTAAATTTCCTCTCAGCCTTCTATCCTCCAGGGTGAAGAGTCTCAATTCTCTCAGCTTTTCCCTGTATCACAGATGCTCCAGTCCTTTAACCTTAACCATCTTTGTGCCCATGGATGGACACAATCTTGTCCATCCATGTATTTTCTGCACTGGGGAGACCCACTCTGACACTGTCCTCCAGATATGCTTTCACCAGCGCTGAGCAGAGCAGAAGAACCACTTCTAGTGACCTGCTGTCAACGCTCTTCCTATCTGTGGATCAACTTCTTGTCCATCAGGATCCCCGGTATTTCCGCAAAGCTTCTTTTGGTGGTCATTTCCTTGACTGTAACGGTGTGTGAGATTATTCCTCCGTGCATGCAGAACTTGGCATCTGCCTTTGTTGAACTGCATGAGACTCCTGTCGGCCCATTTTTCTAGCTGTCACGTTCCCTCTGAATGGCAACACAGCCATCAAGTACATGCAAAGTCACACACAACACATATATACACAGCTAAATCCTAAAAAAGCCCTTATAAACTATTGCTTGTCTACAAGAGGTCCTAGAAAATGTCTGAGGCTCCCTCCTCCTCTCTGCAATTAGCATACCTCCACTAAGTTGTGTTTCTTCAGTTTGCTGAAACGGCTTACTTTTCTGAACTTTAATCCTGCCTCTGTCTACTTTCATATCCACAAAGCTCCCAACATTACTACTGAGGCTGTGGCAAAGCCCCAGGACATGAACAAAAGGTTAATGGAGCTCCTGGGTTAGCTTGGAGAACCACAGTATTCAGATAGTGACGCTGGCAATTTGGACGCCACCACCAAGGGCTTCCTTTCTGCTGAAGTGTAACACTTAGCAGAGCCATGCCTCCTTTCTCTGCTCACTTAGCCAGATCTAGAGGTGGAAAATTAAGAAAAGGAGAAAGAATAATGAATGAATGGATCAGAACAAACCCTTGGAAACACTACTCAACTACGCCATTTCCCAGCAACAACAAAATCCTGAGGGCAGACCTGGAAAGCCAACCATTCCCCAAACAGGACGAATGGCCAAAGAGCCAGCCCCGCTCGGCAGGGGACAGTCCCCTCAGTCCCCTCTCCTGCACAGCAGTGCTGCGTGACCCCAGCCACCACAGCTGCCTGTGCAGGAGAGGCTCAGGGGAACTGGCCCCCTGCTTCGGCAGGAAGGGTTTCAGCACAGGAATGACCAAGGCAGCGCGGAAATAAGTGGCAGGGCCAGGGACACCGACATACCCAAAGCCACCATGCACCTTGTGCTGACTGGCAATGCCTGCCACAGAGGGTGACTGAGTGCACCCTCACTAAGTTTGCAGATGACACCAAGCTGGGGGGAAGTGTGGATCTGCTGGAGGGTAGGAAGGCCCTGCAGAGGGACCTGGACAGGACGGGTCGCTGGGCAGAGGCCATGGGATGAGGTTCAACATGGCTAAGTGCCGGTTCCTGCACTTTGGTCACAACAACCCCATGCAATGCTACAGGCATGGGGCAGAGTGGCTGGAAAGCTGTGCAGAGGAAGAGGACCTGGAGGTGTTGGTTGACGCTCACCTGAACACGAGCCTGCAGTGTGCCCAGGTGGCCAAGGAGGCCAACGGCATCCTGGCTTGTATCAGGAACAGTGCAGCCAGCAGGACCAGGGAGGTGATCGGTCCCCTGTGCTCAGCTCTGATGAGGCCACACCTCGAGTACGGTGTTCAGTTTTGGGCGCCTCACTTCAGGAAAGACATCAAGGCCCTGGAACGTGTCCAGAGAAGGACTACGAAGCTGGTGAAGGGCCTGGAACACAAGTCCTGTGAGGAGCAGCTCAGGAAACTGAGGTTGTTTACCCCGGAGGGTCAGGGGAGACCTCATTGCTCTCTACAACTACCTGAAAGGAAGGTGTGAGGAGCTGGGGGTCAGCCTCTTCTTGCAGATAACCAGCGATAGGCCTAGAGGGAATGGGTTTAGGTTGGAAATTAGGAGACATCTCTTCTCAGAAAGAGCAGTCAGGTATTGGGATGGGTTGCCCAGGGAGGTGGTGGGGTCACCGTCGCTGGGGGTGTTCAGGGAAAGATTGGACGTGGTGCTTGGGGACATGGTCTAGCGTGTGACATTGGTGGTAGTGGGACAGTTGCAGTAGATGTTCTTGGAGGTCTTTTCCAACCTTAATGATTCTACGATTCTGTGATCCAGCCTGTGGCACCTGCAGCCAAGGCCAGCGCCCTGTGCCTACCCCACAATTCTTATGATAGAAAAATGAGCCCATACGCCCCACACCTCCCACCCCACATGCAGAAAGGTACGTTTTCACAGCCAAGCAAGCAGAGAAAACCTCTTTGGTGCTGAAGCACCCAAGGGATGATGAAAATACCCAGTACTTCAGATGCAGTCTGCTCCCCCCTTCCAGGTCTGCCTGAGGCCTGGGTTGGTTTCTGAACTCTTTTCTGAACCTTTGTTTTCTTGAGGGTACAGAATAAAGAGCTTCCAGCCTCTCTGCGGCAGAGCCCCAGCTCTCCACTCAACTGCTGCTAATGCAAGGAGACCCCTTTGTGTTCCCCATACTGACGCTAACACAGAGACAGGCATGAAGCCGTCCACGTCTGCACAGTCATGTTTCCGTGTCACAACCCAAACACCAGTCCTGCCAAGGGCACTGTGCCTGCCTGGGGACAGGGACCAGGACACAGGCGCCTTTGTTCCCGGTGTCACCTTGCTGCTCTCCTCTGATGGCCAGCCTCACGCTCCTGCCTGTGCCTGCAGGAGAGCCATCCCCATGGCTGCATGTCCCGGCTCCTCTCCCATTTTCTCACAAGAAGTAGCAGGCTGCTCGTGGGGGCTGCCTCAGTGCCAGGACGCCCCCTGCACACAGCAGACAAGAGGCTGCAGGCAATTTGTCTCCTCAGCCAAGCACGCTTTAAGCGGACTTCAACAAAGTGCTTTAGAAAGATGCAGCGTTTCTCAAGCTTAGCAGCACTTAGGAGGAGCCAGGTGCATGCCAGAGGAAGAGGAGTCAGACACCCAGCTCATATAGCCACAGAGCCACAATGATCTGACACACAGGCCAATGGTTTTGAAATAAGGCAGTGACAACTTATATATCCAGAGACTTACATATCTAGAGGAACTGGGTCCGCGCTGTAAACATGCCGTTCACACCAGAATTGCCCCAAACCTTCTTGCTTCTGCAGTTAAAACTATTAGGGTGTTCCTAGGTTCAGCAGGACTTAGACATCTCCCCGTTTCCTCAAAAACAACCTGTGACCCACAGGCTGCCTCAGACGCAAAGGCCCAGAGCCACAGAGCTGTTTGGGTTGGGCGATTTTGCTGCAAGGAGTGAGCAAGCCAACACCGCCTGGGTAACTGCTGCACTGTGGGGATTCCCTGCTGGAGGGAAGGAAGGAACGCCATCCAGAGGGACCTTGACAGGCTCGAGAGGTGGACCTGTGCGAACCTCATGAGGTTCAACAAGGCCAAGCGCAAGGTCCTGCATCTGGGCCAGGGCAATCCCAAGCACAAATACAGGCTGAGTGAAGAATGGATTGAGAGCAGCCCTGAGGAGAAGGACCTGGAGGTGCTGGTGGGTGAGAAGCTCAACATGAGCCAGCAATGTACACTTGCAGCCCAGAAAACCAACCATATCCTAGGCTACATCAAATGCAGGTCTAGGGAAGTGATACTCCCTGCTACTCTGCTCTCATGAGACCTCGCCTAGAGTACTGTGTTCAGCGCTGGGATCCCCAGCATAAGAAGGACACAGAAGTATTAGAATGAGTCCAGAGGAGGGCCACAAAGATGATCAAAGGGCTGGAACACCTCTCCTACAAAGACAGGCTGAGGGAGTTGGGGTTGTTCAGCCTGGAGAAGACCTTATAACAACCTTCTAATACGTAAAGGGGGCTACAGGAAAGCTGGAGAGGGACTCTGTCGGAGTGGAGCGGCAGGACAAGGAATAATGGCTTTAAACTAGAAGAAGGCAGAATTACATTAGATATAAGGAAGAAATTCTTTACTCAGAGGCTGTTGAGGCAGTGGAACAGGTTACCTAGGGAAGTTGTGGATGGATGCCCCATCCCTATAAGTGCTCAAGGCCATGTCGGATGGGGCAACCTGGTCTAGTGGGAAGTGTCACTGCCCATGACAGGGGGGGTTAGAATTAGATGATCTTTAAGGTCTCTTCCAACCAAAACCATTCTATGATTCTATGACCTTATTACTCTTAGAAGAATTTCAAGTCCGGCTGTCAAACCCTGCTGGTAGAGTCCCACTGCCTTCAGCAGGACAGCACATGTCTAATTAAAGGCAGGATCGACTGTGTAGCAGGAAAATAATTGCAATGTTCCTGGTGATTCATGAGCAAGACCAGGGCCTGGTTTCCCATGCTTTCTATGCTATCATGGGCTGGGGTCACAGGAACACCACCAGAACACAGAGGACTCAGCCACTGTAGGCAGGTGTCATCACTGAAATACAGCAGCTTGAGCAGCTCCTCAAATTTTTTGCAGCAAAACCAGGCCACATATTTGAGCCTTATGCTTCATTCACATTGTCCTGCTTAACATAGGCTTTACATCTAAAGCATTATCTGTGGAGGCAGCAAGAGACTGTTGGGCACTCCATGGCCAAGGTGGCAGCACGCTGGAGCACGTGTCAGATCTAGCACTAGAAGTGTTAACAGAACTGGGGTTCCTCCTCTTACGTCTGTGATAAAAGAGAGATGGTCTTTGATGACTGTACCAGTGGGATTGCCTTTGGAAAGCCTGCTGTATAGGAGAGATTCACAGAGAGCTGGGAGTAAAAAAGAACACAAAGCAAAGCACTTCAGAATTGCTCGGCTTTAAGGTTGAAACTCAGTCCTTCAAAATCACTGTGCTCAAAGCCAACTCCTGACAGGTGAGGCCAAAGAACCAGGAAGACTTCTATCCCATAGCTGACCAACGCAGGCAGGACGTCAGCCCCAGGACTGTGCAGCTCTCCCGGCAGAGCAGGGGTCAGCCCACTTGGAAGACCCAAGCACCCCCAGGCAGCACTAAGTTTCACCACCAGAGCAGTACATTCCAGAGAGACCTTTCCCTACCCTGAGAGAAACGATCCAAGCAATATATGTTGCCAGAACGGCTTGAAACAAGGAAAAGAATCATTCCCATCTGAAACATAGTGAGGTTTATGGACTTAACAGAGCAGAGGTCAAAAACACGATCATCACCACTGAGAGATCTAAACACCTGCAGCTTGGAGCTTCAGTGGAGAGGCCGCACCCCACCCTTACAGGGAAGCCCTGATGCCAAGGGGAAGGCATCAGTGCCACCACTCAGGTATACCCTGACACCAGGACATTCCTCAGAGATCCCTGTGGCATTGGCAGGTTACTCTGTCAGACCTACGTGAGCGAGCAAGACTACAGGCAGTGGATACGCATCCATCTGCCATCCCAAACAAGGGATCCTCCCCAATAGCCACTCCAATTATAGCGCTGTTCCATTCTCCACTCTTTCGCCAAACTAGCTTTAGCCTCTTCTGACCACAAGCAGATAATCACCAACACCCAAAAGGCAGCAACTCAGCAGAGTTCCAAGGAGAAGCAGCCGATCCTCTGCAACAGCCAAACACCAGCCACACGAGCCTTTGGCCAGGCTCGCATTTGCAGCCAGCCCCCCACGGAGAGGTCACCGTTCCCTAGGGCTTCAGCAAGGGCAGCAACGGGCTGTCCTCCCCCCCAGCCCCCATACACGAGATGGGGCCGTTCCCCACCCTCCCACCCCAGGCAGAACACAACACGGAGACACTGGTGTGCAGCACGGGAGACCCATGCACAGGGCCCTGGCTCCTCCTGGCTCACAGGGCAGGACAGCAGGCAGCGGCTCCGCGTGCCCCCGCACATACCAGAGCTGGAGAGACCCACGCACAGGCAGGCTGCTCCCCGGCCGCAGCCACGCAGCCCTCCGTAATGCAGACCGGCCGGATTTCCGACTATTTAACCCCGCGTATCAGGCCCTGAGGAATGCATTTCAAATATATAAAAGTACTTAAGCATCGGGGACACATTCCAGCTAAGACAAAGCAAGCTGTCTCTGAGCCAAAGGCGCACCAGCTGCTTCATCCCAGGCATTTAATCGGGGACTGAGGAATGCAGCCCCCTCAGGGGCAGAATGCAGCAACTGTTCGACTGCAAACACCGAGAATGCCCAAGCATTTAATGCAGAAGCAAAGTGAAATCTCTGGTCCAAACGAAATGACAAACTAATTCAGGGCTGCAGAAAGGAAATCCCCAAGCCAGAATTAGATCACCACAATTAACGCTTTGCTCTTGCAGAGCTGTGGGGGTTTTCACTGACTGCAGCAATTCATGGTCTTAGAGTGCATCTCAAAGGAAGAAGCAACACCATACAAACCCATAAGCAGAGGGGCCCTGCTGAAACCAGAGCACAAGCAGCCTCTACCCTGAGTCCTGTACAGGAGGGCTGGAAGAGTGCCACCAACACACCCTGGTTCCCCAGTGACATCTCCCACCGAAATCCTGCAGAAACATTCATCTGGAAAGATCTACCGAGATCACTTCGTGGGACAGGACTCTGGCGACAGATGAAGCAGCAAAACATAACACACCCCAAGTACTATCCAAAGACCTGTCCCTTATCAATTCTACCTTTTATCTGTTCCCACCCACTCCTTTCCCAGAATGCCAGCCTCCCAGGAGTGGCCTTTTTCAGTCTCCATCACTCCAGGCTTACAAAGGGACCCAATGTACCCACCTAGTTCTCTTCTAAACCATCTTCTGACCAAAGAAAGGTCAGGTAGCAATTATAACAAAAAAAAAAAAAAAGAAAAAAAATACTTATCCGTAACGCCACAAATGTTAGCAAAGGAGAAGAATGTCAAGAGTTGAACAATTACCTGTTCCGATTATTTCAAGTGGGAATGTATTTTCTTGAGGCAGAAATCATATCACCCTGTACATTTACACAACAGACCTCTCCATCACTGGTAGTGACTTTGAGATGCACAATAAACGACAGTCCAAAAAAAAAAAAAGCCAGAACAAACAAACAAAACCACGAATAATACTAATTTATAATGGAATACTAACTCTAATACTGAAACCGAGAAACTGAGACAAGGCAGACAACATCAAGGTTATGAATTGGTACAGAGCAGGGTATTCAGAGTATAGCAAATTCTAACCTTGGTGTTCATGAAGTGCATTTGGTGGACTGAAAGTGTTTTTAAGAAGAGTTAAATGCCCCTATGTGGAAGGAGACAGCAGGAGATTCTCAGACACAGAAGACAAAAACAATTCCTCTGAACAGGAAGCGCACAAATAGGAAGGTGCCAAGGTAGCTCTCTGGGGATCAGCTCAGACACAGCGCATTAAATACCTCGAGCTAGGAATGGACGAAGGCGGAGCCTGAAGCCACAACGGACCTTGCAATGCAAGAGCTCTGCAGGCCACCACATCCCTCTGCCACAGCACACACCACGTCTCACGATCCACCACAATCTTTCATCACTGTGCCCTGCCTCATTCAAGTTGCTGTCAGGCAGACAGTGAAGCAATGTTATGAAATCAAGTGCCCAAAGACTGGAGGACAGCAAACACCACTCCTATCTTCTAGAAGGGCAATGAGGACAACCTGAAGAACTACGGGCTGGTCAGCCTCACCTCGATCCCTGGGAAGGCGATGGAGCAGTTCATCCTGGAAACTATTTCTATGCACATGAGGGAGAAGAAAATCAACAGGAGCAGTCAGCACAGACTAACCAAGGGGAAGTCACACCTGACCAACATGATAAGCTTCTACAATGACACGACCAGCCAGACGGATGGCAGGGAGAGCATCGTGCCCAGAACTCCCTCATGGAGATGCTGCTGATGTACGGGCTGGATGAGCAGACAGCAAGGTGGGTAGAAAACTGGTTGAACTGAACAGCCGGGCTCAGAAGGTGGTCAGTGGTGCAAAGTCTAGTTGGAAGCCTGTAAGGCACGGCAGTGCCCCAAGGGTTAATACTGAGTCCGCTCCTATTTAACATCTCCATTAATGATCTGGACAATGGGACAGAGCGCACCCTCAGTAAGCTGGCATGAAACTGGGGGCAGTGGTGGACACACCACAGGACTGTGCAGCCACCCAGAAGGACCCTGACAGGCTGGAGAGGTGGACTGACAAGGGTCTCAAAAGGTCCTGTGCCAGGGGAGGAAGAGCTCCGGGCACAGGGCATGTTGGGGGCCACCCGCCTGGGAAACAGCTTGGTGGAAAAGACCCTGGAGCCAGCAGCGTGCCCTTGTCACTAAGAGGCTGAGGGTATCCTTGGCTGCATTACGCAAAGCATTGCCAGCAGGTCAAGGAAGGTGATCCTGCCCCTCTGCACAGCACTGCTGAGGTCACTTCTGGAGGGCTGGCTCCAGTTCGGGGCTTCCCAGTACAAGAGAGAAATGGGCATACCGGACAGAGTCCAGCAAAGGCCTACAAACGTGAGGAAGCAGCACCTCTCCTGTGAGCCTGAGAGAGCTGAGACTGCTGAGCCTGGAGAAGACGAGGCTCAGAGGAATCTTACCAATGTCTACAAACACCTGAAGGGACGGTGCAGAGGATGGAGCCATGCTCTTGTCAGCTGTGCCTGGTGGCCTGCACAAGAGACAATGGGCACAAACTGGACCACAAGACATTCCCCCTGATTGTCAAGGAACATTTTGTTGTGCGGGTCACAGAGCACTGGCACAGGCTGCCCAGACAGGCTCACCCCGTGGAGATCTTCAAAACCCAGCCGGACATGGTCCTGGGCAACCTGCTCTAGGTGGCCCTGATTAATTGGGGAATGGACCAGATGACCTCCAGAGGTCCCTTCCAACCTCACCCATTCTGTGATTCCATGAAACTCAGGAATTTCATGGACCTAAAGAGGTTCACCTAGTCCTGCCTTTAGCCCTAAGCATCAGTGAGACACCCCCCAAATTATTCCTGGCAGATGCTCAGAAAATAGTCAAAGGGAATAAAGAGAGATCTTACATGCAAGCAGATCAGGTATCGATCAAACGATCCGCAGGGCCACTGTGATGCTGAATTTATTCTTTAGAGGCCTGGACCAGGAGCAAGGGAAGGTGAACCTATGCTAGGAGTTGTCGCTGAGGAATAAGAAAAAATCTCAAAGGTGCAAATGTAGCCGATGTACCCAAAGGTATGGAAGACATTACTGACATTATACAGAGACGTATCTAGAACTCTACACAATACCAAGATGAGCTGAACCCAAAGGAGAGCCTGAGTAGGTATTTCCATTAATGACCTCACTTCATTGTACAAAGCTGATGAAAAAGAAAATTTGGTAAGAAGAAGCCCTGTTTAGGCCACAGCACCAAAATCTTCATGAACACTTTGCTTCACTGAACCTCATCTCCCAGTGCGTCTTTTTACCCCACTGTTACACTCCTTTGAACTGAGCTCCTTTGGAGATCCACACAGGGCAACACACCTATACACTGTGCAAAAAGAAAGCCGACCACACACCTTGCAGCTCACTGAGAAATGACAATGGTCAATTCTTATTTGTAGGCCATAGAACACAGAATTACTTCCTTCTTCCTCTTTCCTGTTCTCTTGTTTGCATCTCCAAGAGTTGTATTGGCTCTTTTTTCCATAACTGAGCTTATTCTCAGCTATTAACGCTCCAGCACAAGTCCTAACCCCAGGACCTTACCTGGTGACTAGTCACCATCCAGGATTTGCAGGTTACTGCAAATTGCAGGTTAGAAGGTTACTGTACAGAGAGGGAAGGATAAGGGTGAAAAGGCCTGCAGTATTTCAACTTCTGGGCAGCAGCACATCCAGAATATCTGGCTTTTGGAAAATAAAACCACATCCATTTGTACACATTAACTCATATGGCTCCTGAAAGGCATTGAGAAGCATGCCAACTCTGTGCACAGGTCTCGTAACAATCAAGTGAAACCAGTTTCTTGGCTAGTTTTGTTAAGCAAATGCAGCTTGCCGTTTTGACAAAGCCTGTGATGCAGAGCATTCACATGCAGGAAAAGAGAAGGTGCCCGGCGCATTCAGCCCTCGCTGGGCACCCAAGCATGCTGAGTCTCGTTATGGCAGGGTGAAACACTGAGGAGGCCAGTCACTGGTGATTCATGGCTCCCCGACTTTCTCAGGGAAGGGCTATTAGCATGCAGAGATTAAAAGGAACAGCTTCACTCCTCCGTGGAAGTAAATAAAAGCTGAGATCCTCCTTGCAAGCCCCAGATGCCAGGAAATTAAAAGCTGCTCTTAATTAGGCTTGCAACGCCCCACCTTGTCTTGGGAAAGTGACAAATACCACTCTCGGGTTTCACCCTGCTCAGAGCAGCAGGATCCCAGGCCTGGGACAAAGGACACCGATGCTGCTGCCCCGGGCTAACTGCAGCCAAACAGGAGGAACCGCTGAAACCCGGAGTGCTTCTACCAGCTTGGAAGTTGCCCTGCCATGATGCAAATAGCAACAAGCCAGAACAGGAAGGAATCTGCAGCAGACCTACAAGGCCTCCCTTCTATCCTTGGAGTTCTAGCCAGGCATCCCTCTCCTCTGTTTTTCAGTGCAAGATGAAAACACCTCGCTGGACAGCTGGGGGGAAGTCTTCTGCACTGGACCCACTTTATCACAGGAGTTTGGGTAAGGAAAAAGCAAAGGAACAGAACTGCACCCCCTCAGTTATACATTCCTAAGGGCTTGCCTCTTCAGCACCATCACTATTCAAAAACTTGGTATCAAACCTAGCTCTATTATTTCCTCCTTTTTCCCCCACTCTTCGTATGAGCCTTGCCTGCCCCACCCGAACTCACTTTGCTCCCTGCCAGGTATCCTTCCAGCAAAAGGTCTGCAGCGCCCTGTGGCCGACACTGCCTGGATGTCTCCTCCCTGCCCCACATCAACTTGCTCACTATTTTCAGTTCCTTCTCAGCTCCACCTCCTCCTCCTCCCACACACTCCAGGTCCTACAATCTCTGCTCCACCCAGGTTTCTTCCGACATCTCCCTTTTGCCTTCCCGTACTCCAACCCGAGCACTCCTCAGAAAACACACCAGGAGTCTGGACGCCTCCTGACTATGATCTGCTCCGTCCACCGCCTCCACGTTCCTCCGCTGAACGCCAGGCTACCTTCATTCCTTTCTGGTGAGACCTGCACCTCTGAACTGCTCTCACAAACAGTGTGCTGTGCGAGTCAGGTGCCTCTTGTAGCTCTAATCTAGCGACCTAGCAAGCCGCACTCTTGAAAACCACGTCCCTAGCTGAAGGACTTCATCCTGCTGCTGTGAGGTGCTCACGGTCCTGCAGAAATCACTTTATACAAGCGAGGCAGGGAACAGGTCAGCACAGCGCAAGGCACGTTGTCCTCCAGAACTCAGGCACCCCAGTGAGGAGTGCAGAGAACTTATCAAATAAAATTCACCACTTTCCATTAAACCATGCTGTATCACCCTGGCAGCAAATCCCTGCAACAAGGCAGCAGATGTTCCCAACACAGATTTAATCTATCACTTCAAATAACCAGAGTTCAGTCACCATAATGAAAAATCCGTACTCAAAACAAGAAAGATTCCACGTGGGACAAATAAAAAAGGAGCAAGAGCAGACAGATGACTATTCAGCACTGCAGAAAGGAGAGAAACAAGCAGTCACTTCTACAACTTGGAAGAAAGAGTTCAGGAAAGTGTGGTGTCATTAAGAAATGCCAGGAGGCAGACAGATCATCTAATCAGATCAAAAGCGAAACAGTAGCAGGAAAGGGACCTGGGAAGTTCTGGAACACACGAAAATGATGCCACAGAAGGATCAAGACATTGCCAGTGTTTCTGGACTCCAGATTAAATGGAATAAAAATAATTAAGAGTATGTCAGACAGAGATGGCCTGGTAAGGGGATAAGGTAAGTAAGAAAACCCACAGAGGAGGGGTCAGATAAATTCAAACATTTTAAAAGGAAGTTATTTGTTAACTGTAAAACAGAAGGACCTTTTCAAAAGTCAGCCTCCCCTCCATTCTTTTGCTTAGGCCGCCTCCACACAGATGCCTTCCCCAAAAATCCTTCCTGTGCTTGTTCTGGTCAAGTTTGCTTTAGAGCCCGTGTGCTCTCTCTCATTCACATTCTTCCAACTCATCTCCATTTGCTGCTCTCCTCTCCCTCCCGTACACACACCTCAGTATTTCTCTAAAACCGTTCCCCCAAGGAATGGACACGTGCAGCTCTACTCTGTGAAACCAGCACGTTTTCCCTTCCCTGTATCTTCCTCCATGGTACGCACAAATCCTCCTCCCTGCATCTCTCTCCCACAAAAGACACATCTTTCCGTGAAGTGTCTCACCTGGAAGGGACCCTCCCCACCCCAACCAAAGACCCCTCTGATTGCTGTCCCCGAGGGAAACGTGTGCCCAGAGCACGCACTGCTGTCCTCTCTTCCCCTGGTGAAAGGGCAATTTACTTTCAACTTTCATCCACCTCACCTAACACGCAGATTCTCACCCCTCCATTAGATCCATGTCCATGACCACACAGTCCACAGCAGTAATACCGCTTAATAACACCCTTCCTGCATGTGATTTGTGTGTCGGGAACGACACCCGGGCCTAAAAAGCGCAGCTCTGAACTGCAGAAAACATGCGGACATACTGGGTCATGCCTCAGGCGAGTCTGACCTCGCAGCCTTGTTCTACCAAAGACCATCAACTTCATCTGGACTACCCAACCATCCGCGTCACCAGCTGGAGGAAACGTGGTAGGGGTGGCTGCAAAGGGAAAAACTTTAGGACCTATTTCTGCTTGGTCTTCCTGACACGTCTCCAGGACACAGCATATCTCAGCAGCATCCACCAGCTCCTTTGCTCCATTCAAGAGTGGCCAGCACTTAGAGGTACTACGCTCACTGCCCCAGCTGTGTGTATTTGACCCTCACCCTGCTTCTGAGGGAGAGGGCGTTTAGATTTTGCTAGAGATGGCTGGTGGCTCTCACTGCTGAAGAAAGCCCATAGCTGCTGCAGACAGTATTCGATACAGAAGAGTGTGACTACATGAAGTCCAAAACAGTACTTCCAGGTCTCTCCCAGGATACGCAGCACAAGCCACTTCTCAGTCAAACATGAGGGCTTTGTATTTATTCGTTTTTGGTTGTCTTCTCTTTCAGGAGCCCATGTAAACTGAGCATCCGTTATGTCATCTGACAAGTAATTCCACACGTCAGCTTAACTACAATGTGCATGAAAAATTACAGAATCACAGAATTTCTAGGTTGGAAGAGACCTCAAGATCATCGAGTCCAACCTCTAACCTAACACTAACAGTCCCCACTAGACCATATCCCTAAGCTCCACATCTAAACGTCTTTTGAAGACTTCCAGGGATGGTGACTCCACCACCTCCCTGGGCAGCCTGTTCCAGTGCCTAACAACCCTTTCAGTAAAAATTGTTTCTGAACTGAGCCCTTTTTGGTTTCAGTTAATGCCCTCGGTCCTTGGGCTGCAAGAACCAGTGGTCAGTTGCTCCCTGTTCAATCCCTGCAGGCCATTTGTGGTACTCCAGACATCTACCATCTGACGGAGGAGTGGCACTATCTTTTTCAGACCAAGGAGACCTCACAAACTTTTCTTTGCCTTGTGTGAAAGCTGTTGCATACCCCCTCTATCAAGCCTTCTGTTCCCCATTCTCTGTATCCCTTATGACTTTACCACACCTCTTTTGAGATTGGAGGACCAGAAGCACCATTCGTGATCATATAATCTTATTTTTCTCTTCTCTATTGCTTTTTCTAATAATCCCTCACCAGAAAACTCTGGAAACTGGGGACAACTCCATCACCAGAAAGGGAACCCACGATCCTGAGACAGATCACAACAAGGACTCTGATGGTCCAAAGCAGAACAGTACAAGTAGTTGGAGTGACAGCAGGAAGGAGATGGTGGTTAGGACAGACACACAGCACCTGCTTTCACAGATATCTGATCACTGACCAAATAAAGAGGCAGTATAAAATTTGCATTTGTTGTCCAAAAGATGCTTTTCGAAAGCTAACATAAAAGAAAACACAGTATCTTCGGCTTATGTAGAAGTCTAACCAGTTTCTACATAAACACAAAGTAAGACTCTGAGTATTCAGAGGGATAAGGAGGAGTTGCGCAGTGTGAGGATCGGCAGGTTCATTGCAGATGTGATGCAATTCGCCTCCTCTGCAAAAGAGACTGATACTCATTCATAAGTCCGAACCTGCCTGTAACACAAATTTTCCAGTAGTTTGAGAAAGGTCCCCACCTAAATTGTACAATGATCCCCAGACACATGACGGAAGAAAGCTGACAGAAGGATCATACTAGTGTCACTATAACTGAAAAGCAGGGGTTGTTTTTTTTTCCAGATTCTTTTTTCCCTAAAATTTACATCAATAAGAAAAACATGAGTAGTTTAACAAGAAACTTTAAAACAAAGAATAATTACCTTTTTTCTTAATGTTTTTAATAAAAGGTAGCTTAGACCATATCTACTCCGATGAGCACCTATCCAAATGTGCTACAGTGAAATACTTTTTCCAGCACAAAACTTTTTTTAACTGAAAAGTTTGTTAAGTATCACTAACTAATGGTGGGAAGCAGTCACAGCAGCAAGCCTGCTGGAGTTCAAGAAGCATTTGAACAAGACTTCAGACATCGTTTGATTTATGGGTGCTCCTGTATGAAGCTAGGAATTGGACTCGATGATCCTTGTGGGTCCCTTCCAACTTTGGATACTCCATAATTTTTACAGTTTTTGTACAATTTTGACAGGGAATACATGGAAAAACTTCCTCTATAACACCTGATAGCTCAGTAATGTTTAAAGGTGCTCTCCTTCCTGAGAGGCAAGCACACGCACAGGTTCAAATTCCAGTTCTTGTTTGCAGTATTCTATGCTTCAGAGTAACCAGCAGAACAGGAACGCCATCGTTTCTGCTGTGGTTGAATGGTACTGTAAGGAAAAAATAAAGGCTCTGTCTTGTGAAAGCAAACCCTTTAGGAGTCAGAGGTGTCTGGGTCAAGCCTGCAGCTGTCTGCAGAGCAGATCTCCCACCCTCTACTACAGAAGAATCACGCTGGCATGGTGTGTACAAAGCATTTATCACCAGCATTACCTGCACAGAGTGCAATGAGGCTAAACAGAACAGTGGAAGAAGGTACAAGCGCAGGCTTAAGTCCCGGACAATAAGAATAAAATGCTTCTCCGATACCTGTCCCGGCTTACAGGCTAAAACAGAGCTTTTCCATTCACACCGTGCCTCTCCTAGCAGCCAGCACGGCTCGCGGGACCCCCGGCAGGCCGCCCCTCCGCAGGGCAGCCTCGCTCCCTTCCCCGGCACCCACCGCCCGCCGGACCCGGCACGGCCCACGCGGGGCTCCCGCTGCGAGCGGCGGCGCTGCGCCCACCTTCCCCCGGGAGCACGGCGGAGGGGCCGGGAGGAGGCCGGGGGGGGGGGGGCCGGGGGAGGCCGCGGTGCCTGCGGGGCGAGCGGGCAGCGGGACGCGGCGCGGCCCCTGAGGAGGCCGCTCCCGGGAGCGGAGCGGGGCAGGGCCGGGCCGGGCAGGGCTGGGCCGGGCAGGGCAGGCCGGGGCCGGCCGCGGGGTCTCCTCGCCGGGCCGGGGCAGCGCCCGCCCGCCCGCAGGGCCGGGGCCGACCCAGGGGAGAAGCCCCCGGGCCCCCCCCCGAGCAGCGCGGCGGGACGGGAGCGGCCGAGCCGCCACCAGGCTCCACCCGGCCCCCGGCGGGGAGGCGGGGGGACGACGCGCGGGCCGGGCCGGGGGCAGCGCCCGGAGCTCGGGGGGCCGGGGCCGGGGCCCGCGGCTGCGCGCTCGGCCGGGCCGCGGCCTCACCTTGGGCAGCTCGCGGAGCTGGTTGGCGTCCAGCAGCAGCTCCTCCAGCGAGCGGCTGTAGCGGTAGATCTCCTCGGGCACGGCCTGCAGCGAGCAGTGCCGCCGGTCCAGCGCCTCCACGTGCCGGTTGCAGCGCCAGAGCGGCGGCATGCAGCGCAGCATCGCGCCGGGCCGCGCCGGGGCTCGGCCGCGATCGGCTTCGGCGCGTCAGGGGCGGGCCCGGCCGGGAGCGGCCGCGCCGGGAAGGGGCCGCCCGAGGGAGGGCCCGGATGTGCGGCGGGGCGGGCGCCGCGCTAGGGCCGGGCCGCAAGCCCCGGAACCCCCCCGGTGCCACCTCCGCCTCCGCGCCGCCCCCCGGCTCGGGCCTGGCCGCCGCGCTCGGGCCCCGCCGCTCCCGCCCGGGCCCGCTCCGCGCCCGGGGCCGCGCCGCCCCCCGCGAGCGGCCCTGGGAAACCGAGGCCGCGGCCGCTCCCGCCCTGCCCCGCGCCGCCCGCCCCGGCCCGGCCCCGGCCCCGCCCGCCCCTGCACCGCCCCCGGGCCGGGCCGCTCGGCGCAGGGGGGGGCTGAGGGGGGAGCTGAGGGAGGAGCGGAGGCTCCGCGGGGCCGGTACCGAGCGGGGCCCGGGGGAGGTGGGCGCGGGGCCGCTGCTCCGGCCTCAGCGCCGGGCGGTCGCAGGAGCCGGCTCCGAAAGCAGCGGCAGCGGCGATCCGCAGCCCCTGGGAGCAGAACGGGACCGGGACTCCTGGCGGTCAGCCTCCGGCCTGGGCTGCTCCGTAGGCACATCCCGGGAGCCGAAGGGAAGCAACCCGCGTTATCCAGGGAGGCTCCAGGTTAGCCGGGACCACTCGCTAGAACTGGGTGCACTTCTGGGCTGCTCCTGGGCATCGAGTTCATAACGTGTGAAAGGATTTGGAAAGCGTGGTGGAGGAGAAGAAGAAAAATACAGCTTACATCAGCTTACATGCCCTTGTGTAAAGCAGTACGGTGCACCAACGTCTGATGCTCCTTGCCCTTGACAAGTTACAGTGAGGCATACAACGGCAATCAGAAATAGGATTTTTGTTTTTTATGAAGAGAGCTCAAACAATGCCTCCACATAGAAATACATGAGGCAAGGGAGCACAACAGAAGTCTGTAAAGCCCAAGTACTCTGAAAGAAACAACAGCAACGATCACCCCCTCCCACCCCCAGAAAGAAGCATAATCGGCTGAGTAGGTACTTGCAGACACCTGAAATGCATAGGTTCTGGTCACTTACAGCTCAAGGAAAAAAAGCTTGACATTGTGTCTATTCAGACTAAATCGATCAGAATAAATGATTTTTTTTAAAGAAGGGGATTATATTCATCTAGCCTACTGAAACTCTAATAGCAATACATCATATGATTTATCCTCCCTAACGAGGGGAAAAACAAAAAAAAACAAAAACAGTTAAGCTTAATGAAAATGTTAATACAAGAGCAGGCATGAAACTAATTATTAATGCTATGTTTCCAACTTCGACAAGTTGGGAAAATCATCTGTAAATCTCAGCATTCAAGATCAAAAGCTTTGTACATCTTCCCTATGCTAACTTCATTTTGATACTACTCTCAAGGACCCTGTTTTAAGGGGTCATAACATCAAGGCACAACAAAAACACTGCAAGGGCTTTGAGCAACAGAAGCCATTTAACAGCAGCTCCCATAAGGGCATAGTGCTTGTCAGCCCATAGCTACAGAAGTTCCAAAGGCACATAACATTGCTCATCTCAAACCATTGAGAGATGGAAATGAAGCTGAACATAGCTGACAAATCTGGGGATTTGACATGCTTTTCTCTGGAAGCCTATCTTCCCTAATTAGTAAACAATGAAAGTACATTTTCGTTTTAAGCTTTTCTTGCTCTATCCAGATGTTAGACGCATAGGACTAAGCCAGCTCTGCCTGTGCTGCAGTTCCTCCATGTGCTGAACTGCTGTTAAGGTTTTATCAATCCACCATGCTGAATCAGAGCTAACATGCACTGACTTGCAAGACAAACTGAAGGTAAAGTTTATCATGGACTACTTGAAAAATCCCATCACAGCCTTGTTCCCATCTGTATTTGGTGCTGTCATAATCTGCAGGGCTGTTTCTGAGATGACCAGGTTTCTCTGAACAGACATCATTACACTTGAATGCTTGGCTGCTGCAGAGCAGACACTGACTGCAGAACACTACAGAGTGCAGACTAGGATAAGAACACCAAAAAATTAAGCTGTTCATTTTGTTTGTTTGTTATTGTAACCCTTACCTATCAGCTGTTGGCCTCTGAACCATATTCATTCCATGCTTGCCCTTCTCTACACTTTCGCCTAGAAACCTGCATGTCATTCACCGCCTTAGACAAGATGGGCCCTTTTGTCTAAAACAGTAGAATCATAGAATGGTTCAAGGTGGAAGAGACCTTAAAGACCATCTAGTTCTAACCCCTCTCCTGTGGGCAGGGACACGTTCCGCTAGACCAGGTTACCCAAAGCCCCATTCAACTCGGCCTTGAATGCTTCTAGGTAACACATCCCTGTACAACCTGCTTAAATATCTTGACACCCTCAGAATAAAGAATTTATTATGCAATTTATTCTAATCTAAATCTACACTCTTTTAGTTTAAAACCATCGTCCCTTTTCCTGTCACTACATTCCCTGATAAAGAGCCTGTCTCCAGCTTTTGTGTAGGCCCCCTTTAGGTACTGGAAGGCCACTGTCAGGTCTCTCTGCAGCCTTATCTTCTCCCAGCTGAACCCCAACTCTCTCAGCCTGTCTTCATAGGAGAGGTGTTAGGATTGGTGCCCTTAATCTTCTTCATGGCCCTCCTCTGGACTTGTTCTAATACTTCTGTTTGCTTGTGCTGGGGATCCCAGAGCTGAATGCAGGACTCCAATTGGGGTCTCATGAGAGCAGAGCAGAGGGGGAAAATCGCCTCCCTTGAACTGCTGGTCATACTTCTTTTGATGCAGCCTTTAGATAGGTTTTCTGGGCTGCAAGTGCACATTGCTGGCTCATCTTCGATATTTTGTCCACCAATACCTTTGAGTCCTTCTCCACAGGGCTGCTCTCTATCCACTCATTGCTTAATCTGTATCCATGTTTGAGATTGCCCCAACCCAGGTGCACGATCTTGCACTTGGTTTTACTGAAATTCAAGAATTTCATGCGTGCTCACCTCTCAAGCCTGTCAAGGCCCCTCTGGATGGCATTCCTTCTCTCTAGCACGTTGACCACACCAAATGGCTTTGTGTCATCCGCAAACTTGCTGAGGGTGCCCTTGATGCTACTGTCCAAAAACACCAAGAAAGAAGTTAAATAGTGCTACTCCCAGTACAGACACTGGGGGACATCACTTGTTATTGACCTCCACCTGGACATCGAGCTGTTGACCGCAGCTCTGAACGTGACCATCCAGCCAACTCCTTATCCACCAGGTGGTCCAACCATCAGATCCATGTCTCCATTTTAGAGACAAGCATACCATGGGGGACAGCGTCAAATGCTTTGCACAACTCTGGGTAGATGTTGTCAGTCTCTCTTCCCTTATTCACCAGCATTGCAATCCCATCGTAGAAGACCACCAAGTTTGTCAGTCACAATCTGCCCTCAGTGAAGCCACGTTGGCTGTCAGTCACCTCCTTGCTTTCCATGTGCCTCAGCATGGCTTCCAGGAGGATCTGCTCCATGATCTTGCCAGGCACAGAGGTGAGACTGACTGGCCTGTAGTTCCCCAGGTCTTCCTTTTTTTCCCCTTTTGAAAATAGGGGCTGTTTCCCTGTTTCCCCCTTTCCAGTCACTGGGAACTTCAGACTGCCACAACTTTCCAAATATGATAGTGGCATTGCAACTTCGGATGCATCTCATCAGATCTCACGGACTTGTGCATATTCTGGTGCCTTAAATGGTCTCAAACCTGATCTCTTACAGCAGGCAGTACTTGATTTTCCCAGTCCCTGACTTTGGATTCTGTGAATTGGGCAGTGTGGCTAGAGCACTTCCTAGTGAGGACCGAGGCAGAGAAGGCTGAAGTGCTCAGTAACTTCTTTATGTCAGTTGTAGCCAGATCTCCTGTTTCACTACCTTAAGTGTATTGTTTCTTTGATCTTCCCTCATCCTGTGTACTTGACGAAAGCCTTATTTTTATTTGTTGCTGTTTCTGGCTTTCCTGCCCCTCTCCCTGTACCCCCAGACCATAATCATCCCAGGATGTATCTCTCTGCCTCCATTGTATGATGTTTTTGTGTTTTAATTTGGCTTAAAGGTCTTGTTTTAGTCAAGCTGCTCTCCCTCCTCTCTTGCCAGGCATCTTGCATGTCAGGCAGCAACAGTCCATAGATGTGACAGTAAAGAGTCAGGTAATTAGCTCTTAAGAAAAAAAAAAAAAATCCTGACCTTAAATTCAGGCTATTTCAACTACCCTTGTGTTGAGCTAAAGGACTATCGCCTTAGAAGCACAAGTGAAGCCCTCTACAGTACTATTAGCTCTTCTATTCTGATTAGGCATGGTTTTAGAACAATGAGGGCACTCATGCCTACGTTAGCAACATGCAGCTCTAATGCTCTGCTGTCTCACACAAGGACCATAGCCACAAGATCCTACATGAGGCAGCACATACAGGAAAGTGCTGACAAATCAGGAGTTTACCTTATAGTAAAAGTTGAACCATTTACCTGGAATAAAGACGATGCGGACAGGCATTCTTCCCAAGTATCGATGAAGTATGGAAAAAAACTCTTACGCATTTTATTTCAGACTGCTACTTCCCAAGTTATTTGGTCTCTTTCTGCTCATTTACTATGCAGGAATATACCAGCAATCCATGGGAATTACCCCCATTAAGCTTCTATAGAAGTCAACAACAGGAACTAGACAAAGAACAGCATTCCATATGTTGAGGCCCTGAAATTTGAGGTCCTGGGCCAAAGAAAATATCAGTGGTATGCAGCTCTATAATTAGGTGTATACATGCAAGATTTAAAATGGGGATTAGTTACCCGTTTATTGCAAGCATTCAAATCTAAGACAAGGGACTCAGAGGAAACTGTTTCAAAGCTGGAAAAAAACAGGAGGGACAGAAACAGGAATGGACTAGAACCAGTTTTATGACAAAACTCAAATGAGAGTCTCTTGGAATCGTGAAATACCTGACTGAGCTCATTCAGCACCTGTGTCCATGGGAGGCAAGACTTCAAGCCTTGTTTTTCAGGCAAAGGTACAGGACCTGACAAACTTTCTTTTCCCTGTTATTCTGAAAATATCTAACTCAAAATTTAAGAATCAGTCTCGCCCAGCTGGCATGAGGCTTCTGTGATGGTTTATTTTATTTTACCTCAACTTAAGCTGTATCCTCTTGAAACAGTACCTACAGGCCTCCAGGAAAGGCTCACATTCTTTTGAGAGCTGAATTTCCTGACCACTCCAATATTTGGATCTGGAGTCAATACACAAGGGCCCTGTCTAGAGCAGGCTATTGGCCTCTGCTTTTCACCAGCGCCATATACTTTATGGACTAGAAAATAAAAAATAAAAAAAAATAAAATAAAAAAAAGGAATTGATGATCGGGCCAAGGCTGTAAAATCCAGCACTGCAGCAAAAAGATTTCATCCTTACCCCAAACATTTCTGGGATGTTTTCATTAGAACCTGGAGCCTCCTGACAGTTGCCACCAGATAGAGCTGTTCAACAGTTTGTGCAGCTGCACCATAACATCTTGCTGTGATGAATAAGTAAAGGCAACGAAGCACCCCAGATGCTCAGTTCTGTCATTGAATCAATTCTGGTAGTATCTAAGTTACACTCCAAGACGTGTATGAGCCTGTGACACAACCACACCTACTGGCATGAATACAATTCAGTATTGGCATACCTAAACAGAGACTTCAGCAACTATAGGAAAACAATAAAAAATTGAACATGTTTAGACTTCTCATGTCTTTCAAGCAATTACTGCAGAACCATGCCAGAATCTTAATGAGATCAGGACAGTTCCCGGACCTAATTTAGGGAATCAAATCTAGCAAAGTCCACTGGTGTGGAGCCACATGGCAAGCTCTCCAGACATTGAAATTGCTTCTGTAAAATGCTCATTCTGAGTTGCCCACATTTTCCAAATAATTCACCCTTGATGATCACTACTGTCAAGGAATCAATTGAGGAAGCCCTACACAGCTATAAATAGCTGAACATTAGTACGCTGCAGAGTGGTGTACTCTATCAAGAGGAAGGTCTGAAGGTGAAAGAATTTAGATTCCTTGTCAGAAAGCTGTTCAGATCACAACCGTTTAAGAACAGAAATATAGTGAAAGGTTACAGCCTGACTACACAGGCTGATGCAGAGGTACCCTTCCTTTCATCTCCTCTACCAAATCCATGCCGCACCTGAAGACATGTACAGCTTTTTCCAATTTGCTGAGAAAGCATGGCAGGAAATAAGGTAGCAACTCACAATTAATTGGGAGTTGGTGCTTGCACAGGCATCACTAAAGCATCATATATGATGGAATGATGAGGGATTATCCCCAGTCTTCACTCTTTTCTGAGTTTCAGCTTCTCAAGTCAGAATCCCCCATTCCTTACTGGGGAATACACCACTTTACATTTAAAATACAGATCGAAGCAGATTATATCCTCTTATACCAACCCTATCATCATGACCTGTTATCCTGTTAAATAGATATACCTACATCTGTTTCAAAATCCTAAATCATTAAGGATGTATATATTTGACCTAAATCAGATTTCTATGGGACCCGAGGAAAAAAGCCCTTTGTTATTTTTTTTAATTTACTTTCTTATTTCAAAATCTGTTTTATTTATTTGTAGTCAATGTTTACCTCACACTGTAGCATTTTAATTAATGTTGTATGACACCTGACCTTTTGTCAGACACCTGTCAAGTTAATCTGAAGTTACTTTTCTTAATATAAACTTGTAAAATATCTTGTCAGCCAGATAAGATTGACCACACACACACACAAAAAAAAGCTTAGGCAGTCTGTGCTTAAGTCTGTGCTTTCTCTTTGCATCTACTTTTATCTTTTTTGTTTCCCCCTTCTTTCTCTTTTGGAGCTATCAACAACAAAATGAAGCTCCCAGTGTTGCCTTATACTCCTAAATCTAGTCAACAGAACAGGAACAAGTATCAGAAAATAGAAGAGACAGAACAGTGGCAACATGGGAACAAGTTGAAAATGGTGAACTTTCTTCTGTATTACAGACAAATGCAGCAGAAAAGCTGTAGTGCATTACCAAAACAGGGGAAATTATGAACTACCAGTATGCTGTGGCTGTTAAAGAACTCAATGGGATCACAGATAACATGGCATGAAGCATTTCCAGAACAGGTAAGAAAAAGAAGAATGCCACTATGCTACGCCCTAGGAAGGGCTCATCTGGAATCTATTAGAAGAACTCAGATCAACTACTTCTGAGAAACAGAAGCTCAAGTTAAAAAAGCGCAAAGAAGGATTGCTGAATCAGATGATGAGGAAAAGACAAAGCTGAACCCAAGATACTTTGGCTATCAAAGGTTGAAAAAGACAGGCTTGCTGTTACCAGGAAAGAAAGGTTATTTACGCTAACACACATATTAAAACAAAACAAGTTAACAAGTTAATTGTAAATACAGTTAGACTGCAAATACAGATTTCTAACCTATTACAGAAGTTTGAGTGTTTGAAACAAAATACAAAAAGTAAGTGTCTCTAAGCTTAGAGGCAGCTTGCAGCAGCAGCAGGCTCAACTCAGACCTCCCTTCTGAAGTTCCTTTGAGATCGTTCTTCTGTTACTTGAATTTCTAAATTAAAATAAATATTTCATTTGAATCTGTGCTGTCTCTAGCATTTTTGCACAACAAACAATGTCATAGCCCATTACTTGTTTAGAGTATTTAGAATCATTAATACAAGCTAATTCTGTTCCTGCTCATTAAACAAAGAACATAAAATAAATGCATTCAGGCTCTGTAAATATTACAAAAACCATGGGTCCTCAACAGCAAACTTTTCTTTCAGGCAAGGCATATGTTCTATATCGCTGTCCATAATACAAGGACTAGATTTATTTATTAAATACACTTTAGGTGCTGCAGATCAACACTACTCCCACTCTCATCCCGTCTGTGATGCCTCAGCCTGACTCGATGGAAATATTTTGGCACATTTAGGAAGGATCACTTAGGGTAACTGATGCATCAACAAAACTGTGAAGTGCAAACTACAGTATCAGAATACACAGGATGTGAATACGCCAAAAGACCCAACTGGTTCACTGGCTGGACTCTGCTCCATGTTTGGGCTCCCAGAAGCCCAAGCTCAAGATGCAAGTCCTCAGCAGGAAGACTCCCTGCCAGAACTGCCCAAGCTCTCCTCTACTGTTGTTGAAGTATTTCAGCAGCACCCTTGAGTGCTTTTATAGTACACTTAGGGACTCCCTCCTCCATTCAACCATTTATAGCCCATCTTTGAAGAAAATTGCTATCCCAGTCCCTCAAAGGTGCAGTGGGATCTTGACCTGAGTGTTTTTGAAGTGACCGCAGTGTAAGGCAGGAGCAAAAACAGCAACCTCTCTTCAGGCTCTGGCCCCACTCTTCTATGTTGATGAGGCTACACTCATGCCAGATCGGTTGGCAGGTTATTAGCCCCTTTAACACACACAAGAACACACACTAGCTTTCTTTGCGCTTTTATCCAAACTACAAGTACATCACAGAGATCTGCGCTCACCCTGGAGCATTCTTTACACATGGCTAAAAAAACAGACAGGCAGAAGGGGTAGGGGTGAAGTCCTCCAAGTAGAGTTCATGCTGACAGGTCACTGTTATCAAATCTCTCCTGGTCATACACCTCTGCCACCACCTTTCTTCCTGCAAACCAGCGCCCATTCAAAGCCTGAATGGCTTTGTGTGTCTCTGAGGCCATGGAGAACTCCACAAAGATCTTGACAATGATCTCAGCATCCTCCTCTTCTCCCTGCTTCTCCTGGTAGATGATGACCCTGTTTACAGCCCCAAATTTGCCACACTCTTCTGTCACTTCTCCCTCTAGGTCATCATCAATGTCCTTTGGATCCACCATGTTGCGAAGCACCATCACAGTGGACTGCAGAGAGAAGGAACAATACAAGTGCATTAATAGAATTGAGACACTAAAGTTAAATGCAAACAACCAACCAACCTAGCAAGCTCTTCTTAGACACATCTTTGTAGTGCAGGTGACTCAAACTATCTCACTTTTCTTGTGCTGTTGCTATCCAGTAATTTTTTACTTTGTTACCTTCAAGAGTTTTTTTGTTTGTTTGTTTTTAGATTTTTCCTTATGTCTGAATACAGTAGGAAGTTTAACTTTTTTTCAGACCCCTAACATTTAATGGCTGACCAGGTACTTTAGTTAAAGCATCAACCACAGAGTAACAACACGAGCTTTTCAGAGTGCCTGCAACACACCTTCTGTACATATCCCCCACTAAACCTTTTTATAACAAAGCACTTCTCTTTATCACAGAATAACAGATGATTTAAGATAGATGATCAGGATCACCTGATCCAAACCTAGTTCTCAAGCAAGGCAACCTTGAGCAGGTTGCCCAGGACCATGCATACGTAGCTTTTGAATATCTCCAAGGATAGACTACACAACCTCTCTGTGCAGCCTCTGTATGTTTTTGCATGTTAGAGGCCCAGCTCTACCACACCCTTTCTTCCCACTGATGACTCTACCCAACATCACAGTTTAGTGGTCATGGCATTTCAGAGTCAGTTTACCAAGTATAAAGCTGCAGAGCTACACCACATTAAGATAGACCTAAAACTAGTTATCCCATTTGCTGATAACTGGAACCAGCTCAGGGTAGCCACATTACACTCACCTCTTGTTTACGAAGCAATTTCTGCATCACCATATGACGGGCACTGCTGCCAGATATGCTCATGTGTTCCTGTTCACTTAGCATCTCTGGCCTCTCTGACTCCTGGAATACCTCCTCCTCTTCCTTTTCCTTTTTGACCTCCATCAGACCCAATGCTGGGGGACTGGCCAGGATAGGATTCACAACTCCCACTTGGGGGATAGTGACGGGAATCGGAGGTCGGGCGGGGGTTACACCTGTAAGAGTACAAACTCTGTAGCATAAAGAAAAGAACTGGTGTTCTGCAACATTCGAATACACACCAATCAGTAATAAAGAAGATCAAAGAAACTATAGGTTTTTTTTTGGCTCTACACAAACAATGAGCAGGGAGGCATACACAGCAACTTGGTTAACAATATGGGATATATACACTCAATATATTCATCATATTCATCATATGCCCAGAAGTGAGACAGAGTACAGGTCTTTGCATGGGGTAACAACTATCCACATCCAGAGTTTCACTCAGGGTACTATGCACACACTGCTGTGAATCTCATGTACCTATTGTATCTATTATATATCAAAAACTCCTGCTATGCTGTACAGTAACAGCTCCTGACAAAGTCAGGGAGGGAAGAGGATTTCAGCTTCAAATTCTCCTTAATCATGACCCAAGCTGTAAAGAACCGTGCACTGTAACAGTTACACAACTGACAAAATGAGGAGTAAACATACCTGTAATGACTCCTGGTGCCTGCGCTGCCATTACAGCCTGTGGCAATGCCCCTAATGGCTGGGCAAGAGTCAGTGCTGGAGATACTAGCCCAGGGGTAGCCAAAGTGCCGAGAACTGCAGCTCCTGCCACTGCTTCCTACAAGAAAAAAAAAAAAAGCACTAATTCTGCATCAAGAAGTCGTGTTATGGGTATGTTCAACTGAGGCTCAGCCCTTGTCACACTTAAGAAAATACTAGGTATATAGATTCTGAGGATGACAGCTCCCCAAGGCTACTATAAAAAAACAAACAAGCAAAAATCTATGCCACCCACAGAAATGTGGAAGCTATGAGATGACAAGAATTGGAAGAAAAGTGCTCAAATTTCACATATCCTCTCAAGCTGCTAGGCAGGTTACTGAATGAAAAACATCAAGGAATTCAGTACAGGATCTGCAAAATACACACAATTCCAGGACAGGAGGAATCTCTGCTTGCTTCCACCTGCTGATGCTCTAGAAGACCTTAAGAGCTCCTCAACCAACTGTTTAAAGCAATTGAGAAAAAGGCACTGCTTAACAGTACTACACAAATAAAGCTTTTCACTAATGCTAAGGGATGTGATCCACTTAAGCATATCAACCCACTGCCTTTGATGAAGCTCTTCTTCAAACTTTCAGCCTTGATAATTAAAGCATTTTTAACTCTGTTCTGTTGTCCATACTGTCTGAACCTCTTCTCCCATTGCCTGCATGTCTCCATATGGACCGTACATGAGCAAAAACTGGATACACTTTGCAGCTTTTTTTCCTACAGTTACACCAAGTCACTTTCTCTAGTTTTTCCTGCATATCAGGTTTTCCATTTCCCTGAATAACTATGTTTATTTCGATTATAGCAGGTATAAAGGAACATCATTCTCATCTCACTCTAGATGAGCAGAATTCAACCATATCGCTTAACTAGACGAAAACATTTCCATAAAGCTATCAAAAATAACACACGTAATATATCCTAGGATCCCTTTCGTTTTGTTTTCCAGGCTATTGATCTCATAATGTAGTTATTCTGATCCTTCTCTTTCTGTTTTTCATTGGGATCATATAAGCCCTGACATATCAGAGCAAAAATTCTGGGGTTTTGATCCTTAAATGTCACATTTCGTACTCAGCTGGTAAATGCTGTACATGTTTCTTACTCCAGTCTTCTCTGATACTCAATTCTCCTCTACATTAACAATGCTTTTCATCTCCGTGTTACCAACTAATTTCATCAGTACTCTTTTCCTAACGCCTACAACATGATCGCTAGTATTTTTGTGTATAGAGATAAATCAAGGACAATTTATAAGTAACTTCACCAAGAAAGTGAAGTGTAAGCAACTTCTAGCACAGCACTAGCATGTCTTCTCACCTGGTTATACTCCTTGACGTTAATTATAGTAGCCTTGGTCTTATATGCATATGGGTCTCTACTAACTTCTGAATTGTTCATAGAATATGTAGTAAATATTTTTGCCAATTAAGTGCAACAGTAGTCTTAACAAAGTTAGTTATGTTCATTTGATGTTTTCCTAAAACATCTGAATGCATCACGTAGCTGTTTGTTCTTCCTTTAAAGCTTGTATTCAATCTTTCCCTACCACCGGTTTCAGAAGAAAGTCCACAGATATCAGTTTTGTATCCTACCTTAAACCCAAGTATCATATTTGCTATTCTTCAGTCATACAACAATAGCTTGACTTGACAGACTAATTACAAAAAAACCACGAAACTTAAATGTAGAACCACACGTGATAAACTCTTGATGGATACAAACCCACCAAGGTTGCAGTAATACCACGTGTAGCATTAGCCAGTTTGCCTTATGCTTCTAACGAAGGGGAAGAATACTTACGTAAGCATTCAGTGCTGCAGTAAGACTACCATAATGTTGACTACTCTGGTAGTTAGCTGCGTCACTTTTTTCTTAAATAGCCAAAGAAACTCTCTCTAATAACTTTAGTTTCTTATTTTCTGTTTCAAGACTGACTTTTTTTTACTGTGTAAAAAAGTTTAAGTGTGGAAACGCTTCCTCCTTCTCTGACTTGCACGTGAATTCCAAACTGCAGTTGCGTTTCAGATTTGAAGTTGCATCTCATACTTGAAAGTTTCCCTCTCATGCCCATGATTTCTTCAATCCCACTGAGTTTACTGATTAACTTCTCTGAATCACAAAAAATATATGAAACTAAAGCCCTTACAGACTACATTGGCCCATGTTCTTACTAACAGTAAGCTGTTCCATACAGGAACTGTACTGGGGGCATAACCTACAGATGCCTTTTTTTTAAAACAAACAAACAAACAAACAAAATTTTTAACCTTTTAATTATTACTCTTTTCTCTAGTTATCTAAAACTACCATCATGGCAAATCAGACAGGTAATCTAAGTCTCTACAATGTCTAACTAAAGGGAACAAGACTGCCGAGTATCTCTGACGTCCTTCAAAACCATTATTCTATATACAGAATTAAAGATTTTCCTAAAGTTTTCCTCACAGTAGCAAATCCTGCCCCATTTTACAGAAAGAAATGATAAAATTTATACAGATCTGTAAGAGATCTCTACTAAACAGAAGAGTTAATAGTTCTTCCTTAAGGTGATTTTGATCCAAAACGTAGCCATACCTCAGCCTGCCTCCTTAGTCAAATGCAGACGTTTCCAGATTGTAGTGAACTTACTACTTGGGACATGCAAACCACTTTGGAGTTTCACACGAATAGCAGCTTCCTCCTCCCCCTATTTTTACCTGTACCTTGTGATTCAAAGAAATATTAGTACCAGGTATAAGCTGGGCACCTCAGCAGGTTTATTTATTTATTTTTTTCTTCTGGCTCCAGAGCATCCAAGAACTGAACAGTGCTAGAACTTGTTTTCTTCTTGGGCAGCAGGGATGCAGGAAGAGATCCTGTCCCCCAGGCACAGGTACGCAGGTTACTTTGAAAGGCAATTTTCCTCCAACAACACTTATAGGTTATAGCCAGGAGCTTCTATTATTTTGAGCAAACTAAGTTTGAGAACTGCTAGACTCCTGCATCGACATCCAATTCTGCTGAACCCACTGTATTTCCTGCTTTCTGGACAGCTTAAAGCCATGATGGACCAACTTTCACCTTACTATACAGGCAGAGTCTTTTCAACAGCAGTGTTGCTCATGCAACTATTATTGCCCCCACTGCTGTCTGACTACTCACATCATATTTTAAAGCATTCTTTTAGCCTCTGTCATAACCACATCCATAATTGTTTGTATGCCTACCAACAAGGAATCCTCTCCAATTTATTCCGTCATTTAAAAAAAAAAAGTTCTGCTCAGGCGGGCCAGACTCCATTCCAAATGCTGGTGTATCGGATTCGCACAAGTGTGTCCTGGGTAAGCTTCTACATGTGAAGTCCGGGAAAGAGTACAATCTAGGCTTGAAGCCTTCACTCAAACTAGAGAATACAACTGGTTGGAACAGTTTGCATGCTTGTTTTTAGCAGGGTGACAATAAACATCCACTTCTTTCAGTCACAGCAACTTATGTCTTACCTGTGCTGTAATCTTTGCTGTCGCAGCCGCCGCAGCAACAGCTGCTGCTGGAGGTAATCCCCCTGGTGTAGCAGGTGTCAGGAGCGGCATTGGAGGAGTCACAGCTTTACCAACTCGGAGATACTGACCCCCAAGGTCAAAGAGGTTCATAGAGGAAACTGCATCTTGAGAAGACTGTGCTTTCTCATATTCTATAATGAGAAGGAGGAATATTTGCAAGTGACCCTTTTTACTCCTAAATTCAACTCTCTTACTGCACAATTATGATTTATATTTGTTTAAAAAAGCAACCTCTCAGTGCTTAGCTTGCTCATCTCACTCCTCTGATCACATAAGCACTGTTCAGAACAGCAAGCATAGCATAATCTCTCAACCCCCATAAATGGTGAGTAAAAGTATCTGGCTACTAATCAGACTTCTAAATACAAATTTATCTCTATCGCATTGTTTGAAGTAACTCTTCCACTAGAGTAAAAAACGATGAGGATGATCCCAACTACCTTCCTTATCCCAGAACAAGTATCAGATAGACATTTTACCAATGAAACCATAGCCTTTGTGTTTTCCCGTCGTGGGATCTCTGGCTAGCGTGCAGGATTTGATCTTTCCAAAGGCCTCAAACACACTCTTGATGTCATCATCTGAAAGGTCCTGATGAACAGAGGCCACATAGATGCGGTTGAAAGCCCGTGCCTCTTCTGCTAGCTGGTCTATAATTGGCTGTGCCTGACCTATATTACTAGGTCTCCCCACCTGCAGAGAACAGGAAACAGTCCATTAAACAGTCTGAAGAGCAGCAGCATGACTTGCCAAGACATACAGTAGGTAAGCACTAAACCACTTGACTTCCCGTGCAAACCACATAACCCCTCATAAGGTCAAAATTAACAAAGGGCAACAGCTGACTTTCAGCTCTGGGACACAACCTGCTTTATGATTCTAGAAGTACTGGGAGCCTGGACTGACTCGGTCGCCCTCCTTCCCCCTTCCTCCTAGGTAAAGGTTTATCTTCCCTAACCTGCCAAAGACCAACTTCCAAGAAGCAAAAACAATGCTGAAAGCAAAACATGTTTCTATAACCTTCTTTTGAAGGCTCCTAAACCCCTAACACTGCAGAAATGCATCAGAGAGAAATGAGGACATAAAACACTTTGCGGGAAATGCCAGCTTCCTCCCCAGATTTCAATCTCCAAAATTCCACCTTTCAGAGATCATCTCCTACTTACACATAGCTACAAACCTTTGTTCTTTTCAGCTTGTGCTGAACGCCTCCTTTTTGTATGGCAAGATACTTAAAATTCCTCATGCTACTGACAGGCAAAAAAAGCGCCTGATGCTACTTATCTACCATCCACAGGCACAGCATATGAAGAACACAAAGTATCATGAATCATCTTTGTTTTGTGCTTAAGTAATTTCCATACTATGTGTGTGTGAGGGGGAACTGCCAGCTGATAAGAACAAGTTTCTTGACTTTATTAGCATGCTGGGTGGTTCTCCTCAGAGAGTGAGGGGCCAACAGACTCTATATACTTAGCGGGTTGAAAATGAAGATTTATCAGGGAACAGGCTTCAGGTTATCTTCCATGCTACAGTGCTAAGGGAAGCAATTCTAGGCATCAAAATCTTTATTCAAGTAAAGAGAACTAGGAATTTTCAGGGCATGCCTGTTACTCACCTTTATATTTCTTCCTCCCAACATGACAGAATTCATCTGCTCCAAGGCCAGCTGAGCAGCTTCAGGCACCTCATATTCCACAAAAGCAAAACCCTAGGACAGAAGGAATACTCCTGTTGAATTGTACATCTTGTCAACACCAGTGCCTGCTAATGCAGCCAAGAATTCCCACATGCTAGATTCTGACTATTGTGGTCTGAGAAGTGTTTTCCTTCAAGGCTACTGTTTTCAGAATCTCTCATACCTAGAGGCCTAGCAGAGAAAGGCTACTGCATATAGGACCGCTAGCTGTTTAGCATCTTTTGTGCACACCATACCCATGCACATATGGTTCCCACTACAGAATACTGCAAAAATAAGCAGAGCGAGCAGATACAAACAATTTCTTAAAATCAAATGCTAAAGCAGCCTTCTCTCTATGACAAACATTCCTTCTTCTCCTGGATATATTCACAAAAGCCTCAGAGAGAATAAAAACATCACTTAAGGCCTGTTAACCAACCTTATGTTTCATCGTAACCGAGTCCCAGGACATATCAATGCTTTTTATGGGTCCAAATGGGGCAAAGGCCTGGCGAATGGTATCTTCTCCAAGTTCATAGTATATGGAGCCCACATAAACACGACACATGATGGCCAAGGCGCGCTGCCTCTGAGCTGCCATCTGTATTGGAAAGAAGAACTGGCTGGTTAGATCAGGGGGTGGTTATGGATGTCAGGACCTCCTTCCCTTCCTCCTTCCCTCCCAGGAGCTATGACCCAACAGCAGGTAGCTCCTCACTGGGCTGCAGCACAGCCTGGTACACGTAGTAATAAAGAAGTATTTTCCTGCTCAATGCACAGACTGCTGGAGCGGATAAGCAGTACAGCTCACTCCTGGGGCAGTCAAATCTTTGATGGGGTCTGCCACTTCAGGAGCCTTAACTCCAACCCCATTGGTAAGGTCTAACCCTCCCCAGCATGATCGCATCTCCAGCAACACTTGCAGGAGGAGGAAATAACTTCATTCTAGGACAGCTTCCCCCTCCAGGCAGCAAAGGTCTCAATTCTAGGCACTATCAGCAATCCCTCCCATACCCTCCCGCAAGGGGCAGCAAGAGATCCAGTATCGGGCACCACCTACTCACTCCCTCCCCCACCCCATCCTCCCAGGCAGCAAAGGATCTGGAATTGGGTACCTCCTCCCCACCCCCTCAAGCATCACACACCACCTCCTCCCCTCCACCCACCCCAGGCAGTACAGGATCCAGTACTAGGCACCACTTCCACCACACATTTCAAAAGCAAAGCAAACATGAAAATAAAAAATAAAAATCACATGGTTAAATGAAACTTCTTAGTTAAGTGTGTGGTGCTAGTACTTATCACTGCCTGTTGTTACTGGCTCAGATAGTGGTGCAGCCCCCAAAGACTCCGCCCTTATCAGTTTCGGTGCAGAGAAGGTCTCTGTGCTATTTTCTCCTAAGTATGCCTGAAAACCTGTTTGCAAGACAAATCCAGAAATTTCTTAAAGCAGGTATCCAAAAAAGCAGTATCCTTCAATTATTTTTCACCCATATTACAATTCCAAAATTGCTACTACTAATAAACATCATTTTGGAAGATGCTGCCTACTAAAATCACAGGTTTGGCCAGCATATCCTATCAGCACGTCTTGGGACCAAGGCAGAAATGAAGGCTCTGTACAGGCAGCTAGCTCCCTACGATCAGCAAGACTGAATTAGAGCGCGTTGGAGATGCGCACAGGGCTTCGTTCCTGTTCTGCATGGAACAGATGGAACAAACATACGGCAGTAAGGGCTACGGACTGTTGCAGAGCAGGCAAATGCAGCATTAAGCTTGATGCCTTTCTCCCTTCCCAGCATTACAGTGGTTGGCATGAAAGTAGGGAATGCTGGAAACTGCGCCTTCCCCACCACCACTGCTCAAGGGGGTCTGTAATCGAGGCCTTTACAAGAGACCCACCTTCGGAGTGCTGCAACAAGCATGAGCACAATGAGCTCTGACGTGTCTGGGGATGTTACATGGCAAAACAGAAGGGACTGCAATTCATCTGTGATAGTCAAAGGATCGTGGACATGAACAGTACCTGAAGAAATCCTTCTCCCTCGTAACACATTAAGTGACATTGACCATAGGAGGAAACGAACTGTAAAGGTTCAACTCCTATTATTCCATACAACAGGGATACTATAAACAGGAATGGTTCTCACCCCATACTGCTGCTCCTGAAGTGTATTAAACTCGCCTCTTGACTGGGTTTAATATTTCACACAGTTAAAAACAAGTTGCTTTTCAATATCTCTGCAATGCTGTGACTGGGAGGACTATGGCACGTGTACACGCAGGACAGCTGACATGTTGTCTCCCAGGTTCTCCAACACCTTCACAGCTCTGGTGCATGAAAGCCAGTGATCAGTAGCCCCTCAATCTGTGTAGTGCGTCCATTTACAGGTTCAGAGCCATCACCATTCTAACCCAAGTGTCTGAGTGAAGTGCCTCACCCGTGGTGACACAGACTGTGACAAAGATTTAGTGTTTTACTAGGAGTGCTCTTGGACAAGACACTGCAGCCTTGCACCAGGCAGAGGTAATTCCCACCTTCTGAAGCCTATATATGCAAACAGGACATTTCCTTCTTTTCAGTTATCAATGCAACAGTGGCAAGAAAAATGGCATTTGTCCCCTCCCATGGCAGCAACTGTTACGGGAGGATATCCACATCTTACACTGCTGCATAGATTCTAATGAAATAGGTGGGGCAGAGCTAAGAAGACTGTTATGTTACATCTGGAACATATTAGAAATCTGGAGCTACAAAGGCAGAATTTAGGGAGACCACAATGACTACAGGCATATATGGATCACTAACAGGAATCAGCGTCAATTTAGGGGAAGTGATGTAATATACACCTGCGAACTAAGCACAGGACTAAGTGTCAGGAACTCATGAATAGGAATTTTATTGCTTTCACTAGCTATATTAAATCATTTTTGCTGGCCACTGGCCCTTTTACTCAGTGTACAAAATGGAGCTTAAAGTATCTGCAGTCTTCATTGGAAAGGCAACAGCTAATATTTGTACATATGAAATATTGCTGATAAGTACTTATGAAGGTTATTTTAAGGACAAGCCAAAACATCGTATTGGAATGGTGCTTTAAATGAAAGAGGCAATGCAAAAACATCACCACTAGCTCCAATTTTAATATAACAACGCCAGGAAATTGTGCTCATGTTGCTGAACTGACATGGGAATCTTGAGCTGTAATTCTCAGCGGATTAGGTAGACAGGAAGCTTTAATCACAGGCACTAAGATACTGCAGTAGGAAGTTCAGACTGCACTTCCTTTATGTAGGAATCGATGATTCTTGTCAACAGGAAAGCGTGTTGTACACAGGCCTGTTTGCATTTCCTACATTCCTGATGGGCTTTGGGATAAAGTATTTGCTGAGAAATGAGTACCAAAACTATACTCAACTGTAGCACAGCTGAATGGTTCAGAAGACTCCTACATTCTGTCCCATCAGCAGTAGCCTCCAATTGTCTACAGTCTTAGGGAAAGGATTCACAATATTAACTATGCCCCTGAGGCTAATGAGAAATCAAACATTTCCCGTTGCATTATCAGTATGTGCTTTTCATCTATTGCCCAGCTGTGAATACGAGCTGTGTGGGTTTTTTTTAAAGCAAAATTGGTGCTGTTAATACTATTAAGTATGCATCTACATTAACTGGTAGAAGTTTCTTGGGCACAAGGGTTCAGAAACCACCTGTGCAAAAATTGACGTTGAGATAGAGGTTTCTATTCCAATCCAAACTTACATATTCCCATAAATTTTATTTTGGCCCCCCTGCTGACATGCTACCTACCGTGACAGTGTTATAGGAGGGAAAACAGGTGTTTTTAGATTTAGTGCAGCTTTCATTTTGGAGGACAGGCCTCCAGTTGCATTTTACCAACTCAACATTGCATTTCAGCAAGATGAGAAAATACTTGTAAATGAACCTTTGCATGCAGAGTGGAGGTTATAGGACACTTTCTGCAGTGGCCATTGTTCAACATCTCTGGAAAAAGGAGGGAATTGATAATCCCAGGTAATCATAGAATCGTGGATCATATAATTAAGCTCTTTGTGATAGCTGATTAGAAACTCCATCACTAAAGGACCACACGGGTTCTCTGAATAGTTCTGCAGTTCTGTTACTTCCATCCTGCCTTTTCTTGTTTGTTTGTTTTTAAACTTTACTTGAAACATGACATATTCACCTGGTCTGGAAACATGCACAGTAAGAGCAATCTTACAACCTGGGCTACAATATGTTCTGCAAGCCTGTAGTGCCCCCATCTTCCCCAGCACCATAGCTGCCAAGCCTCTGGTGCCGTGAGTTCGCTTCATAAGAAATTGCCCATTTGTGAGTTACCTTGGCAGTTAGTTTTAGGTCAGGACCTCAGAACTGTAGCATCCCTAGAAATGCAGCTCCCACAATTTCACAGGTGTGTTCAGTACTGTTCGAAATCTAAAGCTTTCTTTGCCAACTGACTCCAGGACCCCGACTGCCAGTGTCACAGCAGACTGCACCCAGCCCAGGATGTTCCTCTGGGGAGTTTACACTTTGCCTCTGCTTGTTGTGCTTGTCCATAACAGGTGGGTATGTGGGAGGGTTGTGCTGGGTTGAATTAAGAGCATTGTATTACCACTACATACTTCCCCACTCTAGGCCCTGACTAAGACAAAGTGCCCAAGAAGAAGTGAATATGTCTATTGACCGATTGTAAAGGTGAGAGAGGATCTCCAAAGCCCATTGTCACTGCTGCCATCTGAAAGACAGTAAAGACAGAGTTCAGTCTGTTGGAGCTGAGCATACTACGGCTGTTTGTAAAAACTCAAGCAGAGCGGCGGCACAGGGAACCTGCGAGAGAGGCCTCTCCTTCCTTGCCCCTCACTGCCTGGTCCCAAGGACTGTCCAGCGCTGGGACCCTGCAGATTCCAGTCCCACCAGGTCAGGGTGGAGTTGTGCTGCTGCCACTGCCTCAGGAAGCAGGGTCTTCTCCCAGGGGGGACTCAAGGCAATAGTAACCTCTGCAACCACTGTCGTTGATTCACCCCCAGCATTTAAAAAGGAGCCCCTCAACTAGATCAGCCACTCAGAAACATGCACAGCCCTGAAAGGCCAGAGCTGCTTAACGTGGCAAGCACATCCACAGTGACACTTCATTAAAAACATCCAAGACCCCAAAGCTGTTATTTTGGGATTCCTAACTTTGAATAGGAGGCAGTGATATTTGTTCAAGAAATCTCCAAAGAAAGGGAGATTTAAATGGCTATTAAGGGTTCTCCCAGTACATAGGCCTTCCAGCGTTAATAAGAGCAGCCAACTGAACTTCTCAGTGAGGCTGGCAGGGCACCTGGGTGAAGGGGACGGAAATGGGTCCGCACTGTTGGTAACATGAGGGAGAGGGGCACCATCCCGTCAAGCAGAAGAGATGGGGCAAGGATATACGGTAACTGTAGGCACCACCTTAAATGTAATTTGAAGGTGAAACCTACAGAAAATTCTTTGGCTTCTGGTGATTCAAGAAACATTTAGGCAGCCAACAGGTGAGAAAAGTTCTCCCCAGCAGGAGAAAAAACTCCGGGGGCAATTTGTACAGGTGAGTAAAGGGCATTTCTTTAGAGGGCTCAAGACTGTATACTTTAATTTCACTGTGGAAACAGAAGTGCTTTCACCTGGCTCCGGGCAGGCCTCAGGGCTGTGCTCTGGTTCTAAGTGCAAAAAGAACTCCACCTTGTTGGGGAGAGTAAGACAGAAAGAGCATCTCAGAAGGTCTCTCACCTGCAGGTTGGTGAGTTGCTGTTGCTGGTGGGCGATGGTTTGCTTCACCAGCACACTCTTGATACTCTGCTCCATCGCATACTTCTTTGCCTAGGAAGAAATACAGACTTTGTAGTCACAGCCTGATACCTCGGAACAGGGAATGATGTTTGACTTCACACCATAGCTCCCCAGAACCACACAACTGGCTGCCAATGGTGCTTTCTGATGCTCCAGCCCTAAGCTCTAAGGCACTGAACATTAGCTGGCGGCAAACAGCTTACTAATGCCTTGGTCTGCATCTTGGAGTTGCGAGCCCTGAAATACAGCATAACGCTCGAGCAGAGGATTGGATGGACTCAATCTGCAGCAGGCACAACGTTAGGAAAGCAGCATGCACTACACACTCAGCATTTCCCCTCTTCCTCCCTCTGCCCCTTAGATCCCACCAGAGCACCTTACCTGCTGGGATGAGGGCAGGACAGATAGCCTCCTTCAAGTCCTTTCCACTCAGAGAACATCTGGACAAAGAGGCTCTACAAAAGGGAAGGGGGCTCCTAATCCCCATGCCCAGTCTCTTTACTGTGCACTACCCCTCCCTTTCTTTATTGTATTTGGACTATTCAAATTTGGAGGACCCACTGCTCTTGCTCACTAAAATGCTCCGACTCTCTTTCTCCAATTCCTAGGCTGAGGACACAAGGCTGAGTTGTCTTTTTTTTGTTCAGTCTTCTACAAATTTGACAAAGCCTGAGCTTTACACCCAGTGGAGTTAACATGAGGCTCTTTGTCAAGGGAAACCTAATACCCACACGTGCCTGTTCCCAGCAGAGGGTACAAACACATTCAGCCAACCCCTCAGGCACCTGCTTTCCATGGCTGTACGTGTTTGGGAGGTGCCAGGGAACAGTAGGCTCTAAACCGTGGCTTTGAGACGTGTGCTTCAGAAACCTGGAAACGGACAAGGGGATTTACATCTGTCAGCTATGGAGAAGCCAGAGGAAACGAGGCCGTTTCACACTGTGAGCCAAACACACACACAAGCAGCTTCAGCATTACGGGAACATTCACATGAAGCCTACCCAGAACAATGCTATACTTGCCTCAACTGAATACATAAGACACCTATCCCACAGTTCCCACATTCCCTGGTTTTGTTTCCTTCCCCCTCTTTTCCCAGTTCTGCTCTCCTCAGCAAGCCAGGCACCACTCTCACCAGCAAAGTGGGCCAGAAGTCAGCAGTAACCTCCCCACTGGCTGTACAAAACAGGACCAACAACCAAAAATCAGAGCTGGTCTGAAATTTTATCCAGATTGAGACACATTGACTCAAGTGGGGTTGAAAATACTTGCCACATGCTACTGGGTCTCTTTACATGGAAAGGTGCATAAGGGAAAAACAGACTTTGTAATGTGGTGTGTGGACAGAATAAAATATCAGCTGGAGCGCATCAGAAACCTTTTTCTTGTGGTGTACAGTCTGCTCTTCACGGTAACTTTATGGCAGTTGCATATTGTCTCAGAATTACAATATGTTCTTAAGTTGTTATGATTACTTATAATTTTTTTTGTTTGTTTTGTTTTTTGTTTGTTTTTAAAGGAAAAGCACTCCCCCTACCACAAAAGGGAATTCCATATTGTGCTCCCCAAAAAGCATCTATAAACTCCAAACCAAGACACAGTTCTTGGGCACAATTTTGAAGATGTGAATCCACACAGAACACAGTCATTATCCCATATGTAATCTTGACAGGTGATTTTTTTTTTTTTAATAACATCAGGAAAAAATGTAAGTTTCAAAAAAAAAAAGAAAAAAAATAACCAATCAACCAAAAAAGAATGCTAAGATGTAAGTTCATGTCAAGTATACTCACTTTCTGGAGAGCTTCCTGCTGTTCTGGTGTGAGGGGAGGAAGCCCCAGCTTAGCTGCTGTGCTTTGTCCATTTTCCATCTTAATGGACTCTGTACCCTAAGGAAATAGAAACACACTCATGGAAAAGCCATTCTCACAAATCTGACCCATTTCTTCATTCCCAGAAACTCAACACACTTGTCACAGTCTTAGGAAGACTTTTTAGCCAACTATTATTAACTCGTGAAAAATTGTTCTTTAATATTATAGCCACTTCCCATGGGAGAGCTATTCCACCAACTGTACAAACTGATGAACAGGTCGGATACTTAACCTAGAGTTCCCTTAACAAATGTTCAGTGAAGAAAAATGCAATAAATATAAGCCTTCGCTTATATCATCTCCATCCTACATCTCAGTAGTTAAATTCTATCAGATGTAACTGTATATTCTCGTTCCATCTCTTCCCATACCAGTTTGTAACCCCTGATTTCTCAAGTTCTCTTTTTAAATTTTCTCTTAAAGTTTTCAAATTTCACACACTGTTCTAGGTACTGAGTCACAAAAAACATTCCCATACCCGGTATGATGCATATTACCTGCACATGCAGATATCCAAACCCAACATTAGAGCAGACCTAGAAAGAAGCTTCTGGGCCACTGGGCTAATTTTTTGTGTGATTTCATAGATGTACACGCAACTAACAAACCTCAGCCTTCTTTGGGTCTTAGGTGCTCTACTGACTTCTTTGCCTCATGCTTGTGCTTTACAATGAAGTTCCTTCCTGTGAAATAACTGCTCAATTATTCCTACCACATTAAGTAACACTAAGTTTCTCTGAAGTATATACATCAAACTGGGTTTGGTTGAAGTGATTCAACAGCTTGTGTCTTTCTGGTAAGCATCTACCAACTTGTATCCTTAAGGAATTATTCTTTAGTGGCCCAAACACAGTCACATAACTGATAGTCAACGTAAAGGTGAGGTTATCAATAAAAGCCTGTTAAGATATATCTCAGTTCTCCAGTTAAAAAGAAAACAAACAAAAACACTAAATACTCTCTAACAAGAACAAACCAAAAAAAAATAAAAAGGATCAGACCCATTCAGACAGCAAAACAAGAACAGCTTTCCTGACACGGCAACAAAGCTGTCACATGGGGAAAAAAATAGTACCAAAGTAGTTGGCATTTTAGCAGAAGAACAGCAAGTATTCCTGCTCATTTGGTTCCCATCCATTCAAAACAGAACATTGGCTCACAGCACTCACTAGTGAGTTTTCCTGCAGGCACAAATGCTTTTTAAAGACCACTGATCTTCTCCAGGAAAAAAAAAAAGAAAAAACACCACACAATTCACTGGAACATCAAGAGCCTACAAATATAACACCAAAACAGAGAACAACAAAAAGCTGTTCTAGTGTACAGCCAATGCCTCAGGGAAGAAAAACGCAGTCTTTCGGAAGCAGAAGCTCCTGCATCACGTCTGCACACAAACTGCACGTTTCATTGCATCTTCTTTACCCTACCACGAGGCAAAGGGGAACACACGTTCCTGAACAGACAAGCTGCTGCTACAACTCTCAGCACGAGACGACAGAACTGTCAGCTAAGCTTCGTGATAGCAGAGTGCTTCAGGTCTGAGCACACACCTCAGTGAGGAGGGCCTTGTGCTGTACACCTGACTGCTCAAGACAACACCAGCACGGTTCCCTCACTGTGTCTGCCACGGTAACAGTACAGCACAGGCCAGTTAGCTGTTTCCTCCAGAAACACAACTGCATTGACGGTCCTGTTTTTCACTTACATTTTCTGATTTGTTTTATTTACTGATAAAAGCAGAATGTTCAGCTTTTGCCAGGGAAGAAAACTACAAAATAGCTGTAAGATATTTTGAGCAGGTAGATTCCTTCTGTAAGTGATAGATACCACCTGAATATAAGTGAAGCTCAAGCACATTCACAGTATTCTCAATATAGGGAAATAATTTGTTATTTTCATTGAAATTTAGAAACAAAACAATGTCAAGCTCAAGAAGTAAACAGCAGAAGAGGTGAGAGAATAAATATCTTATGCATTCTCAGAAGACATTGTAGAGGCACAGACTCAATCTGGTAATAATCTTTTTAGTCCTCCCACTAAAAAGGAGTTAAATAAGCCCTCCTCCTCCCCCCAAAAAATTCAAGGCCTCCTAAGCTGCCTGCTTTGTCTACAGTAACTGCAAGCTCCCCCTGTAAGAACAGAAGCTTAGATGTGACAACCTTTAAATATCACAACCACCACGTACCTGCCATGAGGACTGTGATCCCCAGCTGTATTTTTTGGCCCATTTGCTCCTGTTGCTCATGCACTGGAGTCATGACCATGGTATTTATTACCTTCTACACCACCACCCTCGTCCGACACTCCTCCCAGATGTTAGAGGGACCGCACCTACTCCTCCCCTGAGGCAGGGCTGCCACTAATCCTTTCCCACAGCTGATGTGGGGGATGCCTGATGCTAAATGCTGCTTAGTCAGCTCATTAACTAAACTTACTTTCCTCTCCAGGTACAAAATGAGGTCACATTCCTTTTAAGAAAGGAAACCCTAATTAGTGCATGCAGGAAAAGGCTACCTTACAACCTGCCACAGCACATACAGTCAGTTTGCTTTCCCTAATACACACACTGCTTTTTATGTTCTAACTTACTAAATGCCACATTTGCCATCACATTATCTAGCCATTCTTTATCTTGAAATCCTCTGGCAATTCATTTACCTTAATGGCTCACAGCCAGGGGAGGTTCAGAATAAGTATCAGGAAAAACTACTTGGCCAAGAGGGCAGTTAAGTCACTGGAACAGGCTTCTTAGAAGTAGTTGATACACCATTCCTGACCATGCTTGAAAGGCATTTAGATAAAGTTCTTAATGATGTGTTTTAACTTTAGGTTGGCCCTGAAGTAGTCTGAGATGGACGTGATCTTTGTCGGTCCCTTCCAACAGGAACTATTTTATTCTACTCTAAAATGACAGCAACTGAAGCATCCTATTGGACTAGAGATTTCTTCTGACGAGATGAACTGTGTTCGTTTTCCCAACAGAATCTTGCCCATTTCTTGTACAGAACTGGTCCATCACTGCTTCAAGTGAACACTGCCCATAGGGGAACTGCTTTTCTACAGGATCACTGCAACAGAGGAAGAACCAAGAGCGTGACTACAGCACAATGGTCCCCCTGCTGCAGGCACCCATTCCAGAGTCTGAACCTGCCTTTGTTGTTCACCTGCGTTCTGTCTGTATCATCCATTTAAATGATGACACTCTCCCAACTCAGTGTTCGCAGCCAACCACTTAACATACTAGAATGGATAAATACCCTTATCTGTTCAGTAGCAGATACATGTTAGGCTGAACGGACTTGTGCCTGTGAAATGGTATCAGTATATAAGTTATCATGGGGAAAACCTAAGCTAATAGCAGAAAGCAAAAATTTAAGTACATCCTTTACTCACTGCAGTTTCTCCAAGATTAGCCCGTTTGTCTCAAGTCCATCAACAACCCATCTGCCTCCTACCAGGCTACAATGCTTTCTGTGTTCTTTATTAAGGGCAAGGAGTAGGACCTCACCTCCCTTAAAAGCAAACAAAACCACAGGATGAGTTTGATGATGTTCAGAGATATACAGCCTAGATCATTCTTAATCTCTATTTTATAGGATCAGTTCAAACTTCTGTTTGTGTCAGTCTCAAGTTTACCATGAGGAGTTTGAGAGCATTTTAAAGGAACCATGAACACTGAAGCAGAAGCCAAATAAACCCTCCCAATGTAAAAATCTGTTCCACAAGCATCTGAATGCAGTGTTCTAGGGTTGCAGTTACTTCACTGGTTCCTATAGATTGAACTTCAGAGCTGCTTTAAATAACCCACAAGGTCCTGAAGAGAATCAAAGCGCAACCTGATACATGAATCAAAACAGAGATGCTTGGAACCATTTTATGCTTGCAAACTGGGAAACTCAAGTACACAATACTGATCGAAAGATAGTATTGCATAGTCCAGTTGTAGTCCCAAAGCTGGGGAAAAAGAACAAACAAACCAACAAGGAAACCTTGAAGAAAACAGGGAGACCTTTGTGTGGATTCCAACTCTGTACTTATTGTCACAGCGCACCAGGCATGAACCTACGGACAACACAGTCAAATTGAAAATAATCAGCAAAGCAATAAGGTAATGGTGACCTGTTTGATGCAGGAAGGCTGTATCATCTCAGAGATTAACTCTGATTGTGGAACACTGAAAAAAAAAAATTAAAAGTCATCCTGTTTCTTAACTAACAGGCTAAAAAAAAAAAAAAAAGTCTACCCAGCTCTCTAGGGGCCCTTTCCCATTTCTTTACATTGTCTGTATGTTACCGTACAGTCACCTCCTGGAACTTCCTGAGTTTCCTTAGGGAAGGCACCTTTTCTACTGCTATTTCTGTTTCCCCTCAGCTCTTAACTGAGTGATTGCAATGTAGGAGTAATAAGATACGGGACAAGCAAAACAGTGGAAGGCATATCGAGTTTAACAATTCACAACAGAAAAAGCTATTCCAGTGACCACATTTTAGTATGATTCATAAAGGAGAGACTATTATATATCTACATTTAATGTAATTTTAACATTTGAGCTCACTAAAAGGCATAGCTTCTGAATACTGGTTGATAACATCCAACTCCCAACACAGAGGGAATAATCAAAACTAAGGACGACAAATTGATCTAGGAGTCAAGAGAGTATTCAAGAAGCTAGACCCAGACACTACCTAACTGGTTGGTTCCCAGCTCTTTGCCATCAAATATCCCTCTGAAAAGAGACCAAAAGATACACAGATACACGTGCCTACCCCGATCAATGGTACAGCTGTAATGAAAGCTTACCACCACATACCTTTTAACACAGAGTTTCTTCAAGGAAGATTACTAACCTCTCTGTTACTCCAGAGTATTTGAAAAGCGACAGATGATATAAAATGATCCCAATCTCTATCGCCAGTCACAGTAAATTGAGACTATCACTTCTCTCTTTCCAGGCACAGTAGGGTAATACCACTAACGAGAAAAGGCTTGGCACAATTAATTTGAATCTGCTAAGCAGCAGCATAAGAGTAACTGTTGGTGCTTTATACTAACACCGGCCACCTTGAAAACTACCTTATTTAAACACATGGAAACAGGAGGGAACAAGAAAAACGCATGAGTTGACAACAGAAGCAGAAGAATGCGAGCTTCCTTTAAAATAGAAATAAATAGAAACTGTATACCTGGTGCTATGAACATTGCTTCTGAGCGTTGCTTGGCCCTTTAAGGTGGTTTGAACTCCAAGAGTTCAGGCACATTCGTTGGAAATTTATTACATGGCTGAGAATTTCTCTGAAGTATAAACACACACAAGAGAAAAAGAAAAATACAGAATCTTGTTTATTTTAGGAACCATAACAAGCAAACAACACAAAAGATTAAATAAGACAGAAGTGGAAAAAGGACTGATGATATTTTAGGAGTCATTAACAAACAGAAGCTTCACCTAGAAATACCTGGCCAGTATAATCAGTTTACTCCTTGCTCTATTACTTGCACCAGTGCTTGGGAACCTGCATTCACCTGAACGTTTTCGTACTGCAACACCCCATGCCAGCAGTGAAGTTGGAAGAAGCATCAGCTGAGTGCCTTGGCAAAGGCAGTATTTTTCTGAAAAATAAGCCTGGTGGGCGAATAAAAAGTCCTCCGTCATGTACATAAAACATTTAAGGATTTTGCCCCTAACTACTATTTAAACTTGTAGATTCAGCTCTAAGTTCCGTAACTTCCCAAGTCTTTCTCTGCACTGTGACTTTCTGCTATTCCCAAACTACTTTAGTAACTCCTACTTTTCACCACTTTTAGACCACTTCGCTCAGATGGAAGCAGCAGCAGTGCTAGTTTCCATTACTGTAAGCGTGTGCAACAAATGTGCTACCGACAGGGAGAGCACAGGGCACGTACAAGTTTTTTGTCAATGCTACCAGATGCGCTACACACAGAACAGGCACATATTTAAACCTTTCAAAATGTCACCTTTATAGCATCTCATGACCAAAGTGCTTACATAAACATGTGTAAACAACATCTCTTTCCTTTAGATGAAAAAGGCAATTAAATGTCACTAATGCCGCCAGTAGCATATTCAGTTCTGCCTGAGCACCAAATTCTACTGAAGTAAAACTGTGGAAAACATGAAAAGTCTTAAAAATACATGCATAAAAATGAACTACATACTCCCCCAAAAAAACAATTCCTTCTGATGCTTTTTCATTTGAGAGATTCTTTCTGATGCCTTGCATTTGATAGAACTATTCTCAGCTCCACCAGAACTGAGAAAAAAATACCTTCTGGATGTTACCTGCACATGCAGAATGCTCTGCACAGTCCCGTACCTGTCACGGAACCCAGAAATCACAACGCATCTCAATATTTGGCTCTCAGAGGAAGCAAACTGCAGTTTCTGACAATCTACAACACAGTGCTAAAACGAATTATGACATACACAATCTGATTTCTCTTGACTACAAACAGGACAGTAAGACAAGCCAATACACTCATCCTTTCCTAAAGGAAACACTGCTTTCCCTGACCATCATCTCACCTCCTTGTCAACAAATCAACAACTGTTCAATGAAGCTGACAATTTGTCATTCAGCAGCAGCAAGAAGTTCAACAACAGAAAATGCTGGGTTCTGCACCTGGGTTGGAACACTGCCGGACACAGGCCTGGACAGGGAGACGCGTGGCCAGAGAGCAGCAGTGCAGAAAGGGATGTGGGGGTGCTGGTGACAGCAGGCGCGATGTGAGCCAGCTGAGTGCTCCAGCAGCCAAGAGGGCAAAGCACATTTTGGGATGCAATAGACACAGCACAGCCAGCTGGTCAAAAGAGATGATTGTCCCACTATATTCAGCATTGGCATCACCTCAAAAGCTGTGTGCACTTCTGGGTTCCATAATATAAAAATGTTGTTAAGGTCCTTAACACCACGGAGAAGAGGGCAACAAAGCTGGTAAAAGGGCTGGAATGCATGTCCTGTGAGGACACTTGGGTTGTCTAGTCTGGAGAAAAGAATGCTAAGAGGCAACCTCATTGCTTCCTGCAGCTTCCCGAGGAACTGAAATGGAGAGGGAGGTGTTGGTTCTTCTCCCTGGTAACAGATGATAAAATGTGAGGAAATGGAACAGAGCTGTGCTAGGGGAGGTTCAGACTGGACATTTGGAAAGAAATCTTTATTGGGAGGATGGTTGAACCCTAGGACAGGCTTCCTTCCTAGAGGCAGTTAATGCCCCACGCCTGTCCATGTCCCAGAGGCATTTGTACAGTGCCCTTGGTACCTCACTCTACCTCTGGTTAGCCCTGACGTGCTCAAGCAGTTGGACTGGCTGATCTCTGCAGGTCCCTTCCAACTGAACTATGCTATTCCAAGTCCTTCAGCTGCTAAGTGCAGCTGTAGAGCTCGCACGTAGCTTCAACATGCACGCTGGGATCCCCTGCACTGCAAGTTCTACAAGACCCACCGCTGGGTGCGCCTCTCTCCTAGTGCCAGGCAGAGCGGGCAGTCACTGCACACAAACACACCCCAAAATTAGTTCTCAGGTCTGTTTAACCACCTTGACGAGAGGTATTCACACAAAATTTGCCTTAGCCTCACAAAAATACAAACAGATATACTTTTCACAAATCAGTTAACAGAGAAACCCAGAATAACAACATCAGTGCTTCGGAACTGCACAGAACACCCAAGTGAACTTAATTTCGGCTGATAAAACATGCTGTCACTGAACTGCCCAACACAGAACATGCATGCCTCCTACGGGAAAGGACCAATTATCTAGCAGAGCTGTGGTTTTTAGACTGTAAAAAAGAATGACAGGTAAGCAATTGCACGAGTATATGGAGTGATGGCAGAAAGGTCTAATTAAACTTCTGAACACTCAGCAATAACGTGGCTGTGGTTTTATCCTTGTAAGTGGAGCTGGTGAGACAGAATTGCAGTACCCATTTTTTGGTGTTTATGTATTTAATGAACATCAAGAGTACCAAAAGATCGTAGGAAAAAACAGAAGTGATGCAAAAAAAACCCTCAAAATCAAAAAATCAGGTAATTACCAAAATTGCAAGCACTGTTTATCATTCTGAACTACCACCACAGTGGGTGAGGAGACCACCGAGCTTTCAAGGAGCATTTACAATGAAATCGTACCAAGAACCAGTACCAAAGCTACAACACAAAACACTCACAGTACTGCTACCAAAAGCAGTGGCACCAAATGTTTCTGACACTAAAATGGGTTAAAATACAAGTTTCTTCAGCAAGACGTTAATTATTTAAACAGTTATAACCATGTGACTCCTTTTCTACTGCAACAAGGTACCAACTAAATTACTGAATAAATTAAACCAAAATTGCATTAAATATTGATTACACCTTTATAAGAACTATGCATTTATTGCCCACTGTCCCCACAGGTGGCACACACAGTCCACTCTACGGTCCCCAGAAGGGGACAGGAGGCATTAGGTGCTGCACGCCCTCATCTCATACGCACACACTGCTCAGCCTGACTGACTGGGCATGCGGACAGTATCAAGAAGGGAAAATAAAAGTTGTTGCAGCTATGGTGTCAGGAGGAAGAGAGCCTGCCATGCCGGAAATCTGCCTGTATTGCAGTAACGCTGCGGATAACAGAACCAGGAGCAGGCAGATGTAACCCAGGAGAGCAGCGGGGTGTGTCACAACATGCTGGGCAAGAAAATGCAGTAGTACGTATCTGTCATGCATATCAATATGCATCTTTCATTGTCATCAACAGCTTTAACAGTTCTATGATTTTATTCAGAAAATTAGCTGCAAGCAAAATCTAAGTTTACCAAACTCCAGAACTGTGCTGGGCTCCTCTTTATTGAAGTTACCTTGTCCTTAATTCTCAAGGTTTTCTAGATAGCCATCAGGATTTAAATTGTCCCTGAACAACAAGAAAGCGTTGCAGCCGTCCTGATAAAAGCAATCCCTGCAGAAGCACTAAAGATACTTTAGGGCAACTTTCTGCTCATATCACAGAGCAGCCTGTCCTCTCTCCAGCACGGACAGGAGATACAGGAGAGAGTGACACTAACACTGAACATGGCAGAAAAGATACCAGTGATCACACAAAAAGCACGTGCTGGGACATCTGAATTCTTCATTTTAAGGACCATTAGTCAGGTTTTTTATTTTTTTTTTATAAGCACAAGGTAAAACACACAAGGCACAAATCCTGATGAGCTAACACATGACACTGGATGTTCAGATCCAGTTTATTTCCAGTAAGATCAGAACAGAACTCACATAAAAACACACAGATTATTAAAAAAATGACTTGGAAGTGCTTTAATTCAATGCGTGAGCCTGACAAGAGCAAGTGCTCTATTTAAGATGTTTAACAGTTCTGAAGTTCAAAATAAACTTTATTCCACCAAAAATGAACCCATCATGAATAAAAGCATTCAGCACTCTGGCAAGCCAGTATGCTTGTTCCTGAAAGGGGAGAGTAGAAAAGCAAGCCATTAAGAAACATCCCGCTGTGTCCCACCAGTAGTCCCTCTGGCCCCCTTAACAGCAGATGATATCTGCAGGGAGCGTGAGAGCCTGGCCACCTGCTTTGTAGTTTCCCAGCATCCACAATCATCGTACTACAGGTCTCCTTCCCTAGCAGCCTGACACCTAAGAGGTTACCTATTTTCATTTTGCACGATTCCATACGCTACTCTGTATTTCACTAAGAATAAAAAGGACTAGGATGAGGAATGCTGAATAACGCCCTACTGAACTACTTAATTTCTACGATTTACGACTAACTCACACAGAAAACAAGTCAGTCTCTGAAAGGAGACTATTCTGGTGTCTTACAACATTCGTGGCCACTTCAGCAGAAGTCTAAAGAACCACCTGAAAACACAATGAACTCTCAGGAAAGTCGATAACGTTGGGCTCATTTCATGAATAGGTAAAATAAACAACAGCAAATATAAAAATAACCAACAGGCACCGGACATCACTTCCCTTTAGTCAAGGAAAGTAACCCACCGCTCACATTTTAACCTCGGCGCTGAACACTGCAGAAGAGAAATTCCCAATCAAAGTCTCTTAATAAGCCCCACCACCTACCTGGACCTGCTCAAACACGCAGGGTCGTGAAACCATCACACGAACCGGCCCGCGCGCACCTCAGCACGGGGAAAGCCCGGGCCCCACCCCAAACCCCAAACCCCGCCACAGCCCGGGCGCCGCTCGCCCTGCCCAGCACGCGGCACGGCGGGCCCGTGAGGAGCCCGTGAGGAAGGCGGCCTCGGGGAGCGGGAGGCCGCCCGCAAGGAGGCCCGGCGGCACCGAGCGCACCCGGCCCGCCCCCGCCGGCCCGGGAGAGCCGCGGGCGCACCCGGCGGAGGCCTGCACGGTCGGCGCCCCCCCGAGGGCTCGGGGCCGGGCCAATGCCGCCCGCCCCGCAGCGCGGCGCCGCCACTCACCAGGGAGATGGTGGTCGTGGCCGCCATCTTGTCCACCCCGTCGGCAGGGAGCGCGGCGCTCTCGCGACAGCTTCAGGGCGCGCGCGGAGAGGCGAGCTCTCGCGAGCGCTCTGAGGCAAGCGGCGGGAGGAGGTCTCGCGAGAGTTCCGGGGAGCGGCGTGACGGGGGGCGGGGCTGGCGGCGGGGCCCGGTCCCGTCATGGCCCCGTCACGGCCCCGGGCCTCGCCCCCCCCCTCGCTTCGTGCCGCGTCCCGGGCCCGGCGGGGAGGCCCTGGCGCACCAGGGGTGCTCCCGCTCCTTGGTGCCTCCGGCAGCGGGACTGGCGCTGCTCGGGACACCGCGCGGAGGCGCCGGGAGCCGAGCCCCGCCCGTCCCCAGGGGGCCCTCGGTGTCCCGAACCCCCGGCGGGGGGGGCCCCGTGTCGCGATCCGAGCCCAGCCCTGCCCCGCTCCGCGCTGCTCCCGGCTCTGCCGTGCGGATTGAAATACACGGGAAAGGCCGGGAGCAGGGCAGGTGGTGCTGTCACGGCTGTTCTCCAAAGGAAGGCCTGCAGCAAGGGACAGGCGTGTTGTTAGCGCTGCGCTTCGTTATTTAACGGGGCATGAGAATGACCCGGCCTGCTGGCCGTGCTACGAACCAGGCAGAAGGGTATGGAAACAGCTCTGAGAAGTTTGCAGGTTCTGGAAATCTGACTGATAAAAGATTTAGAAAGCTAAAAGCAGGAAAGCTCACCAAAAGCCATTGAGGGATAACTTAATATCTAAGTACTCTTATGATGATAAATCTTGCACTGCAAAAGTTCCTTTATCTAGCAGATAAAGGTACAATGTCTGAATTTGGACATAAAAACGTGAAACATATTTCTAATCTGAATTTAAGTGACTGACGTTAACCACTGGAAAACATTAATTATTGAGACACAGTGGATTCCTACATTATGCAATTTTTAAAGACTAGATACTGTACTAAAAGATGTGCAGTTTCACATCTATAACATACGGGACTGATGAGCTGATGAGACTTGCCCGGCTGTGTCTGAGGACACATCTCCTTTCTTGTCTGACTTGCAAATGTGAGGGCAGGATTTCCACTCTTGTGCTGGTGCCAGTTTTGCTAAGAAGGCCATGCCCATCGTGCTGAACACCAAGCTGACTGTGAGCCAGCAATCACAGAATCACACAATCATTAAGGTTGGAAAAGCCCTCCAGGATCATCTGGTCCAACCACCCCCCTATCACCAATGTCACCCACTAAACCATGTCCCCAAGCACCACGTCCAACCTCTCCTTGAACACCCCCAGGGACGGTGACTCCACCACCTCCCTGGGCAACCCGTCCCAACGCCTGACTGCTCTTTCTGAGAAGAAATTTCTCATTTCCCACCTGAACCTCCCCTGCCACAACTTGAGGCCATTCCCTCTAGTCCTATTGGCAGTTATCTGTGAGAAAAGGCAGACCCACACCTCTCAGGTAGGTGTAGAGAGCAATAAGGTCTCCCCTGAGTCTCCTCTTCTCCAGGCTAAACAACCCCAGTTCCCTCAGCCGCTCCTCAAAGGACTCGTGTTCTAGAATGTGCTCTTGCAATGTGCTCTTACAGCAGAGAAGCCCAATGGTATCCTGGGCTGCACCAGGGAAAGCCTTGCCAGCTGGCTGAGGGAAGATCCTTCCTCTGCTCCGTGCTGGTGAGGCCACACCTGGAGTGCTGAACCCCCTGCTGGGCTCCCAGTGACAAGACAGAGATGGACTTATTGGAGTGAGTCTGGTGCAGTCACCAAGATGGGGAAGGGACTGAAGCATCTGTTGGAGGAGAGGTGGAGAGCGGGGGCTGCTCAGCCTGGAGAGGCTTGCAGAGGCTCAAAGTGTACAAATGCCTGATTAGAGGCTGAAGAAGCTGGAGCCATGCCCTCCTCAGGAGATCCCAGTGTCAGGACAAGAGACAAGGGGCCCAAACTGAAAAATGGGAAATTCCCTTTGAACACAGGAAGCCACTTTTCTCCAGTGAGGCTGGCTGAACACTGGCACAGGCTGCTGAGAGAAGCTGCGGTGTCTCTGTCCATGGCAATACTCCAACCTGACTGGACATGGTCCTGGGTGACCCAGCTTGAGCAAGGGGCTTTGGGCTGGAAGACTGCTGAGGGTGGAAGGGACCTCCTGGGATCTTGAGTGGTCCCTGCCAACCTTGGCTCTTCTGTGATTCTATGTCTACAGCCTGTCACGTATTCAGAACATCCAACAATAGCTGGTTAATGAACTCCTAACTGCTGAGTACATCATGGCCAGTAGGAGGGGGAACCATCACTCAAACTGAGGTAGATAACAATGTTAAACAATTAAATCAGGTGAAATGTGATAAAGAAGAGCTAATGAGCTCATCAGGGAAATGAAGGGACTGGTATAGGAAGGAATTCTCAGTTTTCAAAGGCAAGTGCAAGCTTGTTCTGGAGGAGCAATTTTTGAATCATGCAGCTGAATGATGTTTCTCTACTGGATTCCTTCTCTACCCGATTTACCTGATTCTGTGGGTAAGTCTGTTGAACACAAGGAAGCTATTTTAACTGTAAGAGTGACTAAGAAATTATTGAGTGTTTTGCTCAGTGGATCAGCTCCTCTGATGAGATAAGCTGCTTTCAATGGCTTTATTGATTTGTCAGTTTCTGTAAAGTTGGCACAGCGCAGCACAACTGGGAAAACACAGCACAATTTGACAGCTCAGCGTAGCATCGTAGCATGGCAAACCCAGCCCAGTGTAATACAGTTGGTGCAACACCGCAAAGCGTAATGCAGGCATGGAGGACCTGGCACAGCACAGCACAGCAGCACAGCGTGAGGCCGCTGGCACCACACGGCACAACGTGAACGGCATGGAGCAGCACTGCATAGCTCTTGCTACACAAAGAATTCCTGTTTGCAATTTTCACCAATTGAGCCTGACATGCACTGCAGCTAAGATTGCCCCTTTCTCCACACTAATGACAGAAGTTACAAATACCCTAGGAGAAACGGGAGGAAGAGACATCAGGGGTTTCCCCCTTAAGATGTCATGAGATTTTGGAAGGCCTAAGACAAACAGGAGAATGACAAGGGTTTGTTCAGCACCAGTGGCGTTTCCACGTTTTTGACATGTTAGGATCCAGCTGGTAGATTTGGATTTCTGGAATCTTCTCCTGCCATGTCAAGTCCAGCTCACAAAGTCCACTCTTCAGCTTACACCAAAGTGTGCAATTCTAATTACAAGGCATCACAGTGTTTTATCTGTGCTGGAGAAATCAAAACAGGAATAACTGGGTATAAAGAACAGAATGTGGCAGATTGGAAACTGCACCAGAGCTTTCCAATCCTGCTCCTCTCCTCTCTTCTGCATGTATCACCAGCTGGCAAAGAGGAAAAATTAAAATAGCTTTGGGACCTGCAGTGAGAAAAGCTTATAATTCCCAGAGGCAAATTTATCAGTTTGGGGAAGTCTTGCAGCAGCTTTGTATCTTCACAAATACCATCAGCAAGGGATTGAAGAAGTGCTACCGCACTCCCTCACACCTCAACTCCCTCTGGCTTACTGCTTCATGTCTGGGGGCCAGAGCACATACTCGTGCACTGGCCATCCCGTATTTGCTGGTTACTCCTCCACTTGCTGTTGTCTTTCCACGCCACAGCTAAGGCATACACCTCTCATGGACTGCAAAGATTCAGTCTGGAGCGAGTGGTCTGGTCGGTCCCGCTGGAGGAGGTTTGGTCAGAAGCCCTGCAGTCTTCTCGTCTGGTGTGCTGCCTGTCCCTGTGACACAGGAGGCCCTGCTGTCCCAGACTGCAGCAAAGCGACTCACAAGGGAGGAGACCGGTATTTGTGGAAGGCATTTTCCAGGAAGTTAGCCAGCTTTTCACAGTCGTCCTAAAATAAGGGGAAAAGCAAGCCAACAGATTAATTTGGCTTGGTACCTTGGATATCTCCTTCCTTACATGATTGTGTATATTCCTTCCTTACATGATTCCATCTCAAGTCACCAGATTTTGTATCTGAGGTTTGATATGGGAAGAGAACAACTCACAAGCAGTTCTGGAACATACCACTACTAATTATTGTATTTACTGAATTACACCAAATGACCAACCAAGAATGGAACCTTATTGTGTCAGGTGCTGCACAAAGGCAAAAGTCAGTTCTTTGGAGTGTCCAATCTGAAGGAAAAAAAACAGGTCCAGCTTTTTTTGTTTAATTTAATTTCAACTTAACTAACTTACCACTGGATCTAAAGTTATTTCCTATGGCTACCTGTTTTTATAGTATCCTTATTGCTAATTAAAATAATTTAAAAAATGGTATCACTCTTTGTTGGTTTGGCAACTATTTTGTGCAGAAATCTTTTTTTCTAACACATTCAGGAGTAGTTGTTTTATAACACAATTAGAATGTTTATTCATTAAGAATTACTGAAATACATAATGATATGTAAAGGATGCAAAACACCCACATCTTGTGTCACAAAGGGTTTTGGGAACTGTCAGAAACTAACACAAAATTCTTACTCGAAAAAAAAAAAAAAAGTGACTGTTTTCTCATTGCTTAGAGGCACTCTCCTGTCCCTATTGTTGCTAAATTACTACCTTTCTTTTAAGAAAAAACTTGGATTTTGAAGACAAGATTTGTAAGGCATAGATGGTATCTTTTAGACAAACCACTCTTACAGCTGGAAAAGCAAATGAGCATTTGGGTACACAAGTCCTTCAGATTAGAAACAAGCAGCATACTTCCAAGCTAAATACAAGCTCAGGACATTTGCTCAGTTTAGCAAGATATATATCAGTTACACCATCTGAGAGAAAAGGTAGTCACTACCTGTGGAGTTAAAAAGACGTTAGAGAGGGAAAGACGTTTTAAAAGGAGATTATCTCCTAGGAGAAAGAAAGAGAAAGGTAATTTGCAGTCTGGAACACAGATCAGTGAAGTATATTCTACAGTTCTAGAATGCCCCGAATGCCATGTATTTTCCAGAGCACAGGAGAAAGCACCCCACTGTTTCAGTGCCAAGCTGCACAATCACCATGCTCAGATGAAGAAAGGAAGAAAATCTAAATGTGCTTTTTCTCAGGTGTACTCACATATATTTTTCATTCAGTGAAGCTGACCCCTTCCTTGTCTAATGTCAGCATCCAGAATGAGGAATTCTCCAAAACTTTGCCTACAGCCCCAGAATTCCTAACTTATACAAAATAAAAATAGATATATTTTTAATTCTCTCTCCATGCTGCCTTTCCTTGAGACTATTATGCTGTTGGAATGACAGGGCAGTTCTGCATTCTCACTTGGAACTGTCTGTAAACGCCAAGGGAGAGCCTGGAAGTGCAATGTTGGGGTAGGTCACTTCTTCTGGCAGGCAGAAATTTGCAAAGGGACGTAAGAGCAGCTGTCTGCACAACACAGACTACCAGAGCAGTTTCTCTGGGAGATAGGAGGTGGCCTTGACTTCCTTTCCCATCACTCTGGTTTTCACATTCAAAATCAGCGTAAGGTTGATGTAATTCGTGTTGTGACCCTGCCACCACAATACAGCTGACCCTTCATGCCCAACAGGATGGGCAAAGTATGGAGGGGGGGGAAAAAAAAGTGTCACTCACTGCAAAGGGAATTAGCACAGCATGGAGCTGCAGGCTGAGCATTGTGACTGCTCCTGGCTTCCAGGCAGGGAATGGAGGAGCTCCTACTCCTCTGAAGCATGAAGTGTCGTATGGATTTGGGGACTGCTGTGGCAGTGCTGTGCATGCACAGCTGAGATGGCAAGGAATGGCAGCAGGCTTACCTCGTGGATGAATCCATAATGCACCAGCTCTGTGGCTAAGTCCTTGGAGTTATCAGCTGCAGAGAGGAGGAACAGTGAGAACATGAACGTTCATGCACCTCAGTTTCTCTTCTACTCATAAAGCACACCTATTCAAACTCACAGCACACCCGCATTATGCTTCATTATGCTTCAGGGGTATCTGCAGTGTATTTCTGGCTGGCTAGGTAATTTCTAAGTAATCCTGGGGCAAATAAAGTACAGCAGTGAGAAAGGAATTAAAGCAGAACAAAGCACCAGTCAGGAACAAGCTCCAGCCCCAAATCACACAAAGCACAATAGTATTGGCAATGTGTCACGTTGAGATCTTTTGCTTGTTTTGGCTCAGCATGAAAAGAAAGCAGGCCACTACCTGTAGGCAGAAAAACACAAGGAGCTGGTGAAGCAGCAACTCCCAAGCATTAGTTCCCAAGCTTTATATTTTGGCTGTAAGGCAGTCAATGGGCTCTAGCTGCACAGCTTCCATAGGACTTCTGCATGTTTTAGGAAGGAGCTGCTGTGTTGGACCCACTCCAAGGAGAAGCACCCTTCCCCAGAGCCACAGGACTCCCTTAGAGGACAAGTCACCTTTTCCTTTGAAAGGTATTACAGACTGCACCAGCGCTGGGGAATGAGGGTAGAATTCACTTACTCACTAGTATTTCCCTTGGAACTCCATGTCCCAAATTTCAGTCTTAAATGCATGCTCTTGATGGCTGCTCATTGGACTGCCAAAGTTCACTACTTGAGAGTGCAAGCTAGTACTACATGCCAGAGTGGATAAGAACAGGGGCCACATGTTTATTACGGTTGGTTCTGCTTTCCCAGCATGAGAAGGAAAGAAAAAATGACTTTAAGCACAGTCTGTGACTAACATACTCTGAGCCTGAACCTCACCAGGGCTACCAGGCAATAAATCTGCATTCAATACACAAAAAACAAGTAAACCTACTGGGCAGCAAGTCGTAGCTCAACTGTCGATGCAATTTGTCCTCCAAGATCAGCAGAAGAGTGAGCTGCAGAAAGAAGAGTGATCTTTACAAACACCAGTTTCTCTGTAAGAGACAATAGTGCTGGCTCTTCCATCAGCACTAGAAGCTGTTGGCAGGGGTGAGCAGAGAGGGTGTTGGTAACTGCTAACATGTTGGATGTCTTTGAGGGGTACTTTGAGTGTATTACAGAAATGTTCTCTAAGCAGTCACAGATCAGCTGCAACTGTTAAATTAGAAATAAGTAGAGTTAAAAGGTATCCAGACAAAGACATCAAGGACTACCATCCTGAAGCCAGGGGGCTCTGGTGGCTTCACTCTTCTTTGGGTTTCTTTTGTTGTAAAAAGACAAGAGTACATTCTTCAGGTACCACAGCAAACTAGCTGAGAAAAACTTTGTCACAGTTGGATGCCAGAGATGGGTACAGAGAGCAGGTCTTGCCCCAGTGCCTCGTGTGGAGTTGGTGGAGCTGAATACTTACATGCCACTGGGTCTTGTCTTCATTCAGCTCCATGTTACATTGCATTTGCACCACCTAGAAGAGGGCAAAGGAAATATCAGCCTGGACACAGCCCCTTCAGTTCCCCCAGGTCTGCTTTGCTTCTGCTCTCCAAGCATGACTCTCAAAATCCTATTTAAAACCTGTAATTCCAACTGCCAGCCTGATCTTTCCCCCGCCCACATTTCTAGGAATTGTCCAGGTGGAGCAGCTGAGGCACAATTTAGGCCAACATCCAGTTACAAACTGTCATCATCAGCTGGTGGAGAGGTGGGTAAGTGAGGAGTCCTGTGCAAGGTGCAGCTGTGGGATAGCTTTACAGCCAGGATGAATTATTCTGCTTCATTTCTCAGGCCTACGTGTAGGTTCCCCCTAGAATCTTGCCAAAACTCTTGGTTGCATTTTAGTATTGTACTTGTTCATGTCCCTGAGGGATGACCAATTCTTAAATCAGGCAAAAGTGCAAAACTGAAATCCCAAGTATTATTAAAGTGAAATACAGGGTTTCTTTTGGAAGCAGGACTGCATCACATCACCGACCATTCAAATGCGTTAAATAAACATGGATTTTTATTAATATGTTTGAGTTCCTATGAAGTAACAAAATGGTTCACACCAGAAGTCATCTTGTCTGGGTAAAAGAAAGAGGGACAGCATGCCATTCATCAACCCAGAAAACAGGAAAACTAGTGAGGAATCAACATCCATGTTGCAAGCAGATTCTATCAGGATTTCATATATATTCTTGATTTCAGGCCTATGCTCAGAGGAGAGTTATATGCTTATTCCTTTGTCTTGCCCAGTACCCCTCTATTACAACTCCTTGCTACAACAAATATCTCCAGGCATTTAACACTCTTCTCAGTTGGAAAACTTGCTGTCCTCTGACCTTTATCATCTCCAGGCCATCTCTTTCTCTTCTAAGAACTGGCCAACATGACTGCATGCCCAAGGTGGGTGCCCTTTCCTTTACACTGAATTATGCCAGCACACTGGCCATGCGCTCCTTTGTTTATGCACTGAATTACCCTGAGCTGCCCAGCATCTTCCACATATCATCAGAGAAGGCTCATGATGTCTGAGTGCATCGCTGCCACCTGTTCTCCATCTCTCTTTACTCATGATCAAAGAATCATCCAGGTGGGAAGGGACACCAGGAGGTCTCTAGTCTAACCCCCTACACAAAACAAGACTAACAGTGAATTCAGACCAGGCTGCCAAAAGCCCTGCCTGACTCAGTTTTGAAAACCTCCAAGGATGGAGATCCCATAACCTGTTTGTGCCCTGGTCCACTGTTTAACCATCCTCACCATGAAAAAAACAAAATTCCTTGGATCCACCCAGAATGTACCCATTTCAATCTGTCTCTTCTCCCAACGTGCACCTCTGCAGAGAGCCTGGCTCCTACACAAAGAGCATCCTCCATCTCCTACACAAAGAGCATGGCTTCCTCCATCTTCTCAGCAATCCCCCCACGGGTACGGGCAGGTTGCCATTAGGTGCTCCAAAGCCTTCCCTTTATGCAGAGCAAGCCCTGCTCCCCCAGCCTCTTCTCCCAGGACCAATGCTCCAGCCCAGCACTGTTTTGCTGGCCCTCCGTTGGACTTGTTCCAGTTTATCAATGCCTTTCTTCAGTGTCCAGATGCAGAATAATGACACCGTGCACATTTCTTTGCCCAACAACCCCACAGACACCTCATCCTAAATAGTTTTATTCACAATCTGCAACATTCAGATAGTTCTTAGCAGACAGAGAATGAAGAGTAGATGCCATTTTGGATGCTAAAGAAACCAGTGCTTTATGGAAGCACTGTGGGATTTCACCCTGACCTCCTGACTCACCTGACCACAGCAAAAAAAAACACATAGACTAAAAGGAGTAGCTGTACACCACACTAAAATGGACATTTCTATTCATCACCATCTCCTCTAGCCTGTATTTGCAGTTTTAATACAGCTCTAATATTTGGTTTTGGAGCACAGACACTGATTATTGTTAGAGAGGGCTGAGCTGTGAGTGTGTGCATGATCCACACGTCATCAACATCCTCTTTTATCTCTTCTCACTCTTGCTTCTCTTTCTCACCTCTTCTGCTTCTTACATCTCTTCTCAGCTAAATCACACTACACAGACAAGCTAGTAGTTTGTACACTCTCCTGTGAGAAGAAACACAGTACAACTGGTATAACCTAATTAAAAGGAGTATTTCCATAAAGGAATGGTGAAATATCACACTGCAGTGCATGTGAGAAGTCTAAAGAGGCTAGAAACTTTTTCACTTCAGTGTAAATTAACTGTTGTTAATGGTAACTTAAAGCACGTGATCTTGAATGTGCTGCAGCATCTCCTGGATGGAGGTAACTCCAAGGGCCTGCACCAGCAGCACAAACCCATCATGTGGCATCAGTTCACTCATTAATTTCAGCTGCTCTGGTCACGATGCAGAGCAGAAGTCCTGTGCTCTACTTGCCAGCTCTTTATTCCCTTCCTTGGGGCTGGCACAGCTGGGGTGGTAGGTACTTGGGTGGTAAGTTACCAGCTCACCCACGCTGCTAAAAATGAATTCTTCGTGGTAGAGCTATCTCTAGCCAGATCAGCCAGCTGACCTCACCTATTGCAGGAGTGCATACAGGGAAGTTGCCAGGGATGCGATAAGGACAGAGCTGTCTGATTCTTTGGCATGGTTGTCACAGTTAAACTAGCTCTGAAATTCAGGATTAGTACTTTTAGAGCTACTATCAGAGAGCTAAGGGTGATTCTAAGTGAATTTTTCTAGGAGAAAAAAATGTGAGCAAAAATGTGACTGAAATGCAAAACTATTTAAAAGCAAATTTTTCAGTGGGCCAAAAGTATGATCCCTAAGAAAGACGGAAGATAGGTAAAAGCTGGCCTTTGCCAGGGCCTCTGGCAAAGTAGGAGGTAAATCAGACTCTCAGGAAGGAAGGCAGCCTGGTTGCCTGCACTCTGCACCGTCCAGTTGCCTTTCCCTGCTTTCTCCACGCACATGCATAAGCTCCAGGTTCTGATGTTCACTCCATAGAATCACAGAGTGATTTAGGTTGGAAGAGACCTCCAAGATCACCCAGTCCAACCTCTGACCTAACACTAACAGTCCTCCGCTAAACCATATCCCTAAGCTCTACATCTAAACGTCTTTTAAAGACCTCCAGGGATGGTGACTCCACCACTTCCCTGGGCAGCCCATTCCAATGCCTCACAACCTTTTCAGTAAAGAATTTTTTCCTAATATCCAACCCAAACCTCCCCTGGTGCAACTTTACCTGTTCCCCCTCGTCCTGTCACCAGGCACGTGGGAGAACAGACCAACCCCCACCTTGCTACAGCCTCCTTTAAGGTACCTGTAGAGAGCGATAAGGTCGCCCCTGAGCCTCCTCTTCTCCAGGCTGAACAAGCCCAGCTCCCTCAGCCGCTCCTCGTAGGACTTGTTCTCCAGGCCCCTCACCAGCTTCATCGCCCTTCTCTGGACTCTTTCGAGCACCTCGATGTCCTTCTTGTAGTGAGGGGCCCAAAACTGAACACAGTACTCAAGGTGCGGCCTCACCAGAGCCGAGTACAGGGGGACGATCACCTCCCTAGTCCTGCTGGCCACACTGGTTCTGATACAAGCCAGGATGCCGTTGGCCTTCTTGGCCACCTGAGCACACTGCTGGCTCATATTCAGCCGACTGTCCACCATCACTCCCAGGTCCTTCTCTGCCAGGCAGCTCTCCAACCACTCATCTCCCAGCCTGTAGCTCTGCTTGGGGTTGTTGTGCCCCAGGTGGAGGACCCGGCAATTGGCCTTGTTGAACTTCATGCAGTTGACCTCAGCCCATCGGTGCAGCCTATCCAGATCCTCCTGCAGAGCTTTCCTACCCTTGAGCAGATCGACACACGCACCTAGCTTGGTGTCATCTGCAAACTTACTGAGGGTGCACTCAATGCCCTCGTCCAGATCACTGATGAAGATGTTAAAGAGGACCGGCCCCAGCACCGAGCCCTGGGGAACGCCACTAGTGACTGGCCTCCAACTGGATTTGACTCCATTCACCACAGCTTTTTGGGCCTGGCTATCCAGCCAGTTTTTAACCCAATGAATCATATGCCAGTCCAAGCCATGAGCAGCCAGTTTCTTGAGGAGAATGCTATGGGAAACAGTGTCAAAAGCCTTACTGACATCAAGGTAGACCACATCCACAGCCTTTCCCTCATCTACCAAGCACGTCACTTTGTCATTGAAGGAGATCAGGTTCATCAAGCAGGACCTCCTCTGATAGCCAGGACTGTTGATAAATGATGGAAAGCAGCTTGGTCAGCACTTCCAACAGTTCTCTCAGTACCCTCGGGTGGATCCCATCTGGCCCCATCAACTTGCGTACATCTACGTGCTGTAGGTCACCAACCATTTCCTTGTGGATTATGAGGGCCACATTCTGCTCTCCATCCCCTTCCACCAGCTCAGGGCGCTGGGTACCCAGAGAACAACTGCTCTTGCCGCCAAAGACTGAGGCAAAGAAGGCATTAAGCACCTCAGCCTTTTCCTCATCTCTTGTCACAAAGCTTCCCCCCATATCCAGTAAAGGATGGAGATTCTCCTTAGTCCTCCTTTTTGTGTTTATGTATTTTTAAAAACATTTCTTTATCTTTTTTTAACAGCAGTAGCCAGATTGAGCTCCAGATGAGCTTTGGCCTTTCTAATTTTGTCCCTGCGTAGCCTCGCAACATCCTTATAGTCCTCCTGAGTGGCCCGCCTTCTTTTCCAAAGGTCATAAACCCTCTTTTTCTTCCCATGCAGTGCCGCAGCCCCTCCTGCACAATCTACCTCGACAACTGCACAAGGGGTGCAGCAGGCATGGCACAGGACTGTCTGTGGGGGCTTGCTGAGCATCCTGCTGCTGCCTCCCAGAACAGAGTCTGCACTGCAGCCACGCTTGTTTGGGACTTGCAGGTTTGCCCAGCTGCAAGTTTTCATGAAATGTGTAGAAACTTAGCACCTTTGAGATCACTACTCCTTTGTCAATTTGAGCAAAAACTATGTATCTATTACAAGTATATAACAAATGCAAAGAGGGGAGAAGACATAAATGCTTAGGTTTACATTTATATTTCTCTAACATATCCAACTGAGCACCACAGCACTCAATCTAAAAATAAGCACTGAACACTATGAATAAAGCATAACTTAAGTGCACTGAAAGCTGATTCCCAGAATGTTATGAAGAAACTGCTGATGATACTCTTTTTGAAGGCAGGCATTTCACAGAACCTTGCAGGAATGAGAACTAGGTTCAGTCCTCCATAGCACTTTTAACATTAATTCAATGTAAGTATGAAATTCCATTTGTTCCATTCATGGCAACACAAAGACAGTGCCATAGGTGATTGATGACGAATAACCTAAAAGTGTCAGTACAGGGAAATACCCTGTATAGGGAAATAACAGGTCCAAAATATTTTGTTGTTGTTGTTATTATTATTATTATTTTGAAAAACAGAGGTGCATACCGACCTGTGAGTTGCTCTGCCTAATCTCAAAGATGGCTGGCAGTTCAGGAGACTGAAGTCATGATAAGACATGCCATGCTCAAGCTGTGCCCTGACAACAGCAGCCAACAACCTTGTCTCCCCATGGGCACAGCCAGCATACCGAGGGAAGGAATGATTCCCCTATGCGCAGCATTTGTTTAATTACACAGAATGACTCAGGTTGGAAGGGACCTTAAAGATCATCTAGTTCCAACTCCCCTGCCACAGGGGGTCTACATAGGGGTCTACATCCAGGGGTAGACCCAATATTTAGCCTCCAATAGACAATAACAATGTCCAATAGACATTGATAAAGCGGAGCAAGTTCAATGGAGTGCCAGCAAAATGAGGCTGGGCTGGAGCACTTACACTGGGAGGAGAGGCTGGGGAAGTTAGAAGGTTATGGAATCTCCATCCTCAGAGATTTTTGGGACCCAGTTAGATTACTGATGTCCCTTCCCACTGTAACTGCATAACAGAACAAGACTCAGCACTGGAAACCAAGTCCAGGCTGGTCTCAATGGGAAATGAAGCTCACACAGTTCCCTCGGTAGCAGTGATTAATCCCAGGAACCTGCTCCTCAGAGAGGTGGTGGATTTGTCATTTCAAAATGCTGTCAAATCCATGTTGCCCACCCTTTCTGCAAACAACCATTAGACAAATAGATACAGAGTCATTGATTCAAAGACACTGAGTGAAATCCAAGAACCTGGGAGACAGAGATTATCTTGCAGATCCTAGTCCTGGCACCTGAAACTGACTCTAGTACATTAATAATAGAGTAAATCATGAAAGAAGCCTGCAAAAGTACACGGCCACCACAGAATCCCCAAAAATAAGGGCTGAAAGGGATATCAGGATGCCATCCTGCCCCAAACCAGACCCACCTGTCCTTGGCCTCTCCCAAGACATTTCTGACCTGAGTTAGACTTCTTCAAGTGGGGACTTTGCCCCTTCCCAGCTGCCCATTCATTCTTGCCACCATCAGAAACCTCCTCCTAGCATCCTCCCTGCAGTTTATACCTGTGATACCCTGTTCTGTCCCCCAGGTGATGAACAGGCGCCCGTTCTCTTGCTGTGACAATCACTTGCATACTTCAGCCCATCTCCACTCTGTCTTCTCTTCCTTAAGCCAAACAGTGCCAGTTCTTGGGCTTTCCTAACAAGGGAAGTTTTCCAGCTTTGTTCTTTACTGGATGCCTCCAATCAGCCCCATCTTCCTCACAGCACACGGTCCCATGCTGCAGCATTGACGTGCTCTGTTCAGCAAGGGATTACATCGTGGTTTTGGAAGGCTTCACTGCTGCATAAAGCACCCTGGTGTTGTGTTGGGCCTCCCTTGCCCTCCACCCTTCCACTCCCATCTGAGATTCATATACCCGCTTGCAACAACCTTGCTGCCTGGGACTTCAGTGTCAGGTCAAGCAATCTCGTCTGCAGTGACAGGCAGAACAGGCCCTGATCTCAGATGGCATCTCAGTTGCTCTCAGATACTGTTAGGACCAAATTTGATACTGATGATCAATTGATCAAACGAGGAGGAGGTTTCAAATCTGAGCCCCAGCAACAAGGCACAGAAGATGCTGTGCCACCAAGCTGCCTGTGGATGTGTGAGGAAGGAAGGCAGAGCCAAAGAATCAAAAGCAATGGGGCTGCTCCAGAAGGTCTCCAGTGAAATGCACATCACCAGCTCCAGCCAAAAGGAGCATTGCAGCCCTGGGGCAGCCAATGCACCAAGAACAGCTCTCACCCGAGCTAGAGTTTGGTGCGTGGCTAACAGGAGAGATCCTGCAGTAAGGTGTCACGAATGGAGACTTTCTGCTTACTCCTAGTGGAGAACTGTCACCACCTGGATCTGACCTTACCTTCCTGGTCTCCACATCGAAGGGCTCTGGGGTAGGGGTCTTGGCTTTCTGAGTGTCCTCCGGGGGCTGGGAGAGTGCACGTGGGAGGGCATGGGGTCTGGAAACAGCGAAGTTCATCAGAGGATAAATCCCATTCCTGTGCAGACACAGAGAGAGGACAAACAACTGAGCCCTATCCTCTTACAGCCCTGGTGAAGGTCTGCAGGGAGGGTCTTGGCCCAGAGCAGGGGGTCTGAAGCCATGGAGCAGCAGCACTGGTAGGCAGCACAGTGAGGAGGCGGCAGACCATTGAGCTCACCTCACCTGGCACTGCAACCCAGCTCTGCTCACCCACGCACGGGGAGTCACAGAGGGGCTCCAAGGAATGACCAAGCACTGTCCTAAAAACGGGATGCTCCACATGTGCTGCAGCACAGGTCCCTGACCCTGCCTCCCTGTTGTCCAGGGAGCGGAAGGCAGAGAGACACCGTGGATGGAAGCTGGGTGGACACACTGCAGGTCAACCAGCACCACTTTCATGTCTGCAGTCAGGGCTATTTGCCTTTCTGGAGCCACCACAGTGCCAGGCAATGCTTCCAGATATTGCAGCTTGTTTGTCTGTGCTTTCAAAGGTTTAGCATGGTCGCCTGCGTGGCTTGCCCAGATCAACTGCCAACCCCTCAAACTGCACCCTAGAGTTAGTAGGGAGTAGGGGACAAGCAATTCAGATGTAGGTGCTCTTCTGGAGAGAAGGAAGACTTCTCAACAGGAGCACAGGCCCAAAGAATGGGGTGAATAATGGGATCCTGGGGACATGCCCACAACCTACCTGACATCTTCTAAGAATTTGTCAAGTTCAAGGAAGGAAACCTCTGAGTACCTGGAAGAGAAGCAGAACAGGAAGATTACTGGGGGAAGCAGGAGAGAAGAGCAGCACAGTCTACACCACAATGCCAGGATCATCGCACTGGATAAAAATCCTGGGCTCAAACCTTTGTCTGCTCCAAAATCACCCTGCTAATTCTCACCTCCACTGTGCTCCAGGCCGACCCTCTCGCCGGATCTCTGCCATCACCATGTTCAGGTCCAGTTCTTTTATCTTCTCCTCCACCACATTCTCTGGCATCAGATCTAGGGCAAAGCCAGAAAAGGGCATCAGCTGGGAGGTCCTGCACATGTGGGTCCTGCAGCACAGTGCCCAGGGAAGGTCTGTGGGTCACTGCCTTTTTCTTCAGGCTCTGTTGGGGCTGGCATACAAGCTCGAATGGGGCAGAGTGATCTCTCACAGTTACTCACACTGGTTGTTGATGAAGCAATGTGCTGCCAGCAGCTTAAGGGAATGGACCTCAAAAAGCACACGGTGGAAGAGCAGGTTGTTAGCCGTCGGTCGCTTGTCTGGGTTGAGGGTCAAGCATGACAGAATGAACTCCTGAGGGTCAAATAAAAGGCATAAACTGGACACAAAGCAGGATGTGGTCCTGCTTCATTTGCATCACTGCCAGCCCTGGCTGCCTCTCATGGGAAGCAGATGTGAGCAGCTGCTTCCTGCAGCACAGCACCAATACTGAGGGTGCTGCAGGTGGGCAGCATTCTGCTGGGTGTTCACCAGCAGTCCAGCTGCAGGACTAGAATCATAAAATGGGTTGGGTTGGAAGGTACCTCAAAGATCATCTAGTTCTGACCTCAAAGATCATCTAGATCCAACCCCCCTGCCATAAGCAGGGATGCCATCAGGTTGCTCAGGGCCTCATCTAACCTGGTCTTAAACACCTCCAGGGATGGGGCATCCACAACCTCTCTGGGCAACCTGTTCCACTGCCTCATCACTCTCTGAGTGAAGAATTTCCTCCTAATCTTTAATGCATGGTGTAAATATGCACGGCATGAGTTTGCATGACATCCTCTAGTGAACGTCAAGCCAGGCTAGCTGGTAAGTAAAATGAATGCTTGGGGTGGGGAACAAGAGACCAGAGAGACCTCAGGGCTCACTTGGTAACAGAGAGACCCGTAGGACAGGGCTGACACCCCAGTGACCTGTGAAAGGGATCGCCCTCAGTGTAGGTCCTTAGAAGCAGAATGCAGCTATGCACACTGTCTGTACCTATGTGAGTGCCATGAATGCGGCGCTCCCCGGTCTCTGCTGAGCTGTTTTCAGTTGGCCACATCTGTACAGCATGCGTGTGTGTGGGCACATGCGTGTACATGGGCACCTATTGGGAATTTACACAGCATCACTACTTGGCAGGACTGGGAAACAGCTGGGGACCTTCCTGCCATGCTGACCTGCCCAGGGGGAGGAATCCCTGTGCCCTTCAGCCCACCAGACTGGCTGCCCTCTGGTTTCCAAGAGGTTGCTGTCTGTGCCCCTTTCCAAGTGCCTGTGTCACCTGGAGCGCACGGGAGCACCAGGCTGCCTCTGTCCTTCAGATGCCCACCAAGAGGAGGTGTCTGAGGACGGGGAGTTGCCCCCAGGAGGGATGCCTGAGCCTCACTGGTGGGTCAGGCTGCAGCCCCAGGCCCGACCGGCTGCACTCACCCGCATGTTGGGATCGTCCAGAGAATGTCGTGCCCGCACGATTGCCTCCTCCGAGACTCGTGTGTCCCCGTTGGTCTGGATCTCCAGCACTGCCATCTGGGGAAGGAGGAGCGCAGCTGTGTCTGCAGGCAGCCGAGCCCTGGCTCGGTCCTTGAGGGCTTCCCAAGGGACACCCCCTGCCAGGGTGGCAGCGGTGGAGCCCCCCAGCAGGACGCACGGCTCAGCCAGGCCTGCCTCAGGCCCTGGCACACCTCAGCCCACAAGGTCCGGATCTCTCAGGGCTCCCTGGCAGCTCTGCCCTTGGGGCCTGTTTCTCTCCACCCCAGCACTCCGGGCTGCCCACACAGGGAGCAGATGCAGGGTGCTGCTCTCTGGGCACGGTGCAGAGGGGTGGGCAACACAGAGAGCACCAACAGCCCCACAGTCTGCCTGGACAAGCTGTGCAGGGCAGCACATGTCCCCCTGGAGCAGCACAGCCCATCACTGCCCTCCACCCTGACCCTTCCCGGGGCTGCCACACCAAGCAGAGACACCGTCAGAGGCAGCTGAGGTGCACCAGCTGGGCACAGGAGGGGTAAGTGAAGCTCTCTGCTGTGCCCAGGGCTGGGCCATGGCAGCAGTGGCTGTTTCGCTGCACCCATAAGCGATGTCTCCATCCCTGCAAGGGATCCCCAGCTCACAGAAAGGAAGGGAGACCTCTTGGGGAGCTCCCGAGGCCAGCCAGCAGGGTCCACAAGGACAAACCTCTCAAGCAGGAGTCCCTGCAGATTCCCAGGCTCTGCAGCAGCCCTACTCCGTACCTCCAGTGCACACATCCCAAAGGAGAAGATGTCCACAGCAGTCCCATCAGCCTTTTCTGCAAAACCAAGCCAAAAGCACATCATGCCAGAGGCAGAAGCCATCACCCACTCACATTAGGAATAATGTGCCCAAAGCCTTGGCCCTACAGACACGTCCCCACACACTTCACTCTCTCCCTGCCCAGCCAGCCTCACTCTGCCCGCGCCTCTGCTCGTGCCTGCTTCTCCTACCCCTGGCATGCTTTTTCTCCCAGATACCCTGCACAAAACTTTCCCATTTACTCCGCTCGAATTTGCCCCAGAATATTCATGATGGGGATCACACTGATTTTGCACATGGCACAAAGACTCCTTACTCCTTCCTTTTTCCCTGGTCCCTATAACATTTTACATGCTTTTGAGTGTTGCTGAGCCATAACCTTTTCAGAGAGCAATCTGTGGTCATACTGAAACCTTGTTCCTAACCAGTAATAGCTAATGCACAGTCCATTACCGTATAGGCACAACAGATTTTCCCCCATGTACAGCTCTGCACTAATCAACACTAAACTCTACCTACAATGTTATCACAGTCACAAGATCTTCTGTGACTCACAGCTGAGAGCTTTAGTTATGAATGCACTGAATAGCTCCGTATTGTAGCAAACCCGCTGCGCCCACGCTGTGCACAGACCCCTCCAACCCCTGGGGCCTCGCTCTGCCTGCACCCCCTGGCAGACAGAGTGGGACTCACGGCCATACTCCGGGGGAAAGAAATGCAAATTGCGCAGCTCTTCCCTCTCAATCCTGATGGGGCTTCGCAGGTCGTCTGGAAGGGCTGCAAGGGGAACAAGAAATGCTCTGAGACATGGCTCTTCTGAGTTGGTTCCCCAGGAGCACCGGGAGCACAGGTGGGAGCTCCAGGGCAGAAGGGATTTCAGTGTGTGCCCCTGCCCACAAAGAGACCAAGCAGACCACCTGGGGAGCGCTCAGTCTCCCAGGAGACCCTTGCTCCTGCAGTGGGAGCAGCAATTCCCCTCCTGCCTGTAGAGCCCAGGACCACCCCTTGGTGCTGTAGGTCCTCACTGCCAAGAGGTGCCCAGGGCCCACTGGGGAGCCCACCCAGTGATGAAGTCCACCCAGTGATGGGTGATGGGACAGATGGGCTAGAGTGGTGGCAGAGGGGCACTCACCATTTGCAAACACCCTGTGCCAAACTGCCGGTCAGTGTCGATCCCAAAGAAGGTAAGTAAGAAGGCGTGGAGCAGAGGACACAAACAGAAGAGAAGGTAATGCTACACTTTGCACAGATGATGCACATGTGGGTGACGCTCAGGTGATCCCCCAAGGGACCCTGCAGCTCTCACCTCTTCCCCAGCCAGCACCCCCTCATCACACCCTGCACAGCCCCTCTGCCTCCCTGGCTCTGAGTCTCCCTCAGCTGGCACCTCCCTCCCGCTGATCCTCCCCATAAGCACTCAGAGCCACAGGGCTGCACGAGCAGCAGCATCCTACCTGAACCAATCTTTATGAGCCCGTTGTGCTGGATGAAGATGGTGTCACTGGTGAGATTGCCGTGGATGATGGGAGGCTCACAGGAGTGCAGGAAGCTGGGGACGTACACAGTCCTGAGTGTGCTGCCAGTGCCCAGCCAGAAGGAGGATGGCCGGTGGCAGTGAGCTTACCTGAGAGCAGACAGGATCTGGGTGCACCAGCGCTTCCAGGCCTAGAGCAGAGACCAGAGCTCTCCATCAGACGGGGCACACATCAGAGCCCAGCAGCAGATAAGGTCAGTCCTACCTATCACCAGAAGCTGGGGAAATCAGCCCTCCACTAGCCCTGTAGGGACTGTTACTCAAAGATGACCCATGCAGTGTCCCAGCCCCAACAGTCTCCTCTCAAATCCCTGTTCAAAGAACACCATCAGAGCTGAGAACATTGGTGCCACAATCCTTATCAGCAGACAGAGCTCTCCAGGGCACCAAAACCCTGGTGGGAGCATGGAAGGGCACATCACAAGAGGGGGCAAAAGCTAGCTGTGGTTATGGGGAACGTGCACGTGGTTTGCACCAACAGTAAGTTCCAGTTCTGTGAGTACATAACTGCACTGGTGTGGTAGCGAGCTCAAATTGCAGGCGAGGGCTTTGAGGTCCAGCATGGGGCCCCCAGAACTCTCACCTGGGTGACTCAGGGAGTGACCACATGCACTCGCTCTGCATTGTAAGAGATCCTCTCCCAGCAGGCACAAAGCCACCCAATTCACCTGGGACGCTTCCTATGTGCTCTCAAGAAACCTACCCTGGCATTCATGGCCTTGTGGTTTTTCTTGGTTTTCTTCAGGAACTGTTTCAGGCTCCCTGAGGACACATATTCTGTGATGAAGATGACCTGAAAGAGGACAGAGGTGTCAGCTTTCCATCCTCCCTGCACAGCCAGCACTGAGTGCAGCCCATGGGCAGCACCAGCACACAGCCTGAGTGGGGCTCTGCATAAGGCTGAGAGCAGGCTTCTGGCCACGGTGTCCCAGAGAAGGAAGGGGAGTCCAGGGGGTGGGATCCCACCGGCATCCCTCCAGCCTGGCACCCCCAGACACCCCCTCTCCGAGTCCTCCTTACCCGCGCCTTCGAGTCCTTCACATCCAGCCAGTATTTGTGAAGCTTCACAATGTTGGGGTGATCCACAAGCACCAGCTGCTCAAACATGGTCTTGATCTTCTCCTATGGGCAAAGAGGGGACAGGTGAGGTGGCAGCTCCTGGGACTTGGCAGAACACCTCAGGGAGCGAGGAAAGCTGGGACTGAGAAGCAGGCTGGGTCCAGGTCACAGGGAAAGCTGGGTTTGGGGTACAGAGGAAACACGGGGCTGGGGGCACACTCTCCAGTGGGAGGGGATGGCTCACCTCGTGTGCTTTAAAGGCCTTCTTGTCAGTGAAAAGCAGCTCATTCCACACCACCTCCACACCCTCCTCTGTGTCCATGGCAAGGAAGGTGCTCTGGATGCCCGGCATGTTTCCCTGATTCACCTGTAAGGCACAGGAAAGTGTGAGACTGCCGAGGAGCATGCCCTGCCCCCAGCTCCCAGCCTCACTGGCAGCCCTGTGCAGAGAAACACACTGCTTCGATGTGGATGGGCGTCAGCATCCTGCTCCTGAGCAGGATCCTTGCCCATAGGAGGCTCTGCCCAGGACACAGGGAGCAGAGCAAACCCCCAGCCTGCTGCCTGCCCTGCCTGGCCCTCAGGACCTGCCTGCCTGGGAGCTCAGGTCCCACAGCAGCCAGTACCACTCCTCTAGAACATGAGTGTGCAAGACAGAGCCAGTGATTCAGAGCAGCTGCCAGGACAGCCCCTCTCCTCTCTTCCAGCCCAGAGAGAAGCTGGCCACAGCAGCCACCTGCCAGCACCACTCTTGCACATAGACCCCACATGGGCTCCACATCCCAGTAGATGTTGGGGAACAACCCACACTTGCAGCTGATGACCACAGACACTCACAATGGATGGGGCAAACTGGAAGGTGCAGACAAACCAAAACTGTGACATCTTTTAATGTCTTAAGGTGACCGGGGTCACTTCCTCATGCCCCGGGGTCTGTCTGATGTGTTTCCATCCACAAAGGTCACAGAGCTGCATCCCTGGGCCCTGCGGAGAGCAGCTCTGCCATCATCACCTTTGTGAGCCACATCCAGCATGGACACAGCTGCAGCAGCCCTGCCCCTGTGCCAGGTCACTGCTGAACTTGCCTCGAGGCCAGCACCAGATTGCCCATCCCCAGGACAGTGGGAGCCCAGCTCCAGCCCACAGAAAACCTGTTCAAAAGGCACCCAGTTCTGGTAAGGGTTCATTAGCACGGAGACACCCTCACCAAGGTGAGGTCCCGCCTGCCCAGAAAGGTGCCTGCTGTATCCTGAACTGCTGGCTGCGCTGGCTGCACACTGTCACTGCTCTTGCTCTTCCCCCATGAGCACCGCTGCACAGGAGCTCACCTGCAGCCCCTGATCTTCCTTCCCTTCTCCAGTGGGTTGTGGTCACCCTGCCAGCTGCTGCAGCTTGGGCAGAGGCAGCGCTGCCCGCTCCCATTGGCATGTGGCAGGGGCGGCGCAGAGCTGCCACAGCCAGATGAAAAGCAGGATTGTTCTGCTGCTGCCAGGGGCCAGCACGCAGCGTCCCACCACCGGGGCTTGGACTGCTATAGCACTGGGCAGCTGTGGGTGCAGGCACGGAAGGGTCACACAGCACCCCCAGCTCATTAGCAGGGAACAGACGGCCAGCTTGTGGCCCAGTTCCTGCTGCGGAGGCACAAAGCACCTCTATTATTTGTTCTCTCTGCTCACAGGCTCCACGTGCTTCGCACAAAGCCCAGCACAGCCAGTGATGGGGCCAGCTGGCCTTGCCGGCTTCAGCCGTTCCCGCAAGTCCCCACAGCCTGCCTGGGCTCCGGTACGACCAGCCAGCACCGAGCCAAGGCAGGTCTCAATGGAGGCTCTGCCGGGAGGGAGGGTGGCTGGGGGCAAGCACCCATGAACCATGAGGGGGCCACTGGTCTGAGTACTCCATGAAGCTGCTCTTCTGCCTCTCTCAAACAATGCCGCTCAAAAATCCTCTCATGGTCTTGACAGAAATCCTGTCCTGAACCCAGCAAGTGGCCATGAGGCCTCAAGCAAAATGTCAGCTGGGGAGCATGGCCCTGACAGCCTCTCCATCACCACAAGGGCATGCAGGAGCTGCACAGCACTGTGTTGAGGTTACAGATGCCTGGCTCGAAGGCACGGCTAGGGATGAAAAGTTCTGGTGTCACCTCTACCCACCTCTCTGTGTTGCAATGAGGGCCCCAGCCTGCAGGACCCCAGACCCACATACCCACTGTTCCCACCCTTGATGAAGTGGGTGCTGATGGGTGCCTCCCGCCCCTGGCCCACACCAAGAACTTGACGTGAGCTCTCAGCACAGGGATGTGAACACACTCAGTCTTGTGCTGAATGGCAACACAAAAAAAACCCACACTGAACAGCTGTCTTGTACGCTGAGCTCTCAGACTGCATAAATAAATAAACGCTGCATGTAAACATACAGGTGACTGAGGGCAAAAGGAGCTGGCTGAAGGTCACTGTCATTATCTGATACCAAGCTTTTCAGGGGCTCTGTGGACACCACGTGGATTTGGACTAACTGGCAAAAACTCTAAAGCCAGACTGGGAAAATTCCCTGTTCAGGCTGCTTCCAGAAAGCCCTTGGCAGGAGCTGAGGCCTGCCTGGAGAGATCACTGGGGACAAGTGAAGGTTTACAAAAGATCAGATTGCATCCTACAATATATCACTCCCTTTTGTGCTTTTCATATTACGGAGACTGAAACTGTCAACAGAAGGCTTAGTGATATAGTGTCGGGGCCTCGGGAGAGCAGCGGTTAAACAAGGAAGGCCAGAAAAGCAATGGGCAGGCATTTCTGCTACCACTGGGAGAGGCCTGTTTTAGAGAACAGAAGAAGGACATGATGGGTTGTTACTCTTCTGGGGTGGCTCTGGCAGATGGATAAGACATGGACACAGCACCTGGAAGAGAGGGGACTGCTCATCTCCTGTGTCCTGTGACCCGCACATGCTGGCCCTATCCCTCAGCAGAAACATAACCCTGTCCTCCATCCACCCTTCATGCCATCTAAATCAGCACTCCCTGACCACTGTGGGAGGTGGAGGATAGCATGGAGGCCTTTTCTGCTGGTGGCCATGCTCACAGGACCTTGGCACAAGAGCAGGACTGTGGCAGGTTGGCAGCTTCTGGCTGAGGGAAGGGGTCCAGCCCCAGCATGGCTGCGGGCACCAACTGCTGGAGCCGGGCCCCCTCCCATGCCTGAGCAGCATCTCGCACCCTCAACCCCCAGAACACATGGAATCATAGAATCTTTTAGGTTGGAAAAGATCCATAAGATCACCAAGGCCAAACATCACCTAACACTACTGAGTCTACTTCTAAACCACGTCCCTAAGCACAACCTCCAGGGATGGCAATTCCACCACTTCCCTGAGCAGCCTGCTCCAATGCCCAACCATTCTTTCCATGAAGAAATTCCTCTTGTGTCCAACCCAACCCTTCACTGGAACAACTCGAAGCCGTTGCCTCGTGTCCTATCACTTATCACCCGCAATAAGAGACCGGCAGTGCAGGGTCACATTACTGTCATTGTGGCACTGGCACAAACACCTGGCACAGTTTGCACCACTGCACAGCGCACAGCAGACCCTGCCTGGAAACATGGGTTCACATTAATGCACAGCAGAGGGACAATCTGGAGGTGGCTCCAAAATGAGCCCATGGCACTAATGGAGCCCACTCTGCCTGGCTTGGCAGGTGCTGTTGGGAGAACCAAGAGCTGGCTGTGCTACTGGGATGGGGCCAGCTGGCTGGGGTGAAAGGCAGGCAGGTTGCTGCTGGGGCTGAGATGCAGTGACTGCAGGGAAGAGGAGGGAAATGATGTGGGTTCTTCCCACAGCCTAAGCCCAGACATCACCACCATGTATCCATCCAGCAAAATGCCATACAATAGAAACACAGAGGGGCCATTCAAGAGGCCGGGGGAGACCTGACGAGCCTGGCAGATACAGCAGAAGGCTGACCCTTCTGGTGGGATAGCTCATGACTGGAATGCTGTCATGGAAGGCTACGTGCTTATGAGAAAAGACCAGCTTGGAAGACGAGGTGGTGGAGTTGCTCTTTATTTGAGAGAACAACCGAAATGCATGGAGCTCTGCCTAGGGGTGGATGGAGAGCGAGTTGAGAGCTTATGGGTAAGGATTAAAGGACAGGCTACCATGGCTGACACTGTTGTGGTTGTTTGCTACAGGCCACCTGATCAGAAAGAGGAGGTAGATGAAGCCTTCTTCAGACAGCTTGAAGTAGCTGCAGTCACAAGCCCTAAAAGAATAACCCCAAGCACCAGTACAGGCTGGGGGTTGACCTGCTGGAGAGCAGCTCTGCAGAGAGGGACCTGGCAGTCCTGGTGGACAGCAGGCTGACCAGGAAGGAGGCAGCAATGTGCCCTTGTGGCCAAGAAGGCCAATGGTATCCTGAGGTGCATTCAGCAGAGTGTTGCCAGCAGGTCAAGGGAAGTGATCGTCCCCCTCTACTCGGCCCTGCTGAGGCCACACGTGGAGTATTGTGCCCAGTTCTGGGCTCCCCAGTGCCGGAGGGACATAGAACTAATGGAGAGAGTTCGGAGGAATGCTACGAAGATGATGAGGGGACTGGAGCGCCTGTCGTACAAGGACAGGCTGAGAGAGCTGGGCCTGCTTAGCCTGGAGAAGAGACCGAGGTGAGACCTCATCAATGTGTATAAATATCTGAGGTGAGGGTGTCGAGAGGATGTAGCCAGTCTCTTTGCAGTTGTGCCCAGAGACAGGATGAGAGGCAACGGGCACAAACTGATGCACAGGAGGTTCTGGCTCAATATGAGGGGGCACCTCTTTACTGGGAGGGTGATGGAGCACTACAACAGGTTGCCCAGAGAGGTTGTGGAGCCTCCTTCTCTGGGGATATTCAAAACCCGCCTGGACGCCATCCTGCACAACGTGCTTTAGATGATCGCTCTAGATGATCCTGCTTGGCAGTGGGATTAGACTAAATGATCTCTAGAAGTCCCTTCCGACCTCAGCCATTCTGTGATTCTGTGACTTACAGATGCTGTACATCCCACAACTGGAAGCAAAAGGACCTAACTTCTTCAGGGGTTTTCTCGACTGGTGCTAAGGCAGAGACCAGGGGAAAAATGAAGCTTTAGGAAGCAAAGGCCCTTGGGCATGCAGGAGAGCAAGGCAGCTGCCAGAAGTCTGCACACTGACTGGAGCTGAGTTGGGTGTGCTGCCTGAGCTGCTGCTGGCCCAAGGTGCATGGGGCTGTGCGGGATACGGGGCTGTGTGGGATATGGGGCTGTGTGGGATATGGGGCTGTGCAGGATGGAGCCCTTCCCACCCACCACAGGCTGGCAGCAGTGCCAAGAGCACCCCATGCTACCCTGTGCACTGCTGTCTCTGGTGCCCCAGCCACCACTCCAGGTGCTGGGGATAGTGCTGGGACAGAAGGGCAGGAAGAAATGGCACCTACTGAAGGACAGAGGGGAAAGTGACAAACCCAAAGAGTGAGCCCGGCAAGAAAAAGCAGAAACCTGTCTTATAGAGCCTCAGGTTCTCAGGGCACAGAACAAAGCTCACCAAGACCTGGTGCAAGAGCACCAGGTGCCCCCTGGTGACACAGTGACTGCAGGTGTTTGTTGGAGCCACAGGTCACAGCCTCCGTGCTTCATGGCCCGGGGAGCAGTGCCAGCACTGCTCTGCCATGGAGCAGAACCCCCTGATTGCAGCACTAGAAGGACTAGCAGGGCATGAAGATGGTGATGCTCACAGCTGGCACAGGTTACCTGACTCCTCGTGACACTACAGCATTTTATCCCTTTTGGCACTGGGAACCTGCAGGATTTTCTGGGGCCACAAGGCTGAGCAGGGAACACAATGTGCGCAGGAGAATGCTTTGCAGAGTAAATCCCCAACCTGCCCCTCTGCTCCAGGATCTCATTAGCCTGGGTGACAGCAAAGGCTGTGTCTGGGCTCTCAAGGGACTTCTGTTCAGGTTGCAGTTAGCACACAGGTGCTGCTAAGGCTCAGGATCACACCTCAGATGGCAGAGCCTGTCCTCCCGGAGCAGCACATGCAAGCAGCAGAGACAGAGGACTGTGTCTCTACAGGGCCTCCCTTCCCAGCCTGAACTCCCTTTGCCTTTCCAAACCACAGGGATGTTCTCCTGTGTTCCCTGGCCCTGACAGAGGATGTAATCCTCTCTCCAGCACCCCACGCTCTGTAACATGTAGGGTAGGGGTGACTGTTGCAATACAGAAATAATGTTTTTAAAATACGTAAAAAGGGAAAAAAAGAGCTTAGATAGCTGAAGCCACACTAACACCTCTGCTGCTCCCCTTAGCTTACCAAGGGGCAGGGACAAGAAGAATTGGCGGTGGCAGACTGTACGAGGAGCATAAGCTGGTTCAGGTCCTGCGGGAGCAGCAGTGCACATGTAGCATGCAGCCAGCAGATGAGGGAGGCTCATCCATGGCCCTGCTGTGCGCGTTGGTGATTCTTAGGGTGAACAGCTGACAACCCCATCATCCTGAGCTCGGAACACTCTGCCCAGGGTCTGAGACTCTGTGGCGTGGATCTGAGCTCTGCTTCTAGGGCCCTGTTTCAAGCACTAACAGCCCTTTGGTCCCTGGTGTGGGAGCAGGGAGGAGCAGCAGCCCTGAGCAATTAGGGAGCAATCTCCCAGGCCTGCCTGTGCTGCTGCACGATTTCACCTGGCAGCAGGTACACCAAAGGCTGTGACAAAAGAGGCAGCTGGGTGACATCCACCCATCCTGCTATCTGCAGTCCACAGCAAAACAACAGACCAAGCCTAGTGTCCTGTGACAGAGCAGGAGCAGGATGAGGGATCTGTGCTGCCAGATAAACCTGTTTTCTCTGTGTGATCATGTTACACAATTAGCAGGTGAAGGGAACACATGAGATGGAAAATATTTTGATTCCAGTGAAGCATTTGATCCTACCTCTTACAAAAACATATTCTTTGCACTAGTTCAGACCAGTGTGGATAGACAGCTAACGCACTATCAACCGCAGAGACTCAGCTGAGCAGGGATGGTGGAGTGCCACGCATGGGGCCGGGGGTGCTTGCACAGGTCAAGGCAAACTCTGCTGCAGTTTAATATCTTCTGTGCAATGATGGAGTGAAGCGGTGCAGGTGCTGGTGTCCCTGTTCTGGACAGTGTTGGGGGAGTGGTGGACCTCAAAGAGGAGAGAAGCAGCAGAGCTATGGGCAGAAGGCAAGAAGTGGCATGCAACCAATCAACCAGGAAAAAAAAAAGAAAAAAAAAAAAGGTGCCCAGCGCCACTGCAGGCAGGAGAGATGGAGGGAGGAGAACAGGCATGCGGCCAACACAGCAGAACAGACAGCAGCAGAGACCTCCTGTCCGACGGCAGAAGGAGCACCCCCTTCATCCAGCTCTTTCCATGAACTCTCCCTCCCCATCCCCATGAGGTCCCCTTCCTGTCTGCAGTGGCAGGATGGCTCTGGCTTGAGAACTGCAACCTCCCCCAGCAGAATTCACAGCATCCTCCTCAGCCTGACCGGCTGCCCATAGGTGGGAGGGCTGGGCACTGTTCCCTTCTCCCATACCCACTCCTGCCCTTCCCTCTCGCCCAGCGGCTGCTGGAACAAACCCTGAGATCCCTGACCTCTCCTTCCACTGCTGGGAAGGTGGCACAGAAGTGTATTTTTCCACTGCCCAGATAAGAGCCAGGCGAGATCCTGCAGGCATAAATGTTGTTACTACCAGGGCAGACGACGGGCACTGCACGGACGCCTGGCTGGTGACAGGGGAGGCCGTTTGCTTTACCCCAGGGCGCTGTGCAGACCTGGGGAGGTGCGAGCCTGTGGCTGGAGGAAGTGCTCCAGGACAGGAGATGCGGTGTCCCAGCCTGCCACTGCAGCCCCCCCCACACCCATGCACCTGAACTTGGGGCGAGTGCCCAGGGGTGGGCTTGCAGTGCTCATGGAGAGAGTGGTGGGCAGAACCAGCTGGCCATCCCAGCCCATCCTGAAGATGCCACCATTCACGAGACAGTCACAAGCAGTGACCAGTACAAATTAGCCCAATTAACAGGAATTTGGTGTCATTTACCCCCTAGACTGTGTGGGGAGAGTATTTGCCCTCTTGCTGTGATGGTGCAGAGCAAAACCAAGGCTGAATACACAGGATGCCATAATTCCATTTCCATGAAAGGTAACGAGCTCACTTCTGATCCCAATATGACCACTTTGGGGAATGCTAAAGCACTGCCTTGTATGTGCTTATTGTGCTAACTTGTGAAATGGAAGAGCAAACCAATGAGCATTTGACCATCTTTGAACCCGTTTTGTAACATGACCATGGGACGCCTCCTCCCAGAAGTGAAATAAAAAAGCTTCTGGGACCGTGTGTGATCTCAGGTTACATCAGAGAAAAAAGAAGGAAGTAGACAAGGGACACTGAAGGTATAAAAGCTAGCAAGGTTCATATGAGATGTCTGGCCACTGTAAACAAAAATACCTGCATGCAAATGGAAAGAAAAAAAAAGAAAAGCTTGGTAAAAACAGGAAGGGGTCAAAACATGGAGAATCCTGGTAATTTTAACAGCTCTTTGGTGTCTAGTTTGAGGGAGCAAAGAAGGAGCAGCTGCATGCATTCGTGACATGGTGAGAAGCTGGAGCAGACAGATAGCGTCTTAGCAAGGAGCACACCAAGTAGTCCAGGAGCAAAGAGCTGTAAACAGATAGGCATTCTTGTGGAGTATATGGATAGAAATAAAAAAGCATGTTACCGCACGAAAAAGGACAAGTTTCTGCACTAACCTTTACCACCCAGCTAAGTCACCGCCCTCCTCAGCAATGAGAACAAGGCGGAGGATTGTTGTGACCAGGAAGATCATGAAGGATTAAAGGATCCTTGAAACAGAGAAAGCAGCAAGGGAAAGCAGACCCAAAGCAAAAGGTGAAACAGTCTCCCCGTTCATCGCCCACACAAACTGGAAGTGCGATGACGAGGACACTAAATCTAGCATGCCAAGCCTTGTTTGTTGCCAAACTGTCAGAAAACATGCTGGGAAGAGGATTTCACTGTCTGCTTCCCATTCAGTTTATCTACTGGTGACTTACACCACCTTAGTTCAGACAACTTCGTCTTGCTCTAATATCCTCATTACTCTAATATCCTCAGCCAAAACCACTTGGGATGCTCCACTTCCTACCTGGAGCCCAGAGCAAAGCCTTGTGATGATATGAACCTGTCTGATCAGCCGAGGCCAGCAGGTTTGCAGGTAAACTCATCCTGGAAAGCTAAACAAACTGCAAACAAAAGCCATAAAAACAGTAAGGGGAAGAAAAAAATAGATGGTATGAAAAGAAAGAGCTAAGTCCTTCAGCTGATCCCCTCTGCTCTGGAAAAGCACTTCACAACAAAGCACACTTCAAGTCCTAGTCTCCTGGGAGGGCTGGCAGCAAAGCAGCTTTTAAAAATAACTCTGGTGGCAAATATTAAATACTTGGGTGCTTTCCAAACAATGTATCACAGAACTGGTTATCCTCACTGCAAACATCATGAATGCCCAAAAAAGGGGGGAACCCCCTTCCACCTCAGTGTATTAAATCCTAGATTATTTCTCCATATGTTGTTTTCAGTTTCAGGTCTGGGGGAAGCTATAACAACATTGCAACATCTCCCCCTCTTGCAGCTTTTCTCAAGACACTTTATTTTCTTCAAAATCTGCTTAAGTATTTCTTTTCTTTATTTCTATTCCTGTTTCTCTCCCCCCCCCTTGCTCCTGTTGCTTTTAGAAGTTGGTTAAAGCTCATAGTTCAAGGGCTCTGTATCATTACACATGCAGTCGTTAACCCTTTTATTAAACAAGGTGACCAAAAGGGGAGCAATAGGCTATTTAGAGCAAAACTGCGACCAGCCCTATTTTAGCAATGAGCAGCTGCACTGGAGCTGCCAGCTCTGCAAAGCAGAATGCGGGGCTTGTGATGTCAGGGTTACACGCAGAGAATGCACCTAACATTCGGTCCTGTGAACGACAGCAGAGCCCTGCCAGAGCAAGCATGTGCTCACGTGCAAAAAGAAGGGGTCAGGAATGCCGAAGGCAACCCAGGGCACACTTGATCCTGGACACTCTTGTGTGGAGCCCAAGAGGCAGAACTGCCCATCTGGGACACCCGCAGAGATGGATGAGAAAGGTGCTGGAAACGGCCTGAACCAGGGGTACATTACCGATTAATGCCGTGGTACCAGTGCTCGTGAACAGCAGAGTCAGCAAATGTCTACTGGTCATAACAGCCCCCTTTCCAAAGGGATAAAGGTTTTGCAAATGCAAAGCGACATGGATACATAAACATTTGCTTTTAGCAACACAGTGCTAGAGCTTACTCAGGAAACTGTAATCAGACTAGGAACCCCACCACATGGGAAAAGTTTTGCAAAACTTTTTAAAAAGCAGTATATCAGGTTTCATCTTCCGTATTACTCTTACTCCACAGGACGGGTGGAAAAAGTAAATGAAGTCATCAAACCAATGCTGAAAAAAACATATCTTCCTAAATGGAAAAGTCTACAGCAGCAGCATTCCTTCGCTGTACTTTCACACTAATAGCAGGGAGAGAAGTGAGGGAGGCAGAACATGGGTTGTGCTGATGCTGAATGTGAAGTCGCTGAAGGATTCACGTGACTGTTTCTCCAGATAAGTTGCAAAAATACTTTAAGTGCTTCTATTTCCTAAGCTGTGACTTCATATGCATCATAAGTATATGCATCATGAACAGGCAGCGGAAGTTGTGCAGGGAAGTATTCTCCTCTTTGGCGTGTACGGCCAGACCCAGCACAGCGGTAGGAACCGGCACCACGCACAGCACGTTCAGGCTGTTGCACCCGTACCTGAACGGGGTGTAATAACGCACTCTGTAGGGCTGCAGAGAATGGCTGTAACTGCTACATGTGAAAACAAAGGTGCAGTCCTTGGGTACATGTTATTAATAGATACGCACTAGGAATTCATCATAACATGTTTCTCAGCCTACCCCACAGGGCACCACGGTTTAAGCATTAGAAGCCTGCGCAGGGCGCTCACCCCTGCTCACTTCAGCTCTCTGGGCTCTGGACACTGCTGCAGACTGCATGTCTGCACCCTCCCACCCCTCTGGACCCGTTCTTGCAACAGCAGGACCTTGGATCAAGCACAGCACCATGGGTCCTACACGGGACTCAACTGTTGCGGCAAAAACAAGTTAAGGAAAATAAATAATTATACTAAATTGTCAGGATAAGGAGGGAAAATCCCTATTGGTAAAAATACTCGATGTGCTTATGGAAATCTGAATGTTTGTTAAACAGAATGGCTGTTTATCTACATTAGAAGATAACAGCTTACAAGTAGCAAACTGTTTTCTTCCTGGTACATAACTGAAGCATCTAGGAATATGCAATAACTAGTCTCTTACACAAAACTTCCTTCACTTTCATTTGCATTAGGCAGTGCTGCCACTTCCCTGTTTGAATTCATGCACGCTTTTGTTGCGGCAGCTTTACAGCTCATGGCCCCTGTCCCTGTGAAGCAGACTGCTCTCCTCGGGTCGCCCACCTGAACGCACCCCTCCCCAAGGCATGCAGCTCTGCCATGGGTGAAGAGTCAGGAGATGTGATGTGATGAGCCCCTTGCTCGTCAGGAGATGTGGTGATGGTAGCACTGTAACTCATCTCTTTGATGTGTGGCCACCTCTCAAACCACTGAGACGCACACGACACACGAGCTTTCCTGCCACCCCCTGCTGTCCTGCATCACCCACAAAAGGTCAGTCCTCCCCTCCCAGCTCTCCATCTAGAAACACCACAGACGGGTGGCACGGCACAGTGACCAATTACCAAAACTTCTGTGTGGAAATGTCACTGATGGTGCTGTGCACCTCATTTGTTTCCACCTCTCCCACGCACTGCACAAGGGGACAAACCTCCAGGGGCCAGTTCCAGCCACTGCAATGCCGCTCTGGAGAGCTCAGGGCTCACTTGTGGAGTTACATGTTAAAATATACACCATTAAATGTCACCTTTGGGTCAAAATAGACAGGGATTATTCAGCCAAGAAATGACCTCCAAGCCATGTCTATGCCAAGGACAAGTAGGGTGTTCGGATGGCTTTGGTGGGTCACAGATTAACACACATCATCCAAGAGCTCTGTCACACAGTGTGACTGCAGGTCAGATGCCATTAAATTACAGGAGTTATCCAGCGTAGTCCAAATGGTTCCCCCCTATTGCTCACTTCCAACACACAGCGGAGGTCATTTTGTGCCTGTAGGTCTAAATGCAGGAGCATCAGGGTGTTCTCAGCCAAAAATCTGTTTTCCTGACAGCTCTCCTCAGCCCTTCAGCTGTCCCGCAGAGCCACCTGGCAGAGACCACGGGGTCTGCCGGCTGCTCCTCCATTGCCACCCCAGGCCTCACCGGCAGCACGTGGCGGCCGCCTGGGGCCAAGGGACGTGCCGCAACGCCTGCACCAGCAGCCAGAGCTCAGCGCCTGCTGGGTGCAGCGGTCGGATGGATGGCTGCTGATGGGTGCCAGCAAAGCCAGTCCCAAAGAAGATCTGGGAAATGACAGAAGGCAAAAATGCATCTGGCTCAGATGTGGCGCACAGGTGGGATCTGATACCCCAGGAGAGCAAAGGGCGAGGTGGGAAAGAAGACGTGGGATTTTGAATGTGGAGTCAGGCCCTGGCACCCACCACGCAGCACACGCACCACCGCATGCGTGCTGGGATATAAGGCTGCAGCACTAGCCATGTGCAACGTACCCCTGCGAGGCTCTGATGCACAGCAGAGGTGTTGAGGTAGTGGGGAAGAGAGATCAAACTGTGATGTGTGGGTGTGGAAGTGCCAGAAAGCACAGAGCACCACAGGAAAGGCAGGTGCTGGTGGCACCGACAAAGGCAGGTTATCAACATTTCAGCAAAGCCCAGGCTGGGACGAGGGACAGCCTAAAACATGAACAGCCTGCAGCCCAAGTGGGGCACTGAATGGACTACAGAAAAGCTGTTAGCAGGCAGTGGGAAGATAAAGAACAGGATTAGCCTGGGATGGGCCCTTTAGAAGCTGTGATCGCTGTCCCACCTCTGCCTGGGGTGAGGATTTACCTACTGACTTTGATCCCTTTGATTCCTGGGTGCCCTGACAGAGACAGGGAGACTCAGGCTCCACTTTCAGGGGGAGAGGCATTGTGCAGACCTGGGGGACACGTCTGGAGGAGAGAGGTCAAGGGTGATGATGGGAGCTCTGAACAACACAGGACGCACTGCAGGAGGGCTCTGCTGGGCCCCTGGGCTGGCAGATGAGCTGCAACGGTCCAAAGCTCTTTGGAGAGCAGGAACCAGACTCTCCAGCCCTGGGGGCAGTAGCGCAGGGGCCATCCCCCATCACCGCCATGCCCCGTAGTGCAAGTCCTCATTCCTGCAGTTCCCCGGCCCCCAGACTCTCGGTTACCGACGTGCCACGGCACCAGGGACACGGGGCACGGCTCGAGGAGCACGGCCAGCGAAAGCCTCCAGGACGGGGCTCACCGCCGGCTCCAGCGGCGCCCAGCCTCCTTCCCCCGGCCACCAGTGCCCTCCGCTGCGGGCTGCGCGCCCGGGACCGCCCGGCTGCCCTGGGCATGGCCCGGCTCCCCGCACCGGGGCTCCCCGCACCGGGGCTCCCCGCACCGGGGCTCCCCGCACCGGGGCTCCCCGCACCGGGGCTCCCCGCACCGGGGCTCCCCGCACCGGGGCTCCCCGCACCGGGGCACGCACAGCCCCGCTCCCCGCGCCTCCGGCCGCCCCCGTCCCTCGCTGCCCCGCGGGGCTGCTCCTGCCCCCCGGCCGCGGCCGTCGCCCTCAGCGGGCACCTGCGGGCGCCCAGCGGGTCCCGGCAGCGCCGCCCGCGCCCGGGGCGGGTTGCGGGATGCGGCGGGGCCGGGGGCAGCGCTGCCGCCCCGCACTGCCCGGGGCCCCGCGGGGCCCGGCGGCGGCTCCCGGCCCCCGCGCCCGGCGCCCACCTGCTCGCGGCGCTTCTGCCAGCGCCCGCAGGGGCTCTCCTCCAGGATCTCGCTCTCCTCCTCGCTCTCCTCCTCCTTCTCCTGCGCCAGCCGCGCGTCCGGCTCCGGCACCGCCATCCCCGCGCCGAGCCTCACGGAGCCTCACCGAGCAGAGCGCAGCGGAGCCCCGCCGCGGGCTGACAGCACCCCCCTCGCCCCGCCGAGCGGGGGCCGTCCCGGGCTCGTCCCGCCCCGCTCCGGACGTGCGGCCGCGCACGGCCCGCCCCGCCGGCACCGGGGGGCCGCCAGCCCCCGGAGCGCCGCCGGTCCCTCCGTGTCCCGGGACCCGACCCCCGGGAGGCTCCCCCTGACCCCCGGGCAGCGGTGCTGTGCCGGAGCCCTGGCACCGGGAGCGGGGGCTGGGGGCTCCTCCTGGGGGCTCCTGGAAGCCGCCCGGGCGTGGGGCTGGGCAGCGGCCGGGGGGCCCTGGTGGGGAGGGGAGGACCGGGAGGACCCGGGGGTCGCTTCCCACCTCAACCCTTCTGTGATTCTGCGATCCGAGTGCCCGTGGTCCTCGCGGCCCTTTGCGTTTCTCCTGCAGCCGAACGCTGCCATTTTGCCATCTTCCCAGGCAGCCGCTGGTCGGTGCTGGGTGCTGGGTGCTGCACCCCGCGCTGAGCACCCAGCTGGGCGCCCATGGCTCTGTGCACCCAGAAAGCACTTCAGCCGCTCCAAGCAAGAAATCTTCCAGATGTTTTCATTCCTCTGGAAAGTTTCTGGCTCGTTCACTGTTTTTCGTTTATTTCTGGCCGTCTCTGGTTTCTTTTAGCGTGTTCATTATTTGTTCCACCCTGCTTGTTCCACACTGGAGCCTGCTTGCTGTTTTGGGAAACGTTCCCTCACCCCAGACCGTCGCCCTTTTTAGCTGGTGTGGTTAAACTGGAGGGACTGCGGTGAGTGTAGCTGCTGGATGAGGAGGCACACCAGGTATCCTGAGCTTTGTTAGCCTCAGACAGTGCATGCAAAGTCCCACTCCCTGCAGCACAGCATAAGTGAAGGGGGGGGTGTTTCAGTGTGTGGGTGCACCAGGTCCTGCTCTGACCACAGAATGCATACAGGGAAACTGGTGCCACCATTGCCAGCCTCGTGGCGCTGCCATGGGCACTCAGCAGGACCTGATCTGCTGCTGCTTGCTCCCCGTGGCAGACCCTTGTCTGAGCCCACGTGGGTAAATCCCAGCCCTAAAGCTGTCCACCATCAGTGTCAGCCCTGTGTGAAACCTGGCAGATTGTGTCACCACCTCCTGGACTGCAGGAGCCCATCCCAGGCCAGGGCTACCTCCAGGCACACACACTGGTTACACCTGTGCCTACCAGAACAGACCTGTGGGTAAATAAGTCACTGGGTCTTACCAAAGTGTAAGAGAAAAATTCAGCTGGGAATAAGCACAAGGGCAGGGAATAAGAGGGCTGGAACCAGATGAAAACCACGCACCATGCCTCAGGAGCCTTTCCTATTGGTGTCTGTCTCTGTGAGTCCCCTTTCTGTGCATGATGTTTTTGTGTTGCAGGTCTGCCAATTGTCCACCAGTTTCAGTGTAAGTGCTAGGTGGATAATCTGTGCTGGAGTTCATCTACCGGTTTCAACAGATATCCTTTACAAGTAGAAACTCTGCCACAACAAGGAAGACGGATCAAATGCAGGCTGAAAGAGATTTTGAAAAATAACTGGCCAAAGATGAAAAGTGGTGCTCAAAGACATGGAAGGCAAGAATGTGAGCAGAAGATACATAGAGCCAGGGGATGATGAGGGTCTAAATGGGGTCACTGGAGAGATAGGACTATAGTAAAACAGCAAACTGTAGCATTTACTACAGAGGAGGTCACAGATGAACCCTTTCTTTACATGAGGAAAATTGGAGGATTTGTCTCAAAATGAGGTGGCAAAAGATCAGATTATTATGCTAATCAATAATAGGAATCACAACAAAGTGCCAGGGTGAAATATTTGCCTAAGAGGTTTGGAGGAATGCAAATGTTTAATTGCCAGAGTGTTTACAATGGTACATAAGGCAGACTTGGTATCACCAGGCATTGCTGTTCAATACGTTCACATACAATCCAGAAAAGGGATGAAGAATAAGTGGGCAGAGTTTGCTAACGACACCAAAGTGTTTGGGACAGTCAGCTCTAACACTGTCTGTGAATTGCTGCAGAGACTCTTGTGACACAGGAAGGGGTATCAAGAGCATGGACTAGCTTTCACACGCAGCAAAATACTCAGCTTGCAAAGCAGCTGCTGAGCTGGGGATATGCAGATGGACTGCACCATGAGTGGTACAGAGAGCACACACAGGAATGATAATTCACCATGTTGCACAAACTGGTGTTTGGGGTGGCCAGTACAAAGGCTATGCAAGAGTTTTAAAACAAATGAATGGGAGTAATTTTTACTGAGTGTTTCTTGGGGGGAATGTTAGTGGGTGAAACATTGTGGAATTCATTGCTACAGGGTGTTTACAGTGGCCAAGGTAGAAAAGGATTTTAAAAGCCATTAGGCAAATTTGTGGGAGAAAAATTGATTGAGGGCTATTAAACACAAAGACGCAGATGTAGCCTCTGGCTCAAGAGGGCTCTAAGCTGCAGTTTGTCAGAAGCTGCTACTCTACAAAAGCCAAACATTGTTCAGCCCCCGCAATGGTTCCTGTGCTCTTCCTCTTGGGATCAGCTATTAGCAACTTGCAAAAATAGGATTCAGGGATATGCAGGATTTATGTCTTACCCAGGGGAGTTGCTCTCATGCTGTCTGCTGCTCCATGTTTTCTGAGGAGGAAGCACTTTTCACATGTTCTTTGAGGACTTCTCCTGTTTTCATTCCTGCAGGTGCTAGACATGTCCTTAGCTGGGTTTGGCTGCCTCCCTGGACTGGCCACACTCTTTGTGTACAGGCAGGTCATAGAGAAATCTTTAAGATCCTTTGAGGCATACAAATTACTTCCAGCAGCATGAATTGCCTGGATCCTGGATGTCTCTATTCCAACTCAGTCATTTTGAGTGCAGCATTTTCAGCATGTGACACCTGTAGCTTCATTGGGATGTTACAGGAAAGGAGGTGATATCCAGACAGGAGCAGAGGTGATAGTGAATTGGTGGATGTTCCCAGAGCAGTGATGTGCCCCTGTGTCAGCACTGATCTCTCACCTCCGCCTCGACAACAGCCCTACATCCCACTGCCTCTTTCCCTGCCCCTCATCCTCAGTGCCTCATCCACATGATAGTAAACCTCTGTATCTTCTTTCTATGGCTTCCTTTTTGCTTGCTGAATAACAAACAATGGAGCATATTTATCTTGCCTGTCCCCTTTCAGGCATGAGTCATACAGCCTTGCATCCACTGCTTGTCCTGTCACATAAAGAGTAAGCAGGAGAAACCTGGTCCATTCTGGTGGCCTCCACACTTCTCTACTGAATGTGCCCTCCTGAAGCATCCATCTCCCTCGATGGTGCGCTGGGGAGAGCAGACCCGTGTTTCTGCTGCCAAACACTCCCACTGGGTGCTGCTGAAGTGTGACGGAGGCCCTCACCTCCATGAGACTGGTGGGCTCTGCTCTGTGCATGTGCTTGGAGAGCAGGTCTCTGTGTGCCAGGGGTCTGGTGCTCTGCAGCACAGCTCCGGGAGCTGGCTGCTGCTGCCTTCTGTCAGGGATGCCATGGTGCATGGCATGCGGCCCTGTCCATCTGCTGGGCCTTAGCATCACACGATCAATAAGTCTGGAAAAGACCACCAGGATCATCTGCTCCAACCACCCCCATACCACCAATGTCACCCACTAAACCATGTCCCCAGGCACCACGTCCAACCTTTCTTTGAACACCCCCAGGGACGGTGACCCCACCACCTCCCTGGGCAACCCGTCCCAATACCTGACTGCTCTTTCTGAGAAGAATTTTCTTCTCATTTCCCACCTGAACCACCCCTGCCACAACTTGAGGCCATTCCCTCTAGGCCTATCGCTGGTTATCTGCAAGAAGAGGCCGACCCCCAGTTCCCCACACCTTCCTTTCAGGCAGTTGTAGAGAGCAATGAGGTCTCCCCTGAGCTTCCTCTTCTCCAGACCAAACACCCCCAGTTCCCTCAGCTGCTCCTCACAGGACTTGTGCTCCAGGCCCTTCACCAGCTTCATAGCCCTTCTCTGGACACGTTCCAGGGCCTCGATGTCCTTCTGGTACTGAGGGGCCCAAAGCTGAACACAGCACCCGAGGTGTGGCCTCACCAGAGCAGAGCGCAGGGCGATCACCTCCCTGGTCCTGCTGGCTGCACTGTTCCTGATACAAGCCAGGATGCCATTGGCCTCCTTGGCCACCTGGGCACACTGCAGGCTCACGTTCAGGTGAGCACCAACCAGCACCTCCAGGTCCTTTTCCTCTGCACAGCCTTGCTCCGGTTGATCCTCTGCTTTGTCTCACCTCGTGCCACCACCAGTTTGCAGTCTTGGACCCAGTCTGGGGCAGGTCTGCCTGTGTCCTGCAGCACAAAGTCAGGAGGCAGGGCTGCTGGCAGGACTGCCCTGAAGTCACAAGGCTGCAGCTGCCATCAGCCCCTCTCACCATGAGCTCATCCTTGGTTGTTGTGAGGACAGGGACTCTTCCAGCGAGCCACCATTTGCGCTGGGGAGGTTAGGGATATCAGTGAGATAACTGGTATAAAGGTACAGCCTTCGCTTTGCTGCTTGGAGTGATTTCTCCTTTTCCACTCTCTCAAAAGAATGAGCCAGTTCTGCTCAGTAGCAGCTACTGGTCACTGGAAAGGGGGTTCTCAGAAATGTGGAACTGGGCCTCCTTTCTGATCTTGTTCAGTTTAATCGGGTGTCCTGGACGCTGCTGCCTCAAGGACTCTGGTTTGAACTGCACTGCTGCGCTTTTAACCGTGGTGTGGCTGGAAGAGTGCATAGGATCTGAAAGCTGCTTTACAGCGTGGTAGTCCTGAGGGGTTTATCATGCGGTGATGTGCAGCTTGGCAGGGGCTCCTTGCTTTATTTAATGTGCGTGTCCCCCTTGAGCAGGGAGGTTGGACCAGATGACCTCCAGAGGTCCCTTCGAACCTCAGCCATTCTGCATTTCTGTATCATTTTGGGTGTGCTCTGACTTTAAATTGCTGGAGTCTGATGGGATTTTAGAACCCCTTTGGGGTTAGTGTGCATGCTTCCCTCTCCAGAGCTCTCTGAAGGATCTGAGATGTGCAGGGGAGCCCAGGGGACGCAGTGCAGCTGTGACCATCCCTCCCCACTTTGGCTGGGCAGCACCGGCTCCTGCAGTGTGCTGGTGTCTGCGGTGCTGAGGTTTGGGCTGAAGCTCCACGTCTCCCTTCCTCCCTGCCTGCTAGGAGGCCCCTCTTGGCTTGGCGTCTATTTTTATCCACATTTGATGGATTGGGCTGGGATGTAATGACGTCACGTGTTTTTGCGCAACTTGCACTTTGTTACGGTTTAAGGTTCAGTCTAGGTGCCAGACTGACTCTGGGAAGCTGACAAACATCTTCCCTGCTGCGTTGCCTTCTTTCAGCACATTTGTTAGTGGTTTCTGCAGGGCAAACATGTGGCCAGCAAAGAGCTCCTCTGGAATGTGTTTGTGTTTACTGAGTTAATATGTAAGGCTGTAACCTCCCCTGTTCTGCAGCTCCTCACTCTTGTCCTTCACAGACGCACAGCCTACATGTGAGTGTGACCTGCTGCTGTCAGCAGGCAGTTCAGATGTGTGAATTCACAGGAGGGCAGGCTGGCATTCATTTAATGCTGCAGGACCAGACCCCTCCGGAGAGCACGGCAGAGCAGTTTCCTGTACTTCGTACAGCTATTACTGCTGAAAGCATCTCCGTGGTCACCCTGGGGATGGTGCATCCTTCTGCAAACATCTCAGGGCAAAGTTCAGGCCAGAGAGCTCGGGGAGGGGCTGCAGACTTCCCTAGTGTCTAAGCTATGTTCGTTCAAGCTGTGCCTGTGTTCCCGTTGGCAGCTCCCACACAGTGCAGGGAACACGTCCCCAGCTTGGCCACATGTGGTTCCACGAGCGGAAAGCGCGCCAGCGTGCACAGCAGCGCTCCGCAGAAACAGGGGCGAAGCTGGCCGCAGGATCAGGCGCGGTGTGGGCGTGTTGTGGGATGAGGGCGCTTGCTGAAACTGGTCTCAGCTAGCCCAGTGCTAAAAACGGCATGGTTTGAGTCTGTGTGGGAGTCTGCGAGGGAGTGGGGCACGCAGGTGATGCCAGCCGGGCCAGCGCCCGGGAAAGCAGAGGGATGAGCTGCTTGCAGTGGGGGGGCTGCAGCAATGCGCATGTGAGAGCACTGCCCGGGGCTCAGGACAGGCTGGGGACCATGGGGGAACTGGGCCCCACGGGGCACTGAGGGGGCATTGAAGGGAGGGGGCATCCCTGTCTGACTAGGGGTGGTGGGAGGGAGCGGCACAGAGGGGCAGCAAGGGGCAAAAAGGAGCAGAGTTGGGCAGGGACAGGAGGCAGAGGTGGGGACAGAGCCCTGGGGGCACTGGAGGAGCATTATCAGGGATGGCCAGCTGTCAGAGCCAGCGAGGGTGCTGCTTGGACCAGAGAAGGCTGGCTTTCTTTTGTTCTTTGCTTGTAGCTGGCGGCACACAAAGGGCGCCTGGATTATGTCAGACCTTGTTCCCTGCTCCCCCTTTCTTGGCAGGCTCCTGCGGTATCTGGAAGGGCTCAGGGTTGCTCGGGAGCCCTGGCAGGAGGCTCGATCGCAGTTTCCTGACTCCTGGCCTGTTTTGCAAAGAGGGAGGCCTGGCTGCAGGTAGTGGTGCTCAGGGGAGCACAGCGTGGTCAGGGCAGCAGCACACACTGTGCTGTGCAGGGCTGGGCTGGACCCAGACACGAGTGTTTCCACGTCCTGGCCTCCTGTGTTTGGCTGCCAGGGAATTTCCTGCCCCTCAGCCTGTGGTTTCCTTTTGTAAATCTCAGCCGATTCCTTTCGGTCCCTCCTGGCTTGGCTCCCCCTGCAGCCCCACCACTCCCCAGAAACTCCTGTCCTGAGGTGTGGCAGGCGCTGGGCTCTGCCCCTGCACCTGCGCGGAGGTGGTGGCCCTGGGGGACGCCGGTGGGTGCAGGGGAGCAGGGACAGGCAGAGCCCATGGGTGCTCAGCAATGCATGGGGGGTCGGTGTAATGCAGTGCTAGGGTCCTGCAGCCGGTCCGAACCCCCCACCCTGCCCACGCACAGCCTGTGTGAGGAGAGGAGGACGGTGCCTGCTGCACCTGGGATGGCTCCAGCCCAGGGGACTTGAGGAAGTGACCCCGTCCTTGCTCTTACAGCACTAAGGAGTTAAGTGCAGCTTGGGCTATCATATTATAACTGGTGGGTTTCCTGTTCCAACAGTTTTAAACACTTTTTTGACCTTTTATAAGAAAAAGAAGCAGAACCAGTTAAGTGGAAAATTAAGCTAGGCTTTCATCATAATGCTATCTTTTGTTCCTTTTTTTTCTCTGACTTTAAAACTTTGGTTCGGAGAAAATAACAGCCTTTCAGCTGAGCTTGAAGATGATGTAGCAGTCATCTTTGGGGTAGGAGAAAAAAGTGGAGACACCCCGGAACTTTGTTGCTTCCCCTCACCCCCCTTTGTGTTGTTAAGACAAAGTCAAGATAATTGCACAAATCAGCAGATTGTAAGAGTAACAAAAACAAGTAACTTCTGTCTCCCACAGCAGCCTTGCTGCTGCATAGGTGTAGACGCAGCCAGCGTTCTATCTGCCACCAGGAGATTGGATTGTGCTGAAAGGGGAATATGGGCTCTAGGAGCCAAAAAAATGTAATACTTTCATCAAAGACTTCATTACAGAATATCAGGTGCGTGTCAGTGAGTTTAGCTAACAGGTGAGATAGTGGAAATGTGGAGCAGAGGGCTGGAATGGCTTTCAGGAGCAATGGATGACATTGAAGGCTGGACTCATAGTCATGAGAGGAAACGGAACGGTACAAAACACAAAGTCATGCCCTGGACTTACTGGACAAACATTTGTGCTATAAATTAGGATCCTGGATTTGGAAGTGATTAAGGAAGAAAAGGCCAACATGCATTCAGCAGTATGGGGGTGAATGTAGACTGCCATGTATGCAGCCACGAAGACTTGGTGCATTAACTCTGCTGGGATCTATGTCCAGAAAAGGCAGTGTCAATGCTGTTGGACAGAACCAGATTTACAGACCATGAGCCAGTGCTGACCAGCCATGCTGTAAAATACTCATTCATTATAGAAAAGGTGCAGAGAAGAGCAGCTGAGATGACCGAGGGAATGCAGAGAGGAGTTGGGAGCAGCTCAGTTAGATAGCTTGTCAAAACAGATGTTGAGGGTTGATAAGATTGCTCAGGGTGCTTTATCAGTGAAAAACACTGGAGCAGGAGGAGACCTGCTTAAACTGATGGATGGGTTTTGCATAAAGAGGAAATCAGTCCAAACTGGCTGAAAACTAGGAGGCTTCAAGCTGCTGGGGGTGAAAGACTGGTTCAAATTCCCAGAGCAGAGGTATAGAATGCCTCCTCATTTTGCAAAAGGTTTTCTTTGGTAAACTGCTGCATGACAGGGAGCAGGCATGCTGACCCAGGCGCACCTTCCTGACCACATTGGCTTCATTTGTGTGGCTTGGTGTGCTCCAGCTGGGGCAATGAGCCTGGCTGTGTCCCAGACCTGGGGGCACCGTCATGGGGGGCTCCCACGGGTGGGAGCACACCATCGCTCAACAAGGAAAGCTGTCTGTGCTGTGGGCACTCTACCTGCTTCCTCACTTGTGACTGTGGCTTGGCCTGGCTTGTGGGCACACTGATGGGCTTGCTGGTTTCCTGTTCCTATCCCAACAGAGCATGTCTGGGGGCTTTTACACTAAACCCCCACCTTCTTCCACAAAACAGAGAAGTTACCCAGTGCATCCACTGTGGTGCGATGTTCCCACAGGGACTGGGCAGGAGACACAGTCTGCCTGACCCTTTCTTTTCCCCTATTGCCCCCATGCCTCCAAAGAGTATTCAGATACTATTCAGATGCATTCAGTTATGCAACTAGCTCATAACTATGCAAATGTATGCAGCTTTTCCCTTACACAATGTCCTGTTTTCTTTCAGCTTCTTTTTTGGAAATTCAGCACTTCCTGTGGGAGTGCAATCTGAGCCCCAGGAAGCCATCTGGAGCCCTCCCAGCCTTGGCTCCCCAGGCAGGCTGAAGCTGGCACCGACTCCTTTCAGAAGTCCTCCTGCCCACAGTCCTCTGCTTGCCTGCACCAAACTGGCCGCTTGGTCCACACCAGGGCCTGTAGCACACAGACTGGTGCCAACTCCCTGCCAGAAGCAGAAATACAGAGAGGGTCTCTGAGGACCATTCCAGCTCCATAACCTGGCACCGGCCAACAGCAGGTGTGTAGGAAGCAGCAGCATAAGAGCAAGGCAAGCGTACACCAGCACTTCTTTGGTACATCCTTTTGTGCCCCAGGGGTTTGTGGCTCTGGTAGTTCCTGAGACATAGATCTGGCTTGCTGTTAAGTAGCCCTTGATGGATTTTCCTCCATGGCTTACTCTGATTGTTCTTTGAATCAATATAAACTTTTATTATCCAGGACATCCTGCAGCAGGGAGTTCCTCAGCTCAGCTGCCCAGTGTGTAGAAAAATATGTGTTTGACCTGAACTGGCTTTGTGTTGGATTCTGCAATATGCCCTAGTCCTTGTGTTGAAAAAGATGGTAAACACACAATCATCTCCCCTACACCAACCACTATGCTGTCCACCTTGGTCATCTCTTCCAGACTGTGGAGTCTATTCAATTCTTCCTCTTTCCTTCCCTGTGTTTCACCATTCTCGTGCTTCTCTGCATTCTCATGATATGAGACAATGAGCTGTGACAAAGAACACCTCAGGAGATGTTGTTCAGTTCTCTGCTCCCTTCCTGGTAATTTATAGCAACTCTATTTCCTCTGTGGAGTGGTGCTTATGTCTGGAAGTCCCTGTGACACTGCATGTTTCTGTTAGCCCTGCATTAGTCTTTTTTGTTAGTGAGCTTCTGCTGGTGGAGTGGCTCCCTTGGCTCCCTTGCCTCTGGGACTGAAGTGCCGTGGGAAGCTCCACCAGCACCTTCCTGTGCTTCCCCAGCACAGATGTATGCTCCAGCCTGCGGGCTGTGTCCTGGAGCTGCAGGCTGTGCGTGGTGCACTGGGCTTGTGTTGCCATCCACGTGCACTATGAGGGTGGCTGGGATGAGGCCATTTGGCCAGCCCTGGGGACAGCTCATTTGAGTGGCTCTCGCATGGCTCCAGGGCTCTGTACATGAGGAGTGTTCTCCAGAGGCACCCACAGCCATGATGGGCACATCGGGGGTTCCCCCCTTAGACTTTCCCTGTAGATGCTCCTTGTGGTGGCTTAAAGCATGTGCCATCCACAGCACGCACAGTGTGCCTGGTGAGGTGGCTGAACCTGCCAGCTGAACTTGCTGGCAGCCTCTGTAACTCTCAGGGTCCGAACAGGCCTCACAAACGTGTCCCTCTCCCCTGTGTGTACCTCAGTGGTGGGACTCATCCCTGGGAGCTCTGGCTAAAGGACTGGCTTGCATCCTCACTGCTCCTTTGTGAGCAGAGAGCTGGGAAGGCAGCAAGCATGGTGCAATGTGTGAGCTCCAGCGTGGAGCAGGGCTGTGCAGCATGCTGGGTGCTGCTCTCCATCTCCCGTTAGGGCTGGCAGGGCTGGGGCACCCAACCCTGTGTGTTCAAGAGCCCAGCAGAGCGCCTTGGCCCCAGCACTGTGGCCCTGTGTGGATGGCAGAAGTTTTGGGGAGCCCAGGCATGGCTCTGGTGCCGGGGTGCAAAGCAGGGAGGCCATGCCATGCCCACTCCCAAAGCAGGAGGACCTTGAGCAGGGGACTACAGGGACCTGCTGGGTGGTGATGAGACCCCATGGGATGGCCGGCCAAGGCCTGGGTGCCCAAGTCAGGGTTGGAGCTGTTGGTTTGGACAGTGGGGGCCATTGGATCCCCATGCTATAGGGGGCTTTGTCTGTGGGAGCCTTGGGGGTTCTGGGGAGGCTTCGGGATGTGTGGGGTCCAGGCTAGGGGTCCCTATCTTGAGACGTGGACTGGGTCAGCTGGTGAATGGTACAGGAGTGCTGTCCCAGCCCATGTCTGTCACTGGGAGAAGCTGCATTCCCAGGCTGAATGGGGCTGGGGATTTCAGACTGCAGGCTGAGAGACAGCCATGCCCCTCGTGGCTTCACACTGGCAGGGGAGCTGACATAGCCGAGCATACCCCATACCGAGCCACCACATAGCCGAGGGCAACACCAGGTGCAGCAGTGAAGGGCAGCTGCGGCCCAGGACAGTGGCATGGGGCAGCTGCAGGTTTGCGGCCAGGGGCCCTGACTCAGGCCCCAACCCAGCTGAGGCCCGGCTGCGGGGCCCGGCTGAAGGCCCAGGATGAGGCCCATGATGAGGCCCAGGATGAGGCCCAGGATGATGGCCCAGCTGAGGGCCTGGCTGAAGCCATCAGAGGGCAGCACTGGTGTCACACACAGTGTCACATCCACACAGATGGTGGGAGAGAGCTGTGCCACACACGGCGGTGTAACAGGGACGTGTACACATATGTGTACACACACACACCTGTAATGGTGACACATGCACACGCGAACACAGACACATGCTGCAGGCTGTGCCTCACCCCCCCATGTCTGAACGCAATGCCAGACTCCCCAGGGCATGGCAGGTCCAGTCCCACGTGCGGTGCTGTGCATACATGGCTCTGTGGTACCTGCATGCACGCTCAGTGCTTACGCTTTGCAGCACACATCCATGTTGCACATGTGCATGGCTGCTCAGCTCAGTGCCAGGCAGCATGGGGACGCTCTCATAGCTGCTTTCCCTCCCCAGTGAGCAGTGACCTTCAAGGGCACAGGGACTCAGGGTGTCCCTGGCACACACAGAAGCCCCCTTCCCTGTGGCATCCCTTTGCCCCTGATAGCTCTGGGCTCCTGCAAGTGCACCCAGCAGCTGCTCACCATTGCTGGCATCAGAGCCTTGGCACCAGAAGCCCAATCCCACTTTAAGTTAATGCATGCAAAATGTCCTGCAGGTGACGGCAGCCATGTGTGCTGCCCGCACTGCTTGCTCCTCAGCAGGGCCAGGGTCCCAGCTATCCCGTGCAGAGGTGGTCTGTCCCTCTGTAGTTCTTCTGGGGCTGCCAGTTGTGCTGCCCATAGCTCCTGCTTTGTGGTTTCTGCCTGATCCCATTGGTGGCAGTCTCTGACCCATTTGCTGTGAGTGCTGACCCCACATTTCCCTATCCTTTGTCAGTGCCCGTGTGAGTCTGGCAGGAAGTGACAGCCACAAGCCCTCCCATGCCCTCCCTAAAATCTCCCTCCCCCCTCCCCCCAGGAATGCTCCACTGCACAAAAACATTCTGAGTGAAGTAGTAGTTGAGACAGGAAAGAGTTTAACCAGGAGACCACCATGTTCCACACACAGGTTCATCACCACTCTTTCCTGTCCATAACTGTATTGCATGGAGAGCCAATGCTCAGAAGAGCCCAGGTTGCATTTTCCATAGGAGGTAGAGCTTAATTCTCTTCTGGGGCAGGTAATGCTAGTGGTCCTGGTGGTGTCTCTTCTTTCCCTGTGGGCCTGTGACGACAGTGGTGGTGATGGTGATCTTGTTCACAGTCAGCCCCCCTGTGCCATAAGTGTCAAGATGTGCCTCTCGTTTGTACTCTGAGACTTGCTTGGTGGAGAGGAGCTCCCATACTGACACCTTCTGCTCCTGGAATGGGCCAAAGGTAATGTAGGAGCCCTCAGTCTGGAGGAGATCCACTGTCTGCTGGGGAAGGGTTGCAAGTTTCCTTTCTTTGCTGTCAATTGCAATGCTGCTGATGGTGCTGATGAGTTCCTGAACGGGGAGTGTTCCGGCACAGTACAGCTCCAGAAGCTCCTGCCTTTTGTCCTCAGAGATGTAGTCAGAGAAGAGCAGGTCCCACACAGAGATTTGCCTCCCCTGGAACTCATCCACTGCCATCTCAACTGTGGTGGACTTCAGGGTTTCTTCCCAGGTCCTGTCTTCTTGCAGGTGGTGGGTGTGCTCAGCTTCAGTGACTGCTGTCTCTGCCCTTGAACTACTCTCATGTGCTGCTTGCGCTGCTCTTGCTTCCTCTGCCTTGGTTACAATAGTGCTGACAACAGTTTTCACCTGCTCAAGGGTTAACTCTCCTGCCTGGTACAGCTCTAGCAGCTCCTTTCTGTTCTCCTCAGGGATGTACTTCGAGTGGAGCAAGTCCCACACAGAGACCTTGTGGCCCTGAAACTCTCCAGCCTCCATGTCGACAACTGTGTTTTTCAAGGCTGCTTCCCATGGTTCTTCTTTGGAGGAGACAGCATCCTTCTCTCCCGCCACTGGCACAGTGTCCTTGTTGGAAGTCTTCGCTGAAATTTGGAATTTCCTGCCTGTAGATTTTTTTTTCTTGATGAGGGTGGTGACAACAGTTATCATCTGCTCCAAGGCCAGTGTCCCAGTACAGTACAGCTCCAGAAGCTCCTGCCTTTTGTCCTCAGAGATGTAATCAGAGAAGAGCAGGTCCCACACAGAGATTTGCCTCCCCTGGAACTCATCCACTGCCATCTCAACTGTGGTGGACTTCAGGGTTTCTTCCCAGGTCCTGTCCTCTTGCAGGTGGTGGGTGTGCTCAGCTTCAGTGACTGCTGTCTCTGCCCTTGAACTACTCTCATGTGCTGCTTGCGCTGCTCTTGCTTCCTCTGCCTTGGTTACAATAGTGCTGACAACAGTTTTCACCTGCTCAAGGGTTAACTCTCCTGCCTCGTACAGCTCTAGCAGCTCCTTTCTGTTCTCCTCAGGGATGTACTTTGAGTGGAGCAAGTCCCACACAGAGACCTTGTGGCCCTGAAACTCTCCAGCCTCCATGTCGACAACTGTGTTTTTCAAGGCTGCTTCCCATGGTTCTTCTTTGGAGGAGACAGCATCCTTCTCTCCTGCCACTGGCACGGTGTCCTTGTTGGAAGTCTTCACTGAAATTTGGAATTTCCTGCCTGTAGATTCTTTTTTCTTAATGAGGGTGGTGACAACAGTTATCATCTTCTCCAGGGTTAATACCCTTCCATGGTAGAGCTCCAGAAGCTCCTGCCTTTTGTCCTCAGAGATGTAGTCAGAGAAGAGCAGGTCCCACACAGAGAACTCACCAGCTGGCATGTCAATGGTGGTAGACTTCAAGACGTTATCTAGTTGTGCATCTTGTGCTGAAACATCATCTCCAATTTCCTCTGCCCTTGTCACCACCTTCTGTGGACTTCTGGTATTCGCTGCAAGTGTGGTATTGGCAGCTTCTGTCTTGTTGATCGTGGTGGTGACAGCAGTAGCCACCTGTTCTGTGGTCAGTATGCCCGCTCTGTACAGCTCCAGCAGCTCCTGCCGCTTCCCCTGAGGGATGTATTTGGAAAAGAGCAGGTCCAGCAAGGAAACATTTTGTCCCTGGAACTCACCAGCAGTGACATAGATGGTCGCAGACTTTAATGACTTTCTCAACTGCTGCTCCTGGGAGTGTGTATCCTGTACTGGTTGTGGTGATCCCACCTCACAGCTGGGTGTTACTGTGGATGAGCTCAGATCCTGGTTTCCTGTTTCTGCCTTGGTGATGATGGCAGTGAGAGTGGTGATCATTTCTGGGATGGTCACCGTCCCCACCTTATATTTCCTCAGCAGCTCCTCTCTCTGGCGATCAGAGATGTAGCGAGAGAAGAGGAGCTCCCAGACGGTGACGCTCTGGCCCTGGAAGAGCCCCACACTGACGGTGGTGCGGGCAGCCTGCAGGGCTTTGCGGGCGTCCTTGTTCAGCTGGTAGAGCACCGAGCCCTTGTCCATCACTTGGAGCATGAGCAGCCCCGTGTCCGGGTCGGGCACGCAGCGGCGGAGGAGCTGTGTATAAGTGAGGTTTTCATGCGTGTTGGGGTCAAAACAACTTCTTGTTTGATTCTTGTGGTTCAGAAGAAACTGGCACATCTCCTGGTCAAAGTAGCCTCGCTGGTAGGCCGCCTCCACAGGGAGGCGGTGTCTGTTGATGGGGTCGATGATGCCGCCGGTGGCGATCTGGGCCTCGAGGAGGCGGATAGCGTGCTCCTTGACTATGAACTCATTCTTCATGGCCTGGAAGAGGGAGATCTTGTGTCCTGTGTATGGCTCTGTGTACCCTGTCACGGCTCCCTCTGCTGACAGAAGCTTCTCATAAAAATCTCTGCCTATAAGTCCCACGGTCAGTGCCTCTTTCACCGATAGCTTGGCATTCCTCACGGGGTCCGTGAGGAATCCTGAGGCAGCCTGTGCCTCCAGCAGCACCAGGGCTGTGCCTGGCGTCAGGAGCCCCCTCATCATGGCATCATAGATGCTCATCTTCTTATTCTTGGCCTGGATGAAGACACCAGCTATGAAGTTACTCCCACCACCACACATCTCTGTGTGTTCACTTCCATTCAAGTTGCTTCCTGTGTTGCTTGACTCGTTCTGAAGGGGTCCACTCATGTTGTCTCTGGGCAACAGTCCTGCTGCTGTGGAGCACTGTGTTCGTCTGAGGAGAGAGAAAGAGAAGACTTGGTGAGACACAGGTTCTTTAGCAGGTTTCGTGGTGTGTGTGAAGCACCCATACTCAGAAAAACTGACTACAGCTTTTCTCCAAAAAAAAATTTTTATTTTTTTTTTTCCTCAGCACTCAGTTTTTCTCTTCCAAAACTGAGTGCTGATGCCACAGGCATGCTCACACTGCTCTGTGGCCCACATTAACGTTTAACTGCATGTGGGGATCCTCTGTGGGATGGCTGGGTGGCCCATGCCAAACACCATTCTGGGGACCATTCTAACCAGTTCCAGTGCCTGGGGACAAGGGTGTGGTCAATGGGAAGGTTTGTTTGGCTGCGTGCTGTCTCTGCAGCAGGGCAGGGGTGCTCTCTCCAGATATTTAGGGGAACTACTGTAGGAACAACACTATGGTAAAGACTGATCCTGCTGGCTGAACCCTCTGGCATGCAGGGACCGCCTGGGCTGTGCTTGCCCCAGACCACCCTCTACTAGCCACCACAGGTTTCCATCTATGGATCTGTGCAGTTGTGGCTGTGAGTCTGGGTCTGGAGTCAGCCTCTGCAACATCCCGAGGTAATGACAGCAGTGATTTAATCATACTTTGCAGGGAAAGTCTTTTCACTAGCAGCTCCTAGACCCTGTGCTGCAGGAGGTAGTGAATGGTCATTCTTTGTTTCAGCTAATTGTTATGTAGGTAAAGCGGAAGATAAAATTATGTATATCGATCTCTCTCTATATATATGTAAAATTACAGAGTTGTGGTGGACTAAGAGCCAGTACCTCAGGAAGCTTGCTGTAAGTGGCTGCTTGCAGTGGTTTCTCCCATTCATACAGGTACTTGGCAATTACTGTGACGAGTCACAGTCAGTCTAGCGGGTACCCCCAGACATAAAAGCAGCACTGCCAACCAAGATTCCAGTTATGCTGTCTGAAATGTGCTAGAGGAAGGTGGCTGTGCTCTTGAGCAGACATCTGAACAACTATGCAGAGTCTGACCAAGGGTCGGTGTAGCCCAGGGTCTCGTTTCCATCTTGAGCTATAAGTGGACATCAGGGGAAGAGAGAAAATGAGGCAATATATATAACATTTACTTGTTTTCTGTAGTAATCTCTAACTGTTTTTAGCACAGTGGATTTCATAAACTGGATGCCTTTTGAGTCTGCTTAGTAATTCTTGAGGGATCTCTGCCATGCAGTCCCCTGGTTTCTTCTGGGAGCCCTGTAAACTTTCAGCATCCCCAGTATCATGTGGTGATGAGGCCACAGTCTTGTAAAAATGGCAAAAACAAACCCCAAAACATTTATTTGGGAACACCCATCTCCCATAAAGCTACAGTGACTGATGTTAATGATATGTTTAACTCATTAATTATCAAGGTCACAGCTTAATTCCCTGACTGTTTACCTAACTGATCTAAAAGCCTCTGAGTCATTGCCTTTGATACATTTAAATATTGGATTGATGCAGGTGTAGATGGATCATGCTGCAAGAGAGCTGGATCCCAGCAGCTGCAGACCAGCCCCTGCCTTTCTCATGTGGGTGCTCTGGCCCACCTTGGGGCTCTGGCCCTAGAGAGCAGCTTCTTTTCACTCTCTTGCCTCCACTGAGGCAGCCCTCGCAGGGTGGTGGGCTCGTTGTGCCGCCTGCTCGGGTGGCACTCGGTGCAGGGCAAGGCAGAGTGCCGGTGTCACACCCTGGAGCAGGCGACACCTATATAGGACACAGATGTCGTGTGAACACCCTATTCGGGAGAGACATTGCCCAACGGCAGGCTGTCATTAGCTCGTCTCTAATCAGGCCTCCTGATGCCGGGGCTTGGCTGCACACGAAGCTCCCGGGGCAGGAGCTGGCTGTCCTTTCAAGCTGTCACAGCAGCCCAGCCCAAGAGGCCCTGGTGGAAGCGTTTTTCCAGCTGGGGTGAGCAGGGGTGGCCTGGCGCTGCCGTGGTCCCGAGCCCTGCCTGCACCCCAGGGAGCGGGAGCGTGTTGGCACAGCCCCCAGCCTGGTGCTCGCCTCGTGGGCTCCCGCTGCCGGGCTCCCAGCTGAGACCCACCGCGCCAGTCAGCACCAGCTCCTGCGGGCTCGGGCAGGTCCCATGGCTCCGGCTGCCTCCCTCCCATGTCCCAGCGTCCTGACCCGCTCAGCTCCAGTGCAGAGGATGCAAAGCGCGTTGCGTGGAGCAGTGGCTCCATCCAGCCCTGGCATCCAGCCACTCTGTCACTTTGTCCCTTCTTAGAAAGGCCCACCTCGTGCCTGGAGACCTCCTGTGTAACCAAGCCCCGGGCTTCAGCAGCTGCCCTCTGAATGGTAGGTTTTAGGGTAGAGGCAAGGTCTCCGCATCCCTTGCAGGCATCTAGTATGTACATGGAGCGTGCAAGGCAGGAGTTGTGCTAGGCTGTGTGGTGGCCCCAGTGCCCCCTCTGGACAGGCTGTGTCCTACCTGCTGGACACGAATCCAGAGCAGCTTGCTCACCAGCAGGCTCCGGTCCTCCTCCTCCTCCTCCTCCCGCCGCCTCTCAGCCAGGATGAGCAGCCAAGGCAGGTGCCTAATTTAAATCCTTCGCTTCCCCGCCCCTGGGGATGACACACCAGCCCTGCCCCATGCTACAAGCCAGCCAATATACATCCGACCACCCCAGTGAGACGATGCCTCTGCAGTGTCACAGCAGCCCCTGTCCTGGGAGCCCAGCTGGGGTGGCAGGGTCTGGGGCAGGGGGACAGTGACTGGTTACACTGCAAGATGTGGGGTGCATCTCTGGTGGGAGCTTGGGTGAATGTGTCCGTGGAGGATGCAGGGGCACGGTGCAGTTTCTGGACCCTGACACCACCATCTCCTGACAGGCGCCCAGCACGATTGCTCATGGACTGCTCTGCCTGGGGTCCCAGATGCCTTGGAGGTCTCTGCACATCTGGGCTTGTTCAGCCTGCCTTGGCTGAGCCCCTTGGCTGGGGTAGGGAGCTGCAGCCAGCCCCTGTGGCTCTCTCTGCTCTCATGGGGACAGAGATCCAGCCTGTCCCCTGATGGGGTTGTGAACTGGACCATACAGGCGCAGGATCTCCTTGCAGCAGGTGGATTTGGGTGGCCAGTTCCCAGGGCCAAAGCAGCTCCAGGATGGAAACCTCTCAGAATCACAGAATGGTTGAAATTGGAAGGGTCCTCTGGAGGTCATCCGGTTCATCCCCTCTGCTCAAGCAGGGCCACCTAGAGCAGGTTGCCTAGGACCATGTCCAGGTGGGTTTTGAAGACCTCCACGGAGCAAGACTCCACAACCTGTCAGGGCAGCCTGTTCCAGTGCTCCATCACCCTCATGCTCCTGGTGTGCAGGGGGAGCCAGCCCAATGCCTGGCCAGCGGCTCTCCGGGAGCTGAGGGTGCCTGGTTGACTGCTTGCTCGCAGAGAACTCCATCTAGCTGGCAGGGCAGGCTGCTGGCTCTGGCCAGCTTTGGGCTGAGCTGGGCTGAAGCAGTCCCGTGTTTGGGCCATGTCCCATCAGACCACAGCCACAGCTCCGGTGAACAGGCTTACCCTGTGCCCACTTCCAGCACAAGGGTGGTTTTGGTTGGGTTGTTCTGGTGTGTAATTGCGCAGCTGAATACGTGCTCAGGTGCTGGTTCTGTCTGTGGCTGTGTGCACCTGTGACTGCATATGTGCTCACGTAAACCTGCACGTGTGACCGTGCCTCTGATGTGTGTGACTGTATATGCTCAAGTAACTCGGTGTTGGCACATGTAACTGCGTGTGCAAGGGAGAGCACACGCGTGCTCACGCAGCTATGCCTGTGTGAGCTGGCACAAGCAGCTGCACACGTGTGTGCTGGTGTGACCCTGTGTGGGTGTGTGTGAGTTGGTGCCCCTGTGTGGAGGAGGTGTTGCCTGCCCCTGCCCTTCCTTCCCTGGCTGTCCTGCTTTGGGTGCACATTCCTACCTGCGTAGGTGCTTGCCAGACTGGATGATCAGCACACGAATGCATTTTCCCTCTGACTCACCGAGATCAGTTTGGCTCTGAGGAGCACACCTGGGCAGGAGGTCCCTCTGCTCTTGGGGATGAAGGTGGACACAGGACCTGTTTCCGTCGTCTTTACTCACCCCTCAGAAGCCCTTCCTTGCCTGACATCTGTTTTCAGCCTGCGTTATGTTGGCTAGAGTTACTGATGCCACAAGTACACTGCTAACTGCATTTCTCTGCAGGTTTTAAGGTTCAGCTGTTTGAGATGGGCTACAGGAAGGGCTTTGTTCTGGGCTGCATCCTTGGCACAAGCTGAGTGTAAGGGGTGCAAAGGGTGCCTGTGCCAGGAAGGGGGATCCCATCTCTCTTCTCTCAGCATCCTGCTCTGTACAGCAAGGACCCTGTGCACAAGCCAGGCTGGGTGGGTACCAGCAGGCAGTGTCAAGTTGCTCTGCTTTGTGGTCCTCCTGCACTCCCCAGGCACCACTCAGCACTGACTGCAGCCATGCAGCGTGCTCCCCTGAGCTGTCCCAGTGACACTGGGACACTATCTGGAGTTGGCCCAGCTTGTTTAGACACCTCTGAAGTGCTGGCAGTTGTCGGCTTCCCTTGATGATGCGTTACTTTGCATTTGTCAGAACAGAGGCTATGATTTATCTCACCACAGTGGACGCCTCCTGTGGAGCTGAAGCCCAGGCTCCCGTTATAGCCATGGAGAGCACGCCAGGACACTCACCCAAATCCTGAGCATGACTACTCTGACCACTTGAACACATCTGCTGTAGGACGTGTCCACAAAGCAACCACCGGCTGCATGGACCTGCTCCACCTTGGCTTCCAGGGCAGCTGGGTGACCTACAGTGCACACAAGCATCAGCTGCAGTGAATCAGCCCTGAATGTCACCACCTGGTCACAGGTACCAGGTGGCTTACACAGAGTTGTATCTCTTGGAAACGATGGTGCCTCACCAGGACCCCGTTCCCAGCTTGTTCCCTCATTAGCAGAGAGCAGGATGACTCTTCCCTGAATGAGGACCGAGTATTTTATCCTAACTACTAGTCTGTTTCTGAGAGATGATGAAACTGTTTCATTTCAACCCTGAAGCAATTTATTTCTTCCAGGACATGTTCTAAGGCACTACCCAAGGCTGTTTGGAGATGGGTTAAGTGAGCTGATCTCTGCTGTACTTTGTGTTGTCTCCAGAGAGGTATTTCCCCAGGGGCTGTTGAAGAGGAAGGGTGCCCACAAGGCAGACGTTCCTGTGTCCCATGGGTGACGCTGGCACTTGCACACCTTTCCCAGGGAAAGGGAATACGGCACAGGCAATGCTGAGCCTCTCACCTTCATAAATTCCAACCCCCGTGATGCAGAACTGAAACCCTGCTCCCCCTGGTTGGGGCTGCATGTGTGCTGCATACCAGACCTCGGTCCCATCTAGTTCACTTGCTGCTTTGGCTACCCACTGTTAGACACAGTCACGTTCCTTCTGGCCTTCAGCATCGTCTTTGTGGCTTGAGCTCAAATTCCCTCAGCCCCACTCCCGAAGCTGCCATGCACTGGTGTGTTAAAGGCACGGGATGCAGGGCCTGGCTGGTACTGTGCAGCCAGTGCCCAGGTGTGCACAACTGTGCCGTCTCCAGACCTGCCTCCATCCCTCCCCCCTGCTCCCGGGGCTTGTAATTAGCCTTGAGATTTGAAGGAGGGCTCCTGTCTTTCTGTCTGCTGCCTCGGAGCATCACCAGCATCCTACCAGGTGACCTGATGTCACGGGGCCTGCTTCTCATTCTCCTGAAGCTGTTCCTCAGGCCCATTTCCAGTCTGCCCCTGGTCCTGGAGATATTTCAGCGAGGATTCCTTTCAGGACAGCCCCTGCCCTGGGTGGTGGCTGCTGTAGGTCCATTGTGAGGCAGATGGCACAGTCTATCCTAGCAGTGCACATTCTGTGAACAGCGACAGGACCTTTTAGCAAGTGAAAGCACTAGAACACAACCTACAAATAATCTGGGAATAGTGTTCTTGCTGAGCAATGCCGATTGTTTTACCCATTCCATCTAACTTTTCTGAAAGGCAGCTGCAAGCTGACACTGTACCTCTTGTAATTTGCATATTAACACAAGGCTTTGGATCGGGCTGCAGTTCCTAGTTTGGTTTACAAGCCAAAATACAGTGACTTTCACATGCCTGTAGTGCCAGGAGCTGGATGTTTGTGAGAATGGAGATGAAACTGCTCAAGCTGTCTTGAGAGGAATGCTGACTTCTCGCTTGGCTTCAGGCCTGGGTGTTAACTGACCTGCAGTCGCCCTTCCCAGACAGCCTGACGAGCAGCGTGGAGCTGCCTGGGCGTCAGGGCGCTGTCACTTGCACGCTACAGGCCCATTACCCAGCCAGCATTTCTGGATATACCGCACTCTGGACTCTGGCACAGGGCTCTTTGGAGACAACACCTCCTTGTCACCCACCTGCCAGACGGCTGCTGTCCTCCCTTCAGCCAGGGGCTCAGGCGGGCAGCATGCGAGCTGCTGTGGGAGAAGCTGGGAAAAGTGCAGCAGCGGCTGCAGATGGGGTCTGCCCTGGGCAGGGGGACCCAATCCCACCTGCCAAGTCCTGGCCGTGCTGCGGCACCCCCAGTACGCTGTGCCTCTGTGCCTGAGGAGAGTGAGGGGCTTCAAGGCACCGCACATCCTGTGCTTGGGGACAGGGCAGGGAGGTGACAGCATCACCACCTGGGGAGAGTTTGTGTCGTGTCAGGATCTGTGTGTGTGGCGCTGGATTGCCATGGCCCCCACGCAGCTGCAGCCAGCTCTATCTGATTGTATACAGCTGCCCGCTAAGTAAAGAAAACCCATGCGAGTGTGCAGGGCTCAGGTGGTGCCTGAAACCGCAGCATCTGCTGCCTCCACCTCTAAGTGCCCCTCGCTGCAGTTCTATGGAAAGCAAGGCCGGGGCGCAGCCCCATGGGATGCTCCGTGCCCGCAGTGCAGCACCGCGCTGCTCCGTGACTCACCGGCCGGTCCTGCAGCTTCCCTGCAGCCTGGCATGGAGGCACCGGGGCCCGGGTATCACAGCCGTGGCCTGGCCTCGCCTGCCGGAAGGTGTAGGTGTCCTTGGCTGGAGCAGCCACGAACCACATCAGAGAGCTGGGAGACAGCTTTGGCAACGGGGCGTTTGGGGAATGTTGTTTTCCTGCAGCGTTTGATTTGGAAAACCTCCTCTGCCAGGGCTCAGGTGCTGACACAACTCCCTCCCTGCCGGTCCCTGCAGCCACGCAGCCCTGGGTGTAGCGCTGCTGGTGCACAGCCGTCCCCAGACGCTGGCAGAGGGTGACACCCAGCAGCCAACAGCCTCCTGCCTGACGTGGAGAGGGCAGGGCCCTCCTGCTGCAACCACACACGGGCAGCCTCTGCACGCAGCAGGGGACAATATTAGCAAAGAAAACCAGACCCACGGTGTGGAGCTCTCACACCAGGATTCCCTGCAGCGGAGGTGCCTGGAGCCGCCCATGCTCTCCTGCCTGGCGTGGGGCTGGCGTGGGACCTGCAGAGCCACGTGAGCTGGCAGTGCTGGACCCCCAGGGAGCTGGGCTGAGCAATGTAGGAAAGAATACAAAAGAATTGTCCCACGCTACTCAGTGCTGGCGCAACCTCACCTCGAGTACTGCATACAGGTTTGGGTGCCACAATATAAGGACATAGAACTATTAGGGAGCATCCAAAGGAGGGCTATGAAGATGGTGAAGGGTCTCGAGGGTAAGACATGAGGAGTGGCTGAGGTCCCTTGTTTTGTTGAGACCAGAGAAGAGCAGACTGAAGGGAGGCCTCACAATGGTCTGCAGCTTCCTCATGAGGGGCAGGTGCTGAGCTTTTCCTTCTGGTGACCAACAACAGGACCCAAAGGAACAGCATGGAGCTGCGACAGGAGGGTCAGGCTGGGTGTTAGGAACAGGCTACTGGGAGGGTGATTGGGCACCGGGACAGGCTCCCCAGGGACGTGGTCATGGTACTGAGCCTGCCGCTTTTAAAGAAGACAATGCTCTGGGGCACGTGGTTTGATTTTTGGGTGGTTCTGTGTGGAGCCAGGAGCTGGACTCAATGATCCCTGTGGGTCCCTCCCAACTTAGGAGTTTCTATGATTCTCTGATTCTATGTGCTCTTTTAACAAATGCAATGAACCGGCCAAACCCAGCACTGAAGGGATGGGCACAGGCAGCAACCATAGGCAAACAGAAAAGACAAAAATCCTTTTTATTCTGGTTTGGAGATAAGCGGTTGCATAACTTTGTACTCTGTGGGAAAGAAACTCTCAAGCATCTTTCATGCAGACACGTGATTCCTGGGAAACGGGGATCAGCGAGCGTTTCGCTGGTGCTTCAGGCCACCTGGTCTGTGGCAGGGCAGGGAGGACAATAATCCCCAGGGTGGTTGGGGTGGTGCCAGCAGTGTACAGCCGCTGCTTCCTGACACCTTTCCAGAGAACTTGCTTATCTTTTGACTTCCCAGCTTCCTGGCATAAGGGTTTTGCTCTGCGGCTCCTGGGCACAGTGGGGCTATACATGCTTATGGAGTGGCCCAGGTCCCCATCCCATGCTCCTGTTGTCTTCTGAGGGCGCGTGGGGAGATGGCACAGACACAGCTCCAGCTCTGGTGGGGGCTGCAGGGCGCCTTGGCATGCCACAGACTTGCAGAGCAGAGCCTTGGCCGTGAGGGATGTCTGCAGAGCTGGCCTTGGGCACCGTGGGATGCGCAGAGCTGAATGCAGCTGGTGGGGTCTGCCCTGCTCTGCTGCCCTTCTCCGAGAGTCAAGTGTCTGTCCACAGGCACGGGCCATGGATGGTGGTGCCTGGCAGAACAGCCTGCTAAGAGCACTTGGGGAAAGCTGCAACGTAGACAGTGGGATCGAGTGCACCCTCAGCAAATTAGAGATGACACACCAAGCTGAGTGGTGTGGTTGATACGATAGAAGGAAGGGATGCCATCTGAAGGGACCTGGACAAGCTTGAAAAGTGGGCCCATGTGAACGTAATGAGGTTCAACAAGTCTACATGTTAACGCAGGGTGGTGCACTTGGGCTGGGGCAATCCCAGAAAGGAGTACAGACTGGGAGAAGAACCTATTGAGAGCAGCCCTACAGAGAAGGAATTGGGGGTTCTGTTGGACGAAAAGCTTGACATGAGTTGGCAGCGTGCACTTGCAGCCCAGAAGGCCAACTGTGTCCTGGGCTGCATCAACAGAGGGGTGACCAGCAGGGGAGGGAGGTGGTTGTCCCCCTCTGCTCTGCCCTCGTGAGGCCCCACCTGGTGCCTTGTGTCCAGGTCCGGAGCCCCCAGCACAAGAAGGATGTGGGGCTGTTAGAGAGGGCCCAGAGGAGGGCCACGAAGATGATCAAGGGGCTGGAGCACCTCTCTAGGAAGACAGCTGAGAGAGCTGGGGCTGTTCAGCCTGGAGAAGAGAAGGATCCAGGGTGACCTCACTGCTGTCTTTCAGTACTTGAAGGGGGCTTATAAAAAAAGTGGAGAGCAACTCTTTGCTCAATCAGATATTGACAGGATGAGGGGGAATGGTGTTAAACTAAAAGACTAAAAGGTTTAGATTAGAGGTTAGGAGGAAATTCTTTGCTCACAGGGTGGCGAGGCACTGGAACAGGTTGTCCAGAGAAGCTGTGGATACCCCATCCCTGGAGGTGTTCAAGACCAGGGTGGATGATGCCCTGGGCAACCTGATCTAGTGGGTGGCATCCCTGCTATGGCAGGGGGCTTGGAACTGGGTGATCTTTGAGGGCCCTTCTAACTCGAGCCATTCTGTGATTCTCTGATTCTTTCCCTGTTCTCTGCTCCATCCCTAATCTTAACATTTGAGTTACTCTGGCTGTTGCTGAGCACACATCAAATACTCTATCACAATTCTTGCTGCTGAGCTGCAACAGTTCAGAGCTGGGTATGTGCACAGTAGGGCTGCTTCTCCCCATTTGTGTATTTTCACCTATGTTGAACATAATCTGCCTTTTTTATTCCGCTCACTGTATGTTGTTTGGTCTTCCAGCAGTCTTTGCAGCTGGCAGATGTCTTTACTAACCTGAATAACTTAATACTATCTGCTCCCTTGCTGTTCACAGCATTTCCCAGCCTGTGTCTGCATGTGTTAAGCAGCCTTGCTCCCAGCACGCGCTTCCCCCTCCCAACACACGCAGTTCCACTGCTGGCTCCCTTGCTAAGTGGCCGTGCCTTGCCGTACCTTTCCTCAGCTCTTGCAGCAATTTCCTTACCCCAGCAGCAATTGCCACAGTTTGACTGTGTACAGAAATCTCCCTGTTGCTCCTCCACAACCCAGTTCTTAGGGGAAATAGTAAATACACATTACCTGCTTGCCTGCTGTGTGTAATTTATGTTTCTATTCCCCTTTTATGTCTCCACTCAGAGTCTGCCCTCCCTTCTGCCTGTTTACCCAGCTCAGTCCTGGCACAGAGGGGCCCTCATGTCTGGATGCTCACCTTGTCCCCTCCCAGTTCCGCAGTGTCAGCCTGCACGGGGATTTCAGGGCTCTGTGTCGGTCTGTATCATCATTTTGTCTGATCTAGCTCTATGCTCTCCTGATGAACGCCCTCCTCTGCTGTTCCTCTGCACTTCCTAGTTCAGCATTACAGTGCCTTCCTGGTGAGCCTCCTCCCAACAAGCCCATGGCATGCTGATGTTTCGCTGAGGATTATTCTAGTTCTAGCTGGACTAGGCTTTGAGTAACCTGGTCTAGTGCGAGGTGTCCCTGCCCATGGCACGGGGGTTAGACTTAGATCATCTTTAAGGTCCCTTCCAACCCAAACCATTCCATGATTCTGTGATTCTGATAGGAATGGTTGTGCTGTGCCAGGGCAAGAGCCTGTCCATCCCAGTGTCTTCTCTCATGCAGCAGCTGGCCACGGGCCCTCTTACACCATAGCACCATGTAGGACTGTGAGATCTGGAGACACACATGGGCCATTCAGGCTGATTTTGGCTAAGCATTTTCTAATCCATTTCCAGGAAAGAGTAGAAGTCTAGAAGATGAATATGAAGCCTTTTGGTTTGTATGGGAGCCTAAATCATCGAGTCCCCCTGGAGCTGGAATTTCAGTGCCTGCAGGTTGGTGTGGGAGGAAGCTGAACTAACTCCAATACAAAGTACAGAGAGGCCTGAGAGCTATAAAATATCCCCTTGACAGTGTGTCACTTCGAGTAAATTGCAGCATTTCCTGTGTTTTGATGTGCTCATAATTAAGGTGGTGGCAAGTTCAATTGCAGTTAAATCAGCCCAGAGCACAGGTCTGCATTTCCACTATGCTGCAGCCAGCTTTGTCCAGTGTCAGAGCCTACACTGAGCATGTAACAACAGTGCAAGCCCGTACTGACACCTCCCTGATTGTGTCTCCCATCTCCAAGTAAACTGTGGCTCAGGAACCTCCTGGGACTGAGTATTTCCATGCATTTAACAGCCCACTCCCAGTAATTTGTCCCATGCCTTTTTGAGCCCATGCGACTCTCTGGACTACGCAGCAGATTATGGTAAGGAGTTCCAAAGCAAATCTACATTTTCTTTCACCTATCAGCTACAAAAACCACGGTGAGAACTTGATTTTTCGAGGATGCAACTGAGTTAATTAAAGCAAATAGCCAAAGACAATGAATCTAAGGTTTGTATGTTTCCTTTTATTAAGCAGTAGTAGAATTATTCAGTACTGAACTGTATGACACAGTGGTCCAGAGGCTGTCTCTACTCCAGAAACATGCACATGGGCTGCATTTGAAGGGAGGAAATGTCAACTCAGGACATGGAATGGCAAAAGAAGATGAGAAACATACCGAAGGAAACAGCTGGAGGTAGCAGCTTCTGTACCACCAGCTCCCCTTACTGCTGGCTGCATACAGGGACAGCTTTGGCTACAAGTACAGAAAGACAACATATGCTACCATTTCTCAGCTCTTGCATGGATCCAACAAAAAACTCTCTATAGAGGCTCTCAGGAGAGCTGGACAACTGAAGGGAGGGAAAGCAAAAAATCTGAGTGATTTGATTGTACACATCAGAGAGAGACCAAACCACTCCCAATTAAGGGTATATGTGGTTTAGAGGCCTCCAGAAATATTGGATGGACTGAGGCAGTAACAGCAAACACAGATAATGGATATGAGCCCAGTAACACTTAACATCGGCCTGACATGATGCCTACATGGAAATGTGTTCTCCATGCAGGAGGCAGGCATGCAAAACTAAAACTATGGCAATGCCACACTGATCTTCTAAAAAAAATGTTTCCAATATGTAAAGATACAGAAGAAAGAATGAATAAAATTTCATTTCTCATTACACCTCATACAAAGACATCCTTATATCTAAAGAAATATAAAGGAAAAAGTACAACATCTTACACCAAACTGACTGGAAATAAGCCAGGCTGATTCATGAATTCCAGTTAAATTATAGAAGACAATGGATTAAAACGCTATAAAGAAATGCTCAGATGAGTCACCTAAACACCGTAACTGCTGTACAAACATTACAAAACATGAAAGAGAAGAAGGAAATACTCTACGAATAATAAGAAAAAAGAATATATTTAAAAAATGTCAAAAATGCCAGCAGCAAAACAAGTCCCAACAAAGAAAAAATTCTTCACCAATGAAATAACACGGAAAAAAAAAGTAGAGGGTTTTATGATTAATTAGAGAAAATATTAAGGAAATAAAGATTAGAGTCTGGGTCAAGAACGCAGCGGCGCAGGAGCTGCATGTAGGTGAGGTTCTCGTGCGTGTTGGGGTCGAAGAAGCCCTTGGTGTCGTCGCTGGGGTCGGAGAGGATCTGGTTCATCTGCTGGTCAAAGTAGCCGCGCTTGTAGGCAGCCTCGACGGGGAGGCGGTGGCTGTGCACGGGGTCGATGATGCCGCCGGTGGCGATCTGGGCCTCGAGCAGGCGGATGCCGTGCTCCTTGACGATGAGCTCCTTCTTCATGGCCTGGAAGAGGGAGATCTGGTCGCCGGTGTAGGGGTCGGTGTAGCCCGTCACGGCCCTCTCGGCCGACAGCAGCTTCTCGTGCAGCTCGCTGCCCACCAGCCCGGACGAGACGGCCTCGTCCACGGAGAGCTTCTGGTTGCTGAGCGGGTCGACGAGGAAGCCGGTGGCAGCCTGCGCCTCCAGCAGCACCAGGGCCGTGCCCTGCCTCAGGATGCCCTTCCACATGGCCTGGTAGATGCTCATCTTCTCCATCTTGGCCGGGTCGGCCTTGGACGGCACCAGCACACCGGCGATGCAGCCCGTGCCGTCCAGGTAGCGCTTGACGGAGGCCATTTCCGTCACCTGCTGCACCGTCTTGGAGCCCTGCACCAGGTCGGCCAGCGTGTCCTTGTCGATGATGCCCGAGTCCAGCAGGTCCGAGGCGGTCACCTGCCGCCTGAGGCCCGTGAATTTCACCTTGCTGCTCTGCTCCACCGCCTCCTGGATGAGGACGCTGAGGAGCCTCGCCAGCTCGTCCAGCGCCAGGCTGCCGTCGCGCACCTTCCCCAGCAGCTCCTGCCTCTTCGCCTCGGACACGTACTTGGAGAAGAGGAGCTCCCACAGGGAGACCTTCCTGCCGTGGAAGCCGCCCGCCGAGACCTCGACGGTGTGGGACGTCAGGGCCCGCTCCAGCTCCAGCTCCCGTTCTTGCTCCCGCTCGCGCTCGCGCTCGCGCCGGGAGCCCGCGGCCTCGCCGTTCTCAGCCGGCGGCGGGGCCTCCCGCTGCGTGGGCTTGCGGGCCAGGGCGGCGCCGTGGCCCTGGCCCTCGGCCCCGCTGATGATGGCGGTGAGGAGGGTGATCATCTCGGAGATGGCCAGCGTCCCCGCCTTGTACTTGCGCAGGAGGTCCTGGCGCCGGTGCTCGGGGATGTAGCGAGAGAAGAGGAGCTCCCAGACGGTGACGCTCTGGCCCTGGAAGAGCCCCACGCTGACGGTGGTGCGGGCAGCCTGCAGGGCTTTGCGGGCGTCCTCGCTCAGCTGGTAGAGCACCGAGCCCTTGTCCATCAGCTGCAGCATGAGCAGCCCCGTGTCCGGGTCGGGCACGCAGCGGCGCAGGAGCTGCATGTAGGTGAGGTTCTCGTGCGTGTTGGGGTCGAAGAAGCCCTTGGTGTCGTCGCTGGGGTCGGAGAGGATCTGGTTCATCTGCTGGTCAAAGTAGCCGCGCTTGTAGGCAGCCTCGACGGGGAGGCGGTGGCTGTGCACGGGGTCGATGATGCCGCCGGTGGCGATCTGGGCCTCGAGCAGGCGGATGCCGTGCTCCTTGACGATGAGCTCCTTCTTCATGGCCTGGAAGAGGGAGATCTGGTCGCCGGTGTAGGGGTCGGTGTAGCCCGTCACGGCCCTCTCGGCCGACAGCAGCTTCTCGTGCAGCTCGCTGCCCACCAGCCCGGACGAGACGGCCTCGTCCACGGAGAGCTTCTGGTTGCTGAGCGGGTCGACGAGGAAGCCGGTGGCAGCCTGCGCCTCCAGCAGCACCAGGGCCGTGCCCTGCCTCAGGATGCCCTTCCACATGGCCTGGTAGATGCTCATCTTCTCCATCTTGGCCGGGTCGGCCTTGGACGGCACCAGCACGCCGGCGATGCAGCCCGTGCCGTCCAGGTAGCGCTTGACGGAGGCCATTTCCGTCACCTGCTGCACCGTCTTGGAGCCCTGCACCAGGTCGGCCAGCGTGTCCTTGTCGATGATGCCCGAGTCCAGCAGGTCCGAGGCGGTCACCTGCCGCCTGAGGCCCGTGAATTTCACCTTGCTGCTCTGCTCCACCGCCTCCTGGATGAGGACGCTGAGGAGCCTCGCCAGCTCGTCCAGCGCCAGGCTGCCGTCGCGCACCTTCCCCAGCAGCTCCTGCCTCTTTGCCTCGGACACGTACTTGGAGAAGAGGAGCTCCCACAGGGAGACCTTCCTGCCGTGGAAGCCGCCCGCCGAGACCTCGACGGTGTGGGACGTCAGGGCCCGCTCCAGCTCCAGCTCCCGTTCTTGCTCCCGCTCGCGCTCGCGCTCGCGCCGGGAGCCCGCGGCCTCGCCGTTCTCAGCCGGCGGCGGGGCCTCCCGCTGCGTGGGCTTGCGGGCCAGGGCGGCGCCGTGGCCCTGGCCCTCGGCCCCGCTGATGATGGCGGTGAGGAGGGTGATCATCTCGGAGATGGCCAGCGTCCCCGCCTTGTACTTGCGCAGGAGGTCCTGGCGCCGGTGCTCGGGGATGTAGCGAGAGAAGAGGAGCTCCCAGACGGTGACGCTCTGGCCCTGGAAGAGCCCCACGCTGACGGTGGTGCGGGCAGCCTGCAGGGCTTTGCGGGCGTCCTCGCTCAGCTGGTAGAGCACCGAGCCCTTGTCCATCAGCTGCAGCATGAGCAGCCCCGTGTCCGGGTCGGGCACGCAGCGGCGCAGGAGCTGCATGTAGGTGAGGTTCTCGTGCGTGTTGGGGTCGAAGAAGCCCTTGGTGTCGTCGCTGGGGTCGGAGAGGATCTGGTTCATCTGCTGGTCAAAGTAGCCGCGCTTGTAGGCAGCCTCGACGGGGAGGCGGTGGCTGTGCACGGGGTCGATGATGCCGCCGGTGGCGATCTGGGCCTCGAGCAGGCGGATGCCGTGCTCCTTGACGATGAGCTCCTTCTTCATGGCCTGGAAGAGGGAGATCTGGTCGCCGGTGTAGGGGTCGGTGTAGCCCGTCACGGCCCTCTCGGCCGACAGCAGCTTCTCGTGCAGCTCGCTGCCCACCAGCCCGGACGAGACGGCCTCGTCCACGGAGAGCTTCTGGTTGCTGAGCGGGTCGACGAGGAAGCCGGTGGCAGCCTGCGCCTCCAGCAGCACCAGGGCCGTGCCCTGCCTCAGGATGCCCTTCCACATGGCCTGGTAGATGCTCATCTTCTCCATCTTGGCCGGGTCGGCCTTGGACGGCACCAGCACGCCGGCGATGCAGCCCGTGCCGTCCAGGTAGCGCTTGACGGAGGCCATTTCCGTCACCTGCTGCACCGTCTTGGAGCCCTGCACCAGGTCGGCCAGCGTGTCCTTGTCGATGATGCCCGAGTCCAGCAGGTCCGAGGCGGTCACCTGCCGCCTGAGGCCCGTGAATTTCACCTTGCTGCTCTGCTCCACCGCCTCCTGGATGAGGACGCTGAGGAGCCTCGCCAGCTCGTCCAGCGCCAGGCTGCCGTCGCGCACCTTCCCCAGCAGCTCCTGCCTCTTTGCCTCGGACACGTACTTGGAGAAGAGGAGCTCCCACAGGGAGACCTTCCTGCCGTGGAAGCCGCCCGCCGAGACCTCGACGGTGTGGGACGTCAGGGCCCGCTCCAGCTCCAGCTCCCGTTCTTGCTCCCGCTCGCGCTCGCGCTCGCGCCGGGAGCCCGCGGCCTCGCCGTTCTCAGCCGGCGGCGGGGCCTCCCGCTGCGTGGGCTTGCGGGCCAGGGCGGCGCCGTGGCCCTGGCCCTCGGCCCCGCTGATGATGGCGGTGAGGAGGGTGATCATCTCGGAGATGGCCAGCGTCCCCGCCTTGTACTTGCGCAGGAGGTCCTGGCGCCGGTGCTCGGGGATGTAGCGAGAGAAGAGGAGCTCCCAGACGGTGACGCTCTGGCCCTGGAAGAGCCCCACGCTGACGGTGGTGCGGGCAGCCTGCAGGGCTTTGCGGGCGTCCTCGCTCAGCTGGTAGAGCACCGAGCCCTTGTCCATCAGCTGCAGCATGAGCAGCCCCGTGTCCGGGTCGGGCACGCAGCGGCGCAGGAGCTGCATGTAGGTGAGGTTCTCGTGCGTGTTGGGGTCGAAGAAGCCCTTGGTGTCGTCGCTGGGGTCGGAGAGGATCTGGTTCATCTGCTGGTCAAAGTAGCCGCGCTTGTAGGCAGCCTCGACGGGGAGGCGGTGGCTGTGCACGGGGTCGATGATGCCGCCGGTGGCGATCTGGGCCTCGAGCAGGCGGATGCCGTGCTCCTTGACGATGAGCTCCTTCTTCATGGCCTGGAAGAGGGAGATCTGGTCGCCGGTGTAGGGGTCGGTGTAGCCCGTCACGGCCCTCTCGGCCGACAGCAGCTTCTCGTGCAGCTCGCTGCCCACCAGCCCGGACGAGACGGCCTCGTCCACGGAGAGCTTCTGGTTGCTGAGCGGGTCGACGAGGAAGCCGGTGGCAGCCTGCGCCTCCAGCAGCACCAGGGCCGTGCCCTGCCTCAGGATGCCCTTCCACATGGCCTGGTAGATGCTCATCTTCTCCATCTTGGCCGGGTCGGCCTTGGACGGCACCAGCACGCCGGCGATGCAGCCCGTGCCGTCCAGGTAGCGCTTGACGGAGGCCATTTCCGTCACCTGCTGCACCGTCTTGGAGCCCTGCACCAGGTCGGCCAGCGTGTCCTTGTCGATGATGCCCGAGTCCAGCAGGTCCGAGGCGGTCACCTGCCGCCTGATGCCCGTGAATTTCACCTTGCTGCTCTGCTCCACCGCCTCCTGGATGAGGACGCTGAGGAGCCTCGCCAGCTCGTCCAGCGCCAGGCTGCCGTCGCGCACCTTCCCCAGCAGCTCCTGCCTCTTCGCCTCGGACACGTACTTGGAGAAGAGGAGCTCCCACAGGGAGACCTTCCTGCCGTGGAAGCCGCCCGCCGAGACCTCGACGGTGTGGGACGTCAGGGCCCGCTCCAGCTCCAGCTCCCGTTCTTGCTCCCGCTCGCGCTCGCGCTCGCGCTCCCGCCGGGAGCCCGCGGCCTCGCCGTTCTCAGCCGGCGGCGGGGCCTCCCGCTGCGTGGGCTTGCGGGCCAGGGCGGCGCCGTGGCCCTGGCCCTCGGCCCCGCTGATGATGGCGGTGAGGAGGGTGATCATCTCGGAGATGGCCAGCGTCCCCGCCTTGTACTTGCGCAGGAGGTCCTGGCGCCGGTGCTCGGGGATGTAGCGAGAGAAGAGGAGCTCCCAGACGGTGACGCTCTGGCCCTGGAAGAGCCCCACGCTGACGGTGGTGCGGGCAGCCTGCAGGGCTTTGCGGGCGTCCTCGCTCAGCTGGTAGAGCACCGAGCCCTTGTCCATCAGCTGCAGCATGAGCAGCCCCGTGTCCGGGTCGGGCACGCAGCGGCGCAGGAGCTGCATGTAGGTGAGGTTCTCGTGCGTGTTGGGGTCGAAGAAGCCCTTGGTGTCGTCGCTGGGGTCGGAGAGGATCTGGTTCATCTGCTGGTCAAAGTAGCCGCGCTTGTAGGCAGCCTCGACGGGGAGGCGGTGGCTGTGCACGGGGTCGATGATGCCGCCGGTGGCGATCTGGGCCTCGAGCAGGCGGATGCCGTGCTCCTTGACGATGAGCTCCTTCTTCATGGCCTGGAAGAGGGAGATCTGGTCGCCGGTGTAGGGGTCGGTGTAGCCCGTCACGGCCCTCTCGGCCGACAGCAGCTTCTCGTGCAGCTCGCTGCCCACCAGCCCGGACGAGACGGCCTCGTCCACGGAGAGCTTCTGGTTGCTGAGCGGGTCGACGAGGAAGCCGGTGGCAGCCTGCGCCTCCAGCAGCACCAGGGCCGTGCCCTGCCTCAGGATGCCCTTCCACATGGCCTGGTAGATGCTCATCTTCTCCATCTTGGCCGGGTCGGCCTTGGACGGCACCAGCACGCCGGCGATGCAGCCCGTGCCGTCCAGGTAGCGCTTGACGGAGGCCATTTCCGTCACCTGCTGCACCGTCTTGGAGCCCTGCACCAGGTCGGCCAGCGTGTCCTTGTCGATGATGCCCGAGTCCAGCAGGTCCGAGGCGGTCACCTGCCGCCTGATGCCCGTGAATTTCACCTTGCTGCTCTGCTCCACCGCCTCCTGGATGAGGACGCTGAGGAGCCTCGCCAGCTCGTCCAGCGCCAGGCTGCCGTCGCGCACCTTCCCCAGCAGCTCCTGCCTCTTCGCCTCGGACACGTACTTGGAGAAGAGGAGCTCCCACAGGGAGACCTTCCTGCCGTGGAAGCCGCCCGCCGAGACCTCGACGGTGTGGGACGTCAGGGCCCGCTCCAGCTCCAGCTCCCGTTCTTGCTCCCGCTCGCGCTCGCGCTCGCGCCGGGAGCCCGCGGCCTCGCCGTTCTCAGCCGGCGGCGGGGCCTCCCGCTGCGTGGGCTTGCGGGCCAGGGCGGCGCCGTGGCCCTGGCCCTCGGCCCCGCTGATGATGGCGGTGAGGAGGGTGATCATCTCGGAGATGGCCAGCGTCCCCGCCTTGTACTTGCGCAGGAGGTCCTGGCGCCGGTGCTCGGGGATGTAGCGAGAGAAGAGGAGCTCCCAGACGGTGACGCTCTGGCCCTGGAAGAGCCCCACGCTGACGGTGGTGCGGGCAGCCTGCAGGGCTTTGCGGGCGTCCTCGCTCAGCTGGTAGAGCACCGAGCCCTTGTCCATCAGCTGCAGCATGAGCAGCCCCGTGTCCGGGTCGGGCACGCAGCGGCGCAGGAGCTGCATGTAGGTGAGGTTCTCGTGCGTGTTGGGGTCGAAGAAGCCCTTGGTGTCGTCGCTGGGGTCGGAGAGGATCTGGTTCATCTGCTGGTCAAAGTAGCCGCGCTTGTAGGCAGCCTCGACGGGGAGGCGGTGGCTGTGCACGGGGTCGATGATGCCGCCGGTGGCGATCTGGGCCTCGAGCAGGCGGATGCCGTGCTCCTTGACGATGAGCTCCTTCTTCATGGCCTGGAAGAGGGAGATCTGGTCGCCGGTGTAGGGGTCGGTGTAGCCCGTCACGGCCCTCTCGGCCGACAGCAGCTTCTCGTGCAGCTCGCTGCCCACCAGCCCGGACGAGACGGCCTCGTCCACGGAGAGCTTCTGGTTGCTGAGCGGGTCGACGAGGAAGCCGGTGGCAGCCTGCGCCTCCAGCAGCACCAGGGCCGTGCCCTGCCTCAGGATGCCCTTCCACATGGCCTGGTAGATGCTCATCTTCTCCATCTTGGCCGGGTCGGCCTTGGACGGCACCAGCACGCCGGCGATGCAGCCCGTGCCGTCCAGGTAGCGCTTGACGGAGGCCATTTCCGTCACCTGCTGCACCGTCTTGGAGCCCTGCACCAGGTCGGCCAGCGTGTCCTTGTCGATGATGCCCGAGTCCAGCAGGTCCGAGGCGGTCACCTGCCGCCTGAGGCCCGTGAATTTCACCTTGCTGCTCTGCTCCACCGCCTCCTGGATGAGGACGCTGAGGAGCCTCGCCAGCTCGTCCAGCGCCAGGCTGCCGTCGCGCACCTTCCCCAGCAGCTCCTGCCTCTTCGCCTCGGACACGTACTTGGAGAAGAGGAGCTCCCACAGGGAGACCTTCCTGCCGTGGAAGCCGCCCGCCGAGACCTCGACGGTGTGGGACGTCAGGGCCCGCTCCAGCTCCAGCTCCCGTTCTTGCTCGCGCTCGCGCTCGTGCTCGCGCTCCCGCCGGGAGCCCGCGGCCTCGCCGTTCTCAGCCGGCGGCGGGGCCTCCCGCTGCGTGGGCTTGCGGGCCAGGGCGGCGCCATGGCCCTGGCCCTCGGCCCCGCTGATGATGGCGGTGAGGAGGGTGATCATCTCGGAGATGGCCAGCGTCCCCGCCTTGTACTTGCGCAGGAGGTCCTGGCGCCGGTGCTCGGGGATGTAGCGAGAGAAGAGGAGCTCCCAGACGGTGACGCTCTGGCCCTGGAAGAGCCCCACGCTGACGGTGGTGCGGGCAGCCTGCAGGGCTTTGCGGGCGTCCTCGCTCAGCTGGTAGAGCACCGAGCCCTTGTCCATCAGCTGCAGCATGAGCAGCCCCGTGTCCGGGTCGGGCACGCAGCGGCGCAGGAGCTGCATGTAGGTGAGGTTCTCGTGCGTGTTGGGGTCGAAGAAGCCCTTGGTGTCGTCGCTGGGGTCGGAGAGGATCTGGTTCATCTGCTGGTCAAAGTAGCCGCGCTTGTAGGCAGCCTCGACGGGGAGGCGGTGGCTGTGCACGGGGTCGATGATGCCGCCGGTGGCGATCTGGGCCTCGAGCAGGCGGATGCCGTGCTCCTTGACGATGAGCTCCTTCTTCATGGCCTGGAAGAGGGAGATCTGGTCGCCGGTGTAGGGGTCGGTGTAGCCCGTCACGGCCCTCTCGGCCGACAGCAGCTTCTCGTGCAGCTCGCTGCCCACCAGCCCGGACGAGACGGCCTCGTCCACGGAGAGCTTCTGGTTGCTGAGCGGGTCGACGAGGAAGCCGGTGGCAGCCTGCGCCTCCAGCAGCACCAGGGCCGTGCCCTGCCTCAGGATGCCCTTCCACATGGCCTGGTAGATGCTCATCTTCTCCATCTTGGCCGGGTCGGCCTTGGACGGCACCAGCACGCCGGCGATGCAGCCCGTGCCGTCCAGGTAGCGCTTGACGGAGGCCATTTCCGTCACCTGCTGCACCGTCTTGGAGCCCTGCACCAGGTCGGCCAGCGTGTCCTTGTCGATGATGCCCGAGTCCAGCAGGTCCGAGGCGGTCACCTGCCGCCTGATGCCCGTGAATTTCACCTTGCTGCTCTGCTCCACCGCCTCCTGGATGAGGACGCTGAGGAGCCTGGCCAGCTCGTCCAGCGCCAGGCTGCCGTCGCGCACCTTCCCCAGCAGCTCCTGCCTCTTCGCCTCGGACACGTACTTGGAGAAGAGGAGCTCCCACAGGGAGACCTTCCTGCCGTGGAAGCCGCCCGCCGAGACCTCGATGGTGTGGGACGTCAGGGCCCGCTCCAGCTCCAGCTCCCGTTCTTGCTCGCGCTCGCGCTCGCTCCGGGAGCCCGCGGCCTCGCCGTTCTCAGCCGGCGGCGGGGCCTCCCGCTGCGTGGGCTTGCGGGCCAGGGCGGCGCCGTGGCCCTGGCCCTCGGCCCCGCTGATGATGGCGGTGAGGAGGGTGATCATCTCGGAGATGGCCAGCGTCCCCGCCTTGTACTTGCGCAGGAGGTCCTGGCGCCGGTGCTCGGGGATGTAGCGAGAGAAGAGGAGCTCCCAGACGGTGACGCTCTGGCCCTGGAAGAGCCCCACGCTGACGGTGGTGCGGGCAGCCTGCAGGGCTTTGCGGGCGTCCTCGCTCAGCTGGTAGAGCACCGAGCCCTTGTCCATCAGCTGCAGCATGAGCAGCCCCGTGTCCGGGTCGGGCATGCAGCGGCGCAGGAGCTGCATGTAGGTGAGGTTCTCGTGCGTGTTGGGGTCGAAGAAGCCCTTGGTGTCGTCGCTGGGGTCGGAGAGGATCTGGTTCATCTGCTGGTCAAAGTAGCCGCGCTTGTAGGCAGCCTCGACGGGGAGGCGGTGGCTGTGCACGGGGTCGATGATGCCGCCGGTGGCGATCTGGGCCTCGAGCAGGCGGATGCCGTGCTCCTTGACGATGAGCTCCTTCTTCATGGCCTGGAAGAGGGAGATCTGGTCGCCGGTGTAGGGGTCGGTGTAGCCCGTCACGGCCCTCTCGGCCGACAGCAGCTTCTCGTGCAGCTCGCTGCCCACCAGCCCGGACGAGACGGCCTCGTCCACGGAGAGCTTCTGGTTGCTGAGCGGGTCGACGAGGAAGCCGGTGGCAGCCTGCGCCTCCAGCAGCACCAGGGCCGTGCCCTGCCTCAGGATGCCCTTCCACATGGCCTGGTAGATGCTCATCTTCTCCATCTTGGCCGGGTCGGCCTTGGACGGCACCAGCACGCCGGCGATGCAGCCCGTGCCGTCCAGGTAGCGCTTGACGGAGGCCATTTCCGTCACCTGCTGCACCGTCTTGGAGCCCTGCACCAGGTCGGCCAGCGTGTCCTTGTCGATGATGCCCGAGTCCAGCAGGTCCGAGGCGGTCACCTGCCGCCTGATGCCCGTGAATTTCACCTTGCTGCTCTGCTCCACCGCCTCCTGGATGAGGACGCTGAGGAGCCTCGCCAGCTCGTCCAGCGCCAGGCTGCCGTCGCGCACCTTCCCCAGCAGCTCCTGCCTCTTTGCCTCGGACACGTACTTGGAGAAGAGGAGCTCCCACAGGGAGACCTTCCTGCCGTGGAAGCCGCCCGCCGAGACCTCGACGGTGTGGGACGTCAGGGCCCGCTCCAGCTCCAGCTCCCGTTCTTGCTCCCGCTCGCGCTCGCGCTCGCGCTCCCGCCGGGAGCCCGCGGCCTCGCCGTTCTCAGCCGGCGGCGGGGCCTCCCGCTGCGTGGGCTTGCGGGCCAGGGCGGCGCCGTGGCCCTGGCCCTCGGCCCCGCTGATGATGGCGGTGAGGAGGGTGATCATCTCGGAGATGGCCAGCGTCCCCGCCTTGTACTTGCGCAGGAGGTCCTGGCGCCGGTGCTCGGGGATGTAGCGAGAGAAGAGGAGCTCCCAGACGGTGACGCTCTGGCCCTGGAAGAGCCCCACGCTGACGGTGGTGCGGGCAGCCTGCAGGGCTTTGCGGGCGTCCTCGCTCAGCTGGTAGAGCACCGAGCCCTTGTCCATCAGCTGCAGCATGAGCAGCCCCGTGTCCGGGTCGGGCACGCAGCGGCGCAGGAGCTGCATGTAGGTGAGGTTCTCGTGCGTGTTGGGGTCGAAGAAGCCCTTGGTGTCGTCGCTGGGGTCGGAGAGGATCTGGTTCATCTGCTGGTCAAAGTAGCCGCGCTTGTAGGCAGCCTCGACGGGGAGGCGGTGGCTGTGCACGGGGTCGATGATGCCGCCGGTGGCGATCTGGGCCTCGAGCAGGCGGATGCCGTGCTCCTTGACGATGAGCTCCTTCTTCATGGCCTGGAAGAGGGAGATCTGGTCGCCGGTGTAGGGGTCGGTGTAGCCCGTCACGGCCCTCTCGGCCGACAGCAGCTTCTCGTGCAGCTCGCTGCCCACCAGCCCGGACGAGACGGCCTCGTCCACGGAGAGCTTCTGGTTGCTGAGCGGGTCGACGAGGAAGCCGGTGGCAGCCTGCGCCTCCAGCAGCACCAGGGCCGTGCCCTGCCTCAGGATGCCCTTCCACATGGCCTGGTAGATGCTCATCTTCTCCATCTTGGCCGGGTCGGCCTTGGACGGCACCAGCACGCCGGCGATGCAGCCCGTGCCGTCCAGGTAGCGCTTGACGGAGGCCATTTCCGTCACCTGCTGCACCGTCTTGGAGCCCTGCACCAGGTCGGCCAGCGTGTCCTTGTCGATGATGCCCGAGTCCAGCAGGTCCGAGGCGGTCACCTGCCGCCTGATGCCCGTGAATTTCACCTTGCTGCTCTGCTCCACCGCCTCCTGGATGAGGACGCTGAGGAGCCTCGCCAGCTCGTCCAGCGCCAGGCTGCCGTCGCGCACCTTCCCCAGCAGCTCCTGCCTCTTCGCCTCGGACACGTACTTGGAGAAGAGGAGCTCCCACAGGGAGACCTTCCTGCCGTGGAAGCCGCCCGCCGAGACCTCGACGGTGTGGGACGTCAGGGCCCGCTCCAGCTCCAGCTCCCGTTCTTGCTCCCGCTCGCGCTCGCTCCGGGAGCCCGCGGCCTCGCCGTTCTCAGCCGGCGGCGGGGCCTCCCGCTGCGTGGGCTTGCGGGCCAGGGCGGCGCCGTGGCCCTGGCCCTCGGCCCCGCTGATGATGGCGGTGAGGAGGGTGATCATCTCGGAGATGGCCAGCGTCCCCGCCTTGTACTTGCGCAGGAGGTCCTGGCGCCGGTGCTCGGGGATGTAGCGAGAGAAGAGGAGCTCCCAGACGGTGACGCTCTGGCCCTGGAAGAGCCCCACGCTGACGGTGGTGCGGGCAGCCTGCAGGGCTTTGCGGGCGTCCTCGCTCAGCTGGTAGAGCACCGAGCCCTTGTCCATCAGCTGCAGCATGAGCAGCCCCGTGTCCGGGTCGGGCACGCAGCGGCGCAGGAGCTGCATGTAGGTGAGGTTCTCGTGCGTGTTGGGGTCGAAGAAGCCCTTGGTGTCGTCGCTGGGGTCGGAGAGGATCTGGTTCATCTGCTGGTCAAAGTAGCCGCGCTTGTAGGCAGCCTCGACGGGGAGGCGGTGGCTGTGCACGGGGTCGATGATGCCGCCGGTGGCGATCTGGGCCTCGAGCAGGCGGATGCCGTGCTCCTTGACGATGAGCTCCTTCTTCATGGCCTGGAAGAGGGAGATCTGGTCGCCGGTGTAGGGGTCGGTGTAGCCCGTCACGGCCCTCTCGGCCGACAGCAGCTTCTCGTGCAGCTCGCTGCCCACCAGCCCGGACGAGACGGCCTCGTCCACGGAGAGCTTCTGGTTGCTGAGCGGGTCGACGAGGAAGCCGGTGGCAGCCTGCGCCTCCAGCAGCACCAGGGCCGTGCCCTGCCTCAGGATGCCCTTCCACATGGCCTGGTAGATGCTCATCTTCTCCATCTTGGCCGGGTCGGCCTTGGACGGCACCAGCACGCCGGCGATGCAGCCCGTGCCGTCCAGGTAGCGCTTGACGGAGGCCATTTCCGTCACCTGCTGCACCGTCTTGGAGCCCTGCACCAGGTCGGCCAGCGTGTCCTTGTCGATGATGCCCGAGTCCAGCAGGTCCGAGGCGGTCACCTGCCGCCTGATGCCCGTGAATTTCACCTTGCTGCTCTGCTCCACCGCCTCCTGGATGAGGACGCTGAGGAGCCTGGCCAGCTCGTCCAGCGCCAGGCTGCCGTCGCGCACCTTCCCCAGCAGCTCCTGCCTCTTCGCCTCGGACACGTACTTGGAGAAGGGGAGCTCCCACAGGGAGACCTTCCTGCCGTGGAAGCCGCCCGCCGAGACCTCGACGGTGTGGGACGTCAGGGCCCGCTCCAGCTCCAGCTCCCGTTCTTGCTCCCGCTCGCGCTCGCGCTCGCGCTCCCGCCGGGAGCCCGCGGCCTCGCCGTTCTCAGCCGGCGGCGGGGCCTCCCGCTGCGTGGGCTTGCGGGCCAGGGCGGCGCCGTGGCCCTGGCCCTCGGCCCCGCTGATGATGGCGGTGAGGAGGGTGATCATCTCGGAGATGGCCAGCGTCCCCGCCTTGTACTTGTGCAGGAGGTCCTGGCGCCGGTGCTCGGGGATGTAGCGAGAGAAGAGGAGCTCCCAGACGGTGACGCTCTGGCCCTGGAAGAGCCCCACGCTGACGGTGGTGCGGGCAGCCTGCAGGGCTTTGCGGGCGTCCTCGCTCAGCTGGTAGAGCACCGAGCCCTTGTCCATCAGCTGCAGCATGAGCAGCCCCGTGTCCGGGTCGGGCACGCAGCGGCGCAGGAGCTGCATGTAGGTGAGGTTCTCGTGCGTGTTGGGGTCGAAGAAGCCCTTGGTGTCGTCGCTGGGGTCGGAGAGGATCTGGTTCATCTGCTGGTCAAAGTAGCCGCGCTTGTAGGCAGCCTCGACGGGGAGGCGGTGGCTGTGCACGGGGTCGATGATGCCGCCGGTGGCGATCTGGGCCTCGAGCAGGCGGATGCCGTGCTCCTTGACGATGAGCTCCTTCTTCATGGCCTGGAAGAGGGAGATCTGGTCGCCGGTGTAGGGGTTGGTGTAGCCCGTCACGGCCCTCTCGGCCGACAGCAGCTTCTCGTGCAGCTCGCTGCCCACCAGCCCGGACGAGACGGCCTCGTCCACGGAGAGCTTCTGGTTGCTGAGCGGGTCGACGAGGAAGCCGGTGGCAGCCTGCGCCTCCAGCAGCACCAGGGCCGTGCCCTGCCTCAGGATGCCCTTCCACATGGCCTGGTAGATGCTCATCTTCTCCATCTTGGCCGGGTCGGCCTTGGACGGCACCAGCACGCCGGCGATGCAGCCCGTGCCGTCCAGGTAGCGCTTGACGGAGGCCATTTCCGTCACCTGCTGCACCGTCTTGGAGCCCTGCACCAGGTCGGCCAGCGTGTCCTTGTCGATGATGCCCGAGTCCAGCAGGTCCGAGGCGGTCACCTGCCGCCTGATGCCCGTGAATTTCACCTTGCTGCTCTGCTCCACCGCCTCCTGGATGAGGACGCTGAGGAGCCTCGCCAGCTCGTCCAGCGCCAGGCTGCCGTCGCGCACCTTCCCCAGCAGCTCCTGCCTCTTCGCCTCGGACACGTACTTGGAGAAGAGGAGCTCCCACAGGGAGACCTTCCTGCCGTGGAAGCCGCCCGCCGAGACCTCGACGGTGTGGGACGTCAGGGCCCGCTCCAGCTCCAGCTCCCGTTCTTGCTCCCGCTCGCGCTCGCGCTCGCGCTCCCGCCGGGAGCCCGCGGCCTCGCCGTTCTCAGCCGGCGGCGGGGCCTCCCGCTGCGTGGGCTTGCGGGCCAGGGCGGCGCCGTGGCCCTGGCCCTCGGCCCCGCTGATGATGGCGGTGAGGAGGGTGATCATCTCGGAGATGGCCAGCGTCCCCGCCTTGTACTTGCGCAGGAGGTCCTGGCGCCGGTGCTCGGGGATGTAGCGAGAGAAGAGGAGCTCCCAGACGGTGACGCTCTGGCCCTGGAAGAGCCCCACGCTGACGGTGGTGCGGGCAGCCTGCAGGGCTTTGCGGGCGTCCTCGCTCAGCTGGTAGAGCACCGAGCCCTTGTCCATCAGCTGCAGCATGAGCAGCCCCGTGTCCGGGTCGGGCACGCAGCGGCGCAGGAGCTGCATGTAGGTGAGGTTCTCATGCGTGTTGGGGTCGAAGAAGCCCTTGGTGTCGTCGCTGGGGTCGGAGAGGATCTGGTTCATCTGCTGGTCAAAGTAGCCGCGCTTGTAGGCAGCCTCGACGGGGAGGCGGTGGCTGTGCACGGGGTCGATGATGCCGCCGGTGGCGATCTGGGCCTCGAGCAGGCGGATGCCATGCTCCTTGACGATGAGCTCCTTCTTCATGGCCTGGAAGAGGGACATCTTCTGTCCTGTGCAGGGGTGTGTGTAGCCCGTCACAGCTTTTTCTGCACAAAGAAGTTTCTTCTGTAATTCACTGCCCACCAGCCCTGATGTGACAGCTTCATCCACAGATATCTTTTTGTTTTTGACTGGGTCTATGATGAAGCCGGTGGCAGCCTGTGCCTCCAGCAGCACTAGTGCTGTCCCTGGCCTCAGGATGCCCTTCCACATGGCCTGGTAGATGCTCATCTTCTCCATCTTGGTGGGGTCAGCCCTGGATGGCACAAGCACACCAGCAATGCTTCCAGTTCCCTCAAGGTATCTTCTCACATTATCCATTTGCGCTATTTCTTGTGCTGTTTCCTTTCCTTCCTGGAGTTTCTGCATAGTTTCTTCTGTGATTATCTCTGCACTGAGAAGTTCCGATGCAGTAATTTGTTGTCTTATTCCTTGGAACCAAACGTCACTTCTGTCCTCCTCTTTTTCTTTAATGATATTTAGTATTGTTTCAATGATTCTTTGTATAATGTGGTGGGATTCCTCTTTATATTTTTTCACCAGTTCTTTTCTTTTCTCTTCTGTGATGTACTCAGAACAGAGAAGTTCCCAGAGTGATAATTCATTCCCTTTGTATTTTCCAACAGACACTTGTACCTTTGTTGATATTAGGGCTTGTTTTGTTTGCTCATCAATGTAGAAATAGTCATCTTCCTTCTCCATGACCTGCAGCAGGTACAGTCCAGTATCTCTGTCTTTGGAACATCTTTGCAGGAGCTGACTGTAACTTATTTTCTCATGAGTATTTGGATCTATGAAACCTTTGCTGCCATGATCTGGATCAGAAAGCAGGAGAAACGTATCGCCATCCAAGTAGCCCCTCCGGTAGGCCACATTCACAGGGATGCGGTGGCTGTGCACAGGGTCGATGATGCCACCAGTGGCAATCTGGGCCTCAAGAAGGCGGATGCCGTGCTCCTTCATTATTATCTTATTCATTATGGCCTGGAAGAGGGATATTTTAGTGCCTGTCTGGGGATCTGCATATCCTGTCACGGCTTTTTCTGCTGACAGGAGCTTCTCGTGCAACTCGCTGCCCACCAACTTGGCCAAGACGGCCTCGTCCACGGAGAGCTTCTTATTTGTCAGTGGATCAACAATGAAGCCGGTGGCAGCCTGCGCCTCCAGCAGCCCCAGTGCACATTGCTCTGAGAGCAGACCCCTCTTCAGGGCCTGGTAGATGCTCATTGTCTCTTTCCTTGATGGAAGTAGAACTCCTGCGATGCATCCGGTGCCATCCAGGTACCTTTTTACCGTGTCCTTCTTTGTGAGGCTATGAAGCGAGAGACTTCCATCCTGCAGCTGATCCAGGGTCTTCTTGTCAATTATCTCGGAGTTAAACAATTCTGACACTGACACCTCACCTCGGAGTCCTTTGACCTTGAGGGCTTCTGCTTTTTGCTCCGTATCCTCAATTGTTTTGAGGATGAGAGCTATAAGGTTTTCCAGAGTTAGAGTTTTACATTTATATTGCTTCACTAGTTCTTTCCTTTTCTGCTCAGAGATGTAATGGGAACAGAGAATTTCCCAGACAGAAACTGTTTGGTCCTTGAATTTTCCAACTGTCACTTTAATGGGCTTTGAGTGCAAAACCTGTTTTGTCAATTCATCTATGTAGAAGTACCTTCCCCCTTCTTGGACAACTTGTAGCATGTACAACCCAGTCTCTGAATCTTGGACACATCTCTCCAGGAGCTGCATGTAGGTGAGGTTCTCGTGCGTGTTGGGGTCGAAGAAGCCCTTGGTGTCATCACTGGGGTCGGAGAGGATCCGGTTCATCTCCTCATCGAAGTAGCCGCGCTTGTAGGCCACTTCCACGGGGAGGCGGTGGCTGTGCACGGGGTCGATGATGCCGCCGGTGGCAATCTGGGCCTCGAGCAGGCGGATGCCGTGGCTCTTCACTATTAGTCCTTGTTTCATGGCTTCAAATAGGGACATTGGTGCTTTTGTGTAGGGGTCAATGTAGCCTGTCACAGCTCTTTCTGCACAGAGTAGCTTTTCAAAAATTTCACACCCAATTAGACCTGCCTTAAATGCTTCCTCCACTGAAAATTTCTTGTTTCTCTCTGGGTCAATGATGTAGCCGGTAGCAGCCTGTGCCTCCAGCAACACCAGTGCTGTCCCCGGCCTCAGAATGCCCTTCCTCATGGCCTGGTAGATGCTCATCTTCTCATTGCTTGGCTGTATAAGGACTCCTGCTATGAAATTGCTGCCCTCCAAGTATCTGCGGACAGAGTCCATTTCAGTGACTTCTTTAACTGTTTTCTTCCCCTGGTTGAGCTCATCAAGGGTTTTTTTGTCTATCAGTTGTGACTGGAAGAGATCACTGGCGGACACTCTTTTCCGCAGACCTTTGAATGCAAACTTCTTTCCTTGCACCTCAGTTTCTTTGATGATTTTCATGACAATCATTATGATTTCATGCAGCACTTCGGTATTTTCATCTTTGTACTTTTGCACCAGCTCTCTTCTTTTTCTGTCTGAGATGTATTCAGAGTTGAGAAGATCCCAGACTGACACCGTCTGTCCTTTGAACCGTCCTATGTTGACACAGACAGTCACAGATTTCAGCATCTCCATGGTTTGTTCATCCACATAGAACATTGCATTTTCCGACAGGGGAAGGAACCAGAGGCCTGTCTCAGCCTCATAAATGCACCTGTCCTTCAGCTGCTGGTAGGTCACGTTCTCCTTTGTATTTGGATCAAAAAAGATTTTGGTGCTGTCATTCAGCTGGGTGAGGTTTTGGTTTAAGTCCTCATCATAGAAGCCGTACCTGTATGCAGCCTGGAGTGGAAGGTGATGATGGTGAATAGGGTCAATGACTCCTCCTGTGGCCAGCTGGGCCTCTAGCAAAGGAATGGCTTCACCCAGAGGAATGAGCTCTTTCCTGACCGCCTGGCACAGGGAGATGGAGCTCCCTGTGTAGGGGTCTGTGTAGCCAGTCACTGCCCTCTCAGCTAGGAGAAGCTTCTCAGTGAGCTCCTCACCAACAACAGCTGCTCTCACAGCATCCCTCACGCTGAGTCTCTGGTTTGTTGCTGGGTCAGTTAGGTACCCTGTGGCTGCCTGAGCTTCCAGCAGCTTCAGAGCAGCCCCAGGGAGGAGGAGATTGTTTTTCATGGCATTGTAAAAACTCATCTTCTTTTTGGATGCCTGTATGATTACCCCGGCTATGCTGCCTGTGCCCTGCAAGTACCTCTTCACACTCTCCATTTCAGCCACTTCCTCGGGAGTTCTTATGCCCTGAGCTAGTTCTTCAAACATCTTCTCAGTAATGATGCCAGCCTCCAGCAACCAGACCGCGGGGACACTTCCCTGCAAGCCCTGGAAGGTGATGTGGGTGCAGGCTTTCATCTCCATCTCCCTTACCAGTCTGAGCACAAGAGCTACCAACTGCTGCAGTGACAGTTCCTTAGCACGGAACCTCTCCACAAAGTCACTCCTCTGCTCGTCAGTGAAATACCCAGAGTGGATTAGCTCCCAGAGGGAGACCCCTTTTTCCTTCACCATAGTTTCCTTGAAAAGCTGTTGGATTTGTTCATCTGTGTAGACAGGAACTGCTGTCTCTGGTAGAGGCAGCAAGTGGAAGCCAGAGATCTCATCCTTCTGGCAGCGCTCGATGAGCTCAGCGTAGGTCACGGTCTCTTTGCTGTCTGGGACACAGAAGGCTCTGTTGCTGTCACTGGGCTTAGAAAGGGCCTTGCTTGTGTCCTCATCCAGGCACCCTCGCTTTTGGGCAGCTTCTATGGGGAGATGGTGGCCACATGTTGGGTCAATGATGCCTCCTGTAGCCATCTGCACCTCCATCAGCTGCATGGCCTGTTTGTCAGTGATCAGGCCCTTCTTCATAGCCTGGAAGAGAGGTATCTTCTTGCCTGTGAAAGGATCCTTATAGCCTGACACAGCCCCTTCTGCTTGCTGCAGCTTCTCATGGACTTCTGGCCCAATGACTCCTTCCTTGACGGCGTCATCCACGCAGAGTTTCTGGTTGTTCACTGGGTCAATGATAAAGCCTGTGGCAGCCTGGGCCTCTAGGAGTGGTAGGGCTACTCCAGGTACCATGATGTTCTGTTTCATGGCCTCATAAATGCTTATCCTCTGGTTTGATGGCTGGAGTACAATCCCCCCGATGCTGCCAGAGCCATAGAGGTATCTTCTGACAGAGTCCATGCGCAGGACTTCCTCTGGTGTGACGGATCCCTCCAACACCTTCTCAAACAGGGCCCTGTCAATGATGCCCGTGTCCATCAGGTGATAAGCGCTGATGCTGCCTCTCATGGCTGGGAACTTGATGGGGGCCCATTTTTTGATTTCCTCCTCTAGCATGATCCGGATTTGCTCCAGGGTGAGCTTCCTCAGCCGGTAGTGGTTGAAGATCTCTCGGCGCCTCCCCTCGCTGAAGTACTCGGAGTTCAGCAGGTCCCACACCGAGACCTTCTCCCCGCGTAAGCGCCCAAACCTGACAGGCATCCAGGAGTTCCTGAACAGCTGCCTGGTGGCGTCGTCAATGAACTGGCGCTTCCTGCTGTTCAGAGGAAGGAGGCAGAGCCCGGTGGACGGCTCTGTGATGCACTTCTCTTTCAGCTGCAGGTAGGTGAGGTTCTCGTGCGTGTTGGGGTCGAAGAAGCCCTTGGTGTCATCGCTGGGGTCAGAAAGGATTACATTCATCTTCTTGTCGAAGTAGCCCCGCTTGTAGGCCACCTCCACGGGGATGCGGTGGCTATTGACAGGGTCGATGATGCCTCCGGTGGCGATCTGGGCCTCGAGCAGGCGGATAGCGTGCTCCTTGACAATGAGCTCCTTCTTCATGGCCTGGAAGAGGGAGATCTTGGTCCCTGAGTAAGGATCTCTGTAGCCAGTGACTGATTTCTCTGCAGTCAGTAGCTTGTCATAAACATCTGGACCAATGACATTTGCTTGTAAAGCCTCATCTACAGAATAGCTTTTGTTGGCAGCTGGGTCAATGATAAATCCGGTGGCAGCCTGTGCCTCCAGGAGGATCAGTGATGTTCCTGGCCGTAAAAATCCTTTCCTCTTTGCCTGGTAGATGCTCATCTTCTCCTGGGAGTCAGGAAGCAGCAACCCAGCAATGCTACCTGTCCCTTGCAGGTACTTCTTGACAGTGTCCATGCTGACAACTTCTTTGGCTGATGTTTCTCCTTCCTTCAGTTTCTTAAACAAATCTTTGTTGATGATTTCAGAGCTCAGGAGCTGGTCAGCTGTCACGCGACCCCTCAGTCCTTCAAAGGTGACATTGGCAGTGGAAGCCATTTCTTCAATGGTGACACTGACTGCCTTGGCCAATTGTTGCATAGAGAGCGTCCCTGCAAGGTACTGCTGGGTGAGAGCAGCTCTTTGCTCACTCTGGATGTAGTCTGAGAAGAGGAGTTTCCAGAGAGACACTGATTTTCCTTTGAATTTACCTAAAGTAATGGGTACCTTTGTGTTTTCCAGAGCCGTTTGGGTCTTGTGGTCAAAGAAGACGGGGGTTCCCTTGGGTCCTTCTCCACTGTCTCCACTAAGTGGCAGCAGGAGGAGCCCTGTGTTGGGATCAGTGACACATCGCTTTAGCAGGTCTGCATAGGTCAGCTTCTCCTTGGAGTTGGGGTCAAAGAACCCTTTCAGTTCATCAGCAGGACTGGAGAGGAGCTGTCTGGTGGTCTCATCCAAGTATCCCCACTTGCAAGCTGTCTCTGTGGGGACACGGAAGTGCCGGCCCGGAGCAATGATGCCCCCTGTAGCCATCTGAGCCTCCAGAAGGCAAATGCCGTGGTCCCTGGGGATGAAGGCCTTCCTGACGGCTTGGAACAGGGAGAGCATTTCCCCAGTGTAGGGGTCCCTGTACCCAGTGATGGTCCTCTCAGCTGAAGACAGTTTCTCATGAAGCTCTGGGCCGATGAGGCCAATCCTGACAGCCTCATCAACAGAGAAGGTTTTGTTCTTTATGGGGTCTGTCAGGCTGCCAGTGGAGGCCTGGACTTGCAGGAGTGTCAGAGCAGTGCCAGGCAGGAGGAGATGCTCTCGCAGGGCCTGGTAAAGGCTTTTCCGCTCACCAGAAGGCAGGACAACACCAGCGATGCTCCTTGTCCCACGCAGGAACTGCTGGACAGAGTCACTCTCTGCTACCTCCTGGGCAGAAACTCTTCCCTCCTCAAGACCTCTGAACGTGTCGGGGCTGATGATGCCAGCCTCCAGCAGATCCCTGCTGCTCACCCTTCCTCCCAGCCCTGCGAATGTGATTTGCAGGGGCAAGAGGAGGAAGCCTGAGGCTGGATCAACAACACACCTCTTCATAAGCTCCATGTAGGTGACCCTCTCCATAGTACTGGGGTCGAGGAACCCTTTGCTGTCCTCGTTGCTGGGGTCAGAGAAGAGCTGCCTCATCTCTTCATCTAAATATCCCCTCTCACAGGCAACATCTGCTGGGAGCCGGCAGCCTGTGGCTGGGTCAATGACGCCTCCGGTTGCCATCTGGGCCTCTAGCAGCCGGGCTCCTTGCTCTCTCCCAATCAGGTCCTTCTGGATTGCCTGGTAGAGGGAGATTTTCTCTTCTGTGTAGGGATCCACAAAGCCAGTGGCAGCTTTCTCTGCAGAGACCAGCTTCTCCTTCAGCTCCAGCCCCACCAGCCCCAGGTGCACAGCTTCTGCTACAGAGACGTGCCTGTTCTTCACCGGGTCAGCAATGAAGCCCATGGCTGCCTGGGCCTCCAGAAGAAAGAGCGCCGGATCCAAGCTCAGAAGATGCTCTCTGGTGGCATCATAAAAGCTCATTATCTTCTTCAAAGCCTCTACATACACTCCAGCAATGCTGCCAGGTACCTCTGAAGGCTCACTGGCAGCATCCATTGCTGCCACATCCCCGCCAGCTGCTTTCTGTTTGCAAGGCAGTGTGCCCTGGCAGCAGTGGTTTGTTCCTGGCACATCTTCCTGGTGAGACATGGGGGCAGTGTGGCCATTCACTGCTGGCTTGCTCGCCATCCTTCCTCTGCGCACTCCTTCCACAGCTTTCTGCAGAGATGGGAGAGAGAATGGGGACGCTCACTGAGAAATCAACTCTTTTATGCTTTGTGGGCTAAATTGGGGAAAAAGGGAAAAGAAATATCACACAGGCAGTGGGAAGTAACAGCCAAAGGTGGAGCACATTTGAGGCAGTGTGCTTGTCCCTGCCCCTGGCGTGCAGAGCCAGTCCTGCCAGAGGCAAGCACACCACGGGTCCATACTGGATGCACTGGGATATCTTGATGTGCAAGAGAGATTGGGGCTCCACCTGTGGGGCCCGTGGGGCACTGGGCTGAGGCAGGTCCAGCTCCTGAGAGGAGAAAAGGCCCCACGAGCTGTAACGTGCATTTGGTCACCAGTCTGAGCAGGGCTTTAGGCTGTTTCGGGTGGCACTTCAAAGGCCAGGAGGGCAGCTGGTGTGGGGCGAAGCACCAGGCCAGGGCAGCAGCCCCAAGGAGGACCTGCACTCATCGGGGTGCTGCTGGACGCGGCAATGGGACAAACAAGCCCCGAGGCAGCATGAACGGCTGCAGCCTCTGCCAGGGGCCGGTGGTCAGCCTGGTCAGCAGGGGCCAGAGCAGCCCCAGCAGAACCCCGGGGGTCCTTTGGTGCTGTGGGGTGGGCTGTCTGCCCTGCCTGGGGACAGACGGTGTGGGCAGAGGGGGCAGGAGGGAGCGGGGCCAAGGGAAGCAGCACAAGGAGAAGCTGGTGGGTGCCGCAGGCCACACTGGGAGCACATTAACCTGCAAGCCTGCCTGCACACTTGAAAAGCTGCTGGGCACGCTGGGATTGACCACAATACGGCCATTACACAGGCAAATAACATGCCAGCAGGGAGCCGGAGGCTGTCAGGCACTGCGCTGTGCAAAACAGAGGGCTGGAGGGCGTGCGGAGAGCGACTTTTCACATGGGTGGGTAGTGACAGGACGAGGGGGAACGGTTTTGAACTGAAAGAGAGGAACTTTAGATTAGACATTAGGAGGAAATTCTTTACTCAGAGGGTGGTGAGGCAGTGGAACAGGTTGCCCAGAGAAGCGGTGGATGTCCTGTCCCTGGAAGTGCTCAAGGCCAGGCTGGATGGGGCTTTGAGCAACCTGGTCCCATGGGAGGTGTCCCTGCCCATGGCAGGAGGGTGGAACTAGAGGACCTTTAAGGTCCCTTCCAACCCGAACCATGCTATAATTCTATGATTCTATCATTTCTTGCTAGGCTGGAGTTTTGCAGGGGTCTGGGAGCTGTGGTGAGGCACGGCCTGAGGGCCACACAGAGGAGCCTCAACGTCTGCAGCCTCTCACAGCTTCAGTCCCACGGCTGGGAGCTGGTTCTGCCGCAGGATCGAGGCACAAGGGACCGAGCACAAGGCGCTGCAGCAGGCAGACAGCAGCCGCTGGCCTGAGCTGCCATGGCCAAGCTGGCTGGGTGGTGGGGCTGGCGGGCTGCAATGCTCTGGGCTGCGAGGACACAGCCGGAGAGGGAACGGGAATGGGAATGGCAGCTCCTGGAGCCGTGCCCTGGGGCCCAGCACCCTCGCAGGCAGCAGTGGGGAGGAAGGCATGCCAGCCCCTGGGGAACCATGCCCCGTGCACCCACTGCAGTGGTCGCACCAAGCGGGGACAGCGAGGACCGGCTGCGTCTCAGCACCAGGGAGTGGATCCTGCCCTCAGCTCACAGACCCACATCCACCAGAGTAAACACAGCAAGAGCTCAGAGCAGGGTGCCGTGCCCTTCCAACAGGCTCTGCGCTCCCGGCTCTGTGCCCCTGTGCCCCCTCCAGCTCCTCCCGCTCCCCCAGCACCTTTGCCTCACTCCTGGCCGTGCTCCAGGCTCCGTCCCCACAGGAGAGGTCCCAGCAGGCTCCGTCTGCCCGAGATGTCATCGCAGGCACTGCTGCACGGGCTCGGATCTGCCCAGGCAGTGCCGCCTGTTTGCAGGTTTGGGATTGCATCCAGCTGTGGCGCCGAGAGGTGGGGACGGCAGAGGGAAGGGCCGTCGGTGCTCCTGCCCCTGGGAAGGGCTGTCCTGGGACAGACAGGGCCAGGGGAGCAGGGACATGGGGGGTTCTGCACGGTGAGGGGGCTGCTGCTTGGTGGGACAGGGGCAGTCGCTCTGCCCCGCACTCTGGGCCCTCTGCTCTGTCCCCTGGGTTCCTACGTGCTGGTGCCCTGTGCCTGGGACATACTTGAAATGCAAAGGGGCTGGCAGCACCTCACCACCTGCTTTGCCTGCACACTGCTGGAACCGTGCAGGGTTGTGAGAGCTTCTCCAGGCCCGCAGCCCTTTCCTGGCAGCGCTGCCAGGAGACGGGGAGGCACTCAGCTCAGCCACGCGCACTCAGGGGTGGGCAGTGCTGGTGCGGCTGCGGGGTCCGCAGAGCCCCACGCAGATCCCTGCAGGTCTCTGGTCAGAGCCAGACACCAGCACCGGGGTGCAGAGGGGATTTGGGCACTGCCACCCATCACAGGATAGCTCCCAGAAGGGTCAGGGGCTGGGGCAGAGACCCCCTGGGGCAGAGCTGGGGCTGCTGCTCCTCAGGGCTGTCCCCAGAGCAGCACGGGGAGGAGGCAGCGGGTGTACAGGTGGAGGAAGGACGCTTCTCCCGGTAATCAGAAAGCGTCAGCCCCATGGAAACTTTTAGTAACTGGCTCTGCCTACAAAGCCAGGTCGATTCCTGGCTGCGTTTCAGGCGCTGGCATCCGCAGCCCTCCCTGAGGCCACAGTCTGTCCTAGCGTGGGCAGCCTCCCTAGCAGCGGTACTCGCCGCTCCGCACCTTTCTGGCTGCGTCAGGAAACGCGCTGGCTCTGGTGCAAGCCATGGCCTTAGATGGTACCTCAGGTCTGCGCATCCCCTTTGTGCCCCTGGAGCCGCTCGGCACAACCCCCTCGCCAGCGTGAGTCACGGCAGGGAGGCTTTGCCTCACACCCAGCGCGCGGGCGCATTCCAGATACGCCTGCCCGGGTGCTCCACGGACGCCCCCTGCACATCCGCACAAACAGGGCTGGCGCCAGCTGGGGAGGGAGACATGGGGAGAAGGGACAGGTTTTACTTGCAGGGTGGGGGGCTTGGTTTCGGGGAGGAGGTGTGCCTGCCGGGGGAGGCCCCAGAGCAGAGGGAAGGGAGCAGGGCTGTGGGTGGGAGCCCGGCAGGGCGGTGGAGAGGGCTGTGGGGTGGCCCCGGGTGGAAGGGGCTAACGCCGGGGGCATTTCAGGGGGAGGGAGAGCAACAGAGGAGTTTGCTGGGGCAGCGACAGAGGGGCGATAGGAACAGGGAGAGGAGCTTGAGGGGTCCTTGCTTTGAATAGGACTGGGGGCAGCCCAGAACCCCTTTTGGGGCAGTGCCCATCTGGGGAGGGGCGCAGAGGACACAGTCCCTGGTGGTGCCAGTGACCATTAGTGCAGGTGCCCGGAGCAGGTTCCACCGCAGCAAGCCCCCAGGGTCGCACCATGCCCACGTGGGGCAGTGCCCCAGCCCCACATATCCCCGCCTCGCCGGGCACCATGTCACGGTGCCTGCCACGCACCGCCCCAACGCCTGCCCCATCCTCAGCACCTGCCACCCCTACGAGCCTCGCCGTGCCTGCTGGAGCCCCAGGGCAGCGGGAGCTTTAACCAGGAGCCATCCTCCCAGGAGGTTCCTGACCCCGACCCACTCCTGGGCATGCCAGGGGCAGGGGTCAGCATCCTCCCGCTGTGCTCGGGGCTGGCGGTGCCGTGCCGTAGCGCCGTGCGGCTGTTGCCCTATGCCCACTGTCACCTGGCCGCTGCCCAGTGCAAGTGCAGGCAGTGCCGCATTCCTCGCATGCCTGAGACCTGCGCGAGGGCCTCCGGCTGCCGCGGCTCCTGGCACAGCCCCACGGTGCCCCGCTGGGCCCCTCTGCTCCGGACCTCTCCTACCTGCCCACGGTGGTCGCAGGACGGGTCCGCCCGGCAGGTGCCCGCAGTCCCGCTGCTTTCACCGCTGCTTCCTGCCGGGGACTGGAGCGCGTTTAAAACCTTTCCCTTCCCCGCCCCTGGGGATGACACACCAGCCCAGCCCTGTGCCGTAAGCTCATGGATCAGCCCTCCCCACAGCTCCCTCCATGCCCAACGCCCCCCTTGCCGTGGTCTGGCTGCACATGGCCCCGCTGGGCTGCGTCCCTGTGCCCCATCACCGCAGCCTGCCCTGTGCCCTTCAGGCAGGAGCGGGCCGGGCTCTGAGCAGGGCAAGTCCCCAGCTGGCCACGATGCCCATCGGTGGTCCTGTCCCACAGGCAACCACCTGCTCGGGCAGTGCCCTCTGTGGAAGAGGAGGGAGAAATGGGGAGAGACAACAGGGCCTTTGTGCCTGCGCTGCTCTCATCTCCAGCAGCCTCTCCTCCTTTTCCCCATCTCGCAGCAGCCCCATAACCACCCCTGACCCCAGCAACTCTCCCACTGAACGCTAAAATGCCCCAGCACCTCATCCTGGTGGCAGCTCTCACCCAGCTCCCCTCCCATGGCAGCCCCTGCCGTCCCCCTGCTGTCCCCATCACCCCGCGCATGCTGTGTGTCCGTCCCCTGCCGTGTGTCCATCCCCTGCCCAGTTGGCCACAGCGGTGTGTCCACACCCTGGGCTGCAGCTGCAGGGCTGACAGACCCCAGCTTCCAGCTGGCACCAAGGCAGCTGAGGAGGGAGTGGGGGACCCCCATTCCTGCCCCCCCCCAACTTTGCACTCATCCTGTTTTCCAACATGGATGTGCAGGTGGAGCCCGCACTGCCCCAAACATGCCCAAGCCACCCTACTGCTGCCTGAGTCACCCGTGCACCCCTCCTCTGCCTCCGTCACCAGCCCCACGCCTTTCTCCGGACCCCGCTCCCAGCCCCACACCCGGCTCCCCATCTCCACCCTGCGCACCCCTGCTCCTATCACCAGGGCCACGGGTGCTTGGTGGGCCCCAAAATAATCAGGCACCAGGCACGGGGAGGTGGGCCTCTGGGGATCTGGGCGCTGTGGGGTCACGCTGCAGCGCCGTCCTGGTGCCAGCCCTGCGCCGTGCCGGGGAGGACGGATACGTGCTGCTTGGGCAAGGTGTTTATGGTGTGTAGGAGTGTGTTGTCTGGAGAGCTGCCGGTATCCAGGCGCGGGGCTGGATAGGCGAGCTCCTGGCACAGCGTGGTCCAGCAGGCACATGGAGATGGCTCCTGCTGTGGGTCCCCATGGCAGCAGCGCTGCACCCCACGCGGAGACAGCCCCGTGCTCGGTGTAGCCGTGTGCCCACGCATGGACCCGCTCCGTGCCCGCTGCCTGAGCAGTGCAGAGCCCAGTGCTCCGGGACTGCAAACACCCTCGGGCCCATCCTGGGCAGCAGAACTGTGGCACCAAGAGAGGGGCTGGCCCAGGTGCCATTGGCAGGTGATGCCCCACAGCTGGGGGTGATGTCCAAACGGGGCAGCATCAGCAGTGGATGCGGTTTCCCCCTGGCAGGGCCAGCAGCCAGCGCCGTAGCTGTCCCCTGTTATGGTGGTACACTGGGAGGAGGCTGTGTGCCAAAAACCAGCGTTGGTTTCCAATGGCCACATGGGCATTGCCAGTGACTGTTGCAGAGGTTTCACTCCCAGGAGGAGCCCAGGAGCCTTAATCCAAAGGCAAACAGTGATGAGTGCTTGGCTCTGCAGAGGGATCAGCACCAACATGTTGGAGTGGTGCCGTCACCGCAGAGTTTCCCGCAGGCGAGGCTGACCCGCTGGCCTCTAGTGGGGTCCTGGACCCATCCATGGCCTCCCCAAGGCTGTGCTGCCCTCGGCTGGGAGCAAGGATGGCCCCGTGGCTGCAGCAGGGCCAGGCACGGTGCACGGGGGCCAGGACAGCAAGACACATCTTGCCAGGGGCCAGGCAGCTGACGGGGATCATCCCCTTGCTTTCCTGAAGAGGAACTGTGCTGGGCTGTGCTAGGTTGTTCTGCTGCTACGCCTGCCGACAATGTTTTGCTTTTGCTTTTTTGGGCACGCTGCCCAAACGCAGGGGAAAGCATCTGGTTACGGTAATTAGCAGTAATGTGTGGTTGCAATTCATGCGTATGCATTTGAACTAACCGTCTGTGGCTTAACCAAAACATCTTAGCTGCTAACAAAGAAAAGGGCTCAAACCAGCCAGGGCACCTCTCCCGGCCCATGGGCGGCTGTGGCTCAGTCTGGAGGATTCTGTTCGCTCCCAGGAGCCGCAGTGAATCCCCTGCTCCCCGGGCTGCTGAGCCAGACCGGCTGCTGATAGAGGCTTGCTGGGGGCAACGGGAAGCTCATGGGCAGCCCAGAGGCGTGCACATGGGGATGTGGCTGCTCAGCGGTGCAGGAATGATCCCAGGGTGGCCAGGACCCCCTCAGCTGGCGGGGATAGCTGAAGGAGACCGCCACGGCAGGCTGGTGGGCACGGCGGGGAGGGCGCTGCAGCAAGGGAGCAGCGCTGGAGGTGCTCAGCCAGCACCACGCTGTGTGCCCCACGGGGTGCCTCTCCTGAGGCTGCCAGGCTGTGCTGGCCAGCTGCAGGGAGCGTGGCCCCACAAGGGCAACACCAGCACGGGCAGTGCAGCTGGGACAGGCTGGGATGGGGCGAGGTGTGCAGGAGCTGGCCCGTGCCCAGCTGGGACGCGGTGGGGCTCAAGCCAGACGCTGAGCTCAGCACCAGGAGGTATCTGCTGCGGCTCTGCTGCCAGGTACCTGCACTCACACATACGAAAACTGCCTTGTGCAGGTAGGTGAGAGTGGGGGATCACACACACATACCCATGAAAGTGGCGCACACGTGGGCTTGCACATGGACTGGCCCCAGCTCAGGAGCAGGGCTGGCACGCAGACATTGACCCCGGCATTACCAAAGCCACCAAAAGCTGTCCTGTCAGCTGCTGTCCCCAGCATGCCACTGCCTCCAGCCCCAGGGGCATTCTGTCCCTGTGCCTGGCCCTTGGCTTTGCAGGATCAGGATGGGGCCCAGGGATGTGATCTGGCTCCGTCTGGGGCTGTGCGGGGTGCGCAGGGCGAGCACACGGGGCTGGCCCCTGCTCCTGGGGTTCCCACAGCCAGGGCAGGCACCGGGGCGGTTGGGGAACAGGGCAGCATCCCCGTGGCCCTCCGTGGGGACCCGCTGGTGGTAGGGCTGCTCCGCCACGCAAGCAGGGCCCCACAAACCCAGCTCCACCGGGACAGCTCGGATGTGGAGGCTCGGGTGCCTGTGCCCGGCCGTGCTGCCCATCCGGGGCTGAGCCTCCAGAGCTGCGTCCCTGCACTTGGCAGCTGCCCGCTCGCTCGCTGCCCCCACGAACCACTCGTGCAGCAAAGCAAGGCAATGTGCTGCAGCCCTGTGACGCTCCCCCCACAGCAGGACAGGCAGCAGGATATGGAGAGCTCCCTGGCACCGTGCTGCCATGAGGATGGCGCAGCCGCAGGGGGTCCCTGTGCTCCTCTGTGGGTGCCGGTGCCTGCCCAGCCCTACGAGCAATGCGGGGCCACGCGCTCCCCCCGCTGCCCCACGCCTGTTGTCTTTGCGTCCCAGCCAGAGTCGGTGCCTGGGGCCCTGGATGCGGCTGACACAGGCTGGTGGTGCCGGTGGTGCGGGGTGTGTTCCCCGCCTGGGAGGGGTGGATGCCATTTCCACAGGCAGAGGAATGTGCAGTGCAATCCGTGTCGGCCGCCCCAGCCCACGCCGGCAGCACCGCGCGGAGCAATGTGGGTGCCTTGGTGGATGCTCTGCTCTGTGGGGCGCAGGGGGGCTCGGTGATGGTCAGGGGGCTGCAGGGCCCCTTTCGTGTGGGTTGGATGGGGCACGGGCACCGGTGCATTTCCAGACCTGTCCCCCTTTGGCGATGTCCAACGCAGAAGTATTTTGTTCAGGGAAAATGAGTGCAGAGGCAGTTTTAGGGGACAGTGGTGTAGAAGTGGGACTAAATCCCTAAATCCCATGAGAGCCAACAGGACGAGGGTAAGGGAGGAGGCGGACAGGCAAATCCCAGACCCCACTGGAAGATCAGCAGAGGGCTGTGGCTGCCCTGGGTCACGGGGGTCTTGGACTCATTTCCCAACACAGAGAGGTGCCAGGGAAGGGCTCTGCTGCTGTGACACCAGGGGACAGTCCCCACACAGGGTGTCCCTGCGGGGCACAGCCACATCTCCACTGTGAGCAGTGCCTCGGGACCCAGGCCCAGGCCGTCCTGCAGCCATGCATCCTGTTGAGGTTTAACCTGGTTTAAAGCAGGACACATCCCCACAGGACATCCCCACAGGACACATCCCCATCCCAGCTTCCCCTGGCACTGCCGGACCAGTAACACCACTGCGGGGCCGTGCTGGCCGGGGACCTCGCGTCTGGAGGCTGTGGGGCCAGAGAAGGGCAGCGGGCACATGGGGACAGCGATGCCGCGTGTCCCGGTGATGCCTGCCATGGGCGTGGGGCGCGACACAGGCCTGGCCCCCCTCCCTGGGGAGAGGTGCTGGGCACAGCAGGAATCCCAGCAATGCTTTCCTCAGAAAGGAGGTAACGTGGCACGGCGCCTGCTGGCACCCGCGGTGGCAGCCCGGGCTTGTCAGCCTCAGCCCCAGCGCTGCGCGTCGCCGCCGGTGGCACGGGGCTGGGAGCACTGCCCCCCGCGCTGCTGCGCAGGGACAGCAGGGTGAGCGGACAGACAGACGGCAGCAAGCCCCGGGTGCTTATAGAAAAAGAAATCTACTCTTTATTGTGGCTGGCAGGGCCGTGCCCCGGCCAGGGTTACATTCAGCTCTACTGCTGTCCGGTTAGCGGGGTGGCGGTGAACATGCGTCAGCAGGGCAGGGACCCGCCACCCGAGGGGTGCTGCGGGCGGGATGGGGGCACGGGGACCCCCGCCGGTGGCAGCCCCAGCCCTGCCGGGGCGGGGGACAGCTGTGGCCAGGGCCTGGTGCGCACACACCACAGGCCCACGGGGTGAGGGTTAGCACCAGAAATGGGGCTCTGCACCCGGTGAGGGGCCCCGGCGCCCGGCTGCGGCACCCTGCCACCTCCCACCTCTCACCAGGCACGGGCAGGCAGCGAGGGCAGGCTCCCTGACGGGTGGTGCCAAATGTCCGGGGCCTCAGCAGCTGCCTTAAGAGCACAGGAGCCTGGGGGAGACAGGCGGGGGCCATCCCCGGGGCACAGGGGCCACCGGGGCCCTGGGGGAGCCCAGCACCGCGATGATCCAGGCCGCCCGCAGCTGCCCCGGGTGCTCCAACTGGGGCACCCGCCTTGCCGGGGGGGGTGGTGGGGCTGGGGGATGTGCCAGCCAGAGCCTGGGGGTGGTTTGGTGTGTGTCGGGGGACGCTTGCATATATGCTGGGGTCAGTGATGGACAGACAGCTCAGCCCTTGCCGGTGGGCACCCTCTCGCAGGGCCGCAGCGCGGTACCGGGGCGCGCAGGGCGGCCACCCTCGGCCCGGAGACCCGTGGGGCGCACGGCTGCAGCTTCGCCGTCCTCAGCCCCGTGGCGGGCGGCCTCCGGGGAGAAGAGTCCTGAGTGGGGCCGGCCAAGGGTGCTGGGCGCAGGGCGGGTGGCTGGGGGGGCTCAGCGGCAGGGGCTGCAGCGCTCTGGGGGGGACCCCTCAGGCGGCTCTGAAAGGAAGGGGCAGGGCTGGAGCGGCTGCCTCGCTCCTGGGGCTGGGGGACAGACCCCACCCTGACCCCCACCTCCCGGACGGCTCCTGCTCCCCACGCTTCACCCCCCTGCTCTCCCAGCCCACAGCAGCCCCACAGCCCCCACCCCACGTCGGCACAGCCCTCACCTGGGGGTGCCACGTCCGGGCTCTCCTCGGCCGCGGTGAACTGCAGCTCGGCCCCGTCGGGCAGCAGGGAGCCCCGGGAGCGGGGGCACCGGTCCCCAGAGCGCGTCCTCCGCAGCACCGACTGGGGAGGGAAGAGACGCAGGGGCTGCAGTAGTGTTGGGGGGGTCAGCGCTGCTAGGACGGGGGCTCGGGGCTCCCCAGCCCTTACCTTCCTGGCCAGGGGGCTGCTGGGGGCTGAGGCGCTGCTGTAGAGGCTGAGGCTGGAGTTGGAGCGGCTGGGGGACAGCACTTTGGAGGAGGGGGCCGACTGGTTCCCCGCGCACTTGGCCGCGGTGGCCCCGAAGGCATCTGGGGACAGGTACTTCTCGTTGATCTTCAGGTTGGTCCTGCCCTTCACTGGAGAGGGACAGCAGAGGCGGTGAGACCCCAGAGCACGCAGCCCAGACCCGCAGGGCACCGGCTGGGCGCGGGGACGGCCGTGCCCACCTCTGCAGGGGTCGTTCTTCACCAGGAACTCATCCAGAGCAATCCAGCCCCCGCCAACCCGCACCATCAGGGTGCTGCGCAGGATCCGCACCATCCGCAGCTGCTGCGACTCCCCAAACTGTGGGGAGAGGCGTGTGAGGGCACGGTGAGCACTGGAGGGGTTTGGCTGGGCCGGGAGCTGGGCACGAGGGCAGGACCCAGCACCCAGCGGTGCCTGGCACCAGCCCACCAGGTCCCCCCTCCATCAGCACAGATGCTGGGTTTTCCCTGCAGACAGGCAGGGGAAGGAGCCCCTTGCTGGGGCGCAGAATGGGTGCTGCTGCCATAGGCATGTGGGAAAGGGGGCAGCCACCCATGTCCCACGTCCCCCTGGGGACAGGGATCCCATGGGACATGGGTGGCTCTGCCGTGCCCTCTCTGCGCCACTGCAAAGGCTCTGACAGCAGGGGCTGTGGAGCTGGGGGACCTCAGCACGGTGCAGGCTGTGTGTGGGTGTCAGAGCAAGCCCAGGACCCCCAGCTGGGGGGTGACAGCAGCGAGGGGCAGCAGGGGGGGGTGGCACCTACCCGGTACCTGTTGGCGCTGATCTGCTCCACCTGGAAGCGCTTGGCACAGTTGCACTGGGCCACCTGCCTGTTCACCTGGAAGAGGAGCCCGCGTGGGTCAGGCCCGTGGCAGGGCACCAGCCTCGTGCCACCGCGGCCCCCTGGCCGTACCTCGTCCTGGATCTGGTCGGCATCCGCGGTCCGGCGCAGCGGGTCCCGGTTGGGGTGCAGGGTGCTGACGAATTCGTAGTAGTCGATGAAGCCGTCCCCGTTCATGTCAAAGATGCTCGCCACGGCGTTCATCTCCAGGACGTTGGTGGGGAACTCTGGGGAGGGACGGGGACCCTCAGCCCTGCTGTGCCCTGCGCACCCCGGTACCAAGCCCAGCCAGCACTGGCACTGAGCCTGGGTCCTCCTCCCAGGGGGGTGCCCGGCTGTCAGCTCCTGCCCCCACTGCTCCCAAACTGCCCCGTCCCGGGGGGCACGGCCCCATGAGCCAGCCCCAGCCCACCACGGGTCCTGGGCACACTCACTGGAGGAGAGGACACTCTCGATGAACTCCCGCTGGCTGATGCGCCCATCCTGGTCCCTGTCGATGCCACGGAAAACATCCAGGACCCGGGACTTCATCTGGCTGATCCACTGCATGTAACGCTTCCTCCAGACCCCGAAGTCGAAGTGAGCGAACTCCTCCAGCTCGGAGAGGCACAGAGGAATTAGCACGGCTGCAGGAAAGTCGCTCAGCCCCCACCTCAGGACCCGCGCTGGGGCTCAGCCCCGATGCTGTGCCACCAGCTTGCTCCCGGCCCCGACCCATCAAAGATGGGCGAAGGGAACCCAGGACCCCCAGCTCGGGGTTGCACTGGGGAGCTGCAGGCTCCAGTGAGGTTGGCTCCGGTCCCTTGGGGTCACCCCCTGCCCATGGGGACACGTGGGGACAGGGTCAGGGAAGGCTCCTGGCTCTGCCTGTGCTGTTCCACTGACCCCGGGGCCATCCCCACCCATGCACAGGAAAGGAGCTGCTGGCACGAGCCAGGGCTGCAGCACTGCCCCTACCTCCCGCAGGCGCTGCAGGGCCGTCTCCAGCCGGTACTGCCTGTCCAGAGCCAGGAGCCAGAGCTGCTGCCAGCGGTGCAGGAGCTGGGCCATGAGGGGCGTCTGGGGCTCCAGCCCCCCAAGTGGCACTGCCGGAGCGCCCTGCGCCTTCCCCACGCTGCGGCGCCCTGCAGCCAGCACAGGCAGGGGTGAGGGCACGGCCGGGGGCCTGGGGCGCAGCGCGGGGGCAAAGTGGCTCTTACGTGTGGCCAATCTGCGGGCAGATGGTGGCCCCAGCTCAGTGGCCAGCTTCTGCTTGCAGCTCTTGGTGACCTTCTCCACATCAGGCTGCTTGCGGTTCAGCTCTTCCATGAACACCTGCCACAGGAGGCCGGCGCTGAGCGCCCACCGGCCGTGCCAGAGGGGCTCCCAGGTGTGCCCCCCACCTGCCAGCACAGCTGGAGCACGGGGCTGAAGCCAAGAGCGTGGCCACCCACCAACCAGCCCCAGGGGGCTCCTACATCAGCATCCCTCGCAGCAGAAGCAGCAGCTCAGGGATGCACCCAAAGCGCTGCAGCATCGTGCATGTGCCGGCTGCAGCCACGAATGCACCCAAAGGTCCTCGGTGGGGCTGAGCGCTCCCACCAGTGCCAGGAGGGCACGGGGAGGACGGCGAGCCCCCGGCATGGCAGGGAGCTGTCTGCGGGGCCCTCACCGCGTGCTGGGCATGGAGCTCCTCCAGCTGCTCAGCCTCCTCCGGCAGCGGCTCCTGGTCCCGCAGGCTCAGCGCCTCCTCGGCGGCCGTGATCCAGTCGACGAGCTGGGCCATCTCCTCCCGCTCGGCCGCCAGGCTGGCCCGCTGGGCCTGCAGCCTCTCGCCCTGCTGCTGCGCCCAGCTCAGCACCTACAGCAAGGGGCAGGGGCTGAGCCACCGGGGCTGGCGGTGGCGCGGTGCCGGACACACGGCGGTGGCACCGTGCCGGCAGCCCCAGCTGCGCACTGCTGCGGGGGGGTGAAGTCTGGGTCTGGGGAGCCACGGCCCAGCCCTGCCGTGGGGCAGGAGCACAAAATCCTGTCCAGCTGCCCCAGTGACCACAGGATAGGAGCACTGGGCAGGGACATGAGTGCTCCATGACCCAACGTGCCATGGGGCGGGAGCATGGGGCAAGAACGTGGATGCTTTGGGACCTATCCCTGCCTGTGGGGCAGGCTCAGGGGCCCGCTGTCAGGGCTGACAGCTCTGCCCCTCATGTGCCAGGGACCTTGCAGCTCCTGGGGCTGCCACCAGTGCTTTGAGCACCACTGCTCAGCACATCCCTGCGGGTGGTGGCCAAACGTGCCTGTACCCAGGGCCGTGCTGCTGCCGACGTGCTCACTGCCCCCGCAGCATCCTCGCTATCTGGGGCGAGCGGGGCTGTGGGTGAGGGCAGCCCCGCAGGTGTTGGGACTGGACGTGCTGCTCCACACCCTGGGGCACCCTCAGATCAGATGCACGGATCCCTGCTCACTGAGGGCTTTGTGCGGGGATCGGCCAAACCGGACAGACCCGTTCAGGGAGGAATGGGAACCGGGAGGAATGGGAACGGGGAGCACTGGCAACGGGGAGCACTGGGAACACGGGGAGCACTGGGAACGCTCTTCCCTGCAAACCCACAGAGCAGGGAGCCTCTGGGGGAGCGGGGTCTGTGTGGGGATCCCCGAGACTCCACTCCCCAGGGACCAGGGGACGCCATCTCATGCGCATGGAATGAGCCACCACCAGCCCGGTGGGGCTGGAGAGGCTGTGGGTGCTCCCCTGCATGGCCCCGGGGTGGGGGGCTGTGTGGGGTTGTGGGGGGCTGTGTGGGGCTGTGTGGCTGCTCCCTGCAGGGACAGACAGAGCCGGGGCACGCAGCTCACCTCCTGGAAGCGGCTCTTGGCGACGGTGACCCAGGATTTGATGGTGATGATGGAGTCTGGGTGGCTGGTGGAGAGGATCTCCTCCCCCAGCGAGGTGATGCACTCCAGCTCCAGCTGCTGGCACTGCAGGGACTTCATCAGCTCCTGGGAGGGCACACAGAGTGTGGTACCACGGGGTCCCAGCCCCCCGCATCCCGCTGTAGACCCCAGAGACACCGGGACCTGCTCCCACCCAGCCGGGCATCCAGGCAGGGGAAGGGCATGGGGTGCTTGGGGCCCCAGATCTCCATGCCTCGGGGTGCTTGGGGCCCCAGACCGCCAATGGGACAAGCAATGGGACATCCTGGAGCAGGAATGGAGATGTGCCTGGAGGTGGGGGCTGGCACTGACCTGCAGCTGGTTCTGGCACTCCTGCACAGCCGCCTCCTCCTCGGGGAAGACGCCGTACTTGAGGGTTTTCTCTGACTCGGAGAGGCGCCCCAGGAAGGACTGCACCAGGGTGTGAAACTCCTCTGCCTGCCACGACAGCCCGGGACCTGCTCAGTGCCCACCCTGCAGCCCCCCGCCCCTGGCGAGCCCCCAGCCCTGCAGCTGTGCACAAGGCACCCGGCACAGCCCCTTCTGTGCAGCCCCAGCCCCGCTGAGACCCCACAGCAGGACAGCGGGGATGATCTTCACCCCAAAGACTCCTCGGGACACAACTTTCCCTGACCCCCATCGGTGCATCCCCTCTGAGGAGGGCACCCCGTGCAGCACCCTGCCTCGTGCACAGGCGCCCTCCGTACACGTGCACCTCCAGCAGGTGCCTGCAGCTCCCAACCTGGCACCCTGCTGCAGCACCTTGCGACATGGCCACCCACAGCCCAGCACCCCACACAGCACCCCGCAATGCATGGCCACCCACAGCCCCACAGCACCCCGCAATGCACGGCCACCCACAGCCCCACAGCACCCCACACAGCACCCCGCAATGTACGGCCACCCACAGCCCCGCAGCACCCTGCAATGCACGGCCACCCACAGCTGTGCACCCCCTGCAGCACCCCACAATGCACAGACGCATGCAGCCTTCCTGTGGGGGGCTCCAGCTGCAGCCCCAGACCTTGCAGCCCCCCGGTCACCGCCCGCACCTGCCGGAGCGCAGCCTCCAGCCGGGCCTGCTTGGAGACGGAGAGCTTGCAGACCAGGTCCCACCGCGTGCTCAGCTCCTCCATCTGCTTCTGCAGCCACTGGGAGTCCACGCTGCTGCTGCCGCGGGTCAGGTCCCGCACCGAGCGCTTCAGCATCTTGATGCAGCTGGCTCGCTTGCCCAGCTCCTTCTGGAAGACCTGAGGGGGAGAGAGCAGGAGGGAGTGGGAGCTGCCGGGGGTCCCAGTGGCTGTGCAAGTGCCCCAGGTGCACGGTACGTGGGGTGCGTGGGGCACATGGGGCACCCCAGCACTGCTCGGCGTGACGGGGGGCTGCGGGCAGGGCTGGTGCTGAGCCCAGGGCTGCCCTGGGGCTGTCGCTCCCCAGGGGTCCCATGGGGCCAGGACGCAGCAGGCAGCCCCCTGCACGGCCCAGGACGCCCACCTTATGCTTGTCCATCAGGTCGCTGACCAGGTCCCGGTCCCCTCCGACGGGCACGTCCTCACTGAGCTGCGGCTCAGCGCGGTACAACCAGTCCATGAGAGCCTGCAGCGCGTCGGTGAACTTGCCTGAGAAGAGCAGGTCCTCCTCCAGCTTGTGCTGCCTGCAGGGGAACAGCCACAGCCCTGAGTGCCTGGGATTGCCCGTGGCTGGGGTCGGATCCCGGCTCCACCTCCAGGGGCCATAGGCTGAGGTGCTGAGGCTGGGGGTCCCAAAGCGACAAAGCTGGGGGTCCCGAGGCGAGTGGAGCGCAGACATCCCATCCCATCCCATCCCATCCCATCCCATCCCATCCCCATCCCATCCCCATCCCATCCCATCCCATCCCATCCCATCCCATCCCATCCCATCCCATATCCCCATCCCCATCCCCATCCCATCCCATTGTGAGATCTGTTCATCTGACTCGTGTCAGTATGGAACAACGCTAGGGCCACATGGTATGCTGAACGTGACCTTCTGCCTTACAGACCCTTGTGTAACCACAAGTCTAAGAAAAACGGAGTGGTTGATGTATGTAATTTTTGTATCTTGCAAAGGAATGTTTTAGCAATTCGTGTCAATAAAGAGCTTGAAGGGAAATGTTTTTGTAGGTTTTTCCTTGAAGTCTCTGATATCTGGGGGGTTTCAGAATAACTGCTAAATATTATGACTATTGCATGGGACACGATGCAAGTCTCTGCTATCTGGCCAGGAGATTAAGGAGACGGGGAGAGCTGAAGAACAACTAAAAGACAAAGCTTGCAGGGGACGCTGCACAAGTCTCCGACATACAGCCAAGTTGAACAAAGGAGAAGGACAAGAGGGAGGAAGACTATGAGCCTTCAGCACGAGAGACCCCCAGAGACCCCCAGAGGGACCACCGGAGACTGATATACATGCTCCAGTCGGAGGGTTTGGATTCCGGAAACTAATTATAATAACCCTGGTTTTTTTAGAAGTAGTAATGAATTTGTATCAGCCTAGGAGCATAAAAATCAGCTGCTTGATGTAACTGGTGTGCGTCCTGGTGGAGCAGAGACTCCCGGCGCACCCAGCACTGTTTGCTTACCTCTATTCCTTTAATAAATTGTAAACTTTGATTATAGTCCTGTTTTGAAGACTGAGCCATTTATTGCACCATCCCATCCCATCCCATCCCACCCCATCCCTATCCCCATCCCATCCCCAACCCCATCCCCAATCCCACCCCACCCCACCCTCCGGCACGGGGCAGGTTCCCTGACCTCTCGGCAGCCCGGCTGCACAGCGCGTCCCAGCGCTCTTTCAGCTCCCCCAGCAGCTCCTCCAGCGGCTGCAGGTCCTCGGGGAGCCGGGCTCTCTCCCGCAGGGCCCTCCCGCTGCGCAGCGTGGCCTCGTACACCGGCCGCTTCGAGCGCAGCTCCCTCTGGAAAGCCTGCGGGCAGGGGGGGTGAGCCCGGACCCCGGGGCTCAGCGGGGCGGCCGGGGGTGCTGATGCCCCTCACCCAGGGGCAGATGTGGAACGATGCCCAGCCGTGGCATGGGGTGGGCTGGGAATTGGGGAGCCCCTCTACAGCCCCCAGCTCTGCTCCCGCTGCCCTTGGCCAGGCAGTTTGGGACTCCCCCACGGGGCAGCTCGCCCCTCACCTTGTGCTCAGCCAGCTGGCACTTGATCTCCTCCTGGCTCGTGGCCGTGTCCTGCGGCGCCTCCAGGGCCTGCTCCGCCTCGTCCATCCAGTCCAGGAGCAGCCGCCGGGACTCGCTGAACTGCAGCGGGGAGAGGGGACTCGTGCAGGGCGCACAGCGCCGGGGCACAGCGCCGAGGAGCCACGGGCAGCGCGGCACAGCTCCCTGCAGGGCCCGTGCCCTCGCCACCCCGGCCGGGTACCTGCTTGGTGCGCTTGCGAGCCTCCTCCAGAGTCGCCCCGCGCTCCGCCGTGTGCTGCAGCACCTTGCCCAGCCGCTCCTTGGCCGTCAGCACGAGGTTCTGGATCACGGCTCCGTCCTGCTTCCTGCTGAAGTCCTTCAGGCGCGACGCCACGGCCTCCAGGCTGCTCAACTTTTCCCCGTGGGCGTTTGCCTCCTTCACCAGGGCCTGAGGGCAGCCAGACGTGGCTGGGGTGCGTGGGCAGCCCCAGGGCAGGAGCAAGCCCCCAAGCCACAGGGCAGACCCTCACTGGGGGGAGCCCTGGGGGCAGCCCAGGGGGATTTCCTCTGATGGTGCCGGTGCTGCTCAGGACCTCTCCGGAGGACCCCAGCCCCCAGGAGCCAGCCCACGGACCCGGGGTGTCCCCCTGCGGATGGGGCAGAGCCCTGCCAGCCTGGCCACACTTGCCTTGTGCTCCTGGATCTGCACGGTGACAGTGTCCAGGATGAAGCTGGGGGGCGCGGGGGAGCTGAGGAGCTCCTCTGCGTGTGCCACCCAGCGCAGCAGCTCCTGCATGGTGCCGTGGAACTCGGTGGTGACGGTCAGCCCCTCGGCCAGGCGCTCCTGCAGGCACAGCGGGGATGCTGACCGGGACGGGCGCCCGCAGACCCCTGAGCTGGGCAGGGTCCGCACCCCCAGGTGGGCAGCGCACCCCCACCCCACACACCTTCCTCTCCTGTGCCTCGGCGTGGACGCTCTCCCACTTCTGCTCCAGGATGCGCAGGCTGTGCTCGGTGCTGCAGGGCCGTGCCGCGCGGCAGGAGCCCAGCAGCCGCTGCAGGCGGTCCCGCACGGCGTCGTACGTCTCCTGCTTGGACTCCATCTCCTTGCACAGCTCCTGCCGAGAGAGCCCGGTGTCACAGCCCCGTGTCCCTGCCCCAAGTGGGACGGGGAGCACAACGCTCCAGCTGTGACCAGGGGGCCTGGGCAGCCAGGGAGAGGAGCAGAGGGGCTCTGCCCATCTGGGGAGGGGAGGAGGCAGAGAAGGGTCCCAGCACCCCAGCGTGGAGAGGACAGAGGGGGGCACCCCCCAGGGATGGTTCTGCAGCTTGGGGGGCACAGGGAGCTCACCAGGTGAGCGGCGAGCTTCTCTTTGGTGGTGTCTGGGTGGCCCCACGCCGGCTTGGAGAAGAAGAGCTGCAGCTCCACGTGCTCCAGCCACTGCAGCAGCTCCGTGATCTCCAGCGTGATGTCCTGCACCTGGGGGGAGGCGCAGGGGGCTCAGCACTGCCTCCGTGAGCAGGGGACGTGGCAGCGGGGGCGGCCGCCGTGCTCTGCACCTGGCTGAGGTTGTTCTCCAGCTCCAGCTGGCGGCTCTCGGTCTCGCTCTGCACCACGTCCCAGCGCTGGTTGAGCTGCTGCAGGCTGCGCTGCAGCCCCTCCACGCTGTCCCCCAGGCTGGAGAGCAGCAAGCCCTGCCCGGCCTCGTTGACGGACTGCACGGTGCGGGCATGGGACATCACATCGTTCCGCAGCACCTGGGGACAGCACGGGGCCATCAGGGCCAGCACCTCACACCCTGCCGGGCACCTGGGCCACCTCCCCACCCGCTCCAACGCTGCCATCACGGCACGGGGACTGGGGAGCGCCCTGGCAAGGGACACCCAGAGCAGAGGGTTTTGTCCCCCAAGTGGCACAGGGCAGGCGCAAGGCAACAAATTTGCTGCTTCGTGGCAGGGGGGCTGCTAGGACGGGGGATGGATGAGGCTGGGGCCGCCCTGCCATGCATGGCCCCCCTCCCCACCGACGTGCACCTCGCAGCACCCTGCTGACAGCAGGCACGGCACGAGCATGCCTGGGCAAGGGGAAGGAGACAGCTCACTCCTTCCATGCTGTCACCGCGGGAGGGGACGCGTTCTCACGCCGCCCGCCCCGAACCACAGACCTGCCTGGCCAAGCCACCATTGCCCCGGGGCTTGACGCCTTGCGATGGGCTGGGCAGTGCCAGGAGCTGGGGGGAGCAGTGCCCTGCGGCACAACACGGCCCCGCAGCAGGAGGACCTCGAGAGGGACCGCACGGTGCAGTGGGACCCCACGGCAGGGCTGTGCCCGGTCCCCTTGGGGGACACGCAGCCAGCAGCCTGGGGGCAGCCCGGGATGGGGCGTGCAGGGGGCCCCGTGCCATGACCGCCCTCACCTTGTGCTTGGCCAGCTCGATCTCGCAGCTCTGCAGGTCGAGGCGCAGCAGCGTGGGGCCCTGCAGCTGCTCCGTGGTGTGGGACAGCCACTGCAGCAGCTCCTCCAGCTGGTGCTGGAACTGCCCCAGGCCCAGCAGAGCTGCCTCCAGCTGGTGCTGTTGGAGGCAAGGGCAGGATCAGGCACCCGTTCGGTGGGGTCAGCCCTGCCCACATGCACCCAGCACCGTGCAGCACCATGCACCCAGCCCCACGCACCCACACTGCTGCGGCTCTCACCTCGTGCCCATCTCGTGGCCGATCTGGTCACCAGCTCATGCACCCCCACCGCCTCCCAGAGCTGCCACCCCAGCCCTGCCCCAAGCCTGGGACTGCCCCGCACTGCCCGAGCCCCCCTCACCTGGCGGCTGACGATCTCCTCCTCCAGGCGGTCCCAGCGCTGTCGGAAGTCGCTGAGTGGGGCCGGGGGGTCCCCCTGCCCCTGCCCCCCGGGGCCAGCCTGGTGCCGTAGGCTCTCCACGTCCACCTTGCACTGGTAGAGCTCCCGCTTGAACTCCTGGGGGCAGATCATAGAATCTGAGCACCAGGTAGGTTGAAAAAGACCCCTGAGATTATCGAGTCCAACCATCAGATGGGTGGTGGCACACGGTCCCTGGCCGTGTGACATGGAGCCATGGGCCTGAGGTGCCACCAGGCATGGCACGGCACGGCATGGCACAGCATGGCATGGCACAGCCAAGTGGCACGGTACAGCATGGGAAGGCTTTGTATGGCACAGCATGGCACGGCACAGCTGAGTATGGCACACTATGGTACAGGATGCCATGGCACAGCACAGTTTGGAATGGCACAGCACAGCTTGGCACAGCCTGGCACAGCCTGGCACAGCCTGGCACAGCTTGGCACAGCCTGGCACAGCCTGGCACAGCCTGGCACAGCCTGGCACAGCTTGGCACGGGCACTTGGGCCCAGAGCTCCTCCCCGTGGAGAGCCAGGAGCCCTGCCCACTTGGGGCACCTCGGGCAGGAGGGATTCGGGCACCCCGGGCAGGTCCTGGCCACCCTCTGCAGACCATGAGCAGGTGCAGGGGGCACCGGCTCTGTCCAACACCCCGCGCCCTCATCCCGCTGCCAGGAAATACCCCGAGCGCCCGCCTGCCCCCTGCTCCCCATGCCCGACCCCAGGCCGGGGAGGCATCCTGCAGCACCGCACACCTTCAGCTCCGCCAGCTGCTGCTGCACCATGTCCAGGTCCCCACCGACGAGGAACTCCTCCGCGATGCGCAGCTCAGCCGCGTCCAGCCACTCGAACAGCCGCTGGGGACGGAGGGACCGAGGCGTTGGGCAGGGCGGGGGGCCCTAGGCGCTGTCCCCATCCCTCTCCCCGCACACAGGACACGCCAGCCCTCCCGGCACCCCACCTGCATGGTCTCTTGGTAGCTGACGGAGGCCTGGAGCTGCTCCTCGAGGCGGGCGTAGCGCTCCGTCCACACCTTGTTCAGGCTGTGCCAGGAGGAGTAGAGCTGCGGCAGGGCGCGAGGGTCAGCGGCACCGCGCGGAGCTCGGGGGGGTGGGCACCGGCACAGGGCGCAAGTCAGCTGGCACCACCACGGGATGCCAGGGACACCGTCCCCTGTGCAAGGACACCAGCCCGGAACACCCACCCTCCCTGCAGCACAGCCCAGGGGCACCCACGGGGCTTGGGAACGCGCCTGCCCCTTCTCCAGGGCCCAGCTGCGGCTCGGCTCTGAGGATGTCCCGTTCCCACACCCCCCATGCGGACCCGTGCCCACCACAGAAGCCCCCCGGCCCCCCAGCCAGGGCGCTCACATCATCCAGGCTCTTGGTGACGTCGGGCTTGTCGGGGTCCCCGCAGGAGGACATCAGCTCCACGCCCAGGATGCCCAGCGTGTCCAGCTCGCCCTGCAGCGAGTCAATCTCCTCCCGCAGCGCCTGTGGGTGGGGAGGGGGCTCGGAGCTGCCCGTGCCATGGGGCTGCCCTTGGGGACCCCTGCCCTGTACCTGCATGGTGCGGAGCCGCGTGCGGATGGCCTCGGGCTCGCCGCCAGCCTCCTCCAGGCCCAGCACCAGCTGCTGGGTGTCGCTCAGCGTCAGGGCCAGCTCCGAGAGGCCGTGCCAGAAGCGGTCGGCCAGCGCCAGCAGCTCCCGCAGCCAGCGCTCCTGCTCCTCGCAGCGGCCCCGCAGGCGGCCCCACTGGGACAGCAGCTGCGCCGTCCGCTCCTGGATCCCTGCGGGGCGCAAGAGGGACAGGGCTCGGCCTGGGGCGCCACGCGGGGCCTTGCACCCACACGGGGACGTGCTGCTCCCACACCCCCTGCCAGCACCTCTGGCAGCAGCGTCGGAGTTGGCTGCCTGCATGCTGGCCAGCAGCTCGGCGCCCTGTGCCTGCACGGTCTCCAGGGCCACCCCCAGCTTCTCCAGCTCGCCCAGGGCCAGGCTGTTCTCCCGGATCTGCTCCCGAAGGTGGGCCGTGTCGCCGCGGACAGAGGGCTGGCTCTGCAGGCGGCTCTGCAGCCGCTCCAGGCACTCCAGCAGCAGGTCCATGCGCTCGGTCAGCTGGGGAAGGTGCAGCGGGACCGGCCCGGTCACCGGAGGGAAGCTCAGGGGGACCCAGCCCCCGTGCCGGCCGTACCTGGCTGTAGCGCGGCAGTGCATCCTCCAGCACAGCGGCCGCCTGGCGCACACGCTCGCGGACGCGGCAGTATTGCTCCTCCGCCTCCTGCCAGCGCTGCTGGAACGGGGCGCCCTGCTCCGGGCTCAGCTCCACCAGCTGCGCGGAGACGCGCTGCAGCTTCCCCATCAGGGGCCGGTGCTCCGCGATCGCCTCCCGCAGGCACTGGTGGCAGAGGAGAGGCCGTGGGAGCGTGAGGGGCCATGGGACAGGGAGCACGGGGCCAAGTCATGGGCTGAGCCCGGTGCCCTCCCCACCGCACTCCCACGGGGTGCCAGAGCTCAGCCCAGCCTTTGCCCTTCCCCAGCCCTCACCTGCAGCAGCGCCTGCTGCTCCTTGAAGGCCTCGTAGCTGATGGCGTTTGGGGAGAGCTGCACCCCGACGGCCTGCGTCTCCTCCAGCCACGGCAAGAGCTCGGCGTGAGCCTCGGCAAACTGTGCGAGCAGGGACTGTGCGTGCTCCAGCTGCACGGCGCAGGCCCCGCTGTGCACGAAGAGCTGCTCCGCGCGCTCCCGCAGCGCCTGCACCGAGGGCTGCAGAGACACACAGCTCACCAGGTGCCCGCTGCCAGCGCAGGGACACGGCACAGCCGGCCTCGTCCCCCCGTACCACCCGGCACAGCCTCGCTGCAGCCGCTCACCTCCAGGCGCTGCTGCAGGGGCTCGGGGCAGGACCTCAGCAGCGGGTCCGCGATGCCCAGCAGCCGCTCCGCCAGCCCGCGGTGGTGCAGGATCTCAGCAGAGAGCAGCTGCAAGACACAGGCAGGAGGGTGCCGCATGGCAGCTCTGCGGGGCTGCACGGCCAGACCCAGGCACACGGCCCCTGGGGGCTGGCTGTTCCCCGGCCCTGCGCCGACGACCCTCTGTGGGGGGACAGCGGCCAGCCCCCAGCCCCGGGGATGGCACGAGCAGGGCGCACGGTGGCCCTGAGCAGCTTCTCCGACCCACCTTCTGGTCCGAGAGCTGCGAGCGGAGCGCCTGCGCGTCCAGCTGGACCTGGCTGACCGCCTCCAGCCGCTCGCTGAGCCCCTCCAGGTGGGCGAGCTCGGAGCCCAGGATCTGCTCAAACTGCAGCAGGGAGGGGAGCTGTTGGCTGTGCACCGTGGGGGGCTCCCAGGGCAGAGCCCCCAGAGCATTCGGTCAGGGCAGGACTTCCCCACTGCCCGGCACGGCCCATCCCTGCTCCCCTCCAGACCCTTCCCTGTCTGCGTGATGGGGACAGAGGGGGACAGTCCCCAGGGCCCGTCCCCAGGGACCCCATTTCCCGCACCTTCTCCCTGTCGCTCGTGCTGACTGGAGGCTCCTGGCCGCCGTGCTGGCTGTCCCAGGAGGCCAGCTCCTTCTCCACGCGTCCCAGCCAGAGCGCCAGGTCCTCCTGGGCAGTGCCCACGCGGGAGGAGGCCTCCAGGGTCTGCCCCAGCCGGTGCACGGTGTCAGCGCTGCTCTGGCCCACGATGAGGTACCGCATCCTCAGGGATTCCATCTTCTCCTGCGCCAGCTGCGCCTCCTCCCCTGCGGCGGTGCCAGGAGCAGCCTCAGCACCGCAGCACCATCCCCAGGGCCAGGGACCTGCCGCAGCGAGCGCGCCCTCCCTCCCGACGGTCTCCACATCCTGCTCTTCCCCTCCTCTGCTCCTCCTGGGCCTGGCTCTGCCCCCTCATCCCCACCAAGTGCCTGTCTGCTGCTGCTGTGCCCCATCCCACTGTGCTGCCCTGCCGTGGGCTCCCCCCGGCCGCTCTCTGATGGGATCCGTGTGCCCCCTCCACGAGGCAGGGCGGGCATCGCACGATGCCGTGCTCCCAAAGTCAGTGGCAACCCAGTGGGGAGCCCCAAGGACACCCAGCACCATGGGGTGCCCCCACTGCCACCTCCCTGGGACATGCCTTGGTGCCGGACAGCCCAGGGCAGAGCTCTGCACCTCTCCCTCCCACCTCCCTGTCCCCACCCTGTGGCCCTCCACATCCTCAGGGACCCATCTCCACATGGGCGCATCTCACCCTGCTCATCTGGGGGCATCTCCACTGCCCCCCATCCAGGCCAGCCCCTTCCTGAGGCTCTGCCCTCACTGGGATTGCAGCGGGTACCCCACAGACCCCGCTACCCGAGCCCCGGGGCTGCGGTCCCCCACGTGGCACCGTCCCCATCTCACCTGTCACCATCTGCAGGACCCGCTGCCCGCTCTCCAGGACTCCTTCCAGCTCCGCCAGCCGGGCGCGGATCTCCTCGCAGAGGGCCTGGGAGGGAGGCTCCTGTGGCAGCGGCTGCTCTCCCCGTCCCAGCCCTCCCCGTGCCCAAATTCTCGGCTCCCTCCACGCCCTGTCCCGCTGTGTCCGTGCCCGCCCTGACCTGGGTTTGCTGGTGGGCTTCCTGCACGCGGCTGACGCAGCCGTTGGCACGCCAGAGCTGGGCCAGCTGCCGCTCTGTGGCACCGAGCCACTCCTGGAAGGAGTCCACGGCTTCCTGGAAGCTCTGTGCTGCCGGCAGGATCCGCTCCAGGTGGCCGTACCTGCGCCGGGAAGGTGGGTGAGCTGGGCTGAGCTTCCCACCCCGACCACGAGAGGTGAGGCCGGCATCCCCCCGTCCGCCCCAGGGACACGCTGCGGGCACCTTGGGCTCAGGGTCCAGGGAGCGGGGACACAGGGACACAGGGACACAGGGACACAGGGACACAGGGACACAGGGACACAGGGTGAGGCGGCCCCTGCCCGGCTGCACCAGCCCCAGTCCTGCTCCATCTCCATTCCTCGCAGCAGGGCGAGCACAGAGCCGCTGACCCCGCACAGACGTGGTGAGAGCACGTCCTGCTGCCGCTGCAGGGCACGGCGGGGGAGCTGCACGGCACCGCCGGCTCCTGCGCACACAGGGCTGGAGGTGCTGACCCTGCTGAGAAATGCCTCAGCCCTGACCCACCTGGCTTCTGCCTCCTGCATCAGCTTGCCCCACTTCTCCCCGAGGCTGGACAGGCCGCTGCTCCCCTCGGGTGCTGCTGCCGTGGTGCCCGGCAGCGCCGCTCGCTCCTGCAGGACGTGCTCCACACGGGGCCTCCGCTCCTCCAGCAGCCGCTTCAGGAGCTGAAGGGGGCACGGCACAGAGCTGTGCCGGGGGGGCTGCCTGGCCCCCAGCCCCCAGCCCCCAGCCCCGTAATCCCCGGCTGGAGGGAGACCAGCGTGGGAGGGCTGCGCCTGCCCAGGATTTGCCGACCTTCTGCTCCTCCAGCTGCGCCTTCGCCACCTTCACTTCGGAGGAGGGCGGCTTCTGGTTGCTCACCAGCTCCTCCATGTCTGCCACCCAGGCCAGGAGGCTCTCCAAAGTGTCCTGGGCTCGCTCCGTACCTGCCACATCCTCCGGGACGGGGACAGCCCGCAGGGACACCTGGGGAGAGAGGTGGCTGAGCCACCCAGGCTCGGGACGGCCGCGGGGCTGGGGTGCTCCGGTCCCTGCGATGCCCAGTCCCGGAGGCGGTGCTGGGACAGAGGCACCCAGCCCAGCCCCAGTCCTCCCCAGCACCCCCAGCCTGGCCCCATGTCACCTGCCGGTCCCATTGGCACAGCCGTGCTGGGGAAGGGCTCTGCACAGACCACTCGGTCCTCGGGGCCAAAAGATCAGGCACTGCCTGCAGAGCTCTGGAAAGCCCTAGCGCACACCCCAAAGCACCCAGCACAGTGCGCACCCTACAAGCTCACGGTGCCAGGGGTAGGCTCGAGCCCCCACCCGCCGTGGCAGAGGGGAGGGGGCTGCTCCGACCTCCTGGCACCTGGCTGGGGGTGCTGGGCCCCCCCAGCCCACGCCTGGGGCTGGCACGGCGTCGTCCTTGGCGAGAGGCTCCTGCCCGGCAGTCACCTCTGGGGCATCCGCGTGTCCGGCTGCGAGCTCCCCCGCGCGCTCCGTCAGCACCGTGACCGTCCGGGTGACCAGGGGCTCGCCCTTCTCGCCGGCCGGGTACTCGGTCACCTCCACAATCTCCGTCACGATGGTCTCCGTCACCTCCGTCACTTCTGTCACCTCCCGCGTGGTGACGGGCTTCCAGGACCAGGCGCTCCGGGGGGCGCCGGCCCGGGGGGGCGTCCAGGCTGCGCCCCGCGCCTCTCCCTGCCCCTTGAGCGGGACGCAGGCTGCGCCCCCGTTCTGCACCGCCACCTCCGAGAGGCTGCGCTTCAGCACGGGGCTGCCGGCCCCGCTCCGGCCAGCCGCAGGTGCCGGGCTCCAGCCGTTCTCCACCGGCGCCGGCGGCTTCTCCAGCGGCCCCATCTGGGTCTCCGCGACGCTCCCGCCGGGCGGCTGCCCCACGTCCAGCCCCAGGTCCCGGAGCTGCGGCTCCCGGAGGAGCTCCTCTGAGCGCCGGCTCTTCTCGCCCAGGCAGCTGGGCCGACTCACCGAGTTCCCCATGGCGTGGGCGCCGGGCCCCCACCTCAAATCCCGGCCTGAAACGAGCCAGGAGGACGCATGTCATCGGGGCCAGGAGGGCGCATGTTATCGGAGCCACCACGGGGCTGCTCGGCGGCCGAGCCCCACTCTGCAGTGCCTGGGGCCTCATCCTGCACCCCAGGACCCCGGCTCCCAGCTGCACTTCTGCCCCAAAGGATGCTGCTGCCACCCGAATTCCTGCACAGGCCTGGGGGACCCAAAAGCCCCCGAACAACAGGGCCAGGGCCCTGGGGACAGCGGGGGGATGAGGCACTGGTGGTCACCCAGACCCAGCTGTCACGGGGAGAGGGATGGCGCCGGGTGGGGACGCCGCGGGACCTGTGGCTTTGCCACCTCTCGGCGGGCAGCGCGCGTCCCTGCCTGGCAGATGCGCGTCTCGTTAAGAGAAATGTAAATGAAAGGTACCGGGAGGCAGCGCAGGGCGCCCGCAGACAGGCAGATGCTCCCCAGCAGCATCGCTTTGTGCCATTAGATTAACTCCGAGGCGAGCGGAGCCGGGAGAAAAGAGCCATCTGTCTGCGGCGCCCTGACAAAGGCAGCACCGGGGACCTGCGGGGGGGAGCGGGGCCGGGGCCGTCCATCGGGAGCACCCCCCCGGCAGGCAGCTCCCCGCCTGCCGCAGCCATAAATCCCCCGCGCCACCCGCCAGGACCCTCCCACGCCAGACCCAGCCCGGCGCTGCCGCAGCGCAGCCTGCGCCCAGGGCCTGGTGCTGGGCATGCACCCGTGTGCAGGAACACACACACACACTCACACACACACACACACACACACACGCACACGCACACACACACTCAGGGGGGGGGCTTGCAGGGGCACACACACGCGTGCACCCACCCGCATCACCGACCCCTGGCTGCTGGGGCTCTGTGTGCACGCGCAGCCCCCTGCCCACAGCCCCCTGCCCACAGCCCCCTGCCCACAGCCCCCCAGCTCCACGCAGGGTGCGTGCGGCCCCGGGGCACTGCACACACCTGCTGCTGCGTGCACCTGTAGCACGGCCACGCTCCCCACGTGCACTTGCACCCGCACTTCACACGCACCCGCACTTCACACGCACCCATTCAGCCCCTCGCCATGCAACAGGCGCAGCCCCCACCACGCTGCACGCACGCACCCCGCAGCCTCGCAGCCCCAACCATGCCCACGCCAGCTGCGGGCACGCGCAACGGGGGCACACGCGGGGTCAGGGTGCACGCCCCGCAGGGTGCACGCCCCGCAGGGGTCAGCCCCGTGGGTGCACGCTGAGCCCCCCGGCACGGCGCAGACCCCACACGCGGCACCTGCGCCCGCTCTCGCTCGGCTGCACCTTGCAGGGGGGCTCCGGGACCCCGCTCCCGGCCCTGCACTCAGCGGCCCCCGACCCCCAGGCGCGCCCCCCGGCCCCCCGCAGGATGGGGCTGCCCCCGGGGGAGGCCGGGGAGACCCCCCCAAACCCCCCGCACCCCGCGGGGACCTCGCGCCCCGCCCCGCCCGGCCCCTTGGCGCGCCCCCCCCGTGCGCCCCTCGCCCCCCGCGGGTCCCCAGGCGGGGCGGGGGGCGCAGCCCCGCACTCACCCCGCGGTGTCCGTGGGCCGGGGCCGCCCCGCTCCCGCCGCCCGCTCCCGGGGGCGCCGCCGGCCCCTGGCGGCGGGGCGGGGACGGGCGCGGGGGGCGCGGAGCGGGGACGGGCCCCGGGTCACCGGCGCGGGGACATGGCCCGGGGGGCTCGGCGCGGCTCGGCGCGGCTCGGCACGGCTCTGCTGACCCCGCCGCACGCCCCCCTCGTACAATACGGCCGCTCGCGTTAACCCTTGGCGTGCTGAGCCGCGGCGGGGCCGTTACCGGGGAAACCCCCGGGGCCTCGCAGCCATCCCGGGCGGGGGAGGGGAGCGGCGCCGTTCCCACCGCCCCCCTCCCCGGCACCTGCCCCCGGCCCCGGACCGGGCTGGGAGAACCCCGGGGGGCCGGGACCCGGCCCCGTGCGCGGCCCCCCCCCGGGCTGGACGGGGGCTACGGGGAGGGGGGGGCGAGGGGGGCGCCGCTGCCCGACCCCGGGTCCCGAGCGCGCCCCCCCCCAAGGGGTGGCCGGGGCGCGGCCCCCTCCCCGCGCACCCCAACGCTGGGGTTGGGGGGTTTCGGGTGGGAGCAGGAGGCCGGGAGGGGGGCGGCCGGGCAGGGGGGCGGCGGTGCCAGGACAGAGCCCACCGCCCCCCCGGGGGGTCTCCGGGCCGGACTCGCCGCTGCCCTGGGTGCGGGAGGGGATCGGGGCTCCCGGGGGGGTCGGGGCTCTGCTGCTGCCCGCGGTGCCCGCGCCGCCAGCCCCAGCGCCGGAGCCTGCCCGAGCCCACCCCGTGGGGGGCACGACCCCGGGGCCGGGGGGCTCCTGCCCCGCACAAGGAGCGGGTGCCCCTCGGGGGGCCCCGGCAGCGTCGCGGCGCTGATGGATGGGGTCCCTTGGGCTCTCCTGAAAGCAGCGGGCGGAGGCGTCCGGGGGCTTTGTCTGCCAGAGACGCGGCAGGGAATTAGCATAGCCCGGGTCCCTGCGGCTCCGCGGCGCCTTCCCGCTGAGCGGGGGGCTCAGCACCCGCTGCCGGGGGTGTGCGTGGGCGCCCTGCAGAGCCGGGGGCCTCCCTGGGTGCTCCGGGACCCCCCAGGGGAGCCGCGACAACGGGGAGGCACCCGGGGGCTGCCCAAGGGTGCTGAGCCCCTGGTGCTGGCTCTGTGCTGGGGGGGTGATGCTGCCCCACTGAGCACCCCAAAGAGGAACTGGCCGGGGGGTCTGCACCCCTCTATTGCTCCCCCAAACCCAGCTCCATCTGCTCCTGCAGCACGGCTCTCGCCCCCCACCACGCAGCCCAATGCAGGGTGTGCAGGAGCTTGGACACCCCCGGCACAGCCCCCACGCTGCTGAGGCTCCCGTGCCCCCGAGCGCCCGGCCGGGGCCCCCCGAGGTGGGGGCAGCAGCCCCGGCTCCCTCCCGGAGCCTCTCGCTGTGCCCGACCCGCGCCTGCCAGGAGCTCCCTTGGCACGCTCCCTGGCCTCAGGTACGGGCTGGGGGTGGCGCGGGTGCCCCGGGCAGAGCGAGCCCAGCGCGGGGCAGCGGCGGGAGCGGGCGGCTGGAATCCGCAGCCTCAGATCCCGGGAGCTGGGTGGGTTTCTCCTCGGCCTCGGCTTTGTCTGCGCCAGGGCCGCGATGAATGGCCCTTTCAGTTTGTGCTGTCATGTGTGCGCGGGGAGCCCGTGTGCTGGCCAGCCCCAGAACAAAAGGAGCCAGCGAGGGGCTGCTCACAGGGCCGCGAGGAGGGGCTGGCCAGGGCAGCCCCCACCGGCCGGGTGCTCCCGCTGCTGCCCCGCACCAGGGGGACGCCTCACACCCTGCTGGCAGGGCCCTGCGAGCAGATGGGCACACGGCGAGGACACGGCTGGGCAGCGCCTGCAGCCCTCCCTGCACAGCTGCACGGCCCTGGCTGGATGCAGGGGACGCAGGACGGGGCTGCACGGGGGGCAGGGGGTGGCAGGGACCGGCTGCCAGCGGGGGCTCGAGGCTCCAAGCCCTCCGCAGCCAAAGGAGGTGGCGGTGGGGTACGGAGGTGCAGCCATGCCGCGGGCAGGTCTGGGTGAGCGCCGTGGGGACACAGCCCCCTGCCTGGTCCCTCGGTGCCAGGAGGAGGTTGGCAGGGCCGTGTCGTTGCCACCAGCCGCAGCCAGGCGCTGTCCCGTTTGGGGACCGAGACCTCACCAGCCTCCGTGAACCGTGGGCTGGGTCCTGCCTGGCTCTGCCGGCCGCCGTTCACCCGGGGCCAGCCCGATACCTGCAGCGCAGGGCCCGGCTCCGGCAGCCTCTTCTCCACGGCGTCCAGCCAGTGCCGCAGGGCCAGCAGCTGCTCGTGCACCTCCAGCCGCCACTCCGTCCCCTCGCCCCGCTGCTGCGCCCTGCGGAGAGAGCGTGGGACACGCGGGGCTGCAGGGGCGCAGGACACAGCCAGGATGTGCAGGGTCCCCTCCAGGGACCCCTCGGTTTGGGTGGGACAGCGATGGAGCTGCCTGCAGCACCCTTGTCCCTTTCCCAGTGGCTGACCCAGGTGGGACGGTGCCAGATTCACCCCAGCCATCACGAAGATGCCCACGAGCAGTCCCTGGCCCTGGGCAGCCCTCGATGTGCCCAGCAGACCCCTACCTCTCCAGCTCCTCCGCCTCTGGTGACAGCCCCTCCGTGCTCGTCCCGGAGAGCCCGGTGCCATCCGCAGCGAAGCGTGTCTGCAGAGAGAGCAGAAGGAAGGGGTGGGACGGGGTTTTTTGGCAGGGGTGCAGCGGGGCTGGTACCTGCAGGCAGGAGGAGCAGCGTGGTGCTGCAGAGCTGCAACCCAAGAGGGGCTCCAGCCCACGCTGACCTGCAGTGCTGCCTGGGGGGTGACGGCTCCCAGCGCCAGGGCAGGGAGAGCCCCTGAGTGCCCCACAGAGCCCCTGAGTGCCCCACAGAGCCTCTGAGTGCCCCACAGAACTCCCCACCTGCCCAAACCCTGCACACTCAGGCACTGCCCTGTCCCTGTCCCTGTCCCTGTCCCTGTCCCTGTCCCTGTCCCTGTCCCTGTCCCTGTCCCTGTCCCTGTCCCTGTCCCTGTCACCGAGCCATGCTGCCCCTTCCTGCCCCGAGCCGCATTGCACCCATCCCTGCAGGGCCCGCGGGTGGGTGCAGGACGCGCCGAGGGCTGGGCAGGCTTCACAAACCCCAGCACCAAAGCCCCAGGAGCAGCAGCTGGCCCTGGGCTGGGGGCACTGCTCGGAGGAGGCTGAGCTGCACGGCACAAAGCCCCCCCCCCCCCATATTATCTCGTGTGCTGGCTGCCTGTGGGAGTCCTCCCCTCCCTCCAGTGCCACCCCTGTGCTCCCCCAGTCCAGACCAGTGGGCTGGCAGGGCTCGTCACTAGCAGTCTCGAGATGGGCACGGCACCAGCAGCGATGACTTTCTGACCCCGTCCCCACCGGAACAGCATCACCTCGCCCCATATCCACCTCCTGCACATCGACTGCGTGTCTCAGACCAGACACCGCATGCCTGGTCCCTCCAGCCCGTGGTCCCGCACGTACCCTCGTCCTCGCCACCCCCAGCAGTGGCCAGAGCAGCCCCGAGCCCCGTGCCTGAACCCAGGGGCACAGCCCCAGCCCTGCCCCGCTGCAGAGCCTGCAGTGAGCGTCCGTGTCTGGGACAAGGGGCTGCACCTACAAAAGGTTGCAGAAGCACGTGGGAAGAGGGGACACAGCCAAGCCCGAGGCATTTGTTGGCAGAGCAAAGGAGCTGAAAGGAGCTCAGGGTCACACAGAGCTCACCCAGGGCACAGCCAGAGAGCTGCCGAGATGGGGGAGCAGGAGCACAGCCGCTGCGAGAGGCTGCGGGAGGTGAGGTACAAACCTCCTGTGGGATGCTGCGAGGAGGGGGGTGACAAGGAACGTGAGCACGAGGCAGAGCAAGGGTGGGCGGGTGGCCCCCACACCGATCTGCCGGCCGTGTGTTTGCGACGCCGTGCATCGGCGCTGCCTGCGAGGGGCAGAGGCTGAGGACCACAGGCTCGACAAGCAGGGCCGTGGAATATTTTCACAAGCACGAGGAGCGTCCCTGGTGTTCACAGTCAAGTTCAGGCACTCCGTGGGGCTCCTCGCTGCCCGTGCTCCCCCCTCTGCCCCCAGCTCAGCGCAGCAGTGGGAAGAGCTGGGACAGCCACCAGGCACAGCTCCGTCCTGGGACATGACAACCAGAACGAACGGATTTGGAGCTGCCTGACAGCAGTGACGCGGCGCCTCAGGAGGGGGGCACGGGTCCCTGCACTGCCCCAGGTCCCATGGCCCTGTCAGCGGCTTCAGAGCTCAGAGCACCCCGAGGCCACTCAGCCTCACCGCAGCCCCTGGCCGGCCCCGCAGCCTGGCAGCACCCAGCCCTGCAGCAGGTACCGGGCATCCAGCACCACCAGCCCCCCTCCTGCCTCCCGGGGCCTGCAGCCAGCAGAGGGGTGGGATCAGCAGCCGGGACCACCGAGCACAGTGCCAGCAGCAGCCCGCCGTGCTGACCGCACCGTGCCACACAGCGGCACCGGGACACGGGCACACCCCATGGGGCAGCGCTGTCCTCGGCTGATGAGCACTGAGATTTCCATGGGGGGCTGGGGGGCTGCGTGCCACCCCACAGCAAGAAGGGGCTGCGTGCCCCGGGGCTGCGGCAGGCCACAGGGGAGCTGCTGGGCTCCACACGTGCAGAGGAAGCAGAGCGGGGCAGTTTATCACCCTAAAGAAAAGTTCAGCACCCTGGCGAAGGGGGGGCGTGGGAGAGGCCGGTGCTGCTTTGTGGCTGCCCGCTAAGCTGTACACAGCGTTCCCAGCGCGGCGAGCCACGGGCTGCAGCGCGGCGCCAGCAGTGCCCGGGGCGGCGGGCGCAGGGAGCTGGCAGGCGCTGCGTGCCAGCGGGGACGAGCTGGCGGCCGTGGCCCCGCTTGGGACGGCAGCCACAGGTCCCCCGCGGCCGGACGGGGCCCCGCAGCCAAGGGAACGCGCACCCCAGAGCCAAAGGCAATCCGTGCCGGCGGCAGTGCTGGTGCCCGGCTCGGCTGCCACGCACCTGGGAGCACCGAGCCCCCCTGGCGAGCGTCGGCGGGGTCCCCGCAAGTGCTTTGTGTGAGCTGGTCACCGGCTGTTTGCAAACGTTTGTGCGCACAGGGCTGAGTGACAGCCATTATGGGCACCGCATTCAGCGCCCCGCACACCCAGGCTTTGACGCTGCGCGGCCGCTGAGCTCGCGGGGGCTGAAAGGGGTGAACTCTGCCCTGTGCGTCAGCGGGGCAGGCTAAGCTGCGGCGCATTAAAAACGGGAATATAATAGAGTTATCCATCATAATTAGCCTGGCCCAATTACACGCTTGCTCGGCCGCTCCCAGCGCGCGGTGCCGTGCCGTGGCTGCTGACGCTGCTCCCCCGGCACGGCTGCAGCCCCGGCGCTCCCTCGCGCGGTGCTTGTGCTCGCTCGGCTGCGCCGGGGCCACCGGGGCTGCAGGCACCGGGCAAACCTGCAGCAGCTCCAGCAGGGAGCAGTGGGACCAGGCAGCCTGGCTGATGCCAAGTCCTCCTGCGTGACACCGAGGCACCGGTGCTGCCCCATGCACAGGGAGCAACGCGGCTCTGGAGTGAGTGTGTGGGAGCCAGAGAGGTGTGGGTATGGGGGGTAACCCACCCAGCACACCCCACCAGGGACCTGCCCCTTTGCCAGGCACCGCAGTGGGGTCCCACCGCCCGGCCCCACTGCCACGCCAGGAACTGCCCATGCCATGGCCAACACGGGCACGGTGCTGTGGGCATTGGGCACGGGGTCCCCTCCGGCAATCGGGTGCTGCTCCCAGGGGCTGGGGCTTCCCAGAAGGAGCCTGCAGGATTTGCAGAGCTCAGGGTTTGCTGTCAATTCTCAGCCCCAGGAAGGGGAGGTCAACCCCACCCAGGAGAGTCTGCGGGTGAGGGTATCTCGTCCATGGAGGGGGGTAGGGACAGGGGCAGGAGGGTCTCAGTGGACTCATGGGGTTTGTGAGAGGTGTCCAGCCCCGAGGGGCGGCAGGAAGGCTGAGGTGAGGCAGCAGGAATTCCCTCTGGTGGCAGTGAGGCCGTGCACAGCCCCGGGATGCTGATGAGCACAGGGCGCAGGCTCTGCACCGGCTGTGCCACCCTGGGGAGCTGCCCCCTGCTGGGACCCATCCTGAGCCCACCAGGATGGGCGCAGCAGCCTGCAGCCACCCCAGCACCAGGGCTGTGCCCGCACGGTGCCCCCACCCCTGCCACCTCCAGCAGCCGTGTCCCAGCGCACCATGCTGCGGGGAGGGACCACGCTGCTAATTGCTGACGCACAAGGCAATTAACTCGCTCCCCAGCCACTGCCATCTGTCCGGGCCAGCCCAGACCCTCCCCGGGTGCTGCTACAGGGCCGATGCGCTCAGCTGCCCCCAGCACGGTCCTGCTGCTGCTGGGCAGATCCCACCGGCCCCAACATCGCACGGAGCAGGCGCTGCCCCTGCACACCCGGCAGCCCACTCGTGCCACGCTCGGCCCTGCTGTGCCAGCCCTGGTGTTCCTGGCGTGGTGCCTGGCACCCGGCCCAGCCCAGGGCCTGCAGGGCTGCAAAGACTTCACGTGCCGGTAGAGCCAGTGCCAGGAAACCCTCCTGAGCAGGTGCCTCCACGCTCAGGTTTGTCCCCACAAACCCTGCTGCTTGGTCACCGCCCAGCTCGCCCCTGCCTGCCCAGGCTGCTCTGTCCTGGAAGCCACGCGGGGTGTCCCCAGGCACTGGGACCCATCCCCGCTGCTTTGTGCACCACCCGGCTGTGTGAGCCACGCTCCTGTGGCACCGCAGGGACAAGCAGAGGCCGGCAGCCCGCTGTGCACAGCCCCAGCAAGGCCCTTGCTCGGGGCACGGCGCCACGCAGAGGGACAGAGCGGTGCTCGTGCACAAGAGGCACCCTCAGAAGCCTCCACGCCACCAGCAGTGCCCCCCTGCTGCTGCTCCCCCCATCCCCAAAACCAGGGAGCCACTGGCAAGGGGCTGCAGCTTCCCAGGGCCATCCCAGGGCCCCGCTGCGCCCACACTCACCTTTCTGCAGAGCACACCCGGTGCCGGGAGCCCAGGGCAGCCAGCAGCATGCCCGGGGTCCCCGGGGACAATCCTGCAGCCCTGGTCTGGGCACGGTGGCACCGGGGAGGCTGCCTGGGCATGGCTTAGCATGCACTGAGCACACCGGCACAGCACTCACACCGGGCACTGGGCAGTGCCTGCAGGCAGCAGGGTCCTGCTGGCCCCAGGTCACAGTCCCAGTGCCCCAGCCATGCCCCAGCTGGACAGCCAGCCTCCTCCTCCACCCCGCCAGCAAGCACCCAGTGTGGCACAGCCCCAGAGCGCAGGAGGTGGCCGAGAGCCCCCGGCCCACCCCCGGGGCACGGCTGCTGACCAGGGAGCAGGGAGGGTGAACAGACCACGCGGAGCTGCCGGCTGGTTTCATAGGATCTCTTTTACTGACCTCACTGGGGAGAGCCATGGGTCCATACTGCATGTTTTACAAACACTTCACGGTATATACAAGTCAGGTTTTAGTGTTTTGCCCCCAAAAAAAGAGATGCTTTTGGATTATTGATAAGCCCCTGCTGCCCTGATGAGAAATGATTGGGAAATCAGGGAAGCGCAGGGACCCAGAGGAGCGGGAGCCCTGGCTCGGGCTGGGTGTGTTACAGAATCGCCCACGTTAGTATGTCATGCAAAAGCAAAACTGGATAATGAGAATAATAACAAATGCTGAGGAGTAACATGATCGATTTACACATGGCGAAATGAGAGAAGGTGGGAAGGAGGAGAGGTGCTGTGGAGATCCGCGAGCGAGCCGTGGCACCGTGCGTGGAGGCTGATCCTGAGGGAGGACGGGGTGCACGGCACGGGGCGAGGGGAGGGCCAGGCAACCGCGCAGGTGCCTCTGGGGCCAGGGGGGCCGGGCCAGGCAGGCACAGCCCCCGCTGCCACCTCACTTATTGCTTCAGCCCCTGCTGGGGCACCGGTGGAGGATGTGGTGGGGCTGGGGCCAGGCGCTGCCAGGGGGCAGGGGCGGCTGGTGAGTCGGGGGCTCCCGTGCCATGGAGCACCTCCTGCACCCGGGCAGCGTGGCCCCAGGTCTCTGAGCGGGGATCTGGCAATGTGCAAAGGGAGAGGGAGCATTTCCCAGTGTCCTCAAGTGCGGTCCCACTTGCCCCAGCACTGGGGGACGGGCTCCGTGGCAGCGGTGAGGGGAGTTGGGATGGACATCCAGCAACACTAAAACAAAGCGAACAGAAAAGATGGGATGAGACAGGAGGACTGGTCCATGAGATGAAGCCACTGAGCCCAGCCGGCAGCGCCACGCGCCCGCCCCACACCAGCCTGCTCGCCCCCACGGAGCCTGGGCACAGCGGGAGCTCGTGCGGGGAGCAGAACTGCTCCGGCACGGCCGCGGCTGGAAAGCCTCCACCGCCGGCCACGCTTCCCCTGCACGTGCCTGGAGGAAAGCAACGCCCCGTGGCCGTTTCACGGTCACAGTCTGGAGGACGTGCCCCCCCCTAGCAGCAGCCCAGAAGCAGCCCCGCAAGCTGCAGGACCCCAGGAAGCCCCCCGAGAGTAGGGAAAGGTCAGCATTACCTGCGCAGGTGAGCTCAGCCGAGGCGCTGCCGCGTCCAGGGCTCCCCTCGAGCCGATCCACGACCTGCTAACGTCGGAGACCCAGCTGAGGAACTCGCCCAGCGGCAAGGGGACATCTTTGGTGGGACTGGAAAAAGACATCTGCCAGAGAGAGAGCGCGTTATTGCGGGTGACGGGAAGGAGAGGAAAGCCAAGAGGAAAGGAATTCCCATCAGGAAGAGGAGTCTGGTTTTAGAGATCCGCTTTCCCTCCAGCCAGAGCGCGCTCCAGGCCCGCCCCACGCAGAGGCTCCCGCGGCTGGAGGAGCCTCGGCGAGGGGCAGGCGCGCAGCCGGGCAGGGGGCTGGGGTCTGGGTGCAGAAACCACGTGCGGCGCGCACAGCCCCGGGCCGGCTGTGGCAGCAAGGAGTCAGCAGGGCTCCAGCGCGGGCGCTGCCGAGCGGCTGGCAGCTGGTTAGGCTACGTCAGCGTTAAGGAACAGACCTTGTGCGGAGCACTTCCCAGATACACGGAGAGACAGACAGATAGAGATAGACAGCGAGGTGCAGGTGCCGCTGCGCGTGGGGCAAGCCAAGCGAGCGGGCGGGCTGGCGGAGGTGGTGGGCACGCAGCGAAGCCCCTGGGTGGGCGCAGCGGCGGTGCGGGGCAGCTCCCTCCGCATGGCGCGGAAGCAGCGGGCAGCGCCAGCGCGCACTTACGGTCGGGCACCGGGTCCGCGGCGGCGGCAGGGCTGTGCCGGGAGGCCAAGGAAAGGAGCTGGGGCAGCTCGGGAGGGGTGCAGAGCCCCTTTGCCGTGCTGAGGGCAGGTGGAAGGGTCCGGGTGGCTCCAGGGTGGTGCAGGGGATCGGATCAGGCTGCCCGGTGCTGAGCGGCGGGGGGAGCCCGCGGCAGCGTCCTCCTCCATCGCAGCCGGGCACGCCGCAGGGACAGCGCCATCTCCTCCTTCAAGGTGCGGGGGTGAAGCCGGTAGGTTTTAATTACAAAAGAGTCGCTAAGTGGTTAGATCAAAAACACAAAACTGTTTTCAGGTTCTGCTTCGCTGTGTCCGAGTGGCTGGGCAGGATCTGCTCTGCAGAGGGCACGAACGGCAGCAAGCTCCCGGGGCTGCGGATCTGGGAGGGTAGTGTGTTCTCTCTCACATCTCTTAATATACAAATACTGTCAGAACAATCGTATATATTAATATATTAGTCTTTTTGGTTAAACTTTAGGCACTGCTTTGGAAGAATGGAGTTTAAAAATTAAAAAAAAAAAAAAATAGTGATTAGCCAGCAGCATTGCAACATGCGGAGCAGGAGAGGCGGGCGGGCTCCTCGGAGGCTGGACAGGGCAGGCAGCCTCACGCCACGCTGAGCGGAGGCGCCCACAACCCTGCCACGCTCGCCTGCTGCCCGCAGCGCCCGCTCAGGAGGGATGGGGTGATGGAGGAGTCTCCTGCATCCACCGCACTCTGGGGACCTGCCGTGTATCTGCGCCCAAAGCTGGAGGACGAGAAGGAGGAGGAAGAGTAGGTCATGGAGAAGCCAGAGCCGGTGGCGTCGAAGCTCCCTCGCCTGGAGCTCGACCTGGATCCCGTCCGGGAGCCCGACCGCGAGCCCGAGGTGGATCCGGCACTGCTGACGTTGTAGGGGCTGTAGTAGCCCTTGCTGGACTGGGAGGAGGCCTCCAGCAGCCGCAAGCCGGTCCCGTCCTCGATCATGCTCCGGTCCATCGCGTCCTTGTAGGAGATCTTCAGCTTGGTTTTGGGGCAGGTGAGATACTTGGAGTAGGTGTTGACGTCCCGCAGCTTCTGGGCCGTGCGCGTGTCAATGGTGCCCTTCTGCAGTGCCTCATCCAAGGAGACCCGGCCCTCGACGTCAGGCTCGATCAGGCCCCCCGTCAGGTACTGCACCTCCAGGAAACGCTGCCCGGCCTCGTAGTACAGCCAGCCCTTCTTCAGGGCCTGGGCTGCTGACATCTTCGTCTTGGTCCGCGGGTCCTCGAAGCCGTAGAAGGCCTTCTGTGCCAGGTTGATGCGGTCCACCATGATTTTGTCAACCAGGCCCTTGTTCACCGCATCCGCGACAGAGCACTTGTCCCCGGTGTTGGGGTCAATGATGCCCCCGGTGCAGGCCTGGGCCTCCAGCAGTCTCTGCCCCGTGATGTTGTCTACGAGGTTGCGGTGCATTGCCTCGGTGATGGACACCTTCTCCAGGGTGTCCGTGTCCAGGATGCCTGCCACCGGCCCCGTCTCCTCGGTCGGGTCACTCCACATCTGCGTTCTCAAGGGGGCCGGGCTGACGGTGTAGGAGGAAGAGGAGCCCACGGAAGACGACCTGGATCGGAAGCCACCCATGTTGCCGGACAGCATGTCTGCAAACTCGGTGATGGAAAGGGTGCCTGAGCGGTACTGGTCCAGGGCCGACTGGTCGATCAGGCCCTTGCTGATGGCATCATCTATGTCGTACTGGCGCCCCGAGCGCCTGTCGATGATCATGGACTTCACCACGCCGTCGGAGGAGGAGGTGGTGATCTCCTCCCACTCGCACTCCTGCTCTGACAGCTCCAGGTAGGTCTGGTGGTCGATGAGGCCCTTGCGATAGGCTTCGTACACGGACATCTCCTTGCCTGTCTCTGGGTCGACGATCACCACCCTGCGCTTGCGGACAGAGGACTTGGAGGAGGTCTTCCTCTCACGCTTCTTCTCCTTCAGGGGCAGGAGGCAGAGCCCGGTCTCTGGGTCGGTGATGCACCGCTCCATGAGCTGCAGGTAGGTGAGGTTCTCCTCCGTGTTCGGGTCGAAGAAGCCCTTGGTGTCATCACTGGGATCCAGCAGGATCTCGTTCATCTCCTCGTCGAAAAGGCCCCTCTTGTAGGCAATCTCCACAGGGAGGCGATGGCTCTCCTCGGGATCAATTATGCCTCCTGTGGCAATCTGGGCCTCGAGCAAGCGGATCCCATGGTCCTTCAGGATCAGACCCTTCTTCATGGCCTGGAACAGGGAGATGAGCTTTCCGGTGTAGGGATCCCGGTAGCCAGTGACCGCCCTCTCAGCAGAGAGCAGCTTGTCCTTGAACTCAGGGCCCACGATGCCCATCCGCACAGCCTCCTCCACCGTCAGCTTCAGGCCCTTGATGGGGTCAATCACGTACCCCGTGGCTGCCTGCGCCTCCAGGAGCTCGAACGCGGTGCCTGGCCTGATGATGCCCTTCTTCATGGCCTGGTACACGGACAGCCGCTCCTTCGTGGAATCCACGAAGACGCCGGCAATGCAGCTGGTGCCCTCCAGGAACTTCTTTAGGTTCTTGGAGACCTCCTCGATGGAAGTGAGGCCCTCCTGGAGGCGCTGGGCAGTGGCTTCGTCCATCACCTGCGAGCGGACCAGCTCCTCCACGGTGATCTGCTTCCGCAGCCCGCGGAAAGTGAGCTTCCTCGTGTCGCAGAGCGGGAGCAGGAGGAGCCCGCTGGCCTCATCTTTGCGGCACCGCTTCAGGAGCTGCGTGTAGCTGAGCTTCTCATCCGTGGATGGATCCACGTAGCTTCGCACCTCGCTGGGCTCAGACAGCATGTCATACGTGTCCTTGTTGATGAAGCCCCGCTGGTAGGCCACCTCCAGGGGCAGATGGAAGCCCAGGTGTGGGTCGATGATGCCACCAGTGGCTATCTGGGCGTCCAGGAGCTTGAGGGCCTCTTCGCTAGGAATGAGGTCTTTCTTCATGGCCTGGAAGATGGAAATCTTCTGTTCGCTGTATGGGTCTCTGTAACCTGTCACAGCCCTCTCTGCGGACAGGAGCCGGTCATGGATTTCAGGCCCCACCAAGCCCTTCCTGACGGCTTCATCGACGGTCAGCATCTCATTCTTTATGGGGTCAATCATGAAACCGGTGGCTGCCTGGGCCTCCAGGAGGGAGCGGGCCACTTCTGAGCTGATCAGCCCCTTCTTCAAAGCCTGGTAGATACTGAGATTCTGCTTGGAAGAGGGGATGTAGATGCCAGCAACGCAGCCTGACCCGTAGAGATACTTCCAGATAGTCTCCACGTCCAGGAGCTCCCGGAAGGTTTTGGAGCCCTGCTTCAGCAGGTTGTAGATGTCCTGAGAGATGATCTTGGCCTCATAGAGGTCCTCGGCTGTGATGCGGCGCCGGACATAGTCATAGGACGTGAGATTCTGCTGCCGAATGATCTCAGTCTTCTCGATGATCTCGATGATGATGATGATCATGCGCTCCTTGGACACACGGCCTGACTGGAACTCCTCCATGAGCTGCTTCCTCTGCTCCTCGGGCAGCAGGTCTGAGTGCATGATCTCCCACAGCGACATAGAGGAGCCCGCCCTGCTGCCCACGGGGATGTCCACCTGCGTCTCCTCAAACACCTTTCGCGTCTCTGCCTCCGTGTACACGTGCGTGGTCTCTACCACCGTCGGCTTCTCAGGCTCCCGCAGAGGCAGCAGGTACAGGCCTGTCTCAGGATCCTCGATGCACCTCTCCTTCAGCTGCATGTAGGTGAGGTTCTCGTGCGTGTTGGGGTCGAAGAAGCCCTTGGTGTCATCGGTTGGGTCGGAGAGGATCTGGTTCATCTCCTGGTCAAAGTAGCCGCGCTTGTAGGCCACTTCCACGGGGAGGCGGTGGCTGTGCACAGGGTCAATGATGCCGCCGGTGGCGATCTGGGCCTCGAGCAGGCGGATAGCGTGCTCCTTGACAATTAGTCCTTTCTTCATGGCCTCAAAGAGTGAGATGGTGTTCCCCGAGTAGGGGTCTTTGTACCCCGTGACAGCCTTCTCAGCAGACAGCAGCTTCTCGTGCAGCTCAGGCCCAACAACACCGGCCTTCACCGCCTCGTTGACGTACAGTTTCCTGTTCTTCACGGGGTCAATCAAGAACCCAGTTGCTGCCTGGGCCTCCAGGAGGACCACAGCAGTGCTGGACCTCAGCAGGTTCCTCTTCATAGCCTCATAGATGTTCAGCTTCTCCTTGGTCGCCTCCACGTAGACGCCGGCAATGCAGTCACTCCCATGCAGGAATCTCCTCACTGCCTCTGTCTCGGCGAGCTCCTTCACTGATTTCTTGCCTTCTTTCAGCTGCTCATACTGGGCTTTGCTGATGATGCGGGACTCCACCAGCTCACTGGCAGGTACAGGTGCCCGGAGACCGGTGAACGTCAGCTTCTCCTGCTTTTTGGTCTCTGTCTCCTCAATGATGGTGATCACGATCTTGATGATCTTCTCAATGGTCACTTTGCCAGTCTTGTACTGTCGGAGGAGCTCCCGACGGTGCTCCTCTGTGAAGTACTCGGAGTGGATCAGCTCCCAGACAGTCATTGTCTGGCCCTTCAAGCTGCCTGCTGGGACTTCCACCACCGCCTTATCGAAGCTCTCCTTTGCCTGGCTGTCCGTGTAGATCTCCTCCTGCTGTGACTGGATGGCTTTGTCCGAGAGGGGCAGCAGGTAGAAGCCAGTCTGCTTGTCACGGTGGCAGTTCTTCTGCAGCTGGGCGTAGGTGACATGTTCTTGGGTGTTGGGACAGTAGAAAGCTTTGATCTCATCATGGGCTGCGGACAAAGCCTCGTTCATCTCCGGGTCAAAGTAGCCCCTCTTGTAGGCAACCTCGAGCGGGAGCCGGTGGCTATTCACAGGGTCGATGATGCCTCCAGTTGCAAGCTGGACATCCAGCAGACGGATCCCGGTGTCACCGGGGATCAGCCCCTTCTTCAGCGCTTGGAAGAGGGAAACTGTCTGGCCTGTATAGGGATCCTTGTAGCCGGTCACAGCCTTCTCTGCGGACAGCAGCTTCTCATGAAACTCTGGCCCTACAGCCTCAGCCTTCACTGCCTCGTCAACAGAGAACAGCTTGTTCCTCACGGGGTCGATGATGTAGCCCGTGGCAGCTTGCGCCTCCAGCAGGGACAGGGCGATCTCTGGCTTCAGCAGGTTTCTCTTCAGGGCGTCATAGAAGGTGAGCTTCTGGCCAGTTGACTCCACTAGGATGCCAGCAATGGCATCGGTGCCCTTCAGGTACTGCCTCACGGACTCCATCTCCGCCACATCCTTCACAGACTTCTTGCCCTGGTGCAGCTGGTTGTAGAGGTCCTTGTTGATGATTTTGCTTTCCAGCAACTCGGCGGCAGGCACAGGGGCCCGGAGCCCCTCAAAGCACATCTGGCTCTTCCTCTCACTTTCCTCCACAACCGTGATGATGATCTTAATGATCTTCTCCACTGTGATCTTGCCAGTCCTGTACTGCTGGATCAGATCCCGCCTTTGGTCCTCAGTGAAGTACTCAGAGTTGATGATCTCCCAGATGGTCACCGTCTTCCCTTGGAACTTGCCAAATGGTGCTGTCACTGTGGCCTTCTTAAAGACGTCCTTGGCCTCTTGGTCGGTGTAGACCAGCTCTCTCCCCGCAGCCGCCTGGTCAGTGAGCGGCAGGAGGCACAGTCCCGTGTCCGGGTCAGTCACACACCGCTCCATGAGCTGCAGGTAGGTGAGATTCTCCTGTGTGTTGGGGTCAAAGAAGCCCTTGGTGTCATCGGTTGGGTCGGAGAGGATCTGGTTCATCTCCTGGTCAAAGTAGCCGCGCTTGTAGGCAGCTTCGACGGGGAGGCGGTGGCTGTGCACAGGGTCGATGATGCCGCCGGTGGCGATCTGGGCCTCGAGCAGGCGGATGCCGTGCTCCTTGACGATGAGCTCCTTCTTCATGGCCTGGAAGAGGGAGATCTTGTCTCCCGTGTAAGGATCTTTGTAGCCAGTTACCGCTCGTTCAGCAGACAGCATTTTATTGTGCAACTCCGGCCCAATCACTCCTTCTCTAACCGCCTCGTTCACTGAGAGCCTCGCATTCCGCACAGGGTCAATTATGAAGCCAGAGGCAGCCTGCGCTTCCAGGAGGACCAGCGCGGTGCCTGGGCTGAGCAGCTTTTTCTTCATGGCTTCATAGATGCTCATCTTTTGATTGGTGGGTTTGATTAACAAACCAGCAATGCTGCTCTTGCCCTGCAGGTACTTCTTGACGTCTTCCCTCTGCGAGAGCTCACCGACACTCACAACACCCTTCACCAACTTGTCTAAGTTCTCCTTGCTCAATATGCCAGCCTCAGCCAGCTTCTCTGCAGATACCTTCTGACGGATGCCATCGAAGGCAAACTCTGGCTCCCCGTTTTGTGCTAAGCCATCCACCACGTCTCTGCCGTTGGGCACGGCTTTGATATCTGGCATCTGTGTCATTGTAACTAAAACCTCCTCAGGCAGGTCATCTGTCTGGATCATGATCTCTCGTGTCTGGGCAAGGGCGGCCTTGTGCTCTTCCTGCATCTGCTCGAGCCTCTCCCTAAGTTTCTTGTTTTCCTCTTCAAGGAGTTTTTCTTGCTGCTGCCGTTGTCTCTCCAGCTGCTGCAGCTCCTCCTGCTTATGCCTAACATTCTCCTCTGCTTCCTTCTGATGCTTCTTGGCTTCATCCAGCATGGCCTTCAGTTGCTGCTTCTCCTGCTCCATCTCCTTCTGCTGCCGCTCCTGCTCTGCCTTCAGGTTCTGTGCTTTGTCCACCTCGTCTTTAAAGAGCTTCTCCAGCTTAGCTTTCTCCTCCTCGATAAACTTCTCCTTCTGCAGCAAGGCATCCTTCTCCGTCAGGAAGGTCTGCTGGAGGAGCTGTGTCTCCTGGCGGAGCTGTGCCTGCTGGGCTACCTGCATCTGGAGCGGGAGAGAGGACAGCACAGTCAGATGGCAATGTTTCCCCAGGAGGACAGCACCGGCAGGGCAGCGGGGGTGGGAGGACAGGCAGCAGGGTGCTACTGGGCTGGGCTGGGGACCCGTGCTGGTTAGGGATGTGTCACCCAACCACTCCACTACGCAGGGTAAGGGTTAAGGGAGCAGCACTGGGGTTAGGGAGCCACAGCAGGCAACACGTGGGTGAAACGAGCAGGGAAAAGACACAAGCTCTTCTGTGGGATGAGGGACTCGCCACCCGGCTACCGAGGCGCGGAGTTGGGGACAGCTCCTGTCTGCAGAGAGGAGCACGGCAGGACGCCCCCGGGCAGAGGCCAGCAGCCAACTCAAGCGCTGAGGCCAGCTCCCAGAGCCCGTCCAGCCACCCATGCACCCACTGTCCTGGGACACGGCGTGGGACAGCTGGGGAGAAGGAAGGTAGCCCCGCGTACCACCACCAAGGGGACCCGTAACCCAGTACCTCCTCCGCCTTCTGCTGCAGCAACGCCGCCTCCTGCTTCAGCTTCTCCTTCTCCTGCTCCAGGTCGGCGATGGCCCTCCGCAGCTTCTCCGCATCCTGGTCGCTCTGCTGCCGCTGGATCTCCAGGGTGTGCACCAGCGTCATCTTTTCCTGGGTGGCCAGCTCAGTCTCGTGCAGCCTCCCGCTGATCTCCTCCGCCTGCTTCTTGAATCGCTTGGCCTCCTCCTCAGCCTTGGCCTGGGCCATGCTCATTTCTGCCACATGCAGCTTGAGGCGCTCAGCCTCGGCAGTGATCTCCAGCTGCCGCCGGCGCTCAGCCTCCAGGGTTTTCTGGAAGCCCTCGGTCTCCTCGGCCAGGCGCTGCTGCATCTGCTCCTTGTCCTCCTGCAGCCGCTTGGCGTGCTCCTGAGCCAGGTCCTTCTGCTTCTGCAGCATCTCTGCCTCGGCCTTCAGCCGTGTGGCCTCCTGTACTGCCTGCATCTTCTCCTTCAGCATCTTTTCTGCCAGCGCCCGCTGCTGTGCCAGGTCATCCTCAGCCAACTTGCGCATGCGGGCAGCCTCCTGGGCCTCCACACTGAGCCGGGCGGCCTCCTCTGCCACCTGCTTCATCTTCTCAGCCTCCTCCGCCAGAAACTTTTGTGTGTTGTCCTTGTCCTTGAGGATCAGCGCCTTGTTCTCCTCCTCAATCCGACTCTTCAGTTTCGCCAGCTCCTCCATCTGCACCCGGACCTTGAAGAGCTCCTCCTCCACCTGGGCCTTCTGCCGCACAGCGTCGGTCACCTCCTCCTTCAGCCGCTGCAGCTCCTCGTCCAGGATGCTTTTCTGGTGGTCCGTCTCATCCAGCTGCAGCTTCACCTTGGTCAGCTCCTGCTCCACCTGCGCCTTCTGCCGCAGCGTCTGCTCGGCGAACTTCTTGTGCTTCTCCATCTCGGCATCCGCCAGCTGCTTCTGCCTCAGGGCTGCCTGCTCCGCCTGCGCCCGCTTCGCCGCCTCCAGCTCAGCCTCTTTGCGCAGCTTCTCCGCGTCTGCCTGGGCCTCCGCCTTGGCCTGTGCCTCTTCCTCCGCCCGCTGCTTCTGCCGCTCGGCCTCTTCCACCCGCTGCCGAGAGAGGCTGGCATCCTGCTCGGCCTTGCTGCGGGCAAACTCAGCCTCCTCGGCCAAACGCTTGGCCTTCTCGGCCTCCTCCCGCAGCCGGTCAAGGAGGCTCTGCTCCTGCCGCCGCGTCTGCAGCAGCTCCTGCTCCTTCTGCTGCACGGCGGCCAGGTGGGCCTTCTCCTCCGCCGCGATGCGCTTCTGCGCCGCCTCCCGTGCCAGCTGGATCTGCCGCTCCGACTCCTTCTCCGCCAGCTCCTTCTGCCGCCGAGCCTCCTCCACTGTGGCCTTCAGCCGCTCCACCTCCTCCAGGGCCAGCCGCCGCTGCCGCGCGGCCTCCTCCTCCGCTGCCAGGATGGCCTGCACCTTCTCCTCGGCCTCCCGCCGCCGGCCCTCCTCCTCCAGTGCCAGCGCTCGCTGCCTCTCGGCCTCGCGCTCAGCCTGCTCCCGGCTGCGCTGCACCTCCTCCGCCTCGCCACGGATGCGGTTCAGCTCCCGCTCCAGGTCGGCCTTGCCCGCCGAGGCCTTCTCGAAGCTGGCCTTCAGCGCGCGGATCTCCTCCTCGACCTGGCGCCGCTGCCTCAGCGTGTCCTCCACGAGCCCCTTCTGCCGCTCCAGCTCGCTCTCTGAGGAGCGCTTCAGCAAGGCGATCTTCTCCTCGATGTCCTGCTTGTGCTGGGCAGCCTGCTCCTCCAGCAGCTTGCGCTGGTAGGCTTCATCCTCTGCCAGGCGCCGCAGCCGCTCGTTCTCGGCCTCCTTCTCCTTCAGGGCGATCTCAGCCTCTGCCTTCAGCCGCGAGGCCTCGTTGATGGCTGCCAGCTTCTCCTTCAGGATCCGTTCAGCCTCAGCCCGCTGCCGGGTAGCCTCCTCCTCAGCCAGCTGCCGCTGTCTCTTGGCCTCCTCGGAGAGGGCCCGCAGCCGGGCGGCCTCCTCGGCCAGCTCCCGCAGCTTGCTGGCCTCAGCCTCCAGCCGCTGCTTGGACTTCTCGCTGGTGGAGCGCGACTCCTCCTCTGTCTTGGCCTTGCTCTCCAGCAGGACTTCCATCTCGGCCCGCAGCTTGGCCAGCTCCTCCTCCACCTCCTTCCTTTTCTGGATGGCCTCGCTCACCTCCTTCTTCAGCCGGAAGAGCTCCTCCTCCAGGAGCAGGCGCTGCTGCTCCCTGTTCTCCATCTCTGCCTTCAGCCGGATCAGCTCCTGTTCTGCCGCCAGCTTCTGCTGGGCCGTGCCCTCTGCGAGCTCCCGCTGCTTCTCCAGCTCCTCCTCCGCCAGCTCCTTCTGCCGCAGGGCCGACTCCTCCGCCTTGGCACGCTTGCGGGCCTCCCGCTCCGCATCCTCCTTTTGCTTCTCTGCCTCCTCCTGCGCCAGAGTCTTCTTGTGGGCCACCTCCTCTGCCTGCAGCCGCAGCCGCAGCGCCTCGTTGGCCTTCTGCCGCCAGTGCTCCAGCTCCTTCTCGGCCTCCTCCCGCGACTGCTCGGCCTCCAGCTGCTGCTTCTTCAGCCGCTCGGCCTCCTCCTGCAGGTGGGCCACTGTGATGTGCTCCTGCTGCAGCGACAGCTCCAGCTGTGCCGTCTTCTCGGCAAAGGAAAGCCGCTTGCTCTGCAACTCAGCCTCGGCGCTCCGCTGGGCCACTTCCTGGGCCACCTGGATCTGCCTCTCCTTCTCGGCCTCCGCCTGCCGCATCCGCCGCTCAGCCTCCTCTGCCTGCAGCCGCAGCTTCTCCAGGTCCGCCAGCGCCTTCTGCTTCTCCCGCGCTGCATCCCGCTCGGCCTGCACCTTGCGCTTCAGCTCCTCCTCGGCCTCCCGCTTCTTCTGGCTCTCCTCCTTCACCTGCCGGCGCAGGCGCTCAGCCTCCTCCTGTGCCTGCCTCTTCTGCCGCTCGGCCTCCTCAGCACGTGCCCGCAGCTCCTGCAGCTCCGTCTCGGCACCGGCCCGCTGCTTCTCGGTGGTCTCCAGCTGGAGGCGGATGAGACGGATCTCCTCCTCCACCTTCTTGCGGTTGTACTCAGCCTCCTCGATGAGCTTGACCTTGGACTTGATTTGGTGGTCGGAGTTCTGCCGCAGCTGCATCAGCTCCTGCTGGATGTTCTGCTTCTGCTGCTCAGCGTCCACGGCCACCACCTCCCGCCGGGTGACCTCCTCCTGCATGCGGAGCTGCAGCTCCCGCGCCTCCGCTTCCGCCTGCGCCTTGGCTTTGGCGTGGGCCTCGGCCAGCTGCCGCTGCTTCTCCAGCTGGGCCTCCACCTCCGCCAGCCGCTTCCTCTCCTCCTCCTTCAGCTTCTCGGCGGCTTTCTGGAGGAGAAAGAGGGTGCAGAGAAAACAGGAAGGGGGAAGAGAGAGAAATCACAACGGATGCGACCAAGCCACGGCGTCAATGCCAGCCACAACCACGCACCACCGAGACACGGGACGGTCCGGGGCAGAGGGGTGGAGGATGCGCATGGAATGGCGTCGGCTCCCTGGGCCTCCCCACGAGCTGGAGGCGGTGGCGCCAGCTTCCAGAAGACGTATGGCAGACAGGGGACACATGACTACTGATCTGACTTAGCAGGGCGCAGGCAGACAGGCGACAGGACCCGGACAGCGGTGCAACAAGCAGGATGACCCACGTACCACGGACAAGGAATGGAGCGCGAGCCAAACCCAAGGCAATGGAGACGGATGCAAGCAGCTTGCACACCACCACCATGCCCACTGCCGTCCGGGCAGAGCCTCTCCCAGCCCCATGCACGAGGGGAATGAGAGCCCCGGCCGGATGCAGCAGGACAGAGGGGAGCTGGGGCGAGGAAGGTGCCAGCTGCGCTTTCCCTGCCAGGAAAACCTCGACGATGTGGAAAGCGCTCCAAGCACCAGCACCGCCCCTGCCGGTCCGAGTCCCCAGCCGGCCCGCTCCAGACAAGCCGGCTACCGAGGAGCCGACATAGCTCGTGTGTGGCTTGCGCCGTGCTGCAGAGTGCTCGTGCTGCATGCACCGCGAGCTCGGGGACAGCCCTGGGGACGGGCATAGGCAGCACACGTGCAGGTGAGCCGGGTCCCCTTGTGCCATCCCGAGAGGTGCAGTGAGTGCCCAGGAGCGCAGGCAGGAGGGGAGGAGGAAGGCGGGAGGGCAAGCGGCTCCCCGGAGGGCAGGCGCAGTGAGCAGGAGCAGGGCGCGCAGGCTGCGGGCAGCCACGGGGTGAGGCAGGGGTGCCGTGAGGAGGGGGACATGCGCAGAGTGAGTACCTGGTGCAGGGATGCCAGAGTCATCCTGGTTTTTTACCCTCCATTAGATCCCCACCAACACAAACATCCCCCAAGACAAAGCACTGGCAAAGCGGCTCGACTTCCAAGGGCAGAAACCAAGAGTTAGAAAGGTTACCAAGACAGAACAACCGAGGCATCCGGTCCCGCGGCGCCCGAGCACAGCGTCATGCTGATGGCGGGTGCTGACTGCACTACGTGTATCTGGGAAGTGCCTCCTACCACCGGTCACACCAGAGCCCGGCAGCGCCCACAGCCGGCTGCGCACCACCCCGGCTGGCCCTCGCTGCTCGGAAATTTGCTGCACCCAGAGCCAGCGGCTTCGGTCCCAGAAGCCCAGATCAGAGCGGGGTTAGAGGCCGTGGGCCAGTGTTAGTGATGGGGCTGGCACTCGTCATGAACCACGTTCCCCATTCTCATGAAGAAGAGAAAATGCAGCCGGAGTCATGCCGCCCCGCACGCCCACGCCCCGTGCCCCTACCTCCTCCTCCTCCAGCCGCCGCAGCGTCTCGGTGATGAACTTGATGTACTGGCTGGTCAGCGTGGTCAGCTCGCTGTACCGTGTCCGCAGGTCCACGTACTGCAGCGGACAGTGGGGTCAGCGGGAAGGGAGCACACCACAGTGACCCCAGCCCTGCCACCCCGCAGAGCTGTGGCCAGCCCCTATATCCTCCCCGTGCTGCAGCCCTCTGCTCCTGCTGAAGGAGCTCCAGGCTCAGCCACGTTCCGGGACCACCCCGAGGTGTCCCCCCCCTCACCTCCTGGATGATGCTGTCAGACGCAGACTGCACTTTGGGCTTCTTGGCTGGGGAGGCCATGGGCTCTACCTGCGCCTTGAAGGTGACGAGCTGTAGTTCGTAGTCCTGCCGGGGAGAAGCCAGGTCAGCGGGGGGGGCAGCGCTCCGGGGAGCCCCCGTGCCCATAGAAGCCACGGTCCTGCACTGCCCCCCCAGCCCCATGCTGGCCCCAGTGCCCCTGTCAAGGCCAGCCTGCAGCATCACGCATGGCCAGCTGCGCACCTTGATGGCATCGATGTACTGCTTGGCATAGCGCTGGCACTCCTCCACCTTCTCCTTGTTGCGGTCGCACTCCTCCAGGAGTTTCTGGGGAAACGCACGGGGGTGAGCTCAGGCACCATGAGCACTGGGAGCCCACCCACGCTCACCCTGCCCCGGGTGCTACCTTCTCCTGCAGCAGCTGCTCCCTCACGGTCTTGCTGTCGGTGATGGGCACCGCCTGGATTTTCTCCTGCCGCTGCTTGGCGTCCTGGATCCACTGGAGCAGCCCGTCGCAGCTCTCGCGGTAGTAGCGCAGCTGCCGGCCCAGCTGGTCCAGCTCGCGCTGGCGCAGGTCGATCTGGGTCAGGACGGCTTGCCAGCGCTCCAGCAGCTGCTGCACTCGCTCCCGGTAGCGGTCCAGGTCCACGTCCCGCTCGCTGTGGCCCCTCACCATCCGCTCGTTGACGTCCTTGGCCTTGCTCAGGTCGGTCTCCAGCGTGCTGAAGAAGGGCTGGTGCCCCTCCACCTGCGCACGCAGCCGCTGCAAGGCACAGAGCAGAGCTCAGCACCGGTCCCCGCCGGCCCCAGCCCACCCCCAGCACGGTGCAGCCCCGGTACCTTCAGCTCGGCCTTGCTGGCCTCCAGCTCCTTGAGGTCAGCTGGCACGGTCTGCACGTTCTTCAGCTGGTCCTCGTACTTCTTGACCAGCTCCTCTGCCCCCTGCGTGCTGCGGATCACCAGGTTGATGGTCTTCAGCCTGCAGAGAGAGGGGACAGCTTCCGTGGGTGCCAAGAGCCGAGCAGGCAGCAGCGTGAGCGAGAAGCGTGCAGCGAGGAGACGGGAACACCGCCAGGGCACAGCCAGCTGCCTCCTCCTCCTCCTCCTCCTCCTCCTCCTCCTCCTCCTCCACCCCTGCCGCTGCCCTGGTGCTTGTTCCCAGCACGGAGGATGAAGAACCACAGTGTGGAGCCACCCGTGGCTGGGCACTCACTTCTCCAGGTAGATGCTGGAGAGGCTGTACACCTGGTCCATCTTCTGCAGCGTGATCTCCAGCTCTGAGCGCAGGACAGGGGCCGAGCTGGCCTGCTCTGGCTGGGCCAGCACCTTCTCCGTCTTCTCGCTGACCTTGTCCAGGCTCTTCTTGATGCCCTCCAGCTCCAGGTGGATTTGCTGCAGGGAGAGCAGCGCGTGTCAGCTCACAGGCTGCTCCATGAGCCTGGTGCCTACACCCATGTTGTGCCAAACACGAAATCCCGACAGCAAGAGGCTCCCCAGGCGTGGAAGGAGCAGAGGAAGGGCAGGGGTCTGCAGCCCAGTGGCACAGCAGACTGGGCGCAGGGGTCCCCACGTGCTGCACGCCTGCAGAAGCACACACCTGCTGCTCGGTGATGCGCTGGGCGCACTCCTTGACCGGGTCCTTGTCGAGGGGCAGGCGGATCTTGTGGATGGTGCGGCTCTCACAGCCCTCCAGCTGCAGGCGGATGTCCTTCAGCTGCGAGATGTAGTTCTTGCAGAGGGACTCATCCTGCTCTCCTGCGGGGACATCGGGGCCGGGTCAGTGGCTGCTGCGCTCACCCTGCCCACACCCCTGGGAGGGACGGGATGCCCGGCTGGGGCTCACCTTTCTCCTGGCTGCGCAGCAGCAGCTCGTACTTCTGGGTGCAGGCGTTGTACTCGCGCTCCACCTGCAGCCGGTCGTCGGGCTGGAAGCTCTGCGAGTCCTGGCTGTCCCTCATGAAGTCCTGGTAGTGCATCTCCAGGCTGCGCAGGACCTGCCTGCACTCCTCCACCTGCATGGTGCGGAACTGGGGGCACGCAGCACCGTCAGCCCCCGCGGGGGGTCCCGGGGCCCCACGGAGCTGCCCCTCAGCAGCCCCCTGTCAGGGACTCACCGTCAGGTGGGACCAGGACTGGATCTGCTGGATGTCGCGGATCAGGTACTGCCAGGACAGCAGGCTCCTCATGTCCAGGTGCAGCTGGTGCCACAGCACCAGGAGCTGCTGGTGGGTGGCCTCCAGCCTGCGGAGAGGCAGCGTCAGCCGGGGGGGCGAGGGACAGAGCAAGCGGGGACCCCCGCTGGCGGCTGGGGGGACACTGGCAGCGCTCACCTGTGCACGGCCTCCAGCGCCTCCTTGTTGGGGGGCGGCACGAGGAAGCAGACGGAGGGCACGATGGACTCGCTGCCGGCGGCGCTCAGCACCTTCCACTTGTAGGGCTGGGCGTTGCTCAGCAGGGCGCACTCGTCGTTCTTGTGCACCGTGATCTGCGGGGCGGGCAGGCGTCAGCCCGGCGCGGGCACAGCGCCGTCCCCTCACCGCCGCCGCCCCCCCGGCCCCCTCGCACCCTGCTCACCTCCATTTGCTTGTAGTCGCAGACGGCCTGGATGGGCAGGCGGCCCTTGAGCGGGGCGGCCGGGCTGCGGGGCTTCAGCTGCACGATGGCCTTGGCGCGCCGCGCCAGCCCCGCCAGCTGCCCCTGGTACTCGGAGAGCTGCTCCTTGGTGTCCTGCGGCACAGCGCGGCGTCAGCGGCCCCGCAGCCCCACAGCACGCTGCGGGGCAGGGGGGGACTATGGGAGGGTGAGGGGGTCGTGGGGTCTGTCTGCAGGCTGGGGGGGGGCAGTGGGCACTGCAGTGGGGGGCAGCGACCTGGGGTGCTGCCGTGGGGTGCACACACGGGGGTTAATGTTTTGGTGCACACCTGGGGGATCAATGTTGGGGTGCTGCAGTGGGGTGCACGTGGTGGGGGTCACCCTGGGGGGCTGCAGCAAGGCGGGGGGGCAGGGGGGCACTCACAGCGCAGTCCTGCAGCAGGTCCTCCAGGCGTGTGACCGTGATGCTGCGGTCACAGGAATATTTCTTCTTCATGTTCTCCTGCATCTTCCTCAGGAACTCCTCAGCCTCTTTCACGTCAGCAAAGAACTGGGGGGGCAGAGCGGGGTGAGCAGGGCCGCACAGCCCAGCCCCGGGGGGGGGTCGCGGCCGGTGGGGGCCCCGTGGGCGCCCCCGCCCCTACCTGGAAGTAGGCGCTGTTCTCCTTCAGGTGCGCCTCGATGCAGCAGCACAGCTGGAGCATCCAGCTCCACTGCGTCTGCAGGGCTGCCTGGAAGGCCTGGGACAACGGGGACAGGGGGGGACACGTCAGGACAGAGCCCCCCAGCAGTGCCCCCCGCACCACCCCCACCCGGTGCCCCCCTCCCTGTGCTCCCCGCTCACCTCCACCGTCTGCCTGCCCGGGTGCTCCTCCCGCAGCAGCCGGTCCCCCGTGCTCTGGATCTCTTTGATTTTGCGCTCCCGCAGCTCCAGCTCCCGCATCAGTCCCTGGCGTGGGCATCGGGAGCGGTGGTGAGCTCCAGGGCCCCCCCGTGCAGGGCCGGCACCCCCCCATGGGTGTGCACACACAGCTCTGCGTGTGCTCTGTGCACGCTGGGGCGCAGCTCTGCAGCTCGGGGACACGCCAGGGGGATGCGCGGGGTGTGTTGGGCAGGAATGGGGAGCTGGGGGGCACAGGGCTGGGGGTGCTGGGGGATGGGGGCACGGGCTGGGTGCTGAGGCCCGCAGCCCCCCCGGCGCTGCACGTGCTGCAGCTGGGGGTCACGGGGTGGCGTGCACTCAGTGCTGCAGCACGCAGATGTGGTTTCATCCAGGCGACCAGATAGCGAGAGGGGAAGAGCAGGCTGCTGATGCCAGACCAGACAACAAAAGAGATAAAGAGCAGCGCTGGCACGAGGAGGAGATAAAGAGCTACAGAGCGGGGTGGGAGCAAGCGGCGCAGCACAGCACGTGAGCTGAGCTGAGATGGGGGGGCTGAGGGCCACAGAGAGCCCCCCCTGCCCCTGGCTGCACGAGGCATCACGCAGAAAGGTCACCGGAGGGACTGGGACATGGGGAGCCACGCACAGGGCCGGGGGGGCTGGGGACCCCCGAGGACAGCCGGGTGCGCAGCCGGGGACAGCGCGGGACAGGGACAGGAGGGGTTGGGAGGGCGCGGGGCGGCAGTGCGGGCGCTGCGTACCGAGTAGTTCTCCTTCTTGGCCGTCATGTTGGGGTTGCGGTCGCTCCAGTCGAAGTTCACCTCCTCCTCCTCCTTCTCGTTCAGCCACATCAGCTCCTTGGTGGCGGCGCTGACGAAGGCGTGGAGGCTCTCCAGGTGCCGCAGCCGGGACTTGGAGGAGTTCTGGGGGGGCGCAGGGATGGGATGGGTCTGCACCCCCCACACGCATCTCCTCCTTCCCCCCCTTGGCATTTTCCTCCCCACATGCCCCCTCCATCCTCCTCCCCACTTCTCCATGTCCCACACATCCTCCCCACACCACCCACACCCTGCACCTCCTCCCCACGTCTCCCCCACCCCCTGTGCCTCCTCCCCACGTTCCCCCAGCCCCCAGCCCAGTTCCTCACCAGCAGCTTGGCGTACTGCAGGTCCAGCTTGCCCAGGCACTCCCGGTAAGCGTTGCGGGGACCTGGCGAGAGCTGCGCCTAGGGGAGAGCGAGCCGTGAGCACAGGGCGGCAGCCCCGCTGGCAGCCACCACAGGGACACCCTGCGCCCCCAGGGGACAGGAGCACCCCAAAGGGAAGGTCCGGGTGAGGACACCAGCGTCGGGGAGCACTGGGAGGGTGGTGGCAGCAGGCTGCCGGCTCACCTCGTCGGCACGCGCCCGCTCGATCTTGGCGCGGAACTCCTCGATGGACTGGTGGAGGCCGCGGTGGCTGCCCAGGTGGGACTCCACGGTGGGCAGGTCCACGCCCCACTCGGCCGCCCCCAGCCGCCGCTGGTTCTCCTCCACCCACGCCAGCAGGTCCTGCAGGTAGCGCAGCGTGGCGTCGTCCAGCTCCTGCCGCGGCCGCTGCCCCAGCGCCGGGGGGGCCTGGGCGGCCACCGGCGCCCCCGACTTGAGGCGCAGGTTGTACTCGGTGCGGATGGCCACCAGGCGCTCGTGCAGGCGGTACACCCTGCGGTACATCTGCTCCCCCTGCGGGTGCCGGCCGTCCTTCAGCGTCTGCACGTCGTTGAAGAGCACGCGGATCATGGCATCCGCCTTGTCCAGGTCCCGATCGATCTCAGCCGCCTTCTGCGGCGCCTTCCCCGCGTTCAGCAGCCGGATGTCCTGGGGATGGGGCACGGTCAGGGCGCTGCTGCACTGCCCCGCACCGTGCCCTGCCACCCCACACCGAGCCACAAGCAGCAACTCACCGACTGCAGCAGGGTGTCCGCCTGGTTGAGCTGCTCCTCGCAGAGCCCCGACTCCATCTGCAGCTTGCTGACGATGCGCTGCAGCCTCTCCAGCCTGCGCGGGGAGAGGGCAGGGTTGGGGACAGTGCATAGGCATGGATGCTGCCCGTGCTCGGCACAGCCCCTGCCCAGGAACACGGATCCTGCCCACACACAGCACGGGCTCCATCCAGGCACAGCAAAGGACACGGAGCCCATCCTTGCATGGCCGAGGCCCCGTGCATGCACTGTGCAGGTTGCTGCACAGCACACATCCCGTCTGGGCACGGCTCGGATCTGACCCGCGCAGCCCAAATCCTGTCCCTGCAAGGCACGGATCCTCCCTGTGCGTGGCACAGCGCCCGTCCCTGCACTGCTCGGATCCCGCCCCGGCGCGCCTCAGATCCCTGCACACTCAGCCCGGACTTTGCTCCAGCACAGCCCAGATCCCACCCCTGCAGGCGCGGATCCCATCCCGCGGGCTCCTCGCCCGTCCCCACCCAGCGCAGCAGCACCCGCCCCCGGGCTGGGATCCAGCCCCGACCCAGCCCTGGCCTCCCGCCGCGGAGCCCCAGCCCCATTCCTGCCCGTGCCGCCAGTCCCGACGCACCCGCGCTCCCCTGCCCCGGCGCAGCCCCCCTGGCACACGGCAGAGCCCCCCCGGCACCCAGCGCACCCACCCGGCGCACAGCAGAGCCCAGCGGCAGTGCCGTGCTCGGGGCTGGCGCTGCGCTGGCTTCCCGAGGGCGGGCAGTGACTCATGCACCCTGCGGTTCCATCCTCGGACGGGGGGGCCGCAGGGACGGCCCGGCCCAGCCCAGCCCAGGCGGAGCTCAGCCGCATGCGAAGGAGCCGCGAGGCCGCAGCAGCTGCAGAAGCCCCCGCGCCGTGCCCCCGTCCCCGTGCCCGGTCCCACCGCGGGGCACTCACCTCTCGAACTCAGCCCGCAGCAGCTTCTCGCGCTCCAGGATGGCCACGTGCAGCTTGCCCCATTCCTTCTCCACGTCCAGCGGGTGGTACCCGAGGGGCACCTTCAGCTGCCCCGACACCACGGCACCCTGCGCACAGGGGGGCTTGTCAGACCCGCCAGCCGGGGCCCCGGGGGGCAGCACAGTGGCTGGGGGGGGGATCGGGACCGGTGGGCGGGGGGCAGCCCTGGCCGCGGGTGCCACGTCTCAGCTGCTGATGCCGGAGGCAAAGCCTCACGGAAACAGAAATGGGAGAGGCACAGGACGGCCTCCGCCCCCAGCACCAAACAGACAGTGTGAGAGGATTGCCCCGGGATCCTCCAGGACGCCCTCCCCAGCACACTGGGACCCCCAGAGCCCCCGGCACAGCCCCCCCGGGGTCCCGCTCACCTCCAGGGACTGGAAGATGGCTTTGGAGCGGTTCTTGTCGGCCTCCTTGGCTGGGAGCTCCGTCTCCTTGAACTTCAGGAACTGGCGCCAGAGGATCTGCCAAAAAGGGGGCAGCTACAGGGGGGCAGCCACGGGGGGCAGCCATGGGGGGGCAGCTGCAGGGGGGCAGCACAGACGCCTGGCCCCATGCGCCCTGCTGTGGGGCACAAGCCATGGCCCCACTCCCCATCCAGCCCCCTGCCCGCTGGCTGCCAGCCCAGCCTGACCACGAGCCACGGCTGCCTTCACACCAGCGCCAGGCTGGGGGGCAACTCAGGCAATCCCCCCCCCAACTTTCCATGGCACGCAGAGCCCGCAGGAAGGAAGGGGCCGGGTGGGGAGGCTCGTGTTTGCAGAGGGTGACTCACGAGGAGCCTGCCTGGAAAAGCTGAGTCAGAGGGGACCCTCCCTGCCCGCGGCATCCCGGCTCCACCACTCGACCACCACAATCAGTGCCAGCACAGCCCCAGCCCTGGCCCCGAGCCCATTCCTGCCCCACAGCCCCCCCCTAAAAAGGGCCAGGCTGCAGGAACCGAGAGGGACCAGCGCCAGGCAGCACCCGGCTGGGGACGGTGCCCCCGCAGAACCACGCAGCCCCCACGGAGCAGCAGGGCTGGGTGCGTGCTGCCCGGGGTGCCGCAGCGGGAGCCAGCCCATGGCTGGGCCGCCGGCCAGCTGGGCCAGTGCCAGGAGGCTCCCCGGGCACCGGCACCGCTCCCCTCTGCGCTGGGGCCTTTCATCCCCCGCCAGCGGCACGGCACTGGGACGCAGCTGCGAGCCGCGCGTGGGAACGGGGCCGGCGCGCGGCACCGGAGGGGAGAGCCGAGATTTCGGTGCCAAGGCGCAGGCACCACGACCGGGAGCGCTGGCGTCCCTCGTCCCCCTGCACGGGGTCCCCACGCACACCCAGCCCTGGCCCCAGCCACCGAGACCCCGTGGTGAGTGGAGCTCGGAGGCCGCCCTGCCCCAGCTCCCTCACCTCGATCTCCTCGTAGCTGGCGGGGAACCTGCGCTCCTCGAAGACCACGGTGTGGTGGTGGATCCACTGCAGCAGCAGCGTCACCAGCTCGTAGTACTCCTGCCAGCGCAGCTGCAGCTCCTGCGGCACAGAGGGGAGCCGTGGGGCCGGGTGTCCGCCGGTGGCACGTGGGCGCAGCCCGGCCCCAGCACTCACGTTGGCCTTGACGCCGTCCTGCACGTCGGGCACGCGGGGCATGGCGTCGTAGAGCGAGGAGACGTAGGTGATGATGGACTTCTCGTCTGGCTGCGGCACGTCCACGTCTGGGGGCACAGGGGGCAGTCAGCTCAGCGGGGGCCCCAAGTGGCTCCGTGTGCCCGCAGAGGCTGCTGCCACCCCAAGGACACCGTCCCCTTGCCGCAGCGTGGGGACACGGGGGGGACGGGTGGCGTGCCCCTACCTTCAGGGTCCAGCAGGCGCGTCACCCCCAGGTCCCGCTCAGCCACGGTGAAGGCCTGGTCCAGGTTCTCCAGGTTGCTCTGGCGGTACACCTTGTTCATGTCGATGAGCATGGGCCTGCGGGCAGAGGGAAGGGGGCGCTGAGCTGCTGTCCCCCCGGCCAAGGACCCCCCCCGGTGGGTGGGGGGCAGGCTCCGCACCGGCAGCCACCCTCCCTGCCCCACGGCACGTATTTTGGCAGCCTGAGAGCTCGGGGGAACCCCGGGCACGGCGGTCCCACCCTCCTCGGGTGCTGCCTGCACCTCTGCCGAGCCTCAGCATGCGCGTGCTGTGCTCCACAGCTTGGGGAGCCAGGGGTCCCACACGGGGGCACAGGGAGCTGGGGACACCCCCAGACCCACCCCAGGAGCCTGGGGAGCCCAGGACAACCCTGCTGCAGGGACTGTGGGCGTGCAGAGCCAGTGAGGCCCCTGCGCAGACCCGAGCAACAAACAGCCCCTCGACCAACCCACGGGCACGGGGGGCCTTTGATGCCCCCTCCCCTGGACCCACAGACACAGGGAGCCAGCAGCAGCCCCGTGCAGGCACCCCAAGGGGCAGGCAGTGCCCCACGTCCCCATGCACAGACCCCAAGACACAGCCCCCCCCGGCTGCATCCACCCCCCTGCTCTCCTCTCCCTCCCCAGCCAGGGGCCTCAGCCGGAGTGCAGGGCTCTGGCCCCAACCCCTAGCCCCATGGTAGGACCGTGAGCCCCCGCCATGCCCAGGGTGTGGGGAGGGGAACAGCTCCCCCCGCCCAGCATCCTGGGGGGCTGTCAGCACCCCCCCGCCCCCAGCCCCCATCCTACAGCTCCTTGAGGCGCAGGGTGGAGTGCACGGAGTAGATGGAGCCGCTGACGCTGGCGGCCTCCAGGCGCTCGGTGGCGGCAGGAACATCTTCGCAGAGCAGCACCACCCCGTCCTCGGCCCCCGGCAGCGCCCGCGCCGAGCTCCCTGCGCCACGGCGCCGCGGCTGCTTCCTGGCGCGATGCCGCGCGCTGCGCTCCATGCCGGCACCGAGCCCCGCTGAGCTCTGACCACGGCAGGGGCTCGGCACGGAGTGTGGCACAGCTCGGCACAGCTCAGCACGGGTGCCTCCTCCCCACCCCGCGCGGGCGCGGCGCACCGGCACGTATTTGCGTGCCCCAAAGGCTCGCAGCCCTGGCAGGGCCGGCGGGGGCCTGCCCGCCCCGCGCCCCGGCACGCTGCGCAGGCACGGTGCCGCGGCCGGGGGCTCAGCGCCGCCAGCCCACGCGGCTGCTGGGAGCGTGGGAAGGTGGCGAGGCTGCGCGGCTCCCTGCGCCACGGCGCTGCCGGTGCAAGCCGATGGGTCGGGGCTTGTCGGGAGCTCGTGCCGACGTTGCCCTGGAGCGGCGGTGCCAGCGAGCACGTGCCTGCCCTGCGCATGGCTCAGCCCTGCGGCTTGGTGCAAGCGGCCAAATCCTGCCTGAGCTACAGTGCCCCAGAGGCTGCTGCTCCCCACGGCAGGGACCCAGGGGCTCTGCACGGCTCCGCACCGAACAGGAGCAAAGGCAGGGTACGGCTGTGTGACCAGAGAAGTGCCACGGGAACGGAGAGCCCCACAGCTGGTGGTACGGCATCAGGCCGCCCCGATACCCCCGTGTGCTGCCCTGGCACGCCGCAGCGAGCAGCAGGCACGGGGACAAGCCTGGGGACAGCCGGGTCCCTGCCCCGCTCCGGGGGACCTACTTGTGCCGGTGGATGATGGCGTTGAAGAGGCGCCCGTCCCGCCAGCTGGTGGTGAAGTTGTCGCAGCGCAAGCCCTGGTAGTCCTCCACCATGCGCTGGGACCAGAGCAGCAGCTTCTCCTTGGCCGTCATGTCCTCCGACTGCCCCGTCACCTGGATGTCCGAGATCTGCAGGGACACGGCCGTTACTCCGGGTGAGCCACGGCCCCCATCCTGCGCCGCGCCGCGCGCTGCCCCCCGACCCGGAGGTGCCGCAGAGCCCCGGCACCGCCTGCCCCACCTGGAAGTGCAGGATGATCGTCCAGATGAGGCCCAGCGTCAGCTTGGGGTTGCCGTCGGCGATGTCATCGTTGCGGATGTTGACCAGCTTCACCTGCCAACAGCGAGGCGTGCGAGTTGCAGGGGGCTGGGGCCGCACCGCAGCCCTGCAGCGGGGGTCCCAACCAAGGACCCCCCACCCCTCGCGTGCCCAGTGCCCCCCTCACCTGGCGATGCTTCAGGTAGTTGAGGGCGATCTGCACGTTCTGCAGCTTGTGGAAGCGCATCCGGCCCTTCTCCCGGGGCTGCAGGGAGAGAGAGCAGGCATCTGAGCTGCGGCCCCCCCAGGATGCAGCCCCGCAGCCCCCCCAGACACCCGGCCCCTCCCAGAGCTGCGCATGCCAATGCCACACACCCTCCGCACTCTGTCCCTGCGCTGCGCCGCGAGGAGCCAGCCCCTGCTTGGTGGGCAGGGAGCTGCCCCCAGCCCGGGGACCAGCCCAGCCCGAGCACGAGCAGCCCCCAGGGCCGTGGGCTGCGGTGCAAGGGGAGCCCAACACCAGGTAGGGATGAGCACTGCACAGCAACCCTGCTCCCCATGGCACACACCGCACGGGGACCCAGCCCCATCCCCATCCCCACGTCCCCACCTCGGGCTCCTGCCCAAAACATGAGAGGAACCAGTGCAGGGTGGGTGCAGGGGGGAGCACAGGCTCCGTGCACCCCGTGGCTGCAGGGATCTGACCCCTGGTGCTCCCCGTGGTGCAGAGCATCACCAGCACCAGCACCACCACCCCCGCACTGCCAGCAGGCAACACCTGCGCAGGAAGGAGCGAGCGCGGAAATCCTCCCCCCGTCCCGTCCCGTCCCGCAGGGAGGAAGCGCTGCCGGGCCCAACAATGGCAGCGTCCCGCTGGCTGTGCCTGCGCTTCCTCGCCGTGCAGCACCGCGGCCCCTTGGCACGGCACGGCCCCGCACGGCAGGGCTGTGCCGGTGGCACCGGGGAGCTCACTGGTGCACTTGTGGCAGGGACCAGGCGCTGCCACGCTAGGACTTTCCCCTGATGGGATCTCCCCAGCTCTGCAGGGATCCCTGCTCAGGATCCTGCAGGCAGCTCCCCTGGCACACCTCGTGCCTGGCCGGAGACCCCAGGCCCTCTTTGCCCCACAGGCGGTGGTTTTCCCTGACCCCGGCTGCAGAAGGTGCCAGGAGACCCCGGCCCCGCCACGCTGCAGCTCAGCGATGAGCCAAGAGGTTTTTCTGCCCCCAGGGCCTGCGGGCTGCAAGGCACCAGCAGGGAGCTGCCACCTCTGCCGTGCTGTGGGTACCCTGGTGCCTCCGCAGCCACGAGGGCCGGGAGGGCCCCACGCAGCTCGCCCTGTCCTGCACTGCCCGGCTCTCCTCTCCTCTCCTCTCCGCTCCTCCTCGGCCACAATGGCCAAGCACCAAGCACACAGCGCCGAGCGCATGGAGCTGCCTCGCCTCCGGTGACCCCGGCACGGGGCAGGACGGGGTGGCTGTGCCGGGGCGGCTCCCGGGCGCACGCCGCGCTGGGCCATGCGGAGAGCAAACGGCAGAACCACTCACCAACCGCAAGTTCCTGATCACGTCGCGCTCCCTCGGCTACCCAGCAAGAGCAGTGCAAAGAAAGGAGGCAAAGGCCAGAGGGGAGAAGGTCAGGGTCAGATCAGCAAACAGGAGACCAGTACAGAGGAGCAGAGTTCACCAAAGCAAAGAAACGTTAATGTGTTAGAGAGGTCGCGGCGCGGCAGAGGGGCAGCGGGGACGGGGCCTCGGGGCGGAGAGGCCGGTGCCAGCCCCAGGTCGACCCCTCTCCGGTGCCGGGCAGCTCCCGCGCCGGGACCAAAGCAGGGAGAGGCCAAGCAGGGCGGGAGGTGGGTGCAGGAAGCGGGGACGGGGCAGCCGGGGGTCCCGGCACGCCAGCGCCCGGCCCGGTGGCGCGGCACCTACCAGTGTGTCCCCCGAGAGCACCTCCAGCAGCGAGATGAGGTTGTGTCCATCCCGCAGGTCCTCGTACAGGTCGTTGACGTGGCGCTGCGCCTGCAGGGACGGGAGGCAGCGTTACCAGGATGCCACGCACGGCACCAGCTGCCACTCGCCGCTCCAGCCCCGCTCCGACGGGCACTGGCACGGGAGCGGCAGGGGGAACCCGCACCCCTCCGCCACAAGGTGCTCGCACACGTCCTGCCTGGTGCCCAACAGCAGGACCGGCCCCCGGCCCCGCGTCCCCCTACACACACCCCCAAGCACACACAGGGCAGCTCCCTCCCTGCACCCCAGGGACCCGAGGCCAGGCGGGTTGGGTGCAGGCTCCTTCATGCACGTGGCCCCACCGCCCACCGTGCTCGTGGCCACGGGGCCGTCAGCCCCGGTGCGGGTGAAGGGAAGCAGTGAGAAAAGAAAGGAGCGTGGAGAGGGGCAGCCCGTGCCCGGAGAGGGAGAGCACCTACCTCTGCTCGCCAGTGCTGCCGCAAGGAGGAGAGCCAGAGAGAAAAGAGAGAGGTTAGGAGAGGCAGGCGGAGAGGAGACAGGCTGGAGACTGGGGGCGCGGGGTCACCCCGAGGTGCCCAGCCCACGGCACGGCACTCGGCGCCGCAGGGCTGGGCCGCCGGCACGCGGGGACACGTCGGGGCACGGGGGCTGGGGGAGACGTCTCGGCGTGTGCCAGGCGCTGACGTGGGCTCTGCCCGCGGCGCAGCAGGGACGGGTGCCGGCACGCTCGCAGGGCCCTGGCTGGGTTTGGCAGGGACGTGGTGCGGGCGGCACGGGGGAGAGGGAAAGTGTGGGGGACGGGAGGATGGGACGGGACCGCGGCAGGCGGCAGCGCCCGGGGACATCAAGCCCCTCTGGGACAGAGCCAGCCCCTGTGGGGACAAGCTGCTGGAACTGGCACCCTGGAGCCAGTTCTGGAGGCTGGCAGGCAGCAGAGGGCACCAGCCTGCACCGCCCCCAAAGCCCCTGAGCCCGGCAGAGCCCCCGAAACTGCTGCTTCAACCCCCGTGGAAGGTCCCTGCTCACCCCAGGCCAGGGCAGGGTCCCCAGCCCCGTGTGGGAGGGGGTGGCACAGCCGTGATGGGGCCAGGGAAGGGGAGAGGCAGCGCCGGCGGCGCCCCCAGGAGCTCGGTGCTGTGCCAGAAGGGGCCAAGCACCGGGTGCTGCTGCAGCCCACGCCCCGCCACGCACATCCCGCAGCGGGGCTGCAGGCCAGGCTGGATGGGGCTTTGAGCGAGCTGGCCCGGTGGGAGGGGTCCCTGCCCACGTCAGGGGGCTGCAGCCGGGAGCTCGGGAAGGGCCCTTCCAACCAAACCGCTCTGCGATTCCCTGAGCCCACGCTCCTGCGCCCGGGGCTGGGCACCACGGCTGGCAGAGCCCGCCCGGGGCTGAGATGTCTGCAGGAAGAGGCGCGCGCCCGTACCTTGATGAGGTGCTTGTTGACCCATTTCGTGAAGGTTTTCTTCTGGACCCGATCTCGCTCATCTGCAAGAGAAGAGGAGGCAGAGATGAGTGTGAGTGTGCAGCGGAAGGAGCAGGGGAAGCCCCCGGGGGGGCTGGCAGGGCCCCCACCACCCCGCGGGAGGCATTGGCAGCAGGAAGCGATGAGCCAACCGCGATGGGGAACCACGGTGAGTCAGCCGGCGCGCAACGGGAAGGAGACAGTTAACGTGAACCAGCCCCTGCACAGCGAGCAGCACCGCAGCACCGCGGGGAGAGGCTGCGCCCGCCCTGCCCGCGGCCCCGCGGGTGCTGGCGGCAGACGGGACCGCGGGGCACGGCCCCGAGCACCTCCCGTGCACCCCGAGAGAGACGGCGAACGGGGCGGGGATGAGCCCGCTGACAGCCTGCACCGACACGGCCCCAGGTGCTGCACGTACTGCGTGGGGGCGAGCCCAGGGGCACCCCACAGCCCGCGGTGCAGGCGCGTGGGGAGCGGTGCTGCGTGGCGAGGGGCAGCCCGGGGCTGGTGGTCCCCGTGGGGTGCGCACGGGGACAGGTTCCAGGAGCGGGAGCCCCCCGGGGCCTGCCCCACAGAGCCTGGATACCCCAGGGCGGAGGCAGCCGGGGGCTGCCCCTGCTCCCAGCCGCGAGGGGTGTCCCTGCCCGCGGGGCTCTGAGTCACCGGGCACTCCCTGCCCCTCTGCCCTGTAATTACGGGGACGGGGCTGACGCAGCCGGCCGGGCACCACGAGCCGACGCTGCCCGGAGCCAGGCAGCCCCGTGGGCCCCACCCGGTGCCCTTCCTGCCCCCGCTGACGAGGGCCTGCATTGTTACCCCTGCTAACGAGTGCCCAGGCCACTTATCTCCGCTAATGAGCACCCACCCCACGCGTCCCCGTTATGGACGCTTCACCCGCCTCGCCCCAGCCGTTCCCAGCATCACAGCCCAGGGTGGCCGGTCCTGGTCCCAGCACGGGGACAAGGAGGGTTCAATGGCACATTCGGGGCAATGCTGCTGGCCCCCTCCTGCCCACACCGCAGCGATCCGTCGGGATCAGGGTGGCGCATGCCACATCTCGCCCCGCCGCAGCGTGCCGGGATCTGCCCACGCAGCGCCCCGCTGCCAGCGCAGCACCCAGCCCTCCGCACCGGGGACACCCCAACCCCACAGCACCCTGGTGGAGTGAACCCCACGGGCAGCTTGTCCTCGGGGCCTGGGCACACAGCACGAGGCCAGGGCGCTGCACGGGGATGGGACGTGCAGGGGAGCAAGCGCGGGGAGTGGCACAAGTGCGCAGGGAGGAAGGAAGTGTGGCGGGCACCCGCGCCCGGGCGGGTCCGTGCGCACCACGGGGAGCGCTCCTGCGCTCAGCACCCAAAGTGCCCCGCAGCCCGCTGTGCCCCGGGATGGGGACAGCCACCACGAGCAGGCAGCCGGGGCGGGGCGGCCGCGGGCAGGACGGGCAGGGCGTGGGAGGAAGCGCTCGCTGCCGCCGCGGGCAGCGCCTGCGCCCCGCGCTGACACAGCAGGGATGGGGACTGGCGCCGGCGTGGGACTGGGACTGGGGCGGGCGCCCCGGCTGCAGGGCACTGCAGGGCCCGGTCCCGCGGGCTAGCTCTGGCCCCACGGCGTTGCCCCATGGGACAATGGGCCAGCGTGGAGGTCTGTCCCACAGCCCCACCAGGGGACACCGCCCCAGCGTGGGATGTGCCCCATAGCCTAACCAAGAGACACCGCCCCAGTGCGGGGTCTGTCCCATATCCTAACCAAGGGACAGCAGTTCAGGATGGGGTCTGTCCCACAGCCTAACCAAGGGACACCGCCCCACTATGGGGTCTGCCCCATAGCCCAAACAGAGGACACTGCCCCTGTATGGGGTCTGCCCCATACCCTAACCAAGTGGCACCTCCTCAGTTCGGGGTCTGTCACATAGCCCAACCACGGGACACCGCCCCAGCACGGGGTCTGTCCCATACCCTAACCAAGGGACACCCCCCCAGCGTGGGGGTCTCCCCACAGCCGAACCAGGGGACACCCCCCCAGCGCAGCCTCTTCCCTGGTGAGGCAGCACCGAGGCTCCCCGTGCCGCTGGCCGTGCCATTAGCGCAGGAGCAGCCCCCGCGCCCCCTACTACCTTTCTTGCCCTCGGAGGCGCGCAGCACGGCCAGGTAGAGGTTGTCCTCCGAGGTGCTCCTCTGGCCCGCGGCGAGACCCTCCTCATCCTCGCGGCACCATGCGCGCTGCCGGGACATGGTGGCTCGGGCTCGGGCTCGGCGCTGCGCTCGCTGCGCTCTCCCCGCTCGGCTCGGCTCGGCTCGGCGCTACCCCGGCTGCAAACCCCTCCCCGGCCCGGCCCCTCCCGGCCGAGGTGCGGAGCTGTGGGGCGGGGGCGGGGACTGGGGCTCCCCCCCCCACCCCAGGAAGCCGCCGGCCCCTCCTCGCCCTTTCCTCCCCACGCCATGCGCTCGGGGCGCGGCCCGGGGGCTGCGGGCGCGGGGCAGAGCCCCCGGGAGACCCCTCTGCGGGCCGGGGGGGGGGGGGAGCAGAGCCCCGCGGACCCCCGCGCCTCGGCACCCCCGGGTCTGTGAACCCAGTGGGTCGGGACCCCCAGCCCCCCGCCCCAGAGCTGTAGGACCAGTGGGACCCGCTCTCTGGGGGCTCAGGACCCCCGGGTCTGCAACCCAGGGTCCTCAGGACCCCGGCCCTGCACCCTGCAGCTGCAGCACCTATGGGACCCTGCAAGCACAAAGCACTTGGAGCCCCCAGGTTCACAAGCTGAGGAGGCTTGGGGCCTCCCAGCCCCACACCCCACAGCTGCAGGACCCATGGGACCCCTATCCAGGGATTACAAGACCCCAAGTGTGCAAGCCCAGGAGGCTCAGGACCCCCAGGCTCACAAGCCCAGGAGCCACAGAGACCCCGAGCCTCCCCCGAGCCTCCCCCAGGCCCTGTCCCCAGGGAGCTCGGCACCACTCGGTTCCCTAGGCATGGGGATTTGGGACCCTGCGCGCCCACAACCAGGGACAGCAGGACTGCCAGGTTTGCAAGGCTCAGGACCACCAAATCCCCGTGCCCAGGGTCCTCAGGACCCCCAGAGCTACAGGACTCGTGGGACCCAAAGCCTGGGGCTACAGGACCCTGAGGTTCACGAGACCAGGAGGCTCGGGACCGCCAGCCCTGTGCCCCACAGCTGCAGGACCCACGCTCCCCACACTCAGGGGGCTCAGGACCCCCCTGCCCGAGGGCTGAGAGCTCCATCCCCATATCCCCATGCCCACGCGGGCGCAGGAGCTGGGCTCCTCCACCCCAGGCAGCGCGTGGGGCTGGAGCCAGCGTGGGGCTGGAGCCAGCGCTCCCGGCAACGCATTCCAGGCGCTCCTGCGCCGCGTCTGGCACAGCCAGGGCGGGCAGCCGCCGGCCCTGCGCCTGCTGCCAGCACAGCACCCGGCTCTGCTCAGCCCCCGGGGCCTCTCCCCACCGCCCCCTGCCCCAGGGGCACCCATGGGGCGCTCACAAGGGATGGGGGGTGCGGGCGGTGCTGCCAGGGGGCACCCGGAGGAATCCCGTCCCTGGCACCAGGGAGCATCCCTGCTCACGTGGGACCTGGTAACCCGCCTGGCCATGCATCCCCCAGGGGACCCCCAGCTGCTGTGACCCTGCCCAGGCGCCCAGCACGTGGGCTGCTGGCAGGAAGGAGGGCACCAAGAGAAAGGGCAGCAGTGGCGCGGCGCGGCCCCACGCAGAGGCTGGCACCCACGCAGTGCCAGCACCGGCGCCGAACAGCCCGGCCCCGCCGCTGGTGCCAGGACACGGCCCGACCCCTACGTGGAGTCTGAGGGACACAGAGGCTGGCACACATCACCCCGTGCCCTGCTCATGGCACACCGCAGGCAGTGCCCACCGGCACCGACCCCACCGGGACGGCTCCGGCAGAGGCGGGCGGGGGGCTGCGGTTCTGGCTGCCCGCTGCCGGGAAGGAGCCTCCCCGCTCCCCGCTCCCCGCTCCCAGCGCCGGCCGCTCTCCCGGCCCAGCACCGCCTGCTGGGCTGGGGCCAGGGCCAGGCGCTGAGGAATGCGGGCGGCAGCAGGCTCCAAAGGCACAGATTTTCCACCAACAACACATCTGGGGCGGCGAGCTACAGCTGCGGGAGCGCGGCTGACGCCAACGCGCGTCAGAGGGCAGGGACATACCTGAGCCACAACTCATCCGCACGCGGCACCGCGGCGCTGGCTGCCACAAATGGGACGGGCACAGGGGGCAACGGTGCCTCAGCAGGGGCTGACGTGGGGCACCCGGGGCAGGGGGACAAGGGGCGCCTGTGCCGCCGGGTGGGGCCACACGGGTGGCTCCGTGTCGGCGTGTTTTGTTCCACCTGTACCCACACCCAGCACCGGCACCACGGGGACAGGGCACAGGCAGCGCCCACAAACTGCCGAAGGATTTGGCCACCGCGGCGCAGCCGAGAGCTCTCCCCACCGGAGTGGAGAGTGCCCAGGCTGTGGCACAGGTGGGTGCCCCAGCACCGATCCCAGCCCTGGCCCTGCTCCAACGCAGTGCCGGAGCCTGGGCACCGTGTGGTGACGGCACGAGACGCTCGGCACAGGCTGCTGGCGAGGGCTGGATCCAGGCTGCCACAACAGCCCCGGGGCCGGGAGGCAGCGCCAGCTCCTGCGCTTCCCACGGTGAGGCACCGGGCGCTGCCAAACCCCTCGCTCGGTCACGCAGCGGCCACCAGCGCCCTGGTGCCACCGCGGAGCGTCCCCAGCTGGTGACAACCCCGGAGCCCCGTGCCCCGGGGGTGAGCAGAGCGTCGGGCAGGGTGGCGCAAGAGGCAGCTCACAGCCCGTGGGCAGGCCGGAGGGCGGCGTGGGACGGTGCACGGTGGCGGCGGTGGCGGTGGCGTGGCTACGGTGGCGCTTTGAAGATCTGAAGAGTCCCGGAGCAGCCCCGGGGACAGGGAGGGCTCCCAGCACCGGGAGCTGCCAGCCCGGCCTCACCGGGTGCCCGAGCTGCTCCCCGCCTGCGCCGGGGGCCGTGGGGCTCCGTGGGCGCTGCACCGGCCTGGCCGGCCTGTCGGGACCCGCCGCCCCCTGCGGCACCGGGGGCACCCGGACCCCGGCCCCCACCCGTGCCCGCGCCCCTCCCGCAGCACCGGGGCCGGTGCCGGCCGGGGGGGGGGGGGGCTCCACGCGTGGCTCCCCCGGCCCCGTGCCCCCCGGGGCTGCCCCGCGGCGGGGCTCGGAGCGCCACGGACCCCACGGTGACACGTGTGGGGGGGCTGCAGGGGGGGGGCGGGGGAGGGGCGGGGGGTCCGCGGGGGTGTGACCGGGGGTCCCGGCGGTGCCGTGCAGGTGCGCGCGGCCACGCCCGTGGAGCACAAACACGCGGGAACGCGCGGACACGGACACGCGCGGGTGCTCCCCGGACCCGCCCCCGCCAAATTGGGGGGGGGCGGGACCCGGGAGGGGGCGGGGCTTAACGGGCAAGCCACGCCCCGTTAACCCCTCCCTGCCCGGCGCAGGCCCTGCGCCACCCTTCCCGGCCCCCCCGTCCCACGGCGGCGCGTCCCGGTGCAACCCGGCTCGGCTCGGCTCGGCTCGGCCCCCCCCGGCTCGGCCCCCCCGGCACGGCCCCGGGCATGGCGCAGCCCCGCAGCAGCCCCCGGCGCTGGGCACCCCCGGGCACGGCGCAGCTCCCGGCAGCAGCGCGCCCGGCACGGCTCCGCTCGGCACACACCGCGCTGCCCGGGTGCGCAGCGGCCCCGTCCCGTCCCCTCCTGTCCCGTCCCGTCCCCTCCTGTCCCCTCTCGTCCCCCCCGTCCCGTCCCCGCCGCGCTCCCCGGCCCCGTCCCGTCCCTTCCCTCCCGTCGCACCGGCGCAGCAGAGCTGTGCGCTCAGGTACCGCTTCCTCTCGGGCTCGGAGCCCCCCCGCAGCCACTCGGAGCCCGCCATCGCCGCGCTGCTGCCGCCGGCTCCGGTCCCGGCCCCGGCCCCGGGGCCGCGCGTGGGTCCCGCCCCGCGCCGCCCCGCCTCGCCCCGCCGCGCCGCGCCTCCCGACGGGCCCGCTCCGGGCCCCCCCCCGCGCCCCGGGACCCCCGCGCCCGCCTCGCCCCGCGCCGCCCCCCCGCTCCCCGCCGCCCCGGGCACGGGTGGGGGCCCCACGAGCCATCCCCGCGTGCCCGGGCCCCCGGTAACCCCCCGGTTACTCCACCAACCACGTCCCAGGTGCACGCCCGGGGGTCCCCGCGCCCCCCCCGGCTGGCTCCCGGGGCGGGCTCGGTCCCGGCCTCGTGCCCCGCACATGCCCCAGTCCCGGCGAGGCCACGCAGGACCCGCGCCAGCAGCAGGCACACGGCTCCCCTGCCCCCCTAGCACCCCAGTGGCCGCCCCACGCCGCATCCGAGTGCCCCCCAGCGCAGCGCAGATGCCCCTCTGTGCCCCCCAGGCACGCGGGGGCGAGCGGAGCTGCGCCGGGGGCGACCCCACAGGGATGGCAGCCCCGGGCTGGGGGGATGCCACCGGACCCCTGGCACCTGCCTTGCCACTCGCAGCAGCAGCAGCAGCAGCAGCAGAGGCGGCGCAGCATCGTCGGGCCCTGCCTCGCCGGAGACGGCCGTGCTGCGCTCTGCTCCGCGCGCTCCCGCATCTGGAGGGGAGCCGTGGGACGCGGTGACTCACACAGCCCAGGGCCGCTGCCAGACCCGGCTCTTCCTGCCCCCGGCCGGCCGCTGCCGCCGCGGACGAGCCCACCCTGGGGCTCACCCGGGGGTCCCCTACATCCCGGAGCCGCTGCGTGCCAAGAGCTCGCAGCGGGACCAAAGGGCCTGGCCTGGCAGGCACGGCACGGCATGGCACGGCACGGCACAGTGAGGGGAGCTGGGGGGCCGGGGGTCGCTGCTGTCCCCCCCGCCCCGTACCAGGAGGGGGCTGCAGCCCGGCACAGGGCCCCACCAGCCTGCACAGGGGGAGCACCGCACCGTGGGGCTGTGGTGCAAGAGCAGCTCATGGGGTAGGGCTGGGCACGGCCTGGGCCAACCCCACGGCTCTGCCCCACGGATCAGCCCCACGTGCTGCTCGCATCCCATCTGTGCTGCCGAGATAAGGGGCAGGAGGGGACCGATTGCATGCAGGACAGGCAGGGCCGGGGTGATTAGCACCAGGCGAGACGGAGCAGGAAACACGGCTGGGACGCAGGCAGAGCACTTTCTTTGGGGTGCCTGCGCTGCTCCCCCTGTGCTCACCCCACTCGGGACCCCAGTCCCAGCCGATGGGACCCCGACAGGCTCCAAACTGCAGCGCTGGGGCTGGGGCCAGAAACCAGGGCTGAGCATCCGCACGCCAAGGGGGGAGATCCCCCACGTCCTGCCCCCCCTCGTGCCACAGCCCAGTGCCACCGTGCCAGGGAGCCTCGGCTGCTGCCGAGCGCAGGCAGCAGCTGCCAGCACGGCCCCAAGCCGCAGCCTTCGCCATTTCCTGCGAGGCCGGTGACTCATCAGCGAGGCCAAAGCCAGCGGCAGCGCCCGACCCCCCCTTTGGCCCCCGGCCTGGCACAGCCGCAGCCGCAAGGGCTGTGGAAAAGCTGAGTGGAGAGGCCGGGCGGGAGGATGGGGGTTCCCAAGCCTCTCTGGGGGCCTCCTCCACCCACAGCCGCCGCTGCGGCGCAGGCCACGAGCAGCCTCTGGCAGCCTTGGTAACAGGAGCCAGGCCCAAACAAACAGCCGGATCCTGCTACCGAAACCAGCGCGCCGGCCGGCTGCTCCGCTGCCACCAGAACCCGCACGCGCTCCTGCAGCTGCTGTGCCGCGGCCCCCAGGGCCCCCTCCCAAGCCTGCCGCCTTTCCCGGTGCTGCCTCATCGCCCCCAAGCCCCTGCCCCAGGCGGGGGGCCCTGCAGCCCCCCATGGCCACAGCTCCAGCCCCACTCGATGTGCTGGGGGCTGCTGCTGCCCCTCTCTGCCCCGGGGATCCTGCACCCAGCTCCGAGAGAGGGCCCAGAGGGGTCCTCACATCTCCACAGCGGTGCAGGACGGGGGTGGCTCAGCCCTGGCATGGGGACGGAGGAAAACGAGGCACGAGCAGAGCAGGGGTGCAGAATCCCGGTTAAACACCCCAACACCGTGCCGATGGCACAACGGGGAGCAGGCAGCAGCGCAGTGGGGCAGAGCCCCATGGATACCCCTGCAGAGTCCCCACCCCGCGCTATTCCAGGAACAATGCCCAAAAATAACCCCGACGCCCCGCAGGGTGTCCCCGCCGAGTGGCACCACGGTGGCGCGGGGACCGTGGGACAGGGACCCCAGCCACGCCGGAGCACTGGGACAGGGACGAGGGCGCACAGGGACGGCGCCGTGGGGAGGGAGCGGGGACACCCGGCACGGGGGCGCAGGCAGGGCCGGGTGGGATGATGGAGCCCAGCAGCTGCGACCTTGGGGGTGCCCTTTGGACAGCACTGGGCAGGTGCCAGGGACAGCAGCCCCGCGGGGGGGCCGCGCTGCGCCAAGGTGCCCTGCTCGCACTGCTGGCAGGGAGAAGAGGCCGCGGCATCGCCCCGCACGGGCAGCCCGCGGCACCAGCTGCAGGATTGCGGTTTCGCGAGCGCCAGCACCGGGGCACCGCGGTCTGGCTGCCATGGCAATGTGGGTCGGTGCCTGGCCCTGCTGCCGGTAGCGTGACAGCTCCGAATGCCGTGCACAGATCGACGGAAACCACAGCCAACGCCCTGGAAAGAGCGGCGGGGGGGCTGAGACCACAGCCTGCATCCCCCCCGCATCCGTCAGCCCTGCAGGATTGGGGCAGGAGGAGCTGGAGGAGGCCGCCCCAGCCACAGGCACGGGGGTCTCACAGCACCTGCCCCCCACCAACCCCCAGCAATTCCCCGGGGGAGACGGTGCCGTAGGCGCAAGGGGACGCGCGAGGAGATCCCCGGCTGCGGTGCTGAGCCCCTGACCGCAGCGGCTGCCCGGCCTCACCGCAGCTGGCCCAGCCCTTCTGCAGTGCAAGCGTGCCGCACCGCGGGCAGCCGCGCCAGGACCCCCCCCACCGGGCGGCTGCGCCCTTCAGACGCTGCCTGCACCGGGCACGGTGCCAGCGTCCTGCAGCGGGGCGGGGGGGGCTGTGCCTGTCTTTTATGGGGGGGCAATGGGGAGCGGGGGCTTCGTGAAGCCACCACACAACCTGTGCAGGAGCTGCCCCCCCTCACCGCCCCTTCCAGCAGCACCGGGGCACAACCGGGACCCTGCAGCCCTCTGGATGGCCCCGTGTTGGGTGGGGGCAGACGCACCGAGGACCCCCCCGGCGGGCAGCCCGGAGCCGCGCAGGCGTGGAGCTGTCGCTCCCCAGCGCCCCCCTGTCACCAGAGCCCTGTCCCCGAAGGCATTTGGCACCTCGGCGCCCCGGGGCAGCACCTGCCGCCGGCACCGGGCTGCCGGGAACGGCCGGGGAGGGGCCGGGCTGGGGACACGGGGGGACACGGAGAGAGAGGGGGGGGCACTCAGCATCGCGCCCCCCCGCCCCGCGCAGCGCTCGCGCCCCAAAGCCCCCTACAGCGGCCCCCGACCCCCCCCCTGCGCCGCCTCCCGCCCCGACGGCGCGGCCGGGCCCTCCCCCGCCGGGGCTGGGCCGGTGCCCGGGGGCGGGGCGAGGGGCGGCGGCGGGCGGGGGAGCCCCGGAGCCCCGCGGCTCGGCAGCCCCGGGCCGGGCCGGACTCACCTGCAGCGAGGGGCTCGGCGCGGCGCCGCCAGTACCACACCAGGGCGAGGGACACGGCGTGCCCCGCCGCCACCAGCGACGGGAACAGCGACCCGGGGCCGTCCATCCCGGCGCGGCTCCGCGGCACCGCCCGCCCCGCGGCACGGCTCGGCTCGGCTCGGCTCGGCTCGGCGGGGCTGCCGGGCCCGGCGGGGCTGGGAGGCGCCAGCGCCCGCCCCCCCGGGGCCGCTCCCGCTCCGCCTTAACCCCTCCCGGTGCGCGGCGCGGAGCCGCCTTCCCCCCGCCGCACCGGCAGGAGCGAGCCCCGCGGGGGCGGCCCCGGGCCCGGCGCCAGCCCCTGCCCCCGGTCCGTGCCCCCCCCCCGCCCCCCCACAGCCCGGTGCCGGCTTTTTATACGGCGGGCGGTGCCGCCCCCCCCCGGCCCGGCGCGGCCCGGCCCGGCTCGGCCCGGCGCGGCTGTCGCCTACCCGGCACGACCTTCATGGGCAGCGCGGAGCGAGGCGCAGCGGCTCCGCCGGTCAGCCCGCGGGGGAGGGACGCAGCGGGCGGGCGCCGATATAAATAACCGGGGGCCCGTCACGGTGCCCGAGTTAGAACATGACACGGACGGGGGCGGGACGGCCCCGGCCCCCGGCCCCCGGCGAGGGGCGAGCCGCCGGGGGGTACCGGCCCGCACGGCGGAGCCCCCTGCACCGGCCCGACGGGGCGGCCGCCGCCACCGGGGGATGCGAGGCCGGGGCTGGATGCGGGGCCGGGATCGCCCCCGGTGTGCCTCGCTGTGCCCCCCGCTGCCCCCCGACGGCACAGCCCCGTGCCCCCGCCGCCGGTTCCAGGCCGGGTTTTCTCGCACCGACGGCCCCGGGTGGGTGGAAAAACCGGGGGCAGAGCAGCACCGGCCCGGTCCCGGTCCCCACCGGGTGTAGGGCACGGACACGGACACGGCACGGACACGGCACGGGCGGCACCGGCTGCAGCCGGGGGAGCTGCCCCCGCCCTGACACTGCCCTGCGCGGGGCCGCGCCGCGGGCACGCGCACCCAGTCCCCGTTGCCCACGTTGCCCACGCGTGCAGGCGGCTCCCCCCCGACCCCCCCCGCGCTGACTCACGGCCTGGCCGGGGCGCGGGCTCGGCCCCTTCCTGCTGGAAACTTGGAGCGGCCGCGGCCGCGGGGCTGAGTCACGGGCGGCGGCACGGGGAGGGCGAGCGGCCGGCACCGCGGCCTCGGGGCGCAGCAGCCCCCGGCCCCCCCGCCGCGGATGCCCCGCGGCCCCCGCCGGATCCAGCTGCCGCCGCGCCCCCCGGCCGCGGATCGGGTGTCGGCATCGCGTGTCCGCGGGGCGGGGGGGCGCGGCAGCCCCCTCCCCACCAGCCGCCCCGTCTGCCCCAGCTGCCGCCGTCCGTCCCCGGGCTCGGCCCCGCTGCAGCTCCGAGCATCTCCCGCTGCAGGACGCGGCGCCAGGGCCCCCCCCCGCCCCGGTGCATCCCCTCCGTGCCCGGAGGATTCCCCCCCGGCAGGGCCCGGAGCCCCCCCCGACCCCCAGGAGCCACGCTGTGCCCCGGGGTCCCCGCGTCCCCACCCCCGCACCCCCCGTCCCCACGCACATCCGCATCCCCGTGGGTGCCCTTTGGTCGGGCGGGGGGGTGGGAGGAGCCACCCCCTCTCCGGGATGGGAAGAGGGGCACGGCCGGCACCGGCACCCGCGCTGCAGAGCCCCCCCCCGTGGGCAGCAGCCCGGCGCCCCCCTCCCGGCTCGGCGCGAGGTCCCACGCGGGTCCCCCCTCCCCACGCGGCTGCCGGGATCTACCTGGGGCCGGGCCGGGCCGGGGGCCCTCCCGGGACACCCCCCCGGCGGCAGCGCCGGGCTCCACGTGCTGCTCGCCCTCCTCCTTCCTCCGGTACAGCCGGGAGCCGGGGGGCTCCTCGCGCGTCCTGCCGGGGCCGGGGGGCGCGGCGGGGCGGCGGGCGGGCGCGGGGGGCGCGGCGGGGCGGCGGGCGCGCTGCAGGGACAGCGGGACGATGTCGGGCGGCAGGCGCAGGAACTGGCGCAGGTAGGCGATGCCCTCGTCCGTCAGGTACCAGTAGTAGTGCCGCCAGGCGAACGTCTCCCGCACCAGCCCGCGGGAGCGCAGCGAGCCCATGGCGCGGATCACCTGCACCGTGGGCACCCCGGGCAGCTGCGGGTGGCAGCGCCGCGGCCGCCGCTCCTTCTCGGCCACCAGCACGCCCTCGCGGAACAGCAGCTCCAGGATGGCGCGGAGCCGCTCCAGCGGCATCAGCATCCCGGCCACCATGGCTGGGCTCGGCACGGCACGGCACGGCTCGGCTTGGCACGGCTCGGCACGGCACAGTCCCGCACGGCTCGGCACGGCCCGGTTCTGCAGGGCCCGGCTCGGCTCGGCCCGGTTGTGCACGCCCCGGCGCGGTTTGGCACGGCCCGGCCCGGCTCGGCTCGGCTCGGCGCGGTTGCTCGCAGCGCGCGGCGGGGCAGACTGGCGGCGGCTCCACCTCCCGGGCTGGGCGCGGGGGGGGGGGTGGGGGGGGGCCGGGGCATTCGCGGCTCGGCGGCGGCCCTGACTCAGCGGCCCCTCCCCGGCCCCGCGCAGCCCCCCCCCGGGCCGGCCCCGCGGCTCCCCCGGCCCGCCCCGACGCACCGGGCCGGTTCCCCGCGCCGTGGGAACCCCCCGCGGGACGCGGCCCCGGGGGAAGGGCGGCGGGGAGGAGGGGGGGGGCACCTGCCCGGGGACGTGGCCCCCGCGCCCCCCCCTTCTCCCCCGTCGCCATGGCGAGGAGGAAGAAACAGGCGGGGGCCGCCCCGGGCCGCATCGCCGCGCACCGGGGCCGCGCACCGGGGCCGCGTCCTGCCAGCGCCTCTGTTTGCTCTGCTGCTGTTTGAGCAGGGCCGGGCCCGCCGCGGGGGGGGGTTCCCGGGGCGCGGGGGGGCTCCCCCGGGTCGGGCCGGGCGAAACGGAGTCCCCGTGTCCCGTGCTGGGATCCCCCCCCCGGTGTCCACGCTGCCCGTCCCCAGGGCTGGCGGCTGGGGGGCTGCACAGGGAGGGACCCCAGAAGCACCCCCCAGGCCCGGTGACGGGCACAGCCCCTGGGGCACCCAGTGCGGGGTCTGGAAGTGGGTTCAGTGCGGAGCCCCCACGCCACGTGCCCCATCATTTCCCCACCTGGCATCACGCACCCAGTCCCAACAGGACACCCGGTGCCCGCACCACCCTGTGGGGAGCCCCCCCGGGCTGAAGGGGTCCCGCAGCAAAGTGACCAAGGATGGGCGTCCTGCCAGCCCCAAACGGGACAGGGACGTGAGGACAGATCCCGGCACGGCTCTGGGGCCAGGCCAGGCTGGCACGGGATGCAGCCGGAGGAACGAGGAACCCCTGGTGGTGGCACAGGGCCAGGGGCCTTGGGGACACCGTGGCACTGGGGATGGCACCAGCAGGAGAAGTGGCACCAAGGCTGGTGCCCCGCGTCCTGCGAGCTGTGCCCTGGGGAGCAGAGCAGTGATGGGGGCTGGCAGTGGCGGGGAGAAGGGATGGGCACGGGTGGGGGGCCAGGGGTCTGTACCCAGCTGTGCTTGGCCCCACGCAGCAGTGAGCAAGGAGGTGAGCGCAGCCCTGGGCATGGGCAGCGCCTGGCACAAATCACTGCAGGGGCTCCCGAAGCCCCTCACTCATGGGCAGCAGGATTGGGGTGCACAGCACAGCCCCACCCGCTGCAGCTTTGGGCACCCACCAGCACCCCCAGCAGGCTCGGGAGCTCCCAAGCGGGCAGCGTTTGGGGAGGACCCGTGCCCCTCACATGCAGCCACGTGGATCACCCCCAGCCACGCTCCCCCACCGCAGACCCCTCCGTCTGGCCCAGGAGTGACGGGGCCCGGAGCTGGGGCACCGCGCACCCCGCTCCACCCGGCTTCCCCCCCCCGGGGCAGGGACGGCGACAGCAGCCGTCACGTCACCGCCAGCACCGCGTCACCTCCGCAGCTGCGCCAGACCCCAGGGCAGGGTCCCCACCCGGCAGCCCCCAGGCTCCCCCGGCAGGGCAGGGAGAGGCAGGGACGCGGCACCACGGCAGCAGCCGGCCCCCTGCATGCAAATCCCCGCAGCGCTGCTCCCTCTGCGGCGCCACGGAGGGGGCATGGAGCTGGGGAAACCCCCCCGTGGTGGCTCCCAGCCCGGGGTGCCCCCAGCCCTGCCCATGCCGGGCACAGCAGAGGGGACAGCACGGAGCTGTGGGGACAGGACGGGACAATGCGCACGGTGCCAGGAGCACAGCACCCACACTGCAGCCACCAGCAGCGGCCTCCCCGTGCGCAGCCCCCTCAGCCTCCCCACGCAGCCACCTCCTGTCCCACGCAGCCACCAGAACCAGCCCACGGCCCCCCCGGGCAGCACCATGTCCCCACGTTGGTGGCACAGGGACAGCTCGGGGACGTGCTCGCATCCCTGGGCCGGAGCATCCCCCCAGCCCCCCCGGCCCCCTGCCCAGTGACTGCAGCACGCCGGGAAGTGCCGAGTCAGCGCCCGCCGCAGCGACCCGCTGCGCTGTGACAGCACAGCCAGCTCCGGCTGCTCCCTCCTGCCGGGGACACCGGGCACGGTGCCGGACCCCTCCCTACCTCCCCCCAACCCATGGCTGGGGGTCCGGGCAGGCTGCAGCCCCACGGCGCTGTGGGGCAGGCGGGTGGGCAGCGGGGGCTCCGGCCGGCAGCCCCTGGCCCCCAGCCCGGTGCCGGTGCCCCTGGGGCTGGCGTTGCCGCAGGGCTCCCGTGCCGAGGCAGGAACAAAGGCGCCGCTGTTCGCAGGGCGCTGCGGCCGAGCCAAGCGGCCCGGGAGCCCCGGGGGGATTAATGAGGACGGGGCCGGCGGGGGTCCTGCGGCCATGCCCGTTCTCACCATAAATCTCCCCGCTGGCAGCAAGGGGGGGAAGGGACGGGGGGAACAGAGCCCAACCTCTCCCTGACCCTGGCCGGGGTCCGAGCCAGCGCGGCCCCAGCCCCAGCGCCGCGGCTCGTTAGCGTAATTGGCCGTGCAGTGGCCGCATGCCCGCTGCGGCGGCTTAGAGGGGACAGGAGCACGCGGTGCAGCAGCCCCGTGACGAGCATCCGCGGGGCCCGTTACTCACGCCCCAGCGCACCGGCTCTGCGGCATGGCACGGCACGGCACAGCCCCCCCCCCCCCAGCCCCTGCCCCCCCGGCAGCTCCCCAAGCCCCTCTCCCGTGCCGCATGCATTGCGCCCATGCAGCCGAGCAAGCGCTGGTGCAGCAGCGGCCCCGAGACCCCCACCCACAGGATCAGCCCCCCTGCAAGTGGGGGGCTGTCCCCTGACAGTGACCGTGCCCCCCCGGGGGACAACTCTGCCCCAGGCTGGCCACAGGGCAGTGGGAGTGCTGGGGACCGCAGAACCACACAGATGGGGCAGGTGCCCAGCACCCCACACATCCCCTGCCCCACTGCAGAGCATCCAGGGTGGGCGCTGAGCACCCTGCGTGCCCCCAGCCCCACTGCGTGCTCAGCTCCCCTACACCCCCCCAGCCCCACTGCAGAGCACCCAGGGCAGGTGCTGAGCACCACGGACGCCCCCACACCACTGCAGAGCACCCGGGGTGGGCGCCGAGCTCCACGCCTGCCCCCAACCCTACTGCAGAGCGCCCAGAGCCGGTGCCCAGCACCCCACACGCCCCCAGCCCCACCGTGGAGCACCCAGGGTGGGCACCGAGCACTTTGCCTGCCCCCAGCCCCACTGCGTGACGAGCTCCCCACACACCCCAGCCCCACCGCAGAGCATCCAGGATGGGTGCCAAGCCCCCCACACACCCCCAGCCCCACTGCGGAGCCTCCAGGGTGGGTTCCAAGACACCCCCCCACGTCCCCAGCCCCACTGCAGAGCATCCAGGATGGGTGCCAAGCCCCCCACACACCCCCAGCCCCACTGCGGAGCCTCCAGGGTGGGTTCCAAGACACCCCCCCACGTCCCCATCCCCACTGCAGAGCATCCAGGGCGGGCGCTGAGCCCCCCCCTCAAGCCCCCAGCCCCACTGTGGAGCATCCCGGGTGGGTGCCGAGCCCCCCGCAAGGTGACCCCGCGGGTACCTTTGAGCGAGATGATCTCGTGGTGGATGGAGCGGGACGTGTCCATGTCCATGTCCATGGCCCGGCTCGGCTCGGCCCGGCGCTGCGCCCCGCGCCCCCCCCCCTGCATTTATGGGGCGGCCGCGGCCAATCAGGGCCGGTCCGCCCCGTCCGGGGCACCGGGAACGGGCAGCTCCTGCGGCAGCCCCGCCCCCGGCACGGCTCGGATCGGATCGGATCGGCACGGCTCGGATCGATCAGCACGGATCGGATCGATCAGCACGGCTCGGATCGGCTCGGATCGGCACCTGCTGCGCCACAGCCCCCCCATCCCCATCCACCGCAGCGCAGCCCCCCCGCCCCGCCCCATTAACGCCTCACCCCCCCCCAACCCCATCCCGGCGCAGCCCCCCCCTGCGCAGCCCCCTCCCCGCGGGGCCCCCCCCGGCACCGGGTCTGGGCAGCAGCACAGGGGCTGCAGCGCCCCCCCCACGCTGCCAGGGCCACCGACACGGGTGGGGGGGGGAAGGGGGGGGGCACCTACGCAGCCCCTGCCACGGGCAGAGCGGAGCTGCAGCCCCCATGGAGCTCCCCCCAGCCCCAAATTGCTGTGGCTGGTGCTGCCCGTGCCTGGGGAGGGGGACAGAAGATGCCTCCCAGGTGCCCCCCCGGTGGTCCCAGCTGGGCAGTGATAACGGCAGCACCCAGCAGCCGCCGGCACCCGGGCACGTGCCCATGGGGAGGGACGGCGCCATGCGGCACCCGCGGCACCCCCGGCATCGACGCCCGCGGCACCGCCACCGCCGCGTCCCCAGGGCTCGTGGTGGGCACCCTGCGACCCCCGGGGGGCTGCCGGTGCCAGACCTGCTGCCCTGGGGCTGTTTGTGCTCTGTTGGGGACAGCTCGGGACATGGGGGTGTCAGCAGCAGGAGGAATGCACCGCGCGCCCCCCCTGCGGCACGGCCAGGCCTCCCCAGGCAGCGCGGCCGCGGCGCACGGCCAACGGCAGCTCCGTCCTGCCGCCGGCGTGCTCCAGCTTTTATCCTTACACGGCCGCCTGCGCCGGTCTGCTGCGCTTCGCCGGGGGGGGCACGAGCCCAGAGGCAGCCCCACGAGTGCGGGGCGCAGGCAGCTGCCCCCAGACCCCCGCCGGTGGCCGCGGTGCCCACGCAGGGACACCGAGCACGGCGACGCCGAGCCCCCCGGCCATAGGGTTGGGGCTGGGGGTGGTGGGGGGGCCGTGCCCGTGGCCCCTCGCTGCGGTGCCCGCGGGGATGCAGCCGGAGCTGCCTCTGCCCGGGGCTGGCGTGCGCCAGTGCCACCAGCCCGGGCGGCGCTGGCAGGTACAGGCGGTGCCGGCGGGCGCGGGGCCAAACCGTCTGCTCCTCGCTCGCGGTGTCAACGCTTTTTGCAGAGCCCCGAGGCTCGGCTGACGCCTCCCGGCTTTGCCAGCAGCTCTGGGACAGCGGCGCGTGCGGTGACCCCGCTGGCTGCGGGGAAGTGACCCGGCCCAGCGCCACGGGAGGGGTCGGCACCCAGACCCCCCCCACCAGTACCAACAGTGGGACCGGCCACCGGGGCACCCTGGGGACCCCAAGCTGAGCAGTGTCGGGGGGACCCCAGGGCTGGGATGAACCCTAAACCGCCAGCCCCAGGCACGTGGAGTCACGCACAGGCAGGGGCCCCCCCGTGCCCCCCCGAAAGGACACCCGATGCGTCCGCCAGGATGTTGGCCGGGGTCCCACCGCGGTGCCGCCGCACGCACAGGGGAAAGAAGCCCCTGGGGCGCAGGGACAATGCGGGGACGGGTCCCCAACGAGGGTGGCAGCGCAGCCGAGGCTTGGCCGTGCGTGCCCCCCCCCCGGCTCCCCGGCCCCCCGCGGGGATCCCCCCAGCCCCCCAGCCTCGGTGACGTGCCGGGGTCAGGCAGCGCCGGCCGCGCTCGCGCCCCTTGTAAGGGCATGGCTGCTCCGAGCCCGCCGCCGCCGCACCGCCACCGCGCTGGGGGGCCCACGGCGGCCCCGAGCCCGCGCCCCACACCCTGCGCCCCCGTCCCCACCCCACGGCCACCCCCAGACCCCACGCAGCCCACGGCCGGGGTGGGCAGGGGGGTCTGGGTGCCTCTAGGGTGCTGACACTGACCCCCCGCGCACTCCCCACGTGCCCCACGCAGCCCCCCACGCACCCCCCACGCGTGCCCACCCCTCCCACGCGCCCGTGGGACACCAAGTGCCCACCAAGTGGGCTCCACACGGGGGCACAGCCCCCCTTCCCCTCTGCCCCCCCTTCCCGAGCTCTGCCCCGGCTCCCAGCCCCACGGCGACCCCCGCCCGGCGCGCCCCGACCCCCCCCTCCCCACGCGGAACACGCGTGGGGCCCGGCGCTACCTTTGTAGCGCTCCCGCACGTCCTCGTAGGCCTGGATGAAGTCCTGCTCCTCGGGGTTGGGGGGCAGGCTGCCCAGCTCGTACGTGGCCATGGCCGGGCCGGGGGCGGCGGGGGGGGCGCGGCGGGGGGGGCGCAGCCGCGTGGGAGCCGTGGGAGCCGCGGGAGCCCCGCGCGGCCCGGCCCGGCCCGGCCTTAAGGGAAGCGGACACGGGGGGGGGGGGGGGGGGGCGGGGGGCGGTGGAGCGGCGGCGGGGGCGGGGCGCGGGGCGGGGGCAGGGGGCGGGAGGGGCGGGGGGCGAGGGGGGGCAAGGGGGGGGGTGGGGATGGGACGGGGCAGGGTGGGGATGGGGACAGCGCAGGTGAGAGGGGCGAGGTGGGGGGACACGGGGTGGGACGGGGGGGACAAGGGACGGGGGGACACGGGACTGGGGGGGGACACGGGACGGGACGGGGGGGACACGGGACGGGATGGGGGGACACGGGATGAGGGACGGTGTGGGGCTGGGGGTGCAGGTGACAAGGGACAGGACACGGGGACAGGATGGGGCTGGGGGCGCAGGTGAGAGGGGCGGGATGGGGGACACAGGAGGGACAGGGGGACAAGGGACAGGGTGGGGGGACATGGGACAGGGGATGGTGTAGGGCTGGGGGTGGAGGCGACAAGGGACAGGACCTGGGGATAGGATGGGGCTAGGGGGACAATGCAGGTGACAAGGGACAGGACGGGGGGATGAGGGACAGGACAGGGGGACAGGATGGGGGGACAAGGGGTGGTGTGGGGCGGGGGGTGCAGGTGACAAGGGACAGCAGGGGACAGGGCCAGAGGTGACAAAGGACAGGACAGGCGTGCAGGTGACCAAGGCTGGGACATGGTGAGGAGGGACAGGATGGGGCTGGGGGGTGACAAGGGACAGGATGAGGCTGGGGGGGTGACAAGGGACAGGATGGGGCTGGGGGTGGGGGTGACAAGAGGTGCACAGGACCCGGGGTGCAGGTGACAAAGGGTGGGACAGAGGACACGGGTGGGAAGGGACAGGGTGGGCACAGGTGGGAAGGGATGGGGGGGGTCTGGGGGTGTAGGTGACAAGGGACAGGACATGGGGACAGGATGGGGCTGGGGGGGCAGGGGACAAGGGACAGGAGGGGGCTGGGGATGCCGGTGACAGGGGGTGACAGGGCCCAGGGGTGCCCAGCACCGGGGCCCAGCAATGGGGGCACCGAGAGTGGGGAGAGGGCTTGGTGCTGCTGGGGGCACTGGGCAGCACTGGGGAGCACTGGGAACTAATGGGGGACACTGGGCACTGATGGGGGGGCTGATGGGGGGCCGTGGGAACTAATGGGGGGCATGGGGCATTGGGGGGCTGATGGGGGGCACTGGCACTGACGGGGGGCACTGAGCACTAATGGGGGGGGCCCAGGCACTAACAGGGTCCCCATGGAGCACATGGGGGTGCCTCCCCGTGGGGGGAGGAGCAGAACTGGGGGGGGGGGGGGCACCGCTGCCCTCGCACGGCGTGCTCATGGCCCTCCCCCGGGCACTGCTCGTGCCCACCCACCCCACTCGTGCCCACGCACCCCCCCCGGCCCCCGCCAGCCCCACGCACGCCCGGTGCCGGATGGCCCAGCCCGGCCCCCCCGCGGCCGCCCCACCCCGTGACTCAGCACCGCAGCGTCACCGCCGCTGCCACTGTGTCCCCAGCACCCCACAGCACCCCACAGCACCCCACGGCACCCCACAGCACCCCACAGCACCCCACAGCCCCCCATGGCACCCCATGGCACCCCACGGCACCCCATGGCCCCCCACAGCACCCCACAGCACCCCCCAGCACCCCACACCCAGACCCTGGGGTCCTGCCCTGCCCCCCCCAGCAGGACCCCCGGACCCCCAATGCTGAGCCCCACAGCCCCAAAATGGGGGGCACCTGGGGGACCAGGACACCAGGACCCCCCCCCCGAGGATTGTTCCCCCCCCACCGGGACCCCGCCAGCAGCGGGGACCCCAGCACGGTGCCGGGCTCAGCCCCGAGGCCGTGGGGCCAAGGCCGGGGAGGGGGGGGGGGGGGGGCAGCGGGGGGGCGGCTGCTAAATCGGGGAGGAGGACGGGCGGCGGAAACAATGCGGGCCCATAGCTGCCAGGGCGCGGGGCCCCCGCCGGGGGGTGCGGGGGGGCACGAACCCCCCCCGGCCGCGTGTGCGCCCCCCCCAGCCGCAGGGACACGGCGCCCACCAGGGGCAGCCCCCCCGGCACAAGGGGGGGGGGCTCGGGGCTCGTGGGGGCGCGGAGCTGCGGTGCCAGCAGCGAGGGCACGGGGACAGCCCCCCCCCGGGGGGGGCACCACGGAGCGAGGTCCCCGGGGTGTCCCCTGCGTGTCCCCCGGGTGTCCCCGGGGTGTCCCCAGCAGCCGCGGGGCCGGGACACGGAGGCGCCGCCTGGGTCCGCGCGCCCCCCCCCCCGCTGAGGGTCTCGGTGTCCGGCCCCCCCCCCCGGCCCCCCCCGCAGCCCGGCCCCGGGGGCCCTCTGACGGTGGCCGGGGACACTGCAGGGCCCGGGGGCTGCGCCCCGAGGGCGCCCCGAGGCGAGGCCGGGACGCGGCCGCCAGAGGGGACTCGGTGTCCCCAGGGGACGGGGACAGCACGGCCCGGACACACGCGCTCCCCCCGGTGTCCCCAGCGCTGTCCCCAGCGCTGTCCCCAGTGGTGTCCCAGCACACGCAGCCCCAGAGCAGTGGCAGCCGCGTCCTGCCCAGGGACACCACGGACACGGTGTGCACTGCCAGGGGCATGGCACGGCCACCACAACGCTGGGACATGGCACAGGGGACATGGCACGGACACCGAGACAGCACGGCACAGGGGGCACGGTGTGGTCACCGTGACACAGCACAGGGGGCACGGCACAACCAGCACAACACAACATGGCACAGCCACCATGACAGCACAGCACGGGTGGCACAGCATGGTCACAACAACAGCATGGCACAGGGGGCACAGCACTGCCACAGTGACACTGTGACATGGCACAGGGGCATGGCACAGCCACAACAACAGCATGGCACAGGGGGCACGGCACAGTCACTGTGACACAGCACAGGGGGCACTGCATGACCACTGCAACACAGCACGGGGGGCACGGCACGGCCACCATGACACTGTGACGTGGCACAGGGGGCACAGCAGGGTCACCGTGACACAGCACAGGGGGCACTGCACAACCACCACAACACAACACGGCACAGCCACTGTGACAGCATGGCACAGGGGGCACAGCATGGCCATGGTGACACTGTGACATGGCACAGGGGGCATGGCACAGCCACCACAACACGGCATGGCCACGGTGACACTGTGACATGGCACAGGAGGCACGGCACGGGCACCATGACAGCATGGCATGGGGGGCACGGTGTGGTCACTGTGACATGGCACAGGGGGCATGGCACTGCCACCACAACCATGACATGGTCACCGTGGCACAGCACAGGGGGCACAGCACAGTCACCGTGACAGGCATGGCCACAGCAACAGCAGGGGACGGCCACCGTGACACTGCAACATGGCACAGGGGGCATGGGACGGCCACCACAGCACCCTGCTGTGGCACAGGGGACGTGGCACAGCTCGGCCACCCCGACAGGGCGCAGGGGTCCCGGTGCCCGCGGTACGGCACGGCGCAGCACAGCGCGCCCCCAAGCCACGGCATCGCCCCCTGCTCCCCGGCCCAGCACTGCTGGTCACGGCGGCACCACGCCGAGTCACCGAATGTCAGGGACTGGAGGGGACCCTGGAGCCAGTGCCACCCCCCTGCAGGAACCCCTGGAGCAGGTCACACAGGAACGCGTCCAGGCGGGGTTTGGATGCCCCCCCAGCCCCCCCGGGCAGCCTGTCCCATGCTCTGTCACCCTCACCATAAAAAAGTGTCATCTCACATTAAAGCAGAACCCCAAATGTTCCAGTGTGCACCCACTGCCCCTTGTCCTGTCCCTGGGTGTCACCGAGAAGAGCCTGGCTCCGTCCTCCTGACGCCGCCCCTTGCCATATTTATAAACGTCCATGGGGTCACCCCTCGGTCTCCTCTTCCCCACCCTACAGAGCCCAGCTCCCCCAGCCTCCCCTCTCAGGGGGATGCCCCGCTCCCCAAACCATCCTCGGGGCTCTGCTGGGACCTCCCGTGGCATCGTCCCCAGGCACCCCAAGGCATCACCCCCAGGCACCCATGGCATCGCCCCCAGGCACCCCACGGCATCGCCCCCAGGCACCGCCGCACACTGCGGCACAGCCCGGCCTCCTGGCCCCAACCAGAGGCCCTTGCCCCGCACTGGGCACAACCACCACGCGCGTGTGCAACGGCGCAGCCTGGCACGGCCACAGCCACCAGCGGGCAGCCGGGTGCACCGGACAGCGCGACCGGACCCCGCCACGACAACACTGGGTCCCTGACGGGGCCGAGCCCTCCCTGGAGCCCCACCAGCACCACCCCAAAACGGCGCCGCCCGTGCCGCCGGCCCTACCTGCGATCCTGATCACCGCCCGCTCGGCGGGGTCCAGCACCGTCCCGTTGCCCGCGGTCGCCTTGGTGCGTTTGGTGCGCTGGTGCTTGGCCAGGTTCCAGGGCAGGGTGTCCCCGGGGCTCGGGGAGCTGCTGCTGCCGCTCGAGCTCTCCTCCGCCATCTCGGCCGGCTGCCGGCACCCCGCCGGCCTCAGCTCCTGCGGCAGAGGGACGGGGTCAGGGCAGGGGGATCTCCGAACGCCACCGTCCCCTGGCACCGCCGCTCCCAGCTCCTCGGCTCCTGGGCGCGCCCCAACCGCCCCGGCTCGCACCTGCCACCGGCAGCGCCCGCAAAACCCACAGCCGGCCCCGTGCCAAACGGGAGGGAGGCGCAGCTGGGAGGGGGCAGCCCCCAGGTGGGGGCACGGGGAGGGGCTGCTTCAGGTGCCCCCCAACAACCACAGCCAGTGCCATGGGGTTGCCACATGGGGAAAGGGGCTGGGAACGGGGACGTGGGGGCGCAGGGAGCGCTGCGGGCGCAGCACCGAGCTGCTGGTGAGAGGCACGGGCAGGACGTGGCCACGGCCTCACCCCCCCAAACGCAGCCCCACGCACGATACGCCCCGAGGCCGGGAGGGGACCGGGGCCACCACCAGGGCGGAGGCTGCGCCGGGGCTACCACGGGGAGCACCTGGGGCCACCGGGAGCTGCTGCCGGGGCTCTGCAGCCTCGTGGCACCTGGGGAGCGCGGCGCAGGTTGCCAGGCGAGGCCGCACGTCAGGGCTGGCGGCAGCGAGGCCGCCTCTGCAGTTCCACCCCCTCCACGCAGCGCCGCGAGAAGCCAGCACCGGTTACGTGATCTCGGGCAATGTTTTTCCACCGGAGCCCGCATCGCCCCGTGCCGGGGCCGGGCAGCGCCAGCAAGGCCGGGAGGAGCGGCCCTGCCACCCAAACGGTGCCCGGCACCATGGGGATGGTGGCACCCCGGTGGCACGGGGATGGGGACCCCCTGCCCTCCCCACCGCTCCGTGCTGCTGCACCATTCCCAGGGGCTGGGGCAGCTCAGGGCCGGCTCAGGGCACAGCATCCCCGGGAGCATCCCCGGGCCTCAGCAATTTGGGGGTCCCTGCGAGCACCGAGCCCGGCTCCAGCTCCCCACCCCGGGGGGCACCCGTGCCCGCAGCCCCCGAGCAGGGGCCGCACGCACAGCACGGCCCCACGGGAACCCCCCGCTCCTGCCCCCTGCAACAGGGCCCTCGGGGGTCTCTCCCCCCCCATCGCTGCCCACACGCCGCGGAGGAGCCCCCCCGGGCCCCCCATCACGGCTGATTCGCAGCCTCCATCCCCTGCGCCTCCGCCACAGCCCACGGCCCCTCCTGCGCCCGGCAGCGCGCCCCCAGCCCCGCGGGGGCTGCAGCCCCCCCCCGCCACGGCACCACCGGGGGACTCGGCACGGGGGGGGGGGCAGCCCGGGACACCCCCGCAGCACAGCCCCTGCCCCACATCCACCCCATCCCATCCCCCAGACCCCCACCCCGCACCCCCTGCACCTCCCCCAGCCCAGCCCCCGCAGCCCCTGCGGCACAGCCCCCCCCCCACAGCAGCCCCCCCCTCCCCGCCCCGCACCCCCGCTCCCCGCAGCCCCATCCCCACGCCCGGCCCCTGCAGCAGCCCCGCGCCCGCTGCTCCCCCGCCGCCCCCCCATTTACCGCAGCAGCCCCGCAGCCCCCCCGCAGCCCTCCCCAAGCCGGGGGCCGCCCGCACCCACACGGGACCCACGCGGGGAGCCCCCAGCCCCCCCCGGCCCGGCCGCACTCACCGTGCGCCGCGGGGACCCCCGGTGCGCGCCCGCCGCGGGGGCATCTCCAACCGGGGGGCTGGGGGCGGGGGGGGCTCGGGCACCGGCACCGGCACCGGCAGCGCTGCGCTGCGCTCCGGCGGGGCCCGGCTCCGGGGGCGGGCGGCGGGCGGGGCCGGGGGGGGGGCGGGCGGGGCCGCCCGTATCTCGCACCCGCACCCGCACCCGCGGGGCCGCGCACAGCGGGCGGCGAGCGGCGACCGGGGGGGGGGTAAGGAGGGGTGAGGGGTTACCGCGACCCCCGCCCCCGGAGCGCACGGCGTGGAAGGGGTTAACCACGACCCCCCCCTCCCGTTCCCTTTAACCCCTTCCGTGCCGTCCCGCAGCGTTGTCCCGGGGCTCCCGGGGCTCGTCCCAGACCCCAGCCCACGGCCACGACCCGGCGGGGATGGGGGCACCGCGGGGCAGGGGACGGGGGCACCGGGTGCCAGGGACAAGATCCCCGGGTGCCAAGGATGGGGGCACCGTGGCGCAGGGGATGGGGGCACCGTGGCCGTGCCACCCGCAGCCCCGAGAGCTGGGGGTGCAGAGCCCGGGTCCCACCACCCGCAGCAGCCCCGGGCACCGTCCCCGCACCCCCCACCCCACACCCCGCTGCCTCCCGCACCCCGTTACCGGGAGCCGCCGCGGCGGGGCCGAGCAGCGCGCCCTGCCACCCGTGCCACCGGTGCCACCATCCCCGTGCTGGTGGCTTCAGCCTTCACATGACCCAGTTCCTCTCCTGCCTGGCGCAGCCTCTGTTGGCTCCGGGCCTGTTTGCGCCGCGGTGGCACCGGAGCCGCGCGCCCCGGCACAGCCGGCCTCCGCAGCAAGGCCCCAGCGGCACCGTGGCACCGCCGGGGGGACCGCAGGCAGTGGGGGCGCAGGGCGGTGGGGGTGTGGGTCCCATCCCTGCACCACCCCCGGGCTCCGTGCCCAGCCACAGCCGCAGGGCACGGCGAGGTGCCGCGGCTGCGCGGCCTTGCAGGAGGCCGCGGTGGGAGCACGGGCAGGCGGTGCCGCCACGTCCTGGCACTGAGTGAGTGTGGTGGCGGCAGGGGGGCAACACCAGGAGCCCGGCACAGGCCCCGGCATGCTGCAGAGAGGGAGAGGAGCCCGGTTTCTGCTCCGCTGCCTCCCCTCCGCCCGCGGCCCCGTGGCAGGGATGGAGCTCGGCACCGCTACGGGAGGCAGCGGGCAGGGGCGAGGCGCTGGCAGCCGGCGAGGCCCCGGGGTTGGCACCGTGCCGGGACCAGGGTGGCGCCGGGTGCGGGCGGCGCTGCAGGCACACAGCGGGGCCGCGGGGCACACGAGCCGGCAGCACCGCGGCTCCGCGGGCACCAGCAGCAGGCACAGAGCGGCCACGCAGACACTGCCGGCACATCTGTCTGTGCCAGGCACGCCCACGTGCACGCAGTGACTGGGTGCACGCGTGCACACACACACACGTGCACACACACATGTGCATGCACATTCATGCACATGCATGCATGCGTGAACACATGTATGCAAAAACACAGGTACATGCATGTGCACAGACACATGGGCACACACGCGTGCACACACGCATGCAAACACACACCCATGTATGCACACACATGCACACACATGTGCACACGCACAAACACACACACTGGGCCTCGCTGGATGCAGCACGCAGGCTCACGCAGATGCAGGCGTGCACACACACACACACACGCACACGCACACACACACACACAAAGTGCATGCCCCCACCAGGTGTGCAAGGCACACCCATGCGCTTGTGCACACACAGCCCCCCCCCAGCAGACGCCCTCTCCCCAGCTCCCAGGCACCTCCCCTGCCCCTCCCAGCGCCTCCCAGTGCCCCCAGTACCCCCCAGCCCCCTCCACCTGCCCACTGGTGGCACAGCCCCCGCCCTGCCCCACGGTGCTGCCAGCACCAGCAGGGTTAGGGGACCCCAGGGCCACCCCCCCCCGGCTCCCTACCGCTGTGTGTGCCCAGCGGCTGCTGCCCGTCCTCGTCCCCGTCCTCGTCCCCGTCCTCGTCCTGGTCCCCGCCGGCCGCTGTCCCCCAGCAGGCGCCGGGCTCTGCTTCGGGCCCCTCCTGCGGCCCCGCTGCAAGGCAAAGCTCTTGGCTCGTGCGTCCCCGCTGCCGACAGGGACAGTGCCCCACGGCACCGTGCGGCACGGCACGGCACGGCACGGCACCCCCCCATCCCGCTGCCCGCCCATGGCCTCCCCCTGCGCCGGGCAGGGCACGGGTGCCCCGGCCACGGCTCCGTGCGGCACCCGGCGGGGGAGAAGGGGGCGATTCCCTCGCTGAGAGCACGGACAAAGGGCCCCATTCAGCGCCGCGCTCAGCCCCGCGGGCCCCTCGGGACAAAGGTCCCGCACGCTTGGCACCGGCAGCGCCAGGCTCCCCCCGCTCAAGGCCCGTGACCGGCGGGGCCCCATGGGGCACAGCGGGGCTGGAAGGGGGCCCCCAGCCCCACGTGGGACAGGGTGCGGAGCCCCCACCCCAGCTGCATTTTGGCACCCCGGGGCCGGGCTCCTACCTGCGGGGCTGCCAGCGGCGTCGCGCTTTCCGACCGCTTCCCTGCAGGAGCAAAGCGGGAGCGATGGCTCGGTGCTGGCACGTGAGGAGTGCCCCAAACCGCTCCCCACCCCGGATCCCGGCACCCGCCCTGCCCGGCCGGAGCTGGGCGCTGGCAGCGCTTCCACGTGCGGATGCGACGCCTGCCCCGGGCCGTGCCCAGGAGGAGCCGGTGCCAGGTCCCGGTGCTGGTGGCACGGGCACGCTCCCGTTCACGGTTGTGCCCGCGGTGCCGTGCCCAAGCACACGGCCCCACCGCCCATCCCTGGCACGTGCTGTGGGCACAGCCCCATGGGTTCACCCCGGCACACCCTAGAGGAGCCCCCGCATGGGAGCCACCCTCCCCCTGCCCACACCGCGGGGTCCCATGGGGTGCGGGGGGTCCGGCAGCCCCCCGGTGCCGCTCACCCTGCAGGAACAGGGGGGGGCCAAAAGCCGGGGGCTCCTCCGGGAAGGGGCCGCCGCAGGATCGGCGCGATGGGAACGGGGCTCGCCCTGGCGCCGCCGTGCCCCTCGCCCCCGCTGCCGCTCCCCGGCTGGAATCCAGCCCCAGGGAGCGGGGAGGAAAAGTCCCACGGCCCCGCGCTGCCAGGGGCCGGCTGGGGGTGGCCCCGCGGGGCCATCGTGCCCGTGCCGCCTCCCGCCACGTGTCACCGCGTCCCCACGCGTCCTACCCGGGGGGCGCGGGCACCGCAGCACGAAGAGCGCCCAGAGGCAGAGGGGGCCCAGAGCCGAGGCCAGCACCCAGAGCACCCAGAGCCACGCGGGGTCCCCCGGTGTCCCCGGGCTCGGCGGGGCCATGCGGGAGCCCCGGGAACTCGCGGCCCCGTCCGGCTGCTGCAGGAGGGGTCCAGATGTGCGGCCTCTCCCCGCTGACTCACCGCGGCCGGCGGGGACGCCTCCGGCTCTGCCTTAACCCTCGCGGGGGCCGCGGTGGGGATCCCCCGGCTGCAGGGACCCCCCCGGCCTCTGCGCCCCCCCAACTCCAAACGCCCCCCAGGATGGGGACCCTGCTTGTGGGGCTGGATCCTGGCACCAGGAGGGTGCGGTGCGGCCATCCCCCGGCTGTGCCGCCTGCCCCACGCCGTGCCCCCCTGTGTACCCCCCCCCCAACATCCCCCAGGCCCCCAGGCCCCCTGTGTGGCCCAGTGTCCCTACATTGCCCGTGTCCCCTACACCCCCTCCCACCCCCACCCCTGCACCCACTGTCTGCAGGCAGCTCCAATGCTCACCCCCGTCCCCTGCATCCTTCATGGCCCTGGCCCCCCGGCGTTGCTCACGTCCCAAAATCTCTCACATCTTGCAAGGAGCCCCCCCACACCCATCCCCTGCACCCCCTTTATCCCCTGCACCCCCCGTGTCCCCTGCACCCCCCATGTCCCCTACACCCCCCCATGTCCCCTGCATCCCCCACATTCTCTGCACCCCCTACACCCACTGCACCCCCATGTCCCGTCCCCCCCCTCATGTCCCCACCCCTGGCACTGCTGTGGGGTGCCCCCCCCAGACAAACACATCCCCAGGCAGTGGCTCCATGCCCACTGCCAGCTCCAGCAGCACCCATGGCCCCAGCAGTCCCAGCCCTGACTCAGCCCCCCCAGGACCCCCTGGTTCTGGGCTCTGGGGACTGGTGGCCCTTTGGTGGCACCCCCTGGGCACTCAGGCCTTGCCCCATGGCCACAGGGACCCCCAGCCCCCAAGGGTCCCCACTGCAGGCCAGCAGACACCGGTGCTGCCCAGTGCCCTGGGGCTGTGCCCGCTGCTGGCACTGTGCTGATGGGCTGGGGGAGGGCAGCAGAGACCCCCGGAGACCCCTGGAGCCCCCCAGGGTGCCCACAGGGTGCAGCGAGGCTCTGCCGGGGGGGGCAAGCACGGGCAGCTGCAGCACAGGCAGGGTGCAGGCAGGGCGCTCAGGGCGCAGGCAGGGCGCAGGCAGGGTCCCCCCCCGCGCTGCCCGCTCAGCCCCCGGGGCGCTGCCGCCGCCGCTCCGGATCCGCCCGCGGCCCCCACGGGCCCCACGCGAGGGGGGAGCGGGGCCGGGGCCAGCCCAGCCCGGATGCCCCCGGGGCTGCGGGTGCCGAGCTCCGGAAAACGCTGCCCAAAACCCCCGGGGTTGCGAAACGCCGAGCGGCACCGCCCGGACACGGCCCCCCCCCCCCCCGGCCCCCCTCCCGTGTCCCCGCCCGGCCCCGTGGCCGTCCCCTCGCGGCTGCTGCCACCGTGCGGCCACGCGTGACACCGGCACCACGGGTGGCACCAGGACCACGGGTGACAGCGGCACCACGGGTGACACCAGCACCATGGGTGGCACCAGGACCACGGGCGGCACCAGCGCCCTGCGCTTCCCCACTCCATCCCCCCGTGCTCAGGACCCCCCCGACCCCCCCACGGAGCCCACCCTGTGGGGGCACCTCCCACCCCCTCCAACCCACAGATGCAGACGGATGAGTGGGGGACCCCCTGGTCATCCCCAGCAGGGCCCCCCCAGGTTCCTGCCAGCCCCGAGGGGCCGGGTGAGCCCCCCACCCCCCTCAGCCCCCCACTCTCCTCCAGCGCACAAGGAGCCATCCAGCCTTTATTCCAAACCCTGCACCCGTTGCACCCGCGCCCCCTGCACCCTGCACCCGTCTCTGCCCCCCTGAGGCCAGACTGGGGCCGTCCCCACATCCCCAACCCCCCCCTCCCTGGGACCCCAACCCCTGGGGGGTCACCAGGCTCAGGCCAGCAGCTTGGAGCGGCGGCAGGTGAGGAGGTACTGGGGGTAGGCCTGGGTGTCGTTGAAGATGACGAAGATGCTGGGCTCGGACAGGTTGTCCACCACGCTGTCGTAGCGCCGCGGGGCGCCCGCCGCCTCCCGCAGCGGGGGTGCCCGCATGTCCCGGCTGCCCAGGGTGAAGTCCCCCGTCAGCGCCTTGGCCACGAAGATGTACTTGTTGCCGTCCGTGCCGCAGGGCGAGTACTGCTCCTGCGCCGACACCGCCGCCTTGGCCGCGAAGTAGACGCCGAGCCCGTAGAGAGCAGCTGGGGCAGAGGGGTCAGCCGGCACCGCGGGGCTGGCACCCCACACCGGCGCACGGGGGTGCCGCCCGCGGTGCTCCCCCCGGCCCGCGCTCACCGTTCTTGCCGCAGAAGCTGCGGTTGAAGCCGTGCAGGCAGATCTCGCGGCTGGACTGCTCCGTGGTGCCGTGGAACAGGACGCGCTCCACGGCGCGGCTGCGGCACGCCTTCTCCATGCTGGCCTTCTTCAGCTGGTACTGCTTGTAGAGCAGCGGGTGGATCAGCTTCTCCACCTGCCGGCAGCGCGCAGCGGTCAGGCCCCGTGGTTCCAACCCCCCCCCCGGGACCCCCCACCAGGACCCCAGCCCCGTGCCACCTTCACGATCTGGATCTTGTTGTAGAGCTCCTCCAGGGTGGCGTAGAAGAGCTGCACGGTGTCCCCGAACTCCTCCGAGTCCTCGGCCAGCGGCATCAGCCTCACCTCCTCGTCCAGCCCCGACGCCTCCGGTCCTGCAGAAGAGATCGGGAGGGGGGCACCGGTGAGGGGAGGGGGGGGGCAGCCCGTGGTGGTGCGGGACCCCCGGCCCCTCGTGGCACGCACCGAGCAGGTTCCAGGCGCTCTCGCTGGGGGGCTCGCTGCGCGAGATGGGCAGCGCAGAGGCAGTGCTGATGTCGTACTCCTCCATCTGCTCCAGGTCGACGATGACGGGGCGCCCGTCCAGCAGCACGTCCAGCTGCCTCTCGCCGCGCTGCCACGCCGCCTCCAGCAGCGCGGCGACGGTGGGCTCGTAGGGCACGGCCGTGCCCGTGGGGTCCCAGCGCACCCAGCGCGCCGCCACCGCCACCACCCCGGGGGCGCCGCGCTCCGCCGGCCTCAGCCGCTGCAGCAGGACGGCGAGGTCGCGGGCGGCGGCGGCGGTGTAGCCGGCGAAGCCGTGCAGCGTGGCCGTGGAGTCGCTCACGGAGAGGCGCACGGCGTGCCGGCGCTGCAGCAGGGCCAGGCAGCGGCGGCACCCGGCCGGCAGCGCCCGCAGCCCCGCGCTCTCCACCTGCTCTGTGCGCAGCCGAGCCTCCAGAGCCTGCTCCAGCTGCCGGGGCAGCGCGCTCACGTCCCGCTCGAAGGAGGCGTACAGCGTCACCCGCGCCGTGTCGGCTGCCGGCAGCGCCTCCTCCAGCGAGGCCTCCAGCGCGGCCAGGAGGCCGGCGTCCTCCTCGTCCCCCTCGGGGCGGGGGCCAGCCCGCTGCTCCTCCCGGTAGGAGTGCAGGGACAGCGCGGTGGCGCGCTTCAGCTCCTCGTCCTCGTGCTGCGTGCTGTCCATGGAGCGCTGGATGGCCAGCAGCATCTGCGCCTCCTCGTCCTCCTCCCCGCTCTCCAGCTCGTCCAGGAGCACGTCCCTGGGGCCGTAGCTCTCAGACTTCTCCCAGGGCTCCTGATCCGCACCAGGGGGCTCGAGCACACCGTCGGGGTCCCACTCTTTGCCGAAGCCGCCCTCGAGCTGCTGCAGAGCTGCCTCGTGCAGGGCGGGCGGGGGGGAGGCTCTGCCCTCCTCATCCTCACGGGTGCCGTCGGTGCGCAGTGCCGTCAGCAGCGCCTTGATCTCATCTGCGAGGAGAAGCCGGCGTCAGCCAGACCTGACCCGGGGGTCGCCGTGCCCCCAGCACCCCCCTGCACCCCACTCACCGATGTCAGGGGGCAGGCTGTCTCCTGCAGCACCGTCAGGCAGCTCCGGGTGCTTGGAGCCGAGCGTGGGGGGCTGCGGCTGCTGCCGGCAGCTCGGGGGGAGCAGCTCCGCCAGCTCCAGCTGTGGGGACGGACGGGAGGCGCTGCACACGCAGGCAGCACGGAGCCGGTGCCGCTGGCACCCTCCTCCTGGCCTCCCCCAGCAGCAGCAGGGCCAGTGCCGGCCGTACCTGGGGGTCCGGGGGGCTCCATTGGACATTGCCCAGCTCGAGGACGCACTGGAAGCGGCTCTCCAGCTGGCGCAGGATGCTCTGCCCGCCCTCATCCAGCAGGAAGCGGGCGACACCGGGGTAGCTCAGCGTCACCGTCTGCGAGCTGATGGTTTCCAGGAGGCTCTGCAGGAATTCGGCGGCCGCCTGGCACCGCCCGGCCTCGCCGCTCACCTGCAGCACAGCACCGCGGGGTCAGCCCTGCCCGCGGCAGTGCCCCCGCAGCCCCCCGCCAGCCCCGCGCTCACCCTGAAGCCGGCGACGTCGTCGCCTTCCATCGGCAGCATGGAGACCTCGGGGATGCTGGCCAGCAGGTCCTGGTAGTGCCGCTGCAGGTAGCGCAGCGCGCCCCGCTCCATCGCCACCAACGTCTCGTCGGGCGCCGCGTCCCGCAGGAAATCCCGCAGCTGCCGCTGGTTCTCCTGCTCCGTGCCGCGCAGCGCCAGCACCTGCAGCCGCCCGCTGCCGGGGGCCAGCTGCATCTCGCAGCACCGCAGCCGCTCGCGGAGCTGGTGCCAGCGCGGCGAGCACAGCGCCAGCGCCTCGCGCGCCGACAGCTCCATGGTGAAGGAGCTGAGGGCGTCCTGCAGCAGGCGGGCGGCAGCGCGGGCGGCCGCGGGGCTCTGCGCCGTCACCACCACCTCGTCCTCCGCCACGGCGTAGGTGGCTGGCGTGGCACCGTCAGCCAGGAGCTGCCCCAGGTGTGCGCGGACGTCCTCGCGGCGCAGGAAGAGCAGCGTCGGGGCCGGCAGTGCCAGGCGCTCCTGCGCCATCGCCTCCGTCACCGCCTGCAGCCGTGGCTCGGGCTCTGCTGCCGGCGGTGCCAGGCTCGGCTCCCGCGGCAGCTCCGCCGGCTCCGGGCTGCTCTCCTGGTGGCCGGGAGCAGCCGGCTCGGCGTCCCCAGGGCCCGGCTCCTCCGCCGGCTCCAGGAACTCGTAGTAGGGCGAGACGGCCAGCTCGCTGTCCTGCAGCTGGTGGGGCTGCCGCAGCACCCGCGCCGCCACTGCCGGGAGAGAGACGTGGTGCAGCCAGGGCTGTGCGCGCCCCCGCTGCGGGCACAGGGATGGGACCCCCAGGGAGCAAAGCACAAAGCGGGGCCCCCCCGTGCCATGCCAGCACACGGCCGCTCACCTGCGGGCTCCTGGAAGGAGACGATGGCCGCTCGGCCCCCCGGCAGCACCCGCACGGCGCGCACGCGGCCGCCCCCGCTGCGGCGGTTCTCGAAGTAGAGCTCCAGCAGGTCCCGGTGCAGCCCCGGTGCCCGCACCCGCACGCTGTCGGTCTGCGGCAGCCGCTGCACGGCCACCGGGGCCCCCTCCAGCTGGCGGCACCGCACCCGCTCCTCCACCGCCGCCAGCGCTGCCGGGGAGGCGGCGGTGACGCCGGGGCCGCGGGGGCACCCGGCACCTCCCCGCCCAGCCCTCCCAGCGCCCACCAGTGCTCCCAGTCACCCGCCGCTGGGAGCGGGGGCTGCGGCACCCCCAGCACCCCCGGCACCCCCGGCACCGCGGTGCCGTCCCGGTGCCCTCACCGGCGTCGTCGAGCGGCTCGTGCAGCCGCAGCAGCGCCCAGTCCCCGGCACGGCGCAGGCTGTAGGCGCTGGGGGGCCGCTCCAGCACGTGCTCCACGTAGAGCTCCAGCAGCTCGGGGGGGGTCTGGGGGCTGACGCCCCCCAGCAGGAGCCCTGCAGGGTCCCAGGGGGGGGCCGGGCGCACCCGCAGCTCCGCGCCCTGCAGCCGGTGGGGGGCCCGGGCCAGGACGCTCTGGGCGTCTGGGGAGGGAGAGAGACACCGGGGGCTGGGGGCTGGGGGCTGGGGGCAGCGCCCGTGCCCCACACCCTGCACAGCCCCGACCGCGGGCTGCTGGTGCGGCTCACCAGTGCTCCCAGTTTGGAACTGGGCCCTCATTGCCCAGCCCAGAGCTCCCAGTTTGGAACAAGGCCCTCTGCACCACAAACCAATGCTCCCAGTTTGGACCAGCCCCCCAACCCCGCTCTGCCCCCAGTGCTCCCAGTTTGGAACAAGGCCCTCAGTGTCCAGCCCAGTGCTCCCAGTTTGGACCAGCCCCCCACCCCGCTCTGCCCCCAGTGCTCCTAGTTTGGACCAGATGCCCACCGCACTCTGCCCCCAGTGCTCCCAGTTTGCACCGGGGCTCCTTCACACCCCACCCCAGTGTTCCCAGTTTGGACCAGGACTTCCTCGTGTCTCAGACCAGTGCTCCCAGTTTGCATCGGGGCCCCTTCACACCACACCTCAGCACTCCCAGTTTGGACCTGGACCCCTTCAGACCCCTCCCCAGCGCTCCCAGTTTGGACCAGCGCCCCCAGCAGCAGCGCGGCCGCCCCCCTCTCACCTTGGGGGCTCTCGAAGGTGAGGATGAAGAGCGGCCCCAGGCGCTGGCAGCTCCGCACGGGGCCCCCCCCCGAGCGCCGCCGGCTCTCGAAGTAGAGGACGAGGAGATCCTCGTCGGCGTCGGGGGGGGCGCCCCCCACCTCCAGCACCCCCTCGGCCATCTCGCACCACCCTCCCTGGGGGGGGCGCTCAGATTGGGGACCCCAACGCCCCCACCCCACGGCAGCACAGCCCCGAGGGACCCCAACCCAGAGCCCCCCCCGCAGCCCCCTGGGACCCCTGTGCACTCCCCTGCACCCCCCGAACCCCCCTTACACCCCCCGCGCCCCCCCCGCTGCCCGTCCCCCCCCGCACCGCTCCGGGCACGGAACCGAAACCGAAACCGGACAGGGGGGGGTGGGCGGGGCTGAGCCCGGAGCCCCGCCCATGGCCACGCCCCCTCCTCGAGGCCCCGCCCCCTCCCCCAGGCCCCGCCCCCCCGGCGCGGAGCGGAGCGGCGCTGCCTGCACGGCGCGGTGAGCGGGGGCGCGCGCGGGAGAGCGGGGGCGCGCGCGGGAAAGGCGGGGGCGCGCGCGGGAAAGCGGGGGCGCGCAGCCCGGGGCTGCGGGCGGGGGGTTCGGGGGGGGCCCCCCACGCGTGTCCGCGGCTCCGGGCGGGGGGCGCAGAGCCCGGCCCGGCCCCGCACGGCCCCGCTGCGGCGGCGCTGCGGCGGAGCGGCCCCCCCACGGCGCTGCGGCACCGGCCCCGAGGGCTGCCCCCCCCGGCTCCAAGGGGACCCCCCCGGTCCCAAGGGTCCCGGCCGCAGCCCCCGGGATTAGCGGCGGCCGGGCCGTAAATAGGCCGCGGGGGGGAATTACGGGCGTTAGGGCAAAGCGGCTTATGGCCGGGCTGCGGGACACCCCCGTGACATGGCCCCCCCCGCGACATGTGGCCCCCCCCGGGACATGCCACCCCCCCCGGGGACATGTTCATCCCGTGACATGTCTGCCCCGTGACATGCCACCCCCCCCGGGACATGTTACCCCCCATAACATGCCCCCCCCCCCATAACATGCCACCCCCATGACATGCCACCCCCCCGTGACATGTCCCCCCCATGACACGGCACCCATAACATGCCACCCCCGTGACACGCCACCCCCGTGACGTGACACCCCCGCACCATCCCCGTCCCCCCCTCCTTGCACTTTCTGTTCCTCGTCCCCGCAGCAGCGTGGGCAGGCTGCCAGGGTGCGGGGACGCAGCCCCGGGGGGGGGGGGCAGTGGGGACAGTGGGGACAGTGGGGACAGTGGGGACGCGTCCCCTGTGGGCAGCCTGCCCGGGTGCAGAGATCTGGCCCCATGGGGGGGGGACAGCGGGGACACGTCCCCTGCCCGGTGCCCCGCGGGGTTTTCCCCATCCCGGCCCTGCTGTGGGGCTCGGTCTTTGCCCTGTGGGGCAGAGCTGTGCCCTGGGGCTGTGTGGGGTGTGATGTTGGGTGCTATTATGGCCTCCATATGGGGTGGTGTGGGGCTGTGCTGTGGGGCTCTGTAGGGTGCGATGTGGGGTGCTGATGGGGCATGGCTGTGGGGCTGTGTGGGGTCGTGTAGGGTGCTATGGGGCCATGTGGGGGGCTGTGGGGCATTAATGGGGCCATGGGGGGCCACTATGGGGCTGTGTGGGGGTCTGTGTGTGGGGCACTACGGGGCCATGTTGGGGTCTATGGGGCTGTAGGGGGGCTGTGGAGTGCTATGGGACTGTGTGGGGCTCTATGGGGCCGTGCTGGGCGCTATGGGGCTGTGTTGGGTGCTATGGGGCTGTGGGGGGGACTGTGTGTGGGGCTGTGGAGTGCTATGGGACTGTGAGGGGTCTATGGGGCCGTGCTGGGCACCATGGGGCCGTGTGGGGCTCTGTGGGGCTGTGTGGGTCACTATGGGGCTGTGTGGGGGGCTGTGTGGGAGGCTTTTTGGCACTATGGGGTTGTGTGTGGAGCTCTATGGGGCCGTGCTGGGTGCTATGGGGCCGTGTGGGGCTCTATGGGGCCGTACTGGTCTCTATGGGGCCGTGCTGGTCTCTGTGGGGCCGTACTGGGCACTATGGGGCCGTGCTGGTCTCTATGGGGCCGTACTGGTCTCTGTGGGGCCGTACTGGTCTCTGTGGGGCCGTGCAGACCCCCCCGCAGGCCTCAGCCGCGGCCATCCCGGGCCCTGCGGGGGTGGCGCAGGCGCGGGTGGGGGCCAGGCCTGGGCCGAGCCGTGCCCGTGCCGGGGGGGGGCCTGGTGGCGGCCGCGGCCTCCCCGGGCCCAGAACCGGGCCCAGGCCCGGTGTGTGTGTGGGGGGGGGGGCTCGTCGCCATGGCAACGTCCCCGCCACCGGGCCGCCATCTTGTGCGGCGGGGCCGTTGCTGAGCGGGGCCGTGCCCCCCCCCCCTCTTGTCCTTGTCCCCCCCAGCAGCACGGCGGCCCCGAGCCCCCCCCGGGCGAAGATGTCTCACGAGAAGAGCTTCCTGGTGACGGCCGACGGCTTCCCGGGCCCGCAGCCCCCGGCCCCCGCTCCCTACGGGCAGCCCCCGTACCCCGCCGGGCCCTACCCGCAGCCCCCCTTCGCCCCCGCGCCCTACGGGCAGCCCGGCTTTGCTCCGGGGCCGGGGCCGTACCCCCCCTCGGGGCCGTACCCCCCCGCCGGGCCCTACCCCCCCGCCCCGTACCCCGCCGGGCCCTATCCCCCCGCCGGGCCCTACCCGCAGGGCCCCTACGCGCAGCCGCCCTACGCCCAGCCGCAGCCCATGGTGCCCGGGGACCAGGACTGTGAGTGGGGGGCACGGGGAGGGGGGCGCGGAGACACCCCCGGGGAGGGGGTGGGCACGGGATGGTGGCACCCGGGCTGTGGGAGGGGGCGCGGTAGGGCTGGGACCCCCCAGTGCCCCAGGAGAGGAGGGACCCCGCTTCGGTTGGACATGGGGGGAGCAGAGCTCAGCCCCCCCAGGCTGTGGGGGGGGGGGCACAGCAGTTTGGGGGGCACCCCCAGCACCCCAGAGCAAGGAGGGACCCCCCTGTGGCTGGCTGTGGGGGGAGAGGAACTTGGGGCCCCCCAGGCTGTGGGAGGGGGGCACAGCAGTTTGGGGGCACCCCAAGGAGAGGAGAGACCCCCCTGAGGCCGGCCATGGGGGGAGCAGAGATTGGGCCCCCCAGGCTGTGGGAGGGGGGCACAGCAGGGCTGGGACCCCCCAGTGCCCCAGCAGAGGAGGGACCCCCTTTGGTTGCCCATGGGAGGGGGGCACAGCAGTTTGGGGGGCACCCCAAGGACAGGAGGGCCCCCCCTTTGCCTGGCCATGGTGGGAGCAGAGCTCAGCCCCCCCGGCCCCCCACCCCTCTGCTCTCCCCCCCACCACCGCCAGGCACGGCGTGGCCGCACCGCGCCCCGTGGGGACCGTGGGGACCGTGGGGACCGTGGGCACCGGGCGTCCGAGTGGGTGAGCGGCCGCCCCGGGGGGGCTGGCGGCACCGCGCGCCCCGTGCCCCCCCCCCAGGCTCAGCGCCCACCCCCCTCCCCGCAGCCCCTCTGCACAGCACCTACCACGAGGACGGGCCCCCCTCCTACTACGACAACCAGGACTTCCCCTCGGCGCACTGGGACGATAAAAGCATCCGGCAGGCCTTCATCCGCAAGGTGGGGGTCTGGGGGGCTGGTGGGGGGCGCGGGGGGCTGGGGGGGGCCCCGTGCCGAGCCGTGCTGTCCCCGCAGGTGTTCCTGGTGCTCAGCCTGCAGCTCAGCGTCACCTTCGCCTTCGTGGCCGTCTTCACCTTCGTCAAGGGCGTGAGGGGCTTCGTGCAGCGCAATGTCTGGACCTACTACATCTCCTACGCCGTCTTCTTCATCTCGCTCATCGTCCTCAGCTGCTGCGGGGATTTCCGCCGCAAGCACCCCTGGAACCTGGTGGCGCTGGTGAGAGCCTTGCCCGGCCCCACGGCTCGGGAAGTGTGGGGCGGAGAGCAGCTTGTGGGGCTGAGAGAGCAGCTCGTGGGGCTGCAAGAGCAGCTCATGGGGCTGAGAGAACAACTTATGGGGCTGAGAGCATCTTATGGGGATGAGAGAGCAGCTTGTGGGGCTAAGAGAGCATCTTATGGGGCTAAGAGAGCATCTTATGGGGCTGAGAGATCAACTTATGGGGCTGAGAGCAGCTTATGGGGCTGAGAGAGCATCTTATGGGGCTAAGAGCAACTTATGGGGCTGAGAGATCAACTTATGGGGCTGAGAGCAGCTTATGGGGCTGCAAGAGCAGCTTATGGGGCTGAGAAAGAGGAGCTCATGGGGCTGAGAGGAGCCTGTGGAGCTGAGAGCAGCTCATGGGGCTGAGAGAGCAACTTTATAGGGCTGAGAGCAGCTTATGGGGCTGAGAGCAGCCTGTGGGGCTGAGAGCAGCTTATGGGGCTGAGAGAGCAACTTATGGGGCTGAGAGAGCAACTTATGGGGCTGTGAGAGCATCTTATGGGGCCGAGAGATCAACTTATGGGGCTGAGAGCATCTTATGGGACTGAGAGAGCAGCTTGTGGGGCTGAGAGGAGCTCATGGGGCAGGAAGCAGCCCATGGGACCCGGAGCAGCTTGTGGGGCAGGGAGCAGCCTGTGGGGCAGGGAGCTGCTCACTGGTGCCTCGAGCTTTCCCCATCACCCCAGGAAGCTGCGGGGCCCTGCAGCCTGCCCGCTGCGGGACGGGACCGACCTGGGGGGGGGCTCAACCAGCATGGTCTGGGCAGCGCGGGGTCTGTGGGGTCAGCAGGGCCCAGGGTCCCACACAGCACCTTCCCGGGGGGGTGAGCAACAGGGGGGGCTGTCAGGGCCCGGCTGACGCGTTGCCTGTGCCCCCCCCTCAGTCCATCCTGACCGTCAGCCTGTCCTACATGGTGGGGATGATCGCCAGCTTCTACAACACCGACGCCGTCATCATGGCCGTGGGCATCACGGTCGTCGTCTGCTTCACCGTCGTCATCTTCTCCCTGCAGGTGGGCGCGGGGGGGTGGGTGGGCAGCCCCCGGCTCCCCGTGGGGCTGGGGCTGTGCCGGGGGGGGGCTCGGGGCAGGGGACACTCGGGGTCCCCCCGTGCTGACCCCGCGCCACCCCGCAGACCAAGTACGACTTCACCTCGTGCCGGGGCGTGCTGATCATCTGCCTGGTGGTGCTCATCCTCTTCTCCATCCTCTGCATCTTCATCCGCAACCGCATCATGGACATCATCTACGCCTCCCTGGGGGCCCTGCTCTTCACCTGCGTAAGTACCGGGGGTCTGGGGGAGGTGGGGGGGTGGGGGGGGGGCACAACCAGGGGGTGACCCCCTTTTGGGGCGCCGCGCCCCCCCCGTGTCGCGCAGTTCCTGGCGGTGGACACGCAGATGATCCTGGGCAACAAGCAGCTGGCGCTGAGCCCCGAGGAGTACGTCTTCGCCGCGCTCAACCTCTACACCGACATCATCAACATCTTCCTCTACATCCTGGCCATCATCGGCAGGGCCAAGGAGTAGCGGCCCCCCCCCCAAACCCCCCCACAGCAAGTAGCCGTGCCCCGCGGCGCCCCCCAAAAACCCAGCACGTTCCGTTCGGTGTCCTCATCACCCCCTCATCGCCCCCCCGTTAGAGTTTCTCTGCCCCCTCCCCACCTCCCTGCCCTCGGCCGGGGGCTGCCGGGGGGGCGCAGGGTGCCCGGCACCCATGGGTGGCAGCCTGGGCCCTGTGCCGGGCGCGCCGCCCCCCGTTCAGCCCCCGCTTCCCCCCCCCTGCTGTGAATAAGGCGCCCCCCCCTCGCGTTGAATGGAAATTGGAAGCACTTTTCTCCCCCAGCCCGCGGTGGAGCTCGCCCCCTCCGTCCTCCCTCCCCGCACGCGTGCTCTGCCCTCGCCCCCCTGCCCCTCCCCACGGCCACGCAGGCCTGAGGGGGGGGCTCCTGCACCCCCGGCTCAGGCAGGGCTGCGAGCAGGGTCCCTGTGGGGCCCCCACCCCCCCGGCACCCCCAGCCCCTTCCCCGCGCGGCCAGAGGCTCCGTCCTCGCCCCGTTGTGTGGCTCCGGTTCTGCCGTTAATAAATCTGTTTAGTTCACCTCTCCGCTCTGGGTGGTCCTTTCCTGACCCCCCCGGCCCCACCTGCACCCCGGGGTGCAGCCCCGGCCCCCAGCTCCTCCCTCCCCACACCGCTGCCCCCTCCCCACGCTGCTGCCCCCTCCCCACAATTGCTGGGGGCTCGCCCAGCCCTGGGGGGGTCTCCAGGCCCCCAGCCCCACGTGGGCTCCGGATGTCACCGTGGTGGAGACCCCTGGAGCCAGAGGGTGAGGCCGAGCCCCCCCGAGGTGGGCAGAGGAGCCCCCTCCTCACCCTTAGCCCCCGGCCTGGGGGTGAGTGTGGGCGCAGCCGTGTTTGGGGCGGGGGTCTCGGGGTGTCCCCACCTGGCGGGCAGGGTACCGGCGCCCCCCCCTCGCCCACACCACGTCCCCCACAGCACACGTCCATCGGGCTCAGCCTCCTCGGCCGCTTTATTCAGCGCTGGCTCCGTCCGCTCCGCTCGCCCTCGATGCAGCCGGCGCCCTCCGGCCCCCCCCGGGCCTTGCAGCCGCAGCAGGGCTGCGCCGCCCCCCGAGCCCGGCTGCACTCGGGGGGCAGCGAGCCCCTGGCCCGGGGGAGCCCCCTGCAGCACCCCGGGGAGCAGGGTCCCCGTGGCTCCGGGGGGCAGGTTTCCAGCGTCCCCCCCCTGCGACAGAACGGGGGCTGCCGGTCGCGCTCAGCCTGCGCGGCGTCGCGCTGCGCCCGCAGCTCGAAGGTCTTGGCGATGAGCTGCACCGTGTTCATGGCACCCAGGCGCTGCTGGGGGGGCGCCCAGGCCACCGGGCCCTCCGGCTCCCCCCCGGGGTCCCTGCCCCGCGCCAGGGTCCCCGCTGGCTCTCGGCGCCGGAGGCGGCTCCGCTCCCCGTCCGGCTCCCGGCGCGGCTCCTCCACGCTCCTGCCCCGGCTGCAGCGGGGGGGGCAGCCGCAGCCACGCAGGGCGCTGGTGCCCGGCTCTGCGTGGCTGCAGCTCGGCATCCCGGGGGGGCCCTGCAGGCACAGAGCTGCTGGTGCTGCCGCGTGCCGAGCATCCTGCCCGGCCGCAGCCCACCGTGCACCACGATGCCTACCTGGTTGTCGGCGGGGGGCTCGCAGTGCGGGACCCTCCCCGCCCTGAGCATGGCGGTGGCAGCTCCTTGGCAGCTCCGGGACTCGTGGCCCAGCGTGGTGCAGGCGGTGGTGGTGTGCGTGGCCCAGCCGTGCACATCCCGCTGCCTCCCGGCACTGCCGTAGCACCGCTCCGGGGCACCGGGCAGCTCGCTCTGCCTGCACAGCCACGGCACGGGGGCCACGGGGGGCACCGGGGGCCCGGGCAGCCCCCAGCTGCACCCGCACTCCCGGCACGCCGCGGCTCCGCCGTCCCGCTCCCAGGGGCAGGCTCCGCTCAGCACCTCCACGGTGCCGCAGCAGCCGTGCATGGCGTGCCAGGTGGTGCCGCGGCACAGCACCTCGCCGCCCTGCCCGCGGCACCCGTGGCTGTCCCAGGGGGGGCCGTGGCGCGGCTCGGGCCGGGTGCCGTGGCGGGGGGCTGTCCCGCCGCCCCCATCCAACCCGGGCAGCAGCGCCTGGACCGGGATCTCGCCGTGGCCCTGGAAGCGCGCCTTGGCCCGCTGGAAGCGGCGGTTGTGCCGGCGCAACCTCTCCAGGGAGGCGGTGGGGGCCACGGGGCCCTGCCGGTTGCTCTCCTCGGGGACGTCCGGGGACACCTCGGTGGCCGCCGCCGGCACCTGCTTCGTCAGGAACTCCTCCAGCATCTGGGCGGCCAGGCTGGTGGTGATGAAGGAGCGGTCGATGGCGGGGCCCAGCGCCGACGCCGGCTTCGGGCTGAGCGTGCAGGAGGCGGCCAGCATGGTGCCCAGCGCCTCCTCCACGCCCGGCTTCAGGCTGGCGCTGCCGGCGGACGAGGCGGCGTCGGCAGAGCCCACGGAGCCCCCCAGGCTCTCGGCAGAGCGTGCGGATGCGCTGGGGCTGCCGGGGTGCTTGGCGGGGCCGGGGCAGGGCAGGGGGCTGCCGGTGCAGCCCCCCCGGGGGTCGAGGCAGCAGGAGGGGCTCCCACAGGAGGTGGGCGGCCGCGCATCGGGGTCCGGCACGCCGCTGCCCGGGCAGTGGCTGCAGCACTTCATGGTGGGCTGGCAATGGGGGGGTCCTCCTGTGGGGTGGGGGGAAGGAGATGGAGGGGTCTCGGCCTCTCTGCACCGGCCTTGAGCGCGGCTGCGATGTGGCACCCGCGGGCACCGCACCGTGCCACACACTGCGCACCCCGTGTGGCACAAAGGGGCTGCGGGGCAGTGGGTGTAGCTCCCCCCAGCCATAGCCATAACCACAACCATAACCGTAACCACAGCCATAACCACAGCCATAACCACAGCCATAACCGCAGCCATAACCACAGCCATAACCGCAGCCATAACCACAGCCATAACCACAGCCATAACCATAGCCATAAAGCCATAAACATGACAACAACCAGAACCATAGCCAAAAAAAACATAACCATAACCACCACAACCATAGCTAGAGCCGTAACCACAACCACACCCCTAACCACAGCCACAGCCATAACCACAGCCATAACCACAGCCATAACCGCAGCCATAACCACAGCCATAACCACAGCCACAGCCAAAACCATATCCATAAAGCCATAAACATGACAACAACCAGAACCATAGCCAAAAAAAACATAACCATAACCACCACAACCATAGCCATAGCCCTAACCACAACCACAACCACAACCACAACCACAACCACAGCCATAGCCATAACCACAGCCACAACCACAGCCATAAAACCACAGCCATAAAACCACAGCCACGACCCCCCCCACCCTCCCCACACCCCTCCACCAGCCCCCAGCACCCCCGTGCCCCGCGGGTGCTGCCCGTACCGTCCTCGCAGGGGCTGTTCGGGCGCCTGCCGGGACCCAGCACCATGGTGCTGGGGGGGTGGGTGCGCTCCGGGGGGGGTCCTCTGTGACATCCCCCTCGGAACCGCGCGTGCCCCGGGATGGAGACGCCCCGGCAGCGGCTGGCACCATCCTCCCCTGCCTGACCACCACCTCGAGGGGCTCCCCATGCCCGGCGGGAGCAGCCCCCCGGCCCCCTCACCCATCGGGGGGCCGGGGCAGGGGGCCATGCAGCCGCTGCTCGCCACCCGCCCCTCGCGCGCCGGGCTCTCCGTCTTCGCCTGCTACGACCAGCTGCGGCACGAGATCCAGGCGCTGCTGGCGGAGAACGAGGAGCTGGCTCGCGTGGTCAACCTCATCAGGGAGCACCAGCAGCTGCGGCACGTCCTGCGCGGCCACCCCGGCCTCCAGCCCCTGCTCACCTCCACGCCCCGCGACGGCCCCGCAGACCTCACCGGCGGCACCGCAGGTCAGGGGCTGCCGGCACCGCGGCGAGCCGGCTGCTGGGGAGGGGGGACTGGGGCTTAAAACCTGCCCCCCTCCCGCAGCGAGCGCACCGCGGGACAGGGAGCCGGCACAGAACCAAAGCGTGCCGCTGTCGCCCATGTGGTTCAACCTGCAGCCGCAGAACATCACGCCTGAGCCGTCCCTCGGCGGCACGGAGATCGGCCCCGCGTTCTTCCCCGTCGCCACCAGGAACAAGTGTAACCGCGGGGCCTGGGGCGCGTGTGGGACCCCCGGTCGGACCCTTCCCCGTGGGCACCCCCAGACAGGGCTCCCTGCGCCACCCCCACCCCGCAGCCCCCGCGCTGTGCCCACCCGTGGGGGCGTCCCGCAGCACCCGCAGCCCCGCAGCCCCCAGGTGGAGGCAGCACCTCCCGGGGTCCCCGTCCCTGTCCCCTCACCCCTCAGGGTGTGCCCCCGCTTGCAGGATGGGGACGGGAGGTGCTGGGGGCACGGGGCACAGGGCTGGGGGCCGCAGGGACCGCGAGCGCCGTGTCTGTCTCCGCAGCCATACCCGTGAACATGTACGCCAACCCCTTCATTGGGGACCCCTTCCTGCAGTACTCCTGCCCCGTCGAACTGCAGAGCAGCTTCACCCTGTCCCCGGAGCGCCAGCAGCCCCCCGAGCAGCCCCCAGACCCACGGACGTCAGAGCAGAGGAGCCCCAGCGCACAGAACCTGCAGAGCCCCGGCCCCACGGCGACCCCGATGCCGACGACCCCGATGCCGGTGACCCCGATGCCGGTGACCCCGGTCCCAGTGACCCCAATCCCGGCGACCCCAGTCCCGGTGACCCCAATCCCAGCAACCCCAGTCCCAGCGACTCCAATCCCGGCGACCCCAGTCCCGGCGACCCCGATCCCGGTGACCCCGATCCCGGTGACCCCGGTGGCCCCGATGCCGCCAGAGCCGCTGTCCCCGGAGCAGCAGCAGCAGCCGCTGGACCTGCGGCTCCCCGACGTGCGGCGCAAAGACCCCTCGAGGAAGATTCCCAGAGCCGCCGAGCGCCCACCCGCCACCCCGCAGACCCCACAGAGTGCCAGCCACCGAGGTACGGACGGGGGACGGGGGTCAGAGCACGCTGCAACCCCCTCCAGGATCCCCACTGCCCTGGCTCCTGCCCGCCCCAGTGCTCCCAGTACTGAACTGGTTTGGCTGTGCGGGTGGGATCACCGCTGGGTGGGATCAGTGGGTGGGGGCTCCCCCTCCTACCCAACGTATCACACCCTACAAGTGCCCTCATTCCCCTCTCCATGGGGAAATCCCGCCTGTGGGCAGCCCCAAGCCCCCAGGAGCAGGGAAGGGGGTCCTGGGGTGAGGGGCTGTGGGGGAGGACAGCCGGGGGCGGCGGTGAGCATGTGCCCCCCCCCCCCGCAGATGCCCGGCACGCGGAGCGCCTGGTGGGGGAGATCGCCTTCCAGCTGGACCGCCGCATCCTCGCCAACATCTTCCCCGACCGGCCCCGGCTCTACGGCTTCACCGTCACCAACATCCCCGAGAAGATCATGGGGGTGGGGGGTCTGGGGTAGGGGGGTGGGGGGGGGTGGAATGGGATGGGGATGGGATGGGATGGGGATGGGGATGGGATGGGGATGGGATGGGGATGGGATGGGATGGGGATGGGGATGGGGATGGGGATGGGGATGGGAACAGGGATGGGGACGGGATGGGGATGGGAACAGGATTGGGATGGGATGGGGATGGGATGGGGATGGGGATGGGGATGGGGATGGGGATGGGATGGGATGGGGATGGGGATGGGGATGGGGATGGGATGGGATGGGATGGGATGGGATTGGGATTGGGATGGGGATGGGGATGGGGATATGGGATGGGATGGGATGGGATGGGATGGGATGGGATGGGATGGGATGGGATGGGGATGGGATGGGGATGGGATGGGATGGGGATGGGATGGGGATGGGGATGGGGATGGGATGGGATGGGGATGGGATGGGATGGGATGGGATGGGGATGGGATGGGGATGGGGATGGGGATGGGATGGGATGGGGATGGGGATGGGATGGGATGGGGATGGGATGGGGATGGGGATGGGATGGGATGGGATGGGATGGGATGGGATGGGATGGGATGGGGATGGGGATGGGATGGGATGGGATGGGATGGGATGGGATGGGATGGGATGGGATGGGATGGGGATGGGGATGGGATGGGGATGGGGATGGGATGGATGGGATGGGGATGGGGAGGGGAAGGGATGGGTATGGGGATGGGAATGGGGATGGGATCGGATGGGATTGGGACTGGGATTGGGATTGGCATGGGATGGGATGGGATTGGGATTGGGATGGGGATGGGATGGGATGGGGATGGGATGGGGATGGGATGGGATGGGATGGGATGGGGATGGGGAGGGGAAGGGATGGGTATGGGGATGGGAATGGGGATGGGATCGGATGGGATTGGGACTGGGATTGGGATTGGCATGGGATGGGATGGGATTGGGATTGGGATGGGGATGGGATGGGATGGGGATGGGATGGGGATGGGATGGGATGGGATGGGATGGGGATGGGGAGGGGAAGGGATGGGTATGGGGATGGGAATGGGGATGGGATCGGATGGGATTGGGACTGGGATTGGGATTGGCATGGGATGGGATGGGATTGGGATTGGGATGGGGATGGGATGGGATGGGGATGGGATGGGATGGGATGGGGATGGGATGGGGATGGGGATGGGATGGGGATGGGGATGGGATGGGGATGGGGATGGGGATGGGATGGGATGGGGATGGGATGGGGATGGGGATGGGATGGGGATGGGATGGGGATGGGATGGGGATGCGGGTGGGATGGGGATTGGGGACGGGGATTGGGGACGGGGATGGGGATGGGGACGGGGATGGGATGTTCTCCATGCAGCCCCTGGGCTCTCAGTGTCCCATCCCCACACGCGCTGACCCCTCCCCATCTCTCCCCCCGCAGTCCATTTTCGGCAGCCCGCCGGTTGCGTTTGACGAGCAGCAGTGCGCGGCCATGGCGCGCCGTTACCTCACCCTCATGACGCGCCTGCGGGCGCTGGGCTACAACCCCGAGGTGCACCCGGCGCTGGCCGAGTCCCTGGTCAACACCTTCGGCATCCTGCGGGAGCTGCCCGAGGGCGACGGCTCCGACGCCCGCGCCGCCCCCAGCCCCGGCCACCTGCGGCGCGTGGTGTCCGAGACGGTGCCGCCGGCGCTGCGTGAGGACGCGCTGGTGCTGCTGGAGTGCCTGCAGGAGCTGGCGCGCGAGGACGGGAAGCCGCTCTTCCTCAGCTGAGCCCCCCCCCGCAGCCAGTAAAGACCCCCCCCAAAATGCTGGGCACCGGCTGTGGCAGCGATCCATTGGTAACGCCGCGCCGGTGCGCTCACCCGCCGCTGGTGCCACTGGTGGGGGCCACCACAGGCTGGGGGCACTCAGCTCCTGGACACCCCTGGGGGGGCACAGTGGTGCAATGCCCCCCAGCTTTGTGCACACGCAGCAGGGGGTGTGCGAGGCGTGCGAGGCCGCATGCGGGGCCCTGGGCACACTCGTGGCCGGGCACTGCTGGCGCACGGAGCAGCCGGCTCTGGGGACGTGGGTGCCCCCCCCGTGATGTGCGTGACTCGGGGGGGGCTGGATGGCTCCTGCAGTGGTGCCACGGCACAGGCAGGCGGCTGGGGGCTGGGGGGCACAGTGTGGGGTGTCAGCAGCGGGACTGTGGCCGTGCCGGGGGGGGGGGAGCAGCCCCTTCCCGGAATCCGCTGTCCTTTCACTTTCACTTCTGTAGGGCGCGGTGCCCCTGGGATGTGACATGGGACGGCCACTGTCACTCGTGGGAACAGGCGCCTGGGACACCTGTGGCACAATGGCACGGGGGGGGGAGAGGGGACAAGGTGCCCCCCCCCACCCCAAAACGTTCTCTGTCCCCCTCGCCTGGGGCCTCACCCCAGCCCCGCGGGTCCCCTGGGGCTCTGGTGACGGTGACGTTGACATTGGGCGTGCAAAGCAGTGCCGGGGGCGCTGGGGGCCCTGTGCACATGTGGGGGTGCACAGCGTGTGCAGAGCCCCCCAGGAGTCCCCACAGCCCCCCTGGAGCCCCCCAGCCCCCCCCACAGCCGTGCCAGGGGACAGGGGCTGCACACGGAGCCATGGCTGGTGGTGACCTGGGGGCTGGGGGCAGAACGCGCCGTGCCCCCCACCCTCGCCGTGCCCCCTGCCCTCACTGTGCCCCCTGCCCTTCCCATGCCCCCCGGCCCTCCCCACGACCCCTGCCCTCGCCGTGCCCCCAGCCCGGCCGGGGGCGCCGCTGTCACCGTGGGAGCCGGTGACCACAGCGAGAAGAGGAAGCAGCGCAGGAAGCAGCAGCTTGGGGTAAAACCGCCCAAAGCGCGGCACCTGAAGGGGGGTTGGAGGCTGAACGGCCTGCGGAGAGGTGGGGGGCGCCGCGAGGGGACGGGGAGGGGACGGGGATGGGGTTGGGGATTGGGATGGGGACAGGGAGCGGGATGGGGACAGGATGGGGATGGGGACAGGGACAGGATGGGGGCGCAGGGCGAGGCCGTGGGGTCCCTCGGGTTCAGGCTGGAGCCCCCGGCACCGTGCCAAAAGGCGCCGCAGCCCCAGTGGGCGCTCACCCCGGTGCCCACCCCGTTGGCCATGATGGGGGGCCCGGGACAGGGTCAGGGATGGGGGGGCAGGGTGGGGGGGGCAGGGTGGGGGGTTCCCAGCCATGGGGGCAGCGCTGCCCCCCAGCAATCGGCCGTTCCCCTACATTGGTGGGACCCGGCCCTGTGTCTCGCTGCCCCCCCCCCTTGTGCGGTGGCTCCGTGGCCGCTGGGGGTGGGGGGACACCTGTGGCCCCCCCAGTCCCGGGGGCAGCAGGAGGGCGATAGGAAGCCAGGATATGGGGGAGGGGGGGCACAGATGGGTGGGATCTACCCCCTCCCCATGCAGAGGAAGAGGCAATGCTGCCTGCTGGGGGGGTGAGGGGGATTTGGGGGGGTCTCAGGGCCCTGCTCTGCACCTTGCATCTGCCCCCAGGGGACAAACTGGGGGTGGGGGGAGCTTCCCCTGCCCATGGGGACAGAACCGCTCACGGTCCCCAAGACGGAAACGGCCCCCTCGCCCTCCCCAAGCCTTATCTCTCCTTCTTATCAGTGCCGGGCGCCATCGCTCCCGGCAGTGCCACCAGCCCGGGACTCCAGGGGTTACCGCCGCGGGCGTTGGCACCGGGCAAGGTGCAGAGCTGGGGCCGCGCCACCGCCACCGCCACCGCCACTGCCACTGCCACCGCCACCACCTCGGCCTCGCCAGCCCCGGCGCACGGAGGCAGGAGCCGCGGTGCCGGGTAGGGGCCGCGGTGCCGGGCGTCCCGGGCCACGCATCCCGGCAGGAATGCGCCCGGCCGGCCGGGGCGGGCGGCAGCGGGTCAGGGCCGAGGCCGGGGGTCATTAACCGGCGGGGCGGCCGGTGCCGAGCGGATGTTTGCGAGCTGCTGAGCTCCCGGCGCGCCGCGGCACGCGCGGGCAGGTGGCGGCGGCGATGGCGATGGCCCCCGGCTCCGGAGGTGAGCGCGGGGACGCGGGCCGTGGCGTGGCCCCCGGGGGGGAGCACGGGCAGGGAGCCAGGGAGGCGGCTTGGCACCGAGCCGTGCCGCAGGCACCAGGGCACGGCACCGCCAACACCGCCTGGAGTGACCCGGGCGCAGGGGCAGAGGCAGCGCCGCGAGGGGGTCCTGGGGGCAAACGGGGGGTGGACGGGGCAGAGCTGCCGGCACCGTGGGGCCACCCCGGCAGCGCTGCTGGCCCCGAGCCCGCCGCGGGCAGGGAGCGCCGGGCAGGCCCTGGCCATGAGCAGCTGAGCGTGGCTGAGCCACGGTGTCCCCGAGGGATGTGACCCGTGGCCGGGGATGGAGGTGGCGCAGGGGTCACTGCTCACGGGGCCGTGTCCATGGCCCAGGGACCCCCACCGTGGTCCCGGTGCTCAGCAGGGGGGCAACGCCGCGTCCTGCACAGCAGGGCAGGGGCCGTGTCCTGCTCACGCTCACGTGCTCGTTACCGCAAATTAACTTCCCTGTGGGAGTCAGGGCTGCCCCGAGCCCGCCGTGTCCGGGAAGCGCCGGGACAGGCAGGACCTGGGCTGAGTCAGCCCCTGCCCGTGCCTCTGCCCGTCCTCACGCCCACGGCACCGGGCAGGGCCGGTGGGGCAGGGGTCACAACGCAGCACCCCCCACACCGCAGGGCACGGCACGGGATGGGGCCGCTCCAGCCCCACACGGCGGGGCAGGGTGATGGGAGGCAGGGTGGCCGCGTGCCCCACGGGGGTTTTGGCAAGGCTGGAGGCACCGAGGTGTCCCCAGGTTGGGGACGCTGCTGCCCGGCGTGGTCCTGGTGGCTCCGTGTGCTCTGCCTGTGGGATGGGACGGGGATGGAGCAGTGTCCCCGAGTGCCCCGTGCGCTCCCAGGGTAGAGGGCAGGACAGACGGACGGACGGACGGACGGATGGAGGGGCTGTCTCACAGCGTGGGGCTGTGGAGTCAGGCAGGAGTCACCGTCCCCAGGCGAGGCGGGCAGGAGGATGCGGGCACGGGACTGGGGCCGCTTCCCGTCCGGGAGCACGGCCGCGGGGCACGGCGGTGCCGGGGAACTGGTCGGGCCAGGCCGGCCGGTCCCAGTCCCAGTACTGGTCCCAGTCCCGGTCCTGGCCTTGCTCCCAGCACCCCGCTCAGCTCTGGGTGCCCGGGGTTGGCAGTGAGGGGTCGGTGAGGGCCTGGTGGGCAGGTGAGGGGCAGGAGGGGCACGGAGCAGCCTCGAGGGGCACGGGCAGGGTGACGGTGGGGACGCGCTGTGCCCAGGGGGTCCGGGGTCACCGCGGCCGGGTGGGACAGAGCCAGGAGCTGCGCTGTGACACTGTGGGCACAGAACTGCTGGCACTGCAGGGGACAGGGGACACCGCGCCACGGCTGGGGGGAGCCCAGCGGGGGGGCTGCGAGGGTGGGGGGCTTGGGGCTGGGGTCCCCTGGCCATGAAGGGGGGGCCACGCGTGCCGTGTGCCTGCTGCCCTGCGTGGCGTCCCGTGTGCCACCAGCCCCGGAGCCACCCTGCGTGCCATTGTCCCCTCTGCCCCCCCCGGCGACCTCCCCGTGCCCCCCCCCCATGTCACCCCACGCATGCCACCCCCCGTGCCACCGTCCCCGTGCGCCCCCATCCCCGCGTTCCCCTGCAGGCGCCCCCGGCCATGCCCCCCTCGCGCCCCCCCGGAGCCGGGGGCACGCGGGGACGCGGGGGGGGTCCCGCGGGACGGGACGGGGCGGGCACGGAGCGGGGGGGGCGGGCTGGGGGCGGGGCGGGGCGGGGCGGGGCCGCCCCCCCCGGGAAGTTCCCACGGTGGCGGCGTGGCCGGGGCCGGGGCCGGGGCGGTGCGGGGGGGTCCCGGACCCGGCCGTGCCCGGTGCAGCCGGAGAGGGGTCCTGGTCCGTACCCGGGGCGGTGGGGGTAGGGGGGGGGGTCCTGGTACGTGCCCGTTACGGGGGGGGTGCCCCGGCGTGGGGGGGTCTTGTTCCATAGCGGTGCGTCGTGGGGGGGGCTCGGTGTGTGGCCGGTGCATCGGAGGGTGGGGGGGTCCCTAGGGTGGGGGGGTCCCTGTCCTGGGGGGGGGGTCCCGGTCCTGGGGGGCTCCTGGTCCTGGGGGGGTCCCGGTCCTGGGGGGGTCCCGGTCCTGGCTGCCCGGTGCTGCTGTTTCCCCCCGACCCCCACAGCCCTGACCCCGCTCTCTCCCCCCCCCAGGCCCTGCTGGCGGCGCCGGACCCGGCCCCCCCCCGACAGAGCAGCAGGACGCAGCCGCCTGCCCCGAGACCCCCCTGGTGCCCCCTGCCATGGTGCTGCGGGAGTCCCCCTTCCCCAACCGGCCGCTGGCTGCCCTGGATCTGCTGGCGCAGGGGCTGCTGTGCCCCGGCTTCTGGGCCCTCAACCGGCTCCTGGACCTGCAGCCGACGACGGCACCGCGGGCACGAGGCCGCGGCTGCACCGGGCGGGCGCTGTGGGGGTTGGCGTGCGCGGCGCTGCTGCTGCTCTCGCTGCCCCTGACGGTGCTGGGGCTGCTGCTGTGGCTGCCGGTGCAGGCGGCTCGCCGGCCCTTCGCCTACCACCACCACCACAACGCCGCCACCACCACGGCACCGGCGTCCTGGGACCTGCGGCAGCGCCGCGGCTTCACCTTCGTGAGCGCCAACCTGTGCCTGCTGCCCAGCGGGCTGGCCAAATTCAGCAACCTGGGCCAGACGCTGGAGCGCGCCGCCTTCGCCGCCCAGCAGCTCGTGCCCGAGCCCCCCGGTGCCCACGACAGCCTCATCCCGCGGCCCCGCGGCGAGGCCGGCTCTTGGCGCTACGGCAGCGTGGCGGTGGACGTGGAGGGGGCCGTGGGGGAGTGCGCCGTGGCCAAGCTGCTCCCGGCGGACGCGTCCCAGCGCTTCCCGGTGGAGCTCTCCGAGCGCTTCCCGGCGCACGCGGATTTCCTCTGCCTGCAGGAGGTTTTCGACGCCGGTGCCGCCGCCCGCCTGCGCCAGCGGCTGGCCAAATCCTTCCCGTACATCGTCTATGATGTGGGGGCCCGGGGGCTGCAGGGCTGCGGGCTGAAGCTTTTTGGCAGCGGGCTCTTCCTGGCCAGCCGCTACCCGCTGCTAGCCGTGCAGTACCACTGCTACCCCAACGGCGCCCGCGAGGACGCCCTGTCCGCCAAGGGGCTGCTCTCCGTCCAGGTGACCGCAGCCCCCGGCCCCGGCACCCCCCTCCCCTTGTTACTCCCCCCCCCCTGCCAGGAGGGGAGCGGGGGTGGGCGCCGTGCCCCCTGCCCGGCCACGCGCTGACGGCTCCGCATCCCCCCAGGTGCTGCTGGGCTGCGCGCAGGGGCAGCGCGTCGTGGGGTACCTCAGCTGCACCCACCTGCAGGCACCCGCATGTGAGTGGGGGACTTGGGGGGGGGGAGTTCAGGGGGGGCGTGGGGGGGCTGGGACAGCCGGTGACGCCGTGGTGTCCCCGCGCAGCCGACGCCGCCATCCGCAGCAAGCAGCTGACGCTGGGGCTGCACTGGGTGCAGCTCTTCCAGGACGCCCACGAGCAGCGCGGGGACATCGTGGCCTTCGACGTCTTCTGCGGGGACCTCAACTTCGACAACTGCTCCCGAGGTGGGGATGGGGGCACGGGCTGGGGGGGGGGGCTGCGGGGCTGGTGGGGTGGCGGTGACGTGTCCCCTGCTCCCCACAGGTGACGCGCTCAACCAGAGCCACGAGATCTTCAAGCTGTACCGGGACCCCTGCCGCGTGGGGCCCAAGCAGGACGAGCCGTGGGCCATGGGTAGGACCCGACTGTGACCCAGCTGCCGGCTTTGTCCCCGTGTGCCAGCGCTGTCCCCTTGGGCAGGGCCATGGGGACGCGTCCCCGCTCCCCGTCCTGTCCTGCTGCCCCCCAGGCTGGCGGGGGACGTGGCACGGGGCAGCGCAGCCCCCGCTGATGGCCCTGCCCGTCCCCGTCCCCATCCCGCAGGCACCCTGCTCGACTACCTGAAGATCTACGAGGAGCCCGTGGCCACCCCCGAGAACATGAAGAGGTGACAGCTGGGGACACGGGGAGAGGGAGGGGGGATGGCCCCGGGCACTGCGGGTCCCCAGAAGGCCACCGGTGTCCCCAGGTGGGGCAATGGGGTGGAGGAAGAGGGAAGAGGGAAGAGGGACGCCCCTGCCCAAACTGCCCTGGCCAGGGGAGGGGGCTCGATCCCAGCCACAGGGCTCCCCCCGTGTCACTGCACCCCCATGTCCCCCGTCACCACATCCCCATGCCGCCGTGTCCCTGTCACTGAGTCCCCGTGCCGCCACATCCTCGTGTGACCGCGTCCCTGCGCCACCACATCCTCGTGTGAGGGCGTCCCCGCATCACCGTGTCCGTGCCATGTGCGCCTGGTTCACCGCATCCCAGTGCCACCACATCCCGGTGCCACCATGTCCTGGTGCCACCACATCCCAGTGCCACCACGTCCTAGTGCCACCTCGTCCCGGTGCCACCGCGTCCCCATGTCTTGCTGGACAGGCTGCAGGCTCCGGTGGTGCTGTGGTGCCCGTCCCCCCCCATGTGTGTCTGTGCCCCCCGCCCCATTGCAGGACCCCAGGCCCCCCGTGCCCACCCCCTGTGCCCACCCCCTGTCCCACCCACCCAACCCCCCCGGTGCGGGACCCTGGGGTCTCCCCTGACCCCCGCGCCCCCCCAGGACGCTGTCTCAGCCCGGGGGCCGGCGGCAGTTCCTGGCGGGCCCCATCCTGTCCAGCGGGCAGCTCGACCCCGAGGCCGGTGACGCCTGGCAGGGGCGGCGCATAGACTACGTGCTGTACCGGCCACGCCGCGACAACCAGCCGCTGCGGGAGGTGAGTGCCGGGGGGGCACGGCTGGGGGGTCCCACCGGACCCCCCCCCACAATGTCCGCTGCTCTCCCCGCAGGAGGTGGAGAGCTTCTCCTTCATCACCCAGATGGCCTCGCGCTCCGACCACCTCCCCGTGGCGCTGCGCCTCGCCGTGAGCCCCACGGCCCCCTGAGCACTGGGGAGGGGGCACGCAGCCCCGGGGGGGGCACATAGCCCCGGGGGGGGGCACACAGCCCCGGGGGGGGGCAGCCGGAGCCATGCCCCTCTCCCCGCAGCTGGAGTGCGGCCAGGGGGCTCACCACGCACAAGGGGGGTGCTGGCACTGACAGGGCTCCAGGGACACATCCGTGGGGCTGGGGGCTGCTGGGGGGCAGCGCAGCCCCACGTGTGTGAGCCTGGGCCGGGGGGGGGGGGCAGCCACCCCACCCCTCACACCGTGTATTTTTTTATTATTTGCAGAGGAATAAAAGGGATGTGATCAGCAGGGCTGTGCGCAGAGGGGATGCGGACGGTTGGGGAGGGGGCGCAGAGGGGCTGCGGGGCCACGCGCACATTGTGCCCCCCACCACTGCCCAACCGCCCCATTGTGCGCCCCCCCCCACTGCATTGTCCCCAGCCCCAAGGCCACAATGAACGACCCCTTGGGGGGCTCGCCGGGTGGGGGGACCCTCGGTTCCCGGGGGTCTGCTCCATGGGGACGGCTCCGCAGGGACCCCCACCACACGCTGCCACGTCGGGGTGGCCCAAAGGCTGGTTTATTGGAAGGCACTGAGCTGGGGGGGAGCGGGGGGGAGCTGGTGCTGGGGGGCTGAGCCCCGGGGGGCGCGGGCAGGGGTCCTGGGGCTGCGTGGGGGCTGGGGGCGGTGAGGCACAAGCGTGGGGGCATGGGGGTGGTGTGGAGGGGCACGGGGGGAGAGGGTGCCCCACGGCGGGACCCTGAGCCCTGCCCCACAGTGGGGGGACCCTCGGCCCCCCCTGCCTTGGAGTGGGGGGCAGAGGCCAGGGGACGCCCCTGGGAGTGTGCGGAGCTGGGGCTGGGGGGGCTGCCCCAAGGAGTGTGCGTATAGGGATGGGGGGCTGCCCCCCGGGCTGTGCGTACGTGGGGACACGGGACCCCCCTGGGGCTGTGCGTACCTGGTCCTGGGGGGCTGCCCCCCGGGGTGTGCGTGTGTGGGGCTGGGGGCTGCCCCACGGGGTCTGCCTACCTAGGGTGGGGGCTGCCCCGTGGGGCACGCGTAGCTGGGCTGGGGGCTGCCCCATAGCCCCCAGCTTGGGGCCCGGGGCCCTCACACGGCCTCCTGCGCCCGCCGGTACTCGAAGAGGCTCCCGCGCTCCGCAAAGCTCCGGGGCGCCGCCGGCTCCGCGCCATCCTCGGCCTCCCCGGCATCCCCGGGGGGCCCAAAGCCGCCCCCGCCGGGGGTCTGCAGGCAGAAGACGTCCTGCGGAGGGGCGAGGAGGGAGGCGGTCACGGGGAGGGGACGGACGAGGGGCACAGGGCCGGGGGGGGCACACGCATCTCACCCCCGGCTGCACCGGCACCGATGTCTTGGCGCCCAGGTTGATGGTTGGCCCATCGCGGCGCAGCAGCAGGTTGAGCCCCAGGGCGCCGGGGCTGCCTCCTGCCGGGACACGGGGGTGAGTGGGGTGCCGTGGGGCACGCCGTGGGGTGTGCCATGGGGTGTGCCATGGGGCACGCCGTGGGGCACGCTGTGGGGCGCAGGGCTCACCTTGCAGGCCGTAGGGCTGGATGGCGCGGCGCTCGCTCAGCACCGACAGCACCATGTCCTGGCGGAACAGCAGCTCCCGGCACACGCCATCGCCCCCCCGGTAGCGCCCGGCGCCCCCCGAGCCGCGGCGCAGCTCGAAGCGCTGCAGGACCACGGGGTACCTGGGGGGCGCGCGGTCAGGCGGCGCGGGACCCAGCGCGGCCCCCCCCGGCCCTGCACCCACCGCTGCTCCAGGACCTCGGGGTCGGTGATGCGCGTGTTGGTCATGTGCGTGTGCACCCCGCTGCGGCCGTGCCAGCGGGGACCGGCCCCCGCGCCCCCCGCCACCGTCTCGTAGTAGCCCACGCGCTCGTTCCCGAAGGTGACGTTGTTCATGCAGCCCTGGGGAGAGGTGCCGCGGGAAGGGGCACGGCCCCCCCCCCCCCAACCCCCAGCCGCCGGGTCCGGCCCCGTGTGTCCCCCCCCCACCCTCCCCGGCCCCCGCCCTACCTGGGAGGCAGCGCAGACCCCGAAAGCCTTGAAGATGACGTCCACCACCCGCTGCGAGGTCAGCACGTTGCCCCCCACCACCGCGGCCTCGGGCGAGGGGTCCAGGATGGAGCCCTTGGGGATGATGACGCGCACGGGGGCCAGGCAGCCCTGGGGGGGCAGGGACGCGGCTGGGGGTGAACACCCAGACCCACGGAGCAGAACCCCAAAAAGCTCCTGACACAAGAAACAAGGTCCCAGGACCCCCTACCCCAACGTCCCTCATCCCCCAATGCTCTGCCCCGCTCCTGTGGCCAGCCCAGGGGTCCTGGTGCTCAGGGGTCCCTGTGTGCTCGGGGGTCCCTATGTGACCAGGGGTCCCCAATGCTGGGGGTCCTGGTGCTCGGGGGTCCCTATGTGACCAGGTACCCCCACACCAGGGGTCCTGGTGCTCGGGGGTCCCTACATGACTGGGTGCCCCCACACTGGGGGTCCCTATGTGACCAGGTATCCCCACGCCGGGGGTCCTGGTGCTTGGGGGTCCCTATGTGACCAGGTGCCCCAACACTGGGGGTCCCAGTGCTCGGGGGGTCCCTATGTAACCGGGTGCCCCCATGCCGGGGGTCCCGGTGCTTGGGGGTCCCTATGTGACCGGGTACCCCCATGCTGGGGGTTCCAGTGCTCAGGGGTCCCTACATGACCGGGTGCCCCCACGCTGGGGGTCCCAGTGCTCAGGAATCCCTACGTGACTGGGTGTCCCCACACCAGGGGTCCTGATGCTCGGGGGTCCTTACATGACCGGGTGCCCCCATGCCGGGGGTCCCTGTGCTCGGGGGTCCCTACATGACTGGGTGCCCCCACGCTGGGGGTCCCGGTGCCCACCTGGTTGAGGGGGATGTCCTGCCCCACCATGCAGCGCAGGCAGTAGATGAGGGCCGAGAGCGTGATGGCGCGGGGGGCGTTGCAGTTCCCGTACACCTCGTGCCCGGAGCCCGAGAAATCAAACACGGCGCTGCCCTGCGGGGACACGGGGTGGGGACACGGGGACGTGGCAGGGCGCAGTGGGGCGCAGGGGGGACGCTGCCTCCTGGCCCCACCACCCCATGCCCACCTCCTGGGGGTCCACCTGCACCCGCAGCCGGATTGGGGACCCGTCATCCATGTGGTCCTCAGCCTCCACCGCTGCGCCCCAGCGGGCGGCGAAGCCCCTCAGCATCTCGCGCACGGCCAGCTCCGCGTTGGCCTGGGGACGGGGACAGCATCAGGGGCCGGGGACGGGGGTGGCATCACGGGGAGGGGGCGCGGGCGCTACCTGGATGTGCCCCATGTAGGCCTGCACCACGCCGAGCCCGTAGAGGCCGATGAGCTCGGCCACCAGCTGGATGCCCTTCTGGTTGGCGGCCACCTGCGCCCGCAGGTCCGAGAGGTTGTCCTGCAGGTTGCGGGTCCCGCTGCAGCCCGCCACCCGGCCCGGCGCCATCAGGGCCTCGGTCACCGCTGCGGGGACGGGTGAGCGGCGGGGGGGCGGTGGCGGTGGCGCCCGTCCCCGTCCCTGTCCCCATCCCTGTCCCCGTCCCCGCCGCGCACCCACCCTCCTCCTGGAAGACGCCGTCCTTCACCAGCTTGAAGGAGACGAAGACGGCCCCCTCCTCGTGCAGCGCCTTGGAGTGGGGGGGCATGGAGCCGGGCGTGATGCCCCCGATGTCCGCGTGGTGCCCGCGGCTGGCCACGAAGAAGACGGGCTTGGGGACGCCGGGCCAGAAGACCTGCGGAGGGGCTGGTGTGAGGTCCCCGGGGTGTCCCCAGGGTGTCTCCAGAGGGTTCCCAGGGGGTCCCCAAAGTGTCCTCGCACGGTGACCCCAGGGTGTCCCAGGGGTGTCCTCAGGAGGTCCCCAGGGTATCCCCAGGGGGTCCCCAAAGTGTCCCCACAGTGCCCTCAGGATGTCCCAGGGGTGTCCCCAGGGGGTCCCCAGGGGGTCCCCAAAGTGTCCCCACAGTGCCCCCAGGGTGTCCCAAGGGAGTCCCTGCAGTGTCCCTGGTGTGTCCCCAGGGGGTCCCCAAGGGGTCTCCAGGGGGTCTCCAGGGTGTCCCCAAAATGTCCCTGTGGTGTCCCCAGGGTGTCCCCGGTGTGTCCCCAGGGGGTATTCCCCAGGGGGTCCCTGCGGTGTCCCCAGGGTGTCCCCAGGGTGCCCCTGCAGTGTCCCCAGGGTGTCCCCAGAGTGTCCTCAAGGTGTTCCACGGTGTCCCCAGGGGATTTCCAGGGGGTTCCCAGGGTGGCCATAGGGTGTCCCCAGGGTGTCCCTGCGGTGTCCGGGCTGTCCCCAGAGTGTCCCCAGGGTGCCCCCGCAGTGTCCCCAGGGTGTCCCCAAAGCATCCCCAGGGTGTCCCCAGGGTGTCCATGGTCTGTCCACGGGGCGCCCATGGGGCCACCTCCATGGTGTCTGTGGGGTGTCCCCGGGCAGCCCCCCAGTGCCCCCGCCCCGCGTGTCCCCGGGTGCCACACTCACGGGGGTGATGACGGTGAGGTCGGGCAGGTGGCTGCCCCCGGCGCAGGGGTGGTTGCTGAGGAGCACGTCCCCCTCCCGCAGGTCATCCCCCAGCCTGCGGATCTGCGACGGCAGCAGGTTTTGGGGGGGGGGGCTCAGCCCCACGGGGGTCATGGAGGGGGCTCTGGGGGGGGTGGGCTACGAGGTGCCCCCTCACCTGGAACTGGACGGTCTCCTGCATGGCGCCCAGGTGCACGGGGATGTGGGGGGCGTTGGACACCAGCCCCCCGTCCGGCCCGAAAAGGGCGCAGGAGAAGTCGAGGCGCTCCTTGATGTTGGTGGAGATGGCCGTGCGCTGCAGGATCCGGCCCATCTGCTCTGCGGGGGCACCGAGGGGCCGGGCGGGCCCTGAGGGCGGGGGCGCAGGCCCCCAGCCCCACGGATTTCACCCGGGTTTCCCCCCCCCAACTCCAGACGAACCCCCCCCCCCCAGCCCGGTGGCTGTGCCCACCTGCGATGCTCATGAAGCGGTGGGAGAAGATGGAGAGCTGCACGGGGTCGAGCTGCGTGCCCACGGCGCTCGGCCGCCCCGAGCCCACGGCGATGCAGACGTCGCCGAGCTCCGTCAGGCTGGCGGTGCAGCCCGGCTCCACCAGGATGGTGCTGGGGTTGGGGGGGGGGGACGTGGCGTGGGGGGGCGGCCCTGGCACCAAGGGGCGTCACGGAGCCGTGCCCAAAATGGGGACGGGGCTGGCTCGCTCCCACTCCTTGGCCCCACAGGGAGGGAACCCCGGTGCCCGGGTCCCCATGGTCCATGCAGAACCCCACACTGGGGTCCCACCAGCACCCTTGGGTCCCACCAGCTCCCCAGACCCCCCAGCCCTCCAAACTCTCTGGGGACCCTCCTCCAGCACCCTGGGGTCCCCACCAGTTCTCCAGGGCCCCCACCAGCTCTCCAAGGTCCCTGCCAGCATCCTGATGTCCCTCCAGACCCCTCAAATTCCTCCAGCCCCTTCAGATCCTCCTCAGATCCCCCCCAGCTCTCCAGGGTCCCTGCCACCTCCCCAGGGTCCCTGCCAGCCCCCCGGGGTCCCCGCCAGACCCCTAGGGTCCCCCCAGCCCCCCGGGGTCCCCCCAGCCCCCATCTCCTGCCTGTTCTTGTCGATGATGATGGCGGGGCCGGGGATGGAGTGGTCGCAGGAGAGCTGCTCCAGCAGGAACACCGGCGTCTCCAGGTACCCCTCCTCGAAGTAGCACCGCGTCACCTGCGGGGCCGGCGCAGCTCCAGTCCCATGAGGACCCCCCCCCCTCACCCAGAGCCCCGTGGGGAGGGTCAGGGCCGGACCCCGCGCCCCCCTCACCGTCTCCACGCGCGGCGGTTTTCCGCTGGGTGCCAGCGGGCTCTCGCAGCTGATGCCGGTGCTGCCGGTGCCGCGCACCCGCACGTCATCCACCACCACGGCGCGGTCGGGGATGGTGAAGCCAAACTCCGTGCTGTACCTGTGGCACGGGGAGGGGGTGAGCGTGGCCGGGTGGGGGAGCCCCCACCCTGATCCGGGGGTGCCGGGAGGGACGCACCGGCTGGCGAAGGCGGCGGCGAAGTCCCCGGCACGGCAGGAGCTGGGGGTCGGGGGGTGCCCCTTGGCCGAGCACATCAGGGCGCAGTCGGTGCGCTCGTAGCGCAGGTGCAGGAACGCCTCGGTGCGGATCTGCTCACTGCGGGGCCAGGAAGGGGTCAGGGGGCTGGGAGGGGGGGGGCACACGGCACAGTGGGGGCGCATCGGGACCACCCCTCACCTGGAGAAGCCCTGGGCCGCCAGCGCCTGCCGGCACTCCTGCTCCAGCGCGGCGATGCGCTCGTCCAGCTGGGCGAAGGCGGCCGGCTCGTAGCGGAGGGCGCAGGGCACCTGCGCCTCGTGCACCACGTCTGCCAGCGCCATGCCGTACGCCGACAGCACCCCGCTGTACCTGGGGGGGGGCACCCAGCACCAGCGCCGGCCTCAGCGCCCGCCCCGCGCCCCCAGACCCGGCTGGGGGACCCCGTCCTGGCCCCCCGCGTACTTGTGGATGAAAACCTTCTTCATGCCCAGGGCGCGGGCGATGGCGCAGGCGTGCTGTCCCCCCGCGCCCCCAAAGCAGGCCAGCACGTGGCGGGAGGTGTCGTGGCCTCGCGCCTGTTTTGGGGGAGAAAATGGTGATTTGGCACCGGTAGGAATGGAGACGATAGGGGGGTGGGGGGACCCCCGCGGCACGGCGCCCACCTGCGTCAGGGCGCGGATGGGCCGGCACATGGCCTCGTTGGCCACGCGGATGAAGCCCATGGCCACCTCCTCCACCGACATCGGGGGCTGGCCGGGGGTCCCCGCGCCCACCCGCTCGGCCAGGCCCCGCAGCGCGCGCAGGGCGGCGTCCCGGCACAGCGGCTGGTCCTCCCCCGGCCCGAAAATGCGGGGGAAGAACTCGGGCAGCAGGCGGCCCAGGCACAGGTTGGCGTCGGTGACGGTCGGCGGCCCCCCTGTGTGAGGGGATGGGGTGGGGATGGGGTGGGGGCGGTGAGGGGGACCCCACGGCACGGCCCCCACTGCCCCGTGCCCCCCGCTCACCCTTCCGGTAGCAGGCGGGGCCGGGGTGGGCTCCGGCTGATTCGGGGCCGACCACAAAGAGCCCAGACCTGGAGGGGGAGACAGCGGGGTGGGGAAGGGGATGTCCCCATCCCCATCCCAATCCCATCCCCATCCCAAAACCATCCCGCCTGCATCCCAAACCCATGGCAATCCCATCCCAGTCCCAATCCCATCCCCATAGCATCCCCATCCTGTCCCAATCCCCATCCCATCCCATCCCCATCCCCATCCCATCCCCATCCCTATCCCATCCCATCCCCATCCCCATCCCATCCCCATCCCTATCCCATCCCATCCCCATCCCATCCCCAAACCATCCTATCCCATCCCCATCTCCTCCACATCCCATCCCAAAACCATCCCATCCCCATCCTCATCCCATCCGCAACCCATGGCAATCCTATCCTAGACCCAATCCCATCCCCATCCCTATCCCATCCCATATTCCTAATCCCATCCCATCCCACCCCATCCCTAATCCCATCCCATCCCTAATCCCATCCCAATCCCATCCCATCCCTAAACCCATCCCCTTCCTATCCCCATCCCCATCCTTACCCCATCCCATCCTATTCCCCATCCCACCCCATCCCAATCCCATCCCATCCCAATCCCATCCCATCCCCAACCCCAATCCCATCCCCAACACAAAACCATCCGATCTCCATCCCCAACCCATGCCAATCCCATCCCATTCCCATCCCCAATCACATCCCCAATCCCACCTCCATCCTCCACCCATCCTCATCCCATCCCATCCCATCCCCATCCCCATCCCATCCCCACCCCATCCCAATCCCCCCCCCCCCACCCCCACCTGTAGAACAGCATGGAGCCCCCCCCGGCCGCCACGGTGTTGATGTCGAGCTGCGGTGCCTGGATGCTGACGCCGGCCGTGGTGGCCTCGAAGACGTGCTCGTACTCCCCGGCGTAGCGGCTCACGTCCGTCGAGGTGCCTGGGGAGCGCGGCTCAGCCCTGGCCCCGCGCCCCACACGCACCCCCCGCTGCCCCCAGCCCCCAGCCCCGCTCACCCCCCATGTCGAAGCCGATGACGGGCTGCCCGTCCTGCTGCCGGTAGGTGGTGACGGCGTAGCCCACCACGCCGCCCGCCGGCCCCGACAGCACGGCGCGGGCACCGCTGAAATGCTCCATGGGCGTCAGGCCCCCGTCCGAGCGCATGAACAGCACCGGGACACCCTGGGGGGGCGGGCATTGGGGGCGGTGAGTTATGGGGCCGGGCACCCCCCCCCGTCCCCGAGCCCCCCACCCGGCCCCGACTCACCCGCAGCCGCTCGGCGAAGCCGGCGCAGAAGCCGTCGAGGTAGCGGCGGATGCAGGGGGTGAGGTAGGCGTCGGCGCACGCCGTGTGCCCCCGCGGCACCGCCCGCGCCATCGCCGTCACCGCCGAGGACAGGGACACGTGCTGGAAGCCCAGCTCCCGCGCCAACGCCCCCACCTGCTCCTCGTGGCCCGGCCAGCTGCCAGCGAGAGGGGTGACGGGGTGGGACGGGGTGGGACAGGGTGGGACGGAGCCCCCCCGTGCCCCCCACCCCGCGGGCACTCACGCGTAGGAGTGCAGCAGGAGCACGGCCAGGCTGCGGATGCCGCGCGCCAGCACCCGCTCCAGCTCCCGCCGCAGCGCCGTCAGGTCCAGGGGTCGCCACAGCAGGAGGGTGTCGCCGGTGCAGCCTGGGGACAAGGCGAGCATCCGGGGTGGGGGGCTCACACACACCCCCCGGTGGTCCCGGCCCCCCACCCGCACCCACCTGCCAGCCGCGGCAGCGCCTCGGAGCCGGGCAGGCGGCAGCCGGGCTGCTGCGGGATGAGGCGCTCGTCCACCTCGATCACCTCCTCGTACAGCGCCGCCGGCATCGCCGCCTCCTGCGCCGCGACACCGCGCTGCGGGTGCGCACGGGGAGGGCACGGGGGGGGCCCCCACACCCGCACGGCTCCGGGCCGGCCGTGACCGTGACCGTGACCGCGAGCGCCGGCGGCGTGGGGAGGGGGGGGCGGGCACTGGCACGGGGCCGGGGTTGGCACGGAGCCGCGCTGGGGCCCAGACGCGGCCACGCGCAGCCGGGGCCTTCAAGGACGTCTGCGCCGGGCAGAGGACGCGGTGCGGGGAGGGGGCAGCCGGGACGGGGACAGGGGACGGGGACAGGGACATGGCACCGCCAGCGCGGGCAGCGAGGGGCACGGGGACGCGGTGCGGGTGACGGGGCCGTGCCACCCAAACCGGGTGCTGAGGGTCACCAGGACGGGGTGCCGGGAGCCCCGGGGGTGTGGGGCGCTGCGGGACGCTGCCCCCAGCACGGATGGTGAGGGGGGAGAAGGGACGGGGACCCCGACACCGGTGTGGGGTATGGGGGGGACACGGCACCCCGATCCCAGTGTGGGTTGTGGGGACACAGCACCACGATCCTGGTGCAGGTGAGAGGGACTCGCTGCCCCAAAACCGGTGCAAATGGGGCCACGGCACCCCAGTCCTGGTGCAGGTGGTACCCCAATGTTGGTGCAGGAGATGGGGACATGGCACCCCGATCCCAGTACAGATGGGGACATGGCACCCGATCCCAGTGCAAATGGGGACATGGCACCCCGATCCCAGTACAGATGGGGACATGGCACCCTGATCCCAGTGCAGGTGATGGGGCACCCCAATCCTGCTGCAGATGATGGGGACATGCCACCCCGATCCCATTGCAGATGGGGACACGGCACCCTGACCCCAGTGAAGGTGACAGGGACACGCCACCCCAATCCCAGTGCAGGTGATGGGGACATCCCGCCCCAATCCCAGTGCAAATGGGGATGTGCCACCCCAATCCTGGTGCAGGTTATGGGGCACCCCAATCCCAGTGCAGGTGATGCGGACATGCCACCCCAATCCCAATGAAGGTGACTGGGACATGCCACCCTGATCCTGCTGAAGATGATGGGGACACGCCACCCCAATCCCACTGCAAGTGACAGGGACACGCCACCCCGATCCCAGTGCAGGTGATGGGGACATGCCACCCCAATCCTGGTGCAGGTTATGGGGCACCCCAATCCCAGTGCAGATGGGGACACCCCACCCTGATCCCGGTGCAAATGGGGACACCCCACCCCGATCCCGGTGCAGGTTATGGGGACATCCCACCCTGATCCCGGTGCAAATGGGGACCTCCAGCCCCGATCCTGGTGCAGGTTATGGGGCACCCCAATCCCAGTGCAGGTGACAGGGACATGCCACCCCAATCCTGGTGCAGGTTATGGGGCACCCCGATCCCGGTGCAGGTGACGGGGCCACCCCACCCCGACCCCACGCGGCACCGCCTCTCACCAGGTCGAAGATGCGCGGGCCGCGCCTGGGTGCCGATGTGCAGGAGGTCGCGGAAGCCGCGGGTGAGCAGCAGGGCCACGCGCTCGCCCCGGCGCTGCAGCAGCGCGTTGGTGGCCACCGTGGTGCCCATGCGGATCCACTCGATGCGCGACGCATCCAGCGGCAGCTCCCGCGGGCACCGCCACCCCAGCTCCTGGCACGGCCCCGAATCAGCCCCGGGGGGGTGCGGGTGGGGGTCTCACCACCCCCAGGGACTCGTAGTGGGGGTCCCACCGCCCCACCAGGTGTGGAATGGGGTGTGAAGTGGGGGTCCCACCACCCCCAGGGGTGCTAAGCAGGGGTCCCACCAACCCCAGGGACTCGTAGTGGGGGTCCCACCACCCCACCAGGCATGGAATGGGGGGTGGAGCAGGGGTCCCACCGCCCCGCTGCCCCTGGGGACATGGAGAGGGGGTCCCACCACTCCTGGGGTCACAGGGCAGGGGTCCCACCACCCCACCACTCCTGGGGGCATGGAGAGGGGGTCCCACAACTCCTGGGGTCACAGGGTGGGGGTCCCATCACCCCCCCCCTGCCCCAGGGACACAGGGCAGGGTCCCGCTGCCCCCAGGGGGTCCCACCAGCCCACTACCCCTGGGGGCATGGAGTGGGGGTCCCACCGCCCCCCTGCCCACGGGGGACAAGGGGCGGGGGTCCCACCACCCCCCCGGGCACGGAGCAGGGGTCCCATCGCCCCACCGCCCCCCAGCAGCCCCCCCTTACTGGGGGGGGCACGGGACCAGTAAAGGAGTGGGGTCTGGTGCTGGGGGGGGCACGGGGAGGGAGCTGGGAGGGTCCGGGGGGAGTCTCAGGGAGGGTCCCGGGGGGAGGGCCCAAGGGGGGTCCCCGGGGGGTCCCGGGGGGAGTCCTCAGGTCCCGCGGGGATCCCACGGGGAGGGTCCCGGGGGGGTCCCGGGGGGGTCCCGGTGCCGCACCTCCTGCAGGACGCGGCGGATGCCCTCGGTGGGGGCGTCGCCGTAGCTCGGGTCCTCGGAGAGCAGCTTCAGGACGCGGACGCGGCCCCCGGGGCAGCGGGCGAAGACGTCGGTGAAGGTCCCGCCGCGGTCGATGGCGAACTGGAACCCGGCGGGGACCGGAGCCGCCATGGCGGGGGGGCCCTGCCCGGTACGGCCCGGTAAAGTGCGGTCCGGTACTGCCCGGTCCGGTGCTGCCCGGTACTGCCCGGTACGGCCCGGTACTGCCCGGTACTGCCCGGTAATGCCCGGTACTGCCCGGTACTGCCCGGTACTGCCCGGTACGGCCCGGTACTGCCCGGTAATGCCCGGTAATGCCCGGTTCGGTACTACCCGGTGCTATCCGGTAATGCCCGGTGCAGTCCGGTACTACCTGGCCCGGTCCGGTGCTGTCCGGTACGGCTCGGTACTGTCCGGTCCCGCCCGGTACGGCCCGGTGTGGTCTGGTCCGGTCCGGTGCTGTCCGGTACGGCCCGGTACGGCCCGGTTCGGTCCTGCCCGGTCCTGCCCGGTACTACCTGGTCCGGTCCGGTGCTTCCCGGTGCTGCCCGGTGCTTCCCGGTCCCTCCCGGTCCCTCCCGGTTCTCCCCGTCCCGTCCCGGTCCCGTTCGGCCCCGCCCCCGCCCCGCCCCCTCTCCCCGCTCCCGGTGCCGGTCCCGCGCCGGCCGCGCCTGGCCCCGCCCCCCAGGGGGGGCGTGTCCAGGGAGGGGGCGTGGCCTCGGGGGGGGGGCGTGGCCGCGGGGCATGCCGGGACTTGTAGTCCCGCTGGGTGGGAGGCAGCGGCGCGGTGCACGCCGGGAGCCGCGGCGGGGCGCGGTGCAGGCTGGGAGTTGTAGTCCCGGGGCTGTGGCGGTGATGGCGGCGCTGGAGCTGCTGTCGGCGGAGGGGTTCCGGGCCGACGGGCGCCGCCCCGCCGAGCTGCGCAAGCTGCGGGCCCGCATGGGGGTGTTCGCGCAGCCCGACGGCTCGGCCTACATCGAGCAGGGAAACACCAAGGCGCTCGCCGTCGTCTACGGCCCGCACGAGGTGAGCAGGGGCGGGGGGGGGAGGGGGGGGAGGCCGCGGGAGGGACGGGGGGGGGGGGAGGCGCCCCCTGACCCTCTCCCCTCCATCCCTCTCCCCATCCCACCCCCCAACCCTCTCCCCCCATCCCCCTCCCCTCCATCCCTCTCATCTGACCCTCTCCCCCCGACCCTCTCCCCCCATCCCACCCCTGACCCTCTCCCCTGACCCTCCGCCCCCCTTCCCACCCCCCCCGACCCTCTCTCCCCCAACCCCTCACCCCTTATTCAACTTCCTGACCCTCTCCCCCATCTCCCGCCATCTCACCCCCTGATCCTCTCCCTGACCCTCTCCCCCATTCCACCCCTGACCCTCTCCCCCCCATCCTACCTCCCTGACCCTCTCTCCTCCATTCCTCTCCCCCCTGACCAGAGCTCTCCCCCGACCCTCTCCCCCGACCCTCTCCCCCCCTGTTCCACCCCCCTGTCCCACCCTCCTGACCCTCTCCCCCTCTCATCTCTCTCCTCCCCATCCCACTCCCCAACCCTCTCCCCCCGACCCTCTCCCCCCTGACCATCTCCCCCTATCCCACCCCCAACCCTCTCCCCCTGACCATCTCCCCCTCATCCCTCTCCCCCATCCCACCCCCAACACTCTCCCCGTGTCCCACCCCCTGACCCTTTCCCCTATTCCACCCCTTAACCTTCTCCCCCTATCCCACCCCCGACCCTGTCCCCCCAACACTCTCCCCCTGACCCTCTCCCCCACCCATTCCTCTTCCCCCATCCCACCCCTGACCCTCTCTCTCCCTGACCCTCTCCCCCCACCCCACCCCCTGACCCTCTCCCCCTATCCCACCCACAACCCTCTCCCCCATCCCTCTCCCCCTATCCCACCCCTGACCCTCTCCCCAATCCCACCCCCATCCCACCCCCATCCCACCCCCTGACCCTCTCCCTGGACCCTCTCCCCAGACCCCCTCCCCCGCCCCAGCGCTGACCCTGTCCCCCCCCGCAGATGCGCGGCCCCCGCAGCAAGGCGCTGCCGGACCGTGCGGTGGTGAACTGCCAGTACAGCGTGGCCACCTTCAGCACCAGCGAGCGCCAGCGCCGGCCCCACGGCGACCGCAAGGCCAGCGAGATGTCCCTGCACCTCAAGCAGACCTTCGAGGCCGCCATCCTCACGCAGCTCTTCCCACGCTCCCAGATCGACATCTACGTGCAGGTGGGGACAGGGACGGGGACACGGGGACGGGGACACGGGGACGGGACGGGGACACGGGGATGGGGACATGGGGACAGGGACATGGGGATGGGGACATGGGGCGGGGAGGGGGGGGCACTGTGGGCAGCTGGGATGCGGGGGGGGGGACAGTTCCTCAATGGGAGGTGAGGATGGGGAGGGGATAGAAAGGGAAAGGGAAAGGGAAGGGGAAATTAAAAGGAAAGAAGGGAAGGGAAAGGAAAGGGAAGGGAAATGAAAGGAAAAAGGGAAGGGAAGGGAAAGGAGAAAGGAAAGGGGAAAGAAAAGAAAAAAGGAAGGGGAAGGCAAGGCAAGGAAAAGAAACAAAAGGAAAAAGGGAAGGAAAGGGAAGGGGAAAGGGAAGGAGAAAGGGAAGGGAAAAAGAAGGAAAGGGAAAGGAAAAAGAAGAAAAGAAAGGAAGGGAAGGGAAAGAAAATGAAAGGAAAACAGGAAGGGCAAGGCAAGGAAAAGAAACAAAAGGAAAAAAGGAAAGGAAAGGGGAAAGAGAAGGAAAAAGGGAAGGGACAAAAGAAGGAAAGTGGAAGGAAGGGAAGGGAAAGGAAAGGGAAACAGAAAGGAAAGGAAGGGAAAGGAAAAGGGAACGAAAAAGGGAGGGAAAGGAAAGAGGAAATGGGAAGGGAAGGGGAAAGAAAAGGGAAAAAGAAGGAAAGGGAAAAGAAGGGAAGAGACGGGAAGGGAAAGGAAAGAGAAGGAAAGGAAAAAGGAAAAGAAACAAGGAAAAGGAAAAAGAAAGGAAAAAGGGAAGGGGAAAGGAAGGGAAGGGGAAGTGGGAAGGAAAAAGGGAAGGAAAGGAAAAAGGGAAGGGAAAAGGAAAGGAAAAGGAAGGAAGAGAAGGGACGGGAATGGAAAGGAGAGGGAAAGGGAATGAAAGAAAAGGAAAAAGGGAAGGAAAGGAAAAGAAACAAGGAAAAAAATGGGGAAAAGGAAAAAGAAAGGAAAAGTGGAAAGGGAAAGGAAGGGAAGGGGAAGTGGAAAGGAAAAAGGGAAGGGAAAAAGAAGGAAAAGGAAAGGAAAAGGAAGGAAAGAAAGGAAGAGAAGGGACGGGAATGGAAAGGAGACAGAAAGGGAATGAAAGGAAAAAGGGAAGGAAAAGAAAAAAACAAGGAAAAAGGGAAGGGAAAGGGAAAGAAAAGGGGAAGGGATGGGATGGGATGGGACGGGACGGGAAGGGAAGGGAAAGGAGAGGGAAAGGGAATGAAAGGAAAGGAAAAAGGGAAGGAAAGGAAAAGAAAGGAGGAAAAAAGGAAGGGAAAGGGAAAGGAAAATGGGAGGGAAAGGAAAGAGGGAAGGGAAGGGATGGGACGGGATGGGACGGGAAGGGACGGGACGGGGGCAGCCCCTGGAGCTGTGCCCATCCCCTCTTCCTCCTGGGGGGCTGCGAGGTCCCACACGGGGACCCCAACCCCTCACCCCCCACCCCCCACCCCCCACCCCACCCCCCCCAGATCCTGCAGGCGGACGGCGGCAACTACTGCGCCTGCGTGAACGCCGCCACGCTGGCCGTGATCGACGCCGGCATCCCCCTGCGGGACTACGTCTGCGCCAGCTCGGCCGGGCTGCTGGAGGACACGGCGCTGGCCGACCTCAGCTACCTGGAGGAGGCGGCGGGGGGCCCGCAGGCGGCCCTGGCGCTGCTGCCCACCTCGGGCCACATGGCCCTGCTGCGCCTGGACTCGCGGCTGCACCACGACCGCCTGGGCGCCGTGCTGGAGGCGGCCGGCGGCGCCTGCAGGGCCGTGCACGCCGTGCTGGACCGCGTGGTGCGCGAGCACGTGCGGGACGTCACCGCACTGCTGGGGGGCTGAGGGGCAGCGGGGCGGGGGGAGACAATAAAGGATGGTGACGGAGCTCGACGCCGCGTCGCCTGATTCGGGGTGCCGAGGGGATGTGGGTGGGAGATGGGGACCGTCCCTGTGGAGATGGGGACCTCCCCGTGTCCCTGTGGAGATTGGGACCCCCCCTGTGTCCCCATGGAGCTGTTGGGGTGACCACCGCACAGCCGTTCTGCTGCGGGATTCGGGTGCTGAAAAATGGGGTGAAAATGGATGGGGACATGGGGACAGGATGGGGACAGGACGGGGACATGGGGATGGGATGGGGACATGAGGATGGGGACATGGGGATGGGGAATTGGGGATGGGGACACAGGGACAGGATGGGGACACAGGGACAGGATGGGGACATGGGGACGGGATGGGGACATGGGGACGGGGACATGGGGACATGGGGATGGGGACATGGGGATGGGGACAGGATGGGGACTTGGGGACAGGGACAAGACGGGGACATGGGGATGGTGACTTGGGGACGGGATGGGGACGTGGGGATGGGGACACAGGGAGGGGATGGGGACATGGGGACGGGATGGGGACATGGGGATGGGGACATGGGGACAGGACGGGGACATGGGGACTGGGACATGGAGACATGGGGACAGGGACAGGACAGGGACATAGGGACATGGGGACAGGCGCCTGCAGGGCCGTGCACGCCGTGCTGGACCGCATGGTGCGCGAGCACGTGCGGGACGTCACCGCGCTGCTGGGGGGCTGAGGGGCAGGGGGGGGGGACAATAAAGGATGGTGCCAGAGCTCGACGCTGTGTCGCCTGATTCGGGGTGCCGAGGGGATGTGGGTGGGAGATGGGGACTGTCCCCATGGAGACTGGGACCCCCCCGTGGAGACTGGGACCCCCCCTGTGTCCCCGTGGAGATTGGGACCCCCCCGTGTCCCCATGGAGCTGTTGGGGTGACCCCCGCCCAGCCGTTCTGCTGCGGGATTCGGGTGCTGAAAAATGGGGAAGGGGCGAAAATGGATGGGGACTTGGGGACGGGATGGGGACATGGGGATGGGGACGGGACATGGGGACATGGGGACAGGCGCCTGCAGGGCCGTGCACGCCGTGCTGGACCGCGTGGTGCGCGAGCACGTGCGGGACGTCACCGCGCTGCTGGGGGGCTGAGGGGCGGGGGGGGACAATAAAGGATGGTGACGGAGCTCAACGCTGTGTCGCCTGATTCGGGGTGCCGAGGGGATGTGGGTGGGAGATGGGGACCGTCCCCGTGTCACCGGGGAGACTGGGACTCCCCCGTGTCCCCGTGGAGCTGTTGGGGTGACCACCGCACAGCCGTTCTGCTGCGGGATTTGGGTGCTGAAAAATGGGGTGAAAATGGATGGGGACATGGGGACAGGATGGGGACTTGGGGACAGGGACAGGACGGGGACATGGGGATGGGGAATTGGGGACAGGATGGGGACGTGGGGATAGGGACACGGACAGGATGGGGACATGGGGACGGGATGGGGACCTGGGGACGGGATGGGGACAGGATGGGGACCTGGGGACAGGGACAGGACGGGGACATGGGGATGGGGACTTGGGGACGGGATGGGGACGTGGGGATGGGGACAGGACGGGGACATGGGGACATGGGGACGGGTGCCTGCAGGGCCGTGCACGCCGTGCTGGACCGCGTGGTGCGCGAGCACGTGCGGGACGTCACCGCGCTGCTGGGGGGCTGAGGGGCGGGGGGGGACAATAAAGGATGGTGACGGAGCTCGACGCTGTGTCGCCTGATTCGGGGTGCCGAGGGGATGTGGGTGGGAGATGGGGACCGTCCCCATGTCCCCGTGGAGCTGTTGGGGTGACCCCCACCCAGCCGTTTTGCTGCGGGATTCGGGTGCTGAAAAATGGGGAAGGGGTGAAAATGGATGTGGACATGGGGACGGGATGGGGACATGGGGATGGGGACATGGGGACAGGATGGGGACATGGGGATGGGGACATGGGGACAGGATGGGGACATGGGGTTGGAGACACGGGGACGGGGTGGGGGCATGGGGATGGGGACATGGGGACAGGATGGGGACATGGGGATGGGGACTTAGGGACGGGGAAATGGGGACGGGATGGGGACATGGGGACAGGGACAGGATGTGGACATGGGGACGGGATGGGGACTTGGGGACGGGGACAGGACGGGGACATAGGGACATGGGGACGGGCGCCTGCAGGGCCGTGCACGCCGTGCTGGACCGCGTGGTGCGCGAGCACGTGCGGGACGTCACCGCGCTGCTGGGGGGCTGAGGGGCGGGGGGGGGACAATAAAGGATGGTGACGGAGCTTGACGCAGCGTCGCCCAATTCGGGTGCCGAGGGGATGTGGGTGGGAGATGGGGACCTCCCCGTGTCACCGGGGAGACTGGGACTCCCCCGTGTCCCCGTGGAGCTGTTGGGGTGACCCCCGCCGAGCCGTTCTGCTGCGGGATTTGGGTGCTGAAAAATGGGGTGAAAATGGATGGGAACAGGATGGGGACAGGATGGGGACTTGGGGACAGGGACAGGACGGGGACATGGGGACGGGATGGGGGGATGGGGACGGGATGGGGACATGGGAATGGGGACATGGGGACTGGATGGGGACAGGAACCAGGCAGGACATTCGTGCTATGTGGGACATGGGGACATGGGGACGGGGACATGGGGACAGGATGGGGACATGGGGATGGGGACAGGACGGGGACATGAGGACATGGGGATGGGACGTTGGGATGGGGACACAGGGACTGGATGGGGACACGGGGACGGGATGGGGACAGGGACCAGACAGGGCATTCCTGCTGTGTGGGACATGGGGACATGGGGACATGGGGATGGGGACATGGGGACAGGGACAGGACAGGGACATGGGGACATGGGGACGGGGATGGGGACATGGGGATGGGCGCCTGCAGGGCCGTGCACGCCGTGCTGGACCGCGTGGTGCGCGAGCACGTGCGGGACGTCACCGCGCTGCTGGGGGCCTGAGGGGCGGGGGGGGACAATAAAGAAAGGGCGGTGACGGAGCTCGACGCTGTGTCGCCTGATTCGGGGTGCTGAGGGGATGTGGGTGGGAGATGGGGACTGTCCCCATGGAGATTGGGACCCCCCCTGTGTCCCCGTGGAGACTGGGACCCCCCCTGCGCCCCCATGTCCCTGTGGAGACTGGGACCCCCCCTGTGTCCCCATGGAGATTGGGACCCCCCGTAGAGACTGGGACCCCCCCGTGTCCCCGTGGAGACTGGGACCCCCCCCATGTCCCCATGGAGATTGGGACCCCCCCTGTGTCCCCGTGGAGCTGTTGGGGTGACCCCCGCCCAGACGTTCTGCTGCGGGATTTGGGTGCTGAAAAATGGGGAAGGGGTGAAAATGGATGGGGACATGGGGACAGGATGGGGGGATGGGGACGGGGACAGGATGGGAACAGGATGGGGACTTGGGGACGGGGACATGGGGACGGGGACACAGGGACGGGATGGAGACATGGGGACAGGATGGGGACATGGGGACGGGATGGGGACATGGGGACGGGGACATGGGGACGAGATGGGGACATGGGGATGGGGACTTGGGGACGGGGACAGGATGGGGACATGGGGATGGGGACAGGACGGGGACATGGGGACATGGGGATGGGGACATGGGGACAGGATGGGGACATGGGGACGGGGACACAGGGACGGGATGGGGACACGGGGACGGGATGGGGACACAGGGACGGGATGGGGACATGGGGATGGGGACTTGGGGACGGGGACAGGACGGGGACATGGGGATGGGGACTTGGGGACGGGATGGGGACATGGGGACATGGGGACGGGCGCCTGCAGGGCCGTGCACGCCGTGCTGGACCGCGTGGTGCGCGAGCACGTGCGGGACGTCACCGCGCTGCTGGGGGCCTGAGGGACGGGGGGGGGACAATAAAGGATGGTGACGGAGCTCGACGCTGTGTCGCCTGATTCGGGGTGCTGAGGGGATGTGGGTGGGAGATGGGGACCTCCCCGTGTCACCGCGGAGATGGGGACCGTCCCCGTGTCCCCGTGGAGACTGGGACCGTCCCCGTGTCCCCATGGAGATTGGGACCCCCCCTGTGTCCCTGTGGAGACTGGGACCCCCCCCTGTGTCACCGTGGAGATGGGGACCCCCCCCATGTCCCCATGGAGATTGGGACCCCCCCCCGTGTCCCCATGTCCCTGTGGAGATTGGGACCCCCCCCTGTGTCCCCATGGAGCTGTTGGGGTGACCCCCACTGAGCCGTTCTGCTGCGGGATTCGGGTGCTGAAAAATGGGGAAGGGGCGAAAATGGATGGGGGGAGGGAGGGAGGGGGTGTGCCCCCCCCCAGTGATGTGTGTCCCCCCCCCAGTGATGTGTCCCCAGGCTGGGAGCTCCTCTGTGTCCCCCCCCCACCCCACCAGGCAGCCCCCAGCCGTGCCCAGCTGCACCCCAGGGGTTTGGGGACCCCCCCGGAGCAGCCCCCAGACCCCGTTCCTGGTGCCAGGGCTCCGGGCCCTTGGTGAGCCCCCCCCCCCCCCCCCCCCCCACCCGGCACGGCCACCTGCAGGGCACGGTGCCTTGCACGGCCACATTGCACCCCCAGCCCCATTGCACGCCCGGCCCCATTGCACCCCCAGCCCCATTGCACACCCAGCCCCATTGCACACCCACCCCCCTGCTCCCCCTGTGCCATGGCTCCTTGCACACCCCCCTGCCTTGCACACCCCCCTGTACCACCGGTGCTCAGCCCCTTGCTCACACACACACTGCCCCCCACCTTGCACACCCCTGTTGCACACCCCATAGCACAGCCCCATTGCACACCCCCAGCCCCATACCCCCCCTTGCACACGGCTCCTTGCACACACCCCTGCTTTGCACACTCCTTGCACACCCCCCACACCCCGGTGCCCAGCTCCTTGCTCACACACACACTGCCCCCCGCCTTGCACACCCGTTGCACACCCCATAGCACAGCCCCATTGCACGCCCCCAGCCCCATGCCCCCCCAGCACATGGGTCCTTGCACACCCCCTCTTGCTGTACCCCTGCTGCTCAGCTCCTTGCTCACACGCACACTGCCCCCCGCCTTGCACACCCCCATTGCACGCCCCCAGCCCCATGCCCCCCCAGCACACAGCTCCTTGCACACCCCCCTGCTTTGCACACTCATTGCACCCCCCCCATACACCCCTGCTGCTCAGCTCCTTGCTCACACACACACTGCCCCCACCTTGCACACCCATTGCACACCCCATAGCACAACCCCATTGCACACCCCCAGCCACGTGCCCCCCCTTGCACACGGCTCCTTACACACCCATTGCACACCCCCAGTGCCTTGCACACCCCCCACACCCCCCCAGTGCTCAGCCCCTTGCTCCCCCCCCCCGCCTTGCACCCCCGTTGCCCGCCCCCAGCCCCGTGCCCCTCCCCGCACCCCCGTTACACAACCGCTGCCCTCCCCCCCCCGCACGGCCCCTCCCCCTTAAGGCCCCTCCCCCTTAAGGCCCCGCCCCTTCACAAGCCCCCCCCTCGTCACCGCCCCCCCGGGGCTTCCCCCCCCCCCCCCCCCCCCAGCGGCGCATGCGCGGGGCGGGGCGCACGGAGCTCGCCGGGCGGCGGGACCCGGAGGTGGGCGCGGGGCGGGGGGGCAGCACCGGGGGGGGGGGTTATAGGGGTGGGGGGGCAGGTACCGGGGTCATGGGGGGGGGGCATAGGGGGGACGTGGGGGGGGCAGGAACGGGAGCCATGGGGGGCGTGGGGCCGGGTGTAGGGGCTGGGGGGCACACGGGGGGGGTAATGGGGGCGGGGGGGGTGGGTTTAGGGCAGGTTCGGGGGCTGGGGGCGGGTACAGGGGCTGGGGGGGCCGTGGGGGGCAGGTGTGGGGGCTGGGGGTGCACAGGGGGCAGGTATGGGGGTGGTGGGGTGTGTGTGGGGCAGATATGGGGGCTGGGGGGGGGAAGGTGTGGGGGCTGGGGGTGCACAGGGGGCAGGTATGGGGGTGGTGGGGTGTGTGTGGGGCAGATATGGGGGCTGGGGGGGGGAAGGTGTGGGGGCTGGAGGGGGTGTGGGGGGCAGGTTTGGGGGCTGGGGGTTCAGGTATGGGGGTGCACAGGGGGCAGGTATGGGGGCAGTGGGGTGCTTGGGGGGCAGGTATGGGCACTGGGGGGGGGGGGGCTCAGGTATGGGGGCTGGGGGTGCATGTGGGGCAGGTATGGGGGCTGGGGGCTCAGGTATGGGGGCTGGGGGCGCATGGGGGCTGGTATGGGGGTGGTGGGGTGCTTGTGGGGCAGGTCGGGCACCATGGGGGGTGTGGGGGGCAGGTATTGGGTCTGGGGGTGCATGGGGGCAGGTATTGGGGCTGGGGGTGTTTGGTAGGTGTGGGAGCCGTGGGGTGCGTGGGGGGCAGATATGGGGCCCCTGGGGGTTGGGGTTGGGGGCTGTGGGGTGAGCAGGGGGCTGGGGGTTGCTTATGGGGCGGCTGCATCCATGGGGCACAAACTGTGCTTGGGCACGGGGCCGTGAATCCTCTGGGGGTGCCCAGGGGTCACCGGGGCGGGGGGGGGGGGTTCTGGGGGCAGCCCCGGGGCCTGTGAGGACCCCCTTGGTTGCTCCCCCCCCCCCCCCAGCCATGGGGCTGCTGTCAGACCCCCAGTGCCGGCGGGCGCTGTCCCGCCTCGTGGTGCGCCTCAACACCCCCCTCTGGTGAGTGCCGGCCCTGGGGGGGGGTCCCGAACCCTATTGGGGGGGGGTCCCGAACCCTATTGGGGGGGGAGTCCCAAACCCTATTGGGGGAGGGTCCCAAATCCTATTGGGGGGGGGTCCCAAACCCTATTGGCGGGGGGGGGTCCCAAACCCTATTGGGGGGGTGTCCCAAACCCCTGGGGGGGGGTCCCACACCCATGGGGGGGATCCCCAGATCCTATTGGGAGGGGTCCCAAACCCATGGGGGGGTCCTGAACCCCATGGGAGGGGTCCCGAGCCCTATTGGGGGGGGTCCCGAACCCATGGGGGGGTCCCAAACCCTATTGGGGGGGGATCCCGAACCCTATTGGGGGGGTCCCAAACCCATGGGGGGGTCCCGAACCCTATTGGGTGGGGGTCCTGAACCCTATTGGGGGGGTGTCCCGTGGCCCTGATGGCCCCCCCCCCCCGCAGCGTGCTGAGCTACGTGGGGGGGCTGTGCTGGTTCCTGGCCATGGCGCTGCCCCCCCTGGCGCCGCGCACCTACATGTCGGAGAACGCCATGGGCTCCACCATGGTAGAGGAGCAGTTCCCGCACGGGGAGCGCGCCCTCGCCTACGGCCGCGACTTCGCCGCGCAGAAGAAGAAGGCAGGGTGAGGGGGGGGGGGACACAAACAGGGACACCCCCACCCTGCTTAACCCCCCCCCCAAGCTACAGCTCAGGGTCTGGGGTCCCCACGGCTCCGTCCCGGCTCTCCGCAGGGGCATCCCCGTGGCCTGGCTGCAGAGGACGATGTGGGGCCTGGGGCTGGAGGTGTACGCGCAGCCCTTCGCCCGCACCCTGCCCTTCCCCGACGAGAGCCGCGAGCGATACGTGAGTGGGGGTCCTGCCCACGGGGTGGGGGGGGGGCTGCGGGGGCTCCGTGGGGGCTGCACGGGGGGGTGCCGGGGTGCGGCGGGCGGCCAGGAGGGTCTGGGTGTAGGAAAAAAAGGAAAGGGACCTGGGGACAAGGGTGGACAGGGCTTGGGCATGAGCAGCACCGTGGGCTGGGGGCCCAGGACCCCCCCCCCCTTTGCAACACCAGCAGCAGTGGGGCTGGGGGCGAGGGGGTCCCGGGGCTGGAGCAGCTCCACCATGGGGCCGGCTGGGGGCTGGGGGTGCTGGGCATGGGCTGGAGAAGGCTCCGGGGGGGCTTCCCGGTGGGCTGCGAGTGCCCAAGGGGGCTGCAGGAGAGCTGGGGGGGGCTTTGTGGGGCTGCGGGGATGGGATTTGGGGGGGGGGTCAGGGAGAGGGTCTGCACCCAGAGGGCATGGGGACGGGGACGGGCTCCCCAGGGGCTTGGTCCCGTCCCCGAGCCGGGGGTGCTGAAGCGTTTGGGGGTCGCTCTGGGGTTGGGGCTGGGGTCCCCTCGGCTCAGCCCGGCCCCGTGTCCCCCCCCCCAGATGGTGAAGGGCACCAACGTCTACGGGATCCTGCGGGCGCCGCGGGCGGCCAGCACCGAGTCCCTGGTGCTCAGCGTGCCCTGCAGCGACGGCCCCCAAAACAGCCAGGCCGTGGGGCTGATGCTGGCCCTGGCCGCCTACTTCCGAGGTGAGCCCATCCTTGTGCTTTGGGGGGTGCACAAAGCCCCCCCGGGGGGCTCCTGCACCCCGTGGCTGACGCCTGCGCTCAGGCCAGATCTACTGGGCCAAGGACATCATCTTCCTGGTCAACGAGCACGACCTGCTGGGCATGGAGGCCTGGCTGGAGGCCTACCACGACGTCAACGTCACCGGTAAGGCCGGGGGAGGCCGAGGGGGGGCTGGGGGCTGCATCCCCTGGAGCCCCCCCCCCCAATGATAGCACTGAGCGCCCGGTGCCCGCAGAGGTGCGTTCGTCGGGGGCTCTGGGCCGCGCGGGGGCCATCCAGGCGGCCGTGGCGCTGGAGCTGAGCAGCGACGTGGTCACCAGCTTCGACGTGGCGCTGGAGGGGCTGAACGGGCAGCTCCCCAACCTCGACCTGCTCAACCTCTTCCACGCCTTCTGCCAGAAGAACGGGCTGCTCTGCACCATCCAGGGCAAGGTGAGGTGGCGGTGGTGGTGGTGGTGGTGGCACGGTGGTGGCGGTGCCGGGGGTCCCCACGCCCCCTTTCCAACACGGCCCCCCCGCAGCTGCAGCGCTCGGACTGGGACTCGCTGTCCGCCTACGGGCACAGCCTGCAGACGCTGCTGCTGATGGTGCTGAAGCAGAGCTCGGGGCAGCCCCAGGGCGACCACGGCCTCTTCCTCCGCTACCACATCGAGGCCATCACCGTGCGCGGCATCAACAGCTTCCGACAGTACAAGTACGACATGACCACCGTGGGCAAGTGAGTGGGGGGCCGGGGGGCTTGGGGGGGGGGGTGCCGGGGGTTTGGGGGCTTCGCGCTGAGGCCAGGCCCTGCAGGACGCTGGAGGGAATGTTCCGGAAGCTCAACAACCTGCTGGAGCGCCTGCACCAGTCCTATTTCTTCTACCTGCTGCCCTCGCTGTCCCGCTTCGTCTCCATCGGCGTCTACATGCCGGCCTTCGGCCTCCTCATCCTCGTCCTCGTCCTCAAGATATCCTTGCTGGGGGGGGCGGGGGGGGACCCAGGATGAGTCCTTGGGGGGCTGCGGGAGGGGGTCTGGGGGCTGTGGGAGGGGGTCTGGGGGCTGCGGGAGGGGGTCTGGGGCTGGGGGAGGGGGTCTGGGGGCTGGGGGAGGGGTCTGGGGGCTGCGGGAGGGGGTCTGGGGGCTGCGGGAGGGGGTCTGGGGGCTGCGGGAGGGGGTCTGGGGGCTGCGGGAGGGGGTCTGGGGGCTGCGGGAGGGGTCTGGGGGCTGCGGGAGGGGGTCTGGGGGCTGCGGGAGGGGTCTGGGGGCTGTGGGAGGGGGTCTGGGGGCTGCGGGAGGGGTCTGGGGGCTGCGGGAGGGGGTCTGGGGGCTGCGGGAGGGGGTCTGGGGGCTGTGGGAGGGGGGTCTGGGGGCTGTGGGAGGGGTCTGGGGGCTGTGGGAGGGGGTCTGGGGGCTGGAGCAGCTCCCTTCGTTTCCCTGACTTCGTGCCCAGGCCCTGGACCTTTGGATGCAGCTCAACAAATGTGAGGCGACCGCGGCCGAGCGGCTGTGGGACGGGGACCAGGGCGCTGCCCACGCCATGGTGGAGGTCAGGGGTCTTCTGCGTTGCGTGTCCCCCCCCCCTTTTCCCTTCTTTTTCTCCCCCTCCCTTCCCTCCCCGCAGCAGCCCCTTTGTGGCTGGGTTCCCTGAGGCTGCCCCGTCCCGCAGGAGCCGCGGCCGGGGCTGCTGGCGCTGGTGCCGCCGCTGGTGGTGTGCCACGCCGCCGGGCTCGCCCTCTACCTGCTGCCGGTGCTGGGGCAGCGCGTGGCCACCCAGCACTTCCCCGTCTCCGAGGCCGAGGCCGTGGTGCTCACCCTCATCGCCATCTACGTGGCCGGCATGGCGCTGCCCCACAGCGCGCACAGGTCAGGGGGTGGCCGTGGGGTGCCACGGGGTGGCTGTGGGGTGGTTGTGGGGTGGCCATGGGGTGCCATGGGGTGATGGGGTGGCCGTGGGGCGCCGTGGGGTGGCTGTGGGTGGTCATGGGGCGGCTGTGGGGTGCCACGGGGTGGCTGTGGGTGGTTGTGGGGTGTCACGGGGTGGCTGTGGGGCGGCCGTGGGGTGGCACAGCGTGGCCGTGGGGCGCCATGGAGTGATGGGGTGGCTGTGGGGTGTCATGGGATGGCCATGGGGTGCCACAGGGTGGCTGTGGGGAGCCATGGGGTGGCTGTGGGGCGCCATGGGGTGATGGGGTAGCTGTGGGGTGGCAATGGGGTCATGGGGTGGCCATGGGGCGCTGTGGGGTGCCATGGGGTGATGGGGTGGCCGTGGGGTGCCATGGGGTGGCCGTGGGGTGGCTGTGGGGCGCCGTGGGGCGCCATGGGGTGGCGTAGGGTGGCCGTGGGGCGCCATGGGATGGCCGTGGGGTGGCCATGGGGTGATGGGGTGTCTGTGGGGTGCCATGGGGTGGCCGTGGGGTAGCTGTAGGGTGGCTGTGGGGTGCCATGGGGTAGCCATGGGGTGGCTGTGGGGTGCCATGGGGTGGCCGTGGGGTGCTGTGGGGTGGCTGTGGGTGGTCGTGGGGTGGCTGTGGGGTGATGGAGTGGCCGTGGGGTGGCCATGGGGTGCCACGGGGTGGTTGTGGGGTGGTCGTGGGGTGCCGTGGGGTGGCCGTGGGGCACCATGGGATGGCCACGGGGTGGCCATGGGGTGCAGTGGGGTGATGGGGTGCCATGGGGTGGCCATGGTGTGGCCGTGGGGTAATGAGGTGGCCATGGGGAGCCGTGGGGTGGTTGTGGGGCGCCGTGGGGCTGAACCCCTTTCACTGCCCGCAGGGCGCTGCCGGGGGGGGGAAGCGACCGTGGCTGGATGACGCTGAAGCTGCTGGCGCTGCTGTACCTGGCCGCCCAGCTGAGCTGCGCCGCGCTCCTCAACTTCTCCCTGGGCTTCCTCCTGGCCGTCACCATGGTCCCGGCCGCCGCCGCCGTGCGTCCCACCGGCCCCCGGTGAGTTGGGGTCCCGCGGGGTGGGACGGGGAGGGTCCCAGCCCCCCGCTGAGCGCTCTCCTCTCGGTTTCAGGCCGGTGCTGGCGGCGCTGCTGGTGCTGTCGACGCCGGCGGTGACGCTGCTGCTCGGCATCTTCCTGCACCGCGAGCTGGAGGAGCGGCCGGCGGGGCTGGCGGAGGGCTGGCAGCTCTTCCTGCAGGCGCTGGCCGAGGGGCTGCTGCAGCACCACCTCTACGGGGCCCTCCCCTTCCCCTTCCTCGCGCTGCTCACATACCCCTGCTGGCTGCTGCTCTGGAACGTGCTCTGCTGGAAGTGAGGGCGCGGGGACGGACGGACGGGGACGGACGGACAGACGGACGTGGATGGACACACGGACAGACGGACGGACGGACACAGACACGCAGATGGACGGACACGTGGGCACGGACAGATGGACAGATACCGGCACATTGGGGATGGACGGACACACAGATGGACACACGGACGGATGGACACACGGACAGACAGCCTGGGACCCTGGGACAGACTGACAGACAGACGGACGGATGGAGGACACACGGACAGATGGACACACGGACAGATGGACGCAGACACACGGACAAGGGGGGGGGCAGTGGGGGTGTCTTGGAGCAGGCTCAGCCCCTGGGAAGCACTGGCGGGTGCCCGCTTCACACAGTCCCGATGTCCCCAGTCCTGTCCCAGTTCCTCCCAGTTCCCTCCAGTGTCAGTACTCCCCATGCCCCCAGTCCTGTCCCAGTTCTCCCCGGTGCTGGTACCCTCTGGTCCCCCCAGTCCTGTCCCTGTACCCCCGGTGCTGGTACCCCCTGGTCTGCTCTCGGTCCCCCTTGGTGCTGGTTCCCCCCAGTGCCCCCAGTCTGGTGCCGGTTCCCCCCAGTGCCCCCAGTCTGGTGCCGGTTCTGCCCTGTGCCAGTTTCCCCAGTCCCATCCCAGTACCCCCTGGTCTTATCCTGGTGCCCCGTGATGCTGGTGCCCCTGGTGCCTTCCCAGTTCCCCCAGTCCAGTACCAGTTCCCTCTGCTCCTGTCCCAGTGCCCCCCAGTGCCAGTTCCCTCTGGTTCTGCCCCGGTGCCGGTGCCCCCCCCCGGTCCGGTCTCGGTACCCCTGGTCCCGGTCCCCCCGGTTTTGTCCCGGTGCCCCCGGTCCGGTCCCGTTCTTGTCCCCGCCCCCGTCCCCAATAAACGCGGCCCCCCCCCGGGGCCCTGCCCCCCCCCCGTCCCGCCCCGTTCCTCCCCTTCCTGCTCGCGTCGCGTCCGGGGCGGGCCCGCGGCGTCCCCTCGACCTCGGGGCGGGCGGAGCGGGGCCGAGATGGCGGCGGTGGCGGTGGGGGCTCGGGGGGCTCTGGGGCTGCGGCGGGGGCGGCGGGGCTGCGGCGCCTCCCCCTCGGGCATGGGGGGCGCCTCCTGCTGGCACCGAGACCCCGGGCGGCGCCCGTCGGGGTGAGACTGGGGGGGGGGGTACCGGGGGGGGGATCGGGGAGGGTTGGGGGACACCGGGAGGGGAACCGGGGACCGGGGGGGGCACCGGGAGGGGGTTGGGGGGCACCGGGAGGGGAACCGGGGACGGGGGGGGCACCGGGAGGGAACCGGGAGGGGGTTGGGGGGGACCGGGAGGGGGACCGGGGACCGGGGGAGGGGGGACCGGGAGGGTTGGGGGGGCACCGGGAGGGGAACTGGAGGCTGGGGGGGCAACCGGGAGGGTTGGGGGGCACTGGGAGGGGGCCGGGGGGGGAACCGGGGAGGGTTGGGGGGCACCGGGAGGAAAACCGGGGGCCGGGGGGGCACCGGGGGAGGAACCGGGGGGGGTTGGGGGACACCGGGGGGGATCACCGGGGGGGGACCGGGGAGGGTTGGGGACACCGGGGGGGGGCAAGGGCGGCCCAGTCCCGTCCCGGTAACGGTTCCCCCCCCCCCCCCCTCCAGGCTCGCTCCGTTTCCTCGTGGGGGCGGCCCCGCGGCAGGGCGGTGGCGGTGGCGCTGGGGGCGCTGGTGGCGGGGGGGGGGACGGCGCTGGCCCTGTACGGGGCGCTGAGCGCCGGGGAGCTGGAGATGCACCCCCCCAGCTTCCCCTGGAGCCACGGGGGGCTGCTCGCAGCGCTGGACCACGGCAGGTGCGGGGGGGCACCGGGGAGAACCGGGGGGGAGCAAGGGGAGGTCTTGGGGGGGGGCTGGGGGGGGTTGTAGGGGGATGGGGAGGGGGCTGGGGGGGGCCAGATGGGGTACGGGGGGAGCTGGGGGGATCCAGGAGGGGTCGCAGGGGGGTAGGGGACCAGAAGGACCGGGTGGGGTACGGGGGGGTACTGGGGGGATGAGGAGGGGGACCTGGGGGACCCGGGAGGGGTCTGTAAGGGGTGAGGGGGACAGACCAGAGGGGTTCTGGAGGGGTCCCGGGGGGGGGCAGGAGGTACCAGGGGGGTCCAGAGGGAGACCAGAGAGGTCCTGGAGGGGTCTAGGGGAGGACTCAAGGGGGCCCCAGGGGGACCAGGAGGGGTCCGGGGGACCCAGAGGGGTCACGGGGAGCTGGGGGGGGACCCGGGAGGGGTGAGGGGGGTGGCCCAAAGGGGTCCCTGGGGGAGACCAGAGAGGTCCTGGAGGGGTCCCGGGGTGAGGGGGGCTGGGAGGGACCTGGGGGTTCAGGGAAAGGGCACTGGGAGGTCTGGGGGGGTCTAGGGAAGGACTCAGGGGGGTCCCAGGGGAACTGGGGGGGACCAGGAGGGGTCCAGGGGAGGCTCCTGGGGGGGTCTAGGGTAGGATTCTGGGGGGTCACAGGGGATCGGGGGGACCAAGAAGGGTCTGGGGGCTGCTGAGGAGGTCTGGGGGGGCTCCCAGAGAGGTCCGGGGGGGTCCTGGGGGGACCAGGAAGGGTCTGGGGGGGCTCCTGGAGGGGTCTAGGGGAGGGCTCCAGCGGTTCACAGGGGGACTGGGGGGGCCAAGAAGGGTCTGGGAGCTCCTGGGGAGGTCCGGGGGGGCTCCCAGAGGGGTTCCGGGGGGGGGGGGTCCCGGCTTGGCCGTGGCACTGAGCACTCCCCCCCCCCCCGCAGCGTGCGGCGCGGCTACCAGGTGTACAAGCAGGTGTGCTCGGCCTGCCACAGCATGGAGTACCTGGCCTTCCGCAACCTCATCGGCGTCACACACACCGAGGAGGAGGCCAAGGCGCTGGCCGAGGAGGTGAGCGACCCCCCCGGACCCCCACCCACACCCCCCCCCTACCCACACCCACCCCCCCGCGGCTCAGCGCCCCCCCCCTGCCCGCAGGTGGAGGTGCTGGACGGCCCAGATGAGAACGGGGAGATGTTCACGCGCCCCGGCAAAATCTCCGATTATTTCCCCAAACCTTACCCCAACCCCGAGGCCGCCAGAGCCGCCAACAACGGGGCGCTGCCCCCCGACCTCAGCTACATCGTCAACGCCCGGTAAGGGGCCGAGGGGGCTCGGCTCGGGGGGGTCCGGACCCACACGGAGCCCTGGAGGCAAAGGGGGGACCCCGGCACCGCCGCCCCCACGCGGGGTCCCCATATCCTGAACCTGGGGTCTCCGTATCCTGATCCTGGGGTCCCCGTATCCCGATTCTGGGGTCCCCATATCCCGATTCTGGGGTCCCCGTATCCCGATTCTGGGGTCCCCATATCCTGATCCTGGGGTCCCCATATCCTGAACCTGGGGTCTCCGTATCCTGATCCTGGGGTCCCCGTATCCCGATTCTGGGGTCCCCATATCCCGATTCTGGGGTCCCCATATCCCGATTCTGGGGTCCCCATATCCTGATCCTGGGGTCCCCATATCCTGGTCCTGGGGTCCCCATATCCTGATCGTGAGGTCCCCATATCCTGGTCCTGGGGTCCCCATATCCTGATGCCGATGTCCCGGGGTTCCCGTTGCAGGCACGGGGGGGAGGATTACGTCTTCTCCCTCCTCACCGGGTACTGCGACCCCCCGGCCGGCGTCTCGGTGCGCGAGGGGCTGCACTACAACCCCTACTTCCCGGGACAGGCCATCGGCATGGCCCCCCCCATCTACAACGAGATCCTGGAGTTCGATGACGGTAAGAAGGGGAGGGGAGGGGGGCGCGGAGCCGGCCCGCAGGGGGGGTGCTGAGCCCCCTCCTCCCCCCCCAGGCACCCCGGCCACCATGTCGCAGATCGCCAAGGACGTCTGCACCTTCCTGCGGTGGGCGGCGGAGCCGGAGCACGACCACCGCAAACGGATGGGCTTGAAGGTGGGTGCCTGGGGGCTGGGTGGGGGGGGGAAGCCCCCCCGGGGAGGGGCACTGCCCCAAAAGCCGCGCAGGGCAGCGGGGGCCCCGTGGGGCAGAGCGCTCGACGCTTTCCATCCCCCAGATGCTGATGATCTCCAGCCTGCTGATATCCCTCACCTACTACTTGAAGCGCCACAAGTGGTCTGTTCTGAAGAGCAGGAAAATGGTCTACCGGCCTCCCAAATAGTGGGGGGGGGCAAAGGGGTGCCCCCACCTCCACCCCGCAGCCCCTCGGGGGCACGGGGAGGAGGGCGCCGCGGGCACCGCGTGCTCCCCGCGCGCACGGCAGCTCGGTTATTTAACGGCGGGCACTGCTGGCCGGGGCTGGGGTGGGGGGAACGGTGCCTGCGGGGGGGCTGGGGGACGTGGAAATAAAATTAAATTGCCAGCTGGGAGGTGTCTGGGCTGTGCGTGATGTGGGGTGAGCGGCTGTGCGCATCGTGCCCGTCCCCGCTGCTGGGAGAGGGCTGGAGGGGGGGACACCACGGCACGGGGCTTTATTGGGGTGTCACAGAGCCCCGTTAGGGTGTCACACCGCACACAGCTTTATTGGGGTGTCACAGAGCCCCGTTAGGATGTCACACAGCTTTATTGGGGTGTCACACCACACACAGCTTTATTGGGGTGTCACACAGAGCCCCGTTAGGGTGTCACACCGCACACAGCTTTATTGGGGTGTCACAGAGCTCCATTAGGGTGTCACACCGCACACAGCTTTATTGGGGTGTCACAGAGCCCCGTTAGGATGTCACACAGCTTTATTGGGGTGTCACACCACACACAGCTTTATTGGGGTGTCACACAGAGCCCCGTTAGGGTGTCACACCGCACACAGCTTTATTGGGGTGTCACAGAGCTCCATTAGGGTGTCACACCGCACACAGCTTTATTGGGGTGTCACAGAGCCCCGTTAGGATGTCACACAGCTTTATTGGGGTGTCACACCACACACAGCTTTATTGGGGTGTCACACAGAGCCCCGTTAGGGTGTCACACCGCACACAGCTTTATTGGGGTGTCACAGAGCTCCATTAGGGTGTCACACCGCACACAGCTTTATTGGGGTGTCACAGAGCCCCGTTAGGATGTCACACAGCTTTATTGGGGTGTCACACCACACACAGCTTTATTGGGGTGTCACACAGAGCCTCGTTAGGGTGTCACACCGCTTTATTGGGGTGTCACAGAGCCCCGTTAGGATGTCACCACACACGGCTTTATTAGGATGCCCTGCACCTCCAGGACGCGCCACTCCCCCCCACGGAGCTCGGCTGCCTGCAGAGGCTGCGGGGAGGCCCTGTGGGGCCTGGCCCCCCCTGCTCCCCCCCGGCCCTAAATCCCTCCTGTCCATCCCTGGCTGCCCCCAGCCCCCGTGGGGACGTGGCCCTGGGGCCACCCCTGCGACCAGGAGCGTCTCTGGGCCCTGCTGGGGCCGTGCGCCAGCTCCGGTGCCCCTGGGGCCGTCCCCGGGGTGAGGAGCTTGGATCCTGCCCGGCTGCTCGGAGCCCCCCCCGACCCCCAGGGGCTGGGCCAGGCGGGGGCTCAGTGGCAGTTTTGGCAGCGGGGGTGGCACCTCTGCCCGTTGACGTTGCAGCGGCACCCGCCACTGGTGTCCCCGGGACCCTGGTGGGGAGGAGAGGAGAGGAGAGGGGGTCACAGGGGGGCCCAAAGCACCCAGCCCTGAGCCCCCAGGCCCTGCGGTGCCCAGGGATGGGGACCGTGAGCTGGGATGGGGTGTGCAGGGAAGGGGGGGGGGGGGGCGTGCTTACCCCCGGCCCCCAGCGCGGCCCCTTGGTCACCCAGCAGATCTCGGTCTGGCACACGGTGCAGCGGATCCAGTCGCAGCCGTCCTTCTTCTGCACGATGATGTGGCACGTGGGGCAGTGCATGGCCTCCCCGAGCTGCACCAGGGTCTGGGGGGGGGAGCAAGGATGCAGTCAGGGAGGTGAGGACGAGCCCCCCACACCCCCTCCCCATCCACCCCAGCACCCCGGGGTGCTCCCACCTGCAGCATGTCGCTGGTCTGCCGGGCGGCCGCGTCGTTCTGCGCCCGGAGCTGGAGGTCGTCCTGGTACTGCCGGCAGTTCTTCCCCTCGTGGATGGCCTGGGGGGGGTTGGAAAAAAAGGGGCAGCGCTCAGCCCCCTCCCCGGTGCATGGCACGGAGCCCCCTCCCCAGTGCATGGCATGGAGCCCCCTCCCCAGCGCATGGCACGGCACCAGGCCTGGGGAGGGGTGGGATGGGAGCAAAGGGGCAGCGCTCAGCCCCCTCCCCAGTGCATGGCACCGAATTGGGGGGGTGGTCCGGGCCGCCCGCCCCCCGCTCACCTTGCAGAGCAGGCAGTTGAGGGCCTGGCAGATGGGGCAGCGGAATTCGTTGACCGAGTCCTCGTAGATGCACCAGCCGCGGCAGTCGCTGCTCTGGCAGTGGAAGCTGTTCCGCGTGCGCCGCTCCGCCAGCGCCAGCCCCCGCTCCAGGAAGCGCCGGTACTCCTCCGGGGTCACCAGCTGCAGAAATGGGGCAGGGTCAGGACGCAGCCCCCCCAAACCCACGGGCACCCCGGTGCTGCCCACGGGCACCACTCACCGCCCGGATCTCGCGCTCCTGCAGGTGGCTGCTGCAGGCGTAGGAGTCGTCGCGGAAGGGGCAGCCAACCTCGGGCTCCTCGCTGTAGTTGATGACCTGGCGCAGGCAGTCCCTGGGGGGGACGGGCACACCATCAGCACCAGGGTGGGGGGCTGCTGGACCCCCCCCAAGCACCGCTCGGCCCCCCGCTACCTGCAGAAGTTGTGCAGGCACTCTCGCAGCAGCACGCCCTGCCCGGGGGGCACCTGCTGGTAGCAGATGCGGCACTCGAGCGCCTCGCGGTTGGGCACCAGCACCTCCTCCTCCAGCTGCAGCAGCTGCTGGAAGTTCCGCAGCCGCTCGGCCTCCAGCGCCTGCGGGCAGGGAGGGGATGGGTGAGAGCGGCCCCCCCACCCGGACACGGTCCCCACCGAGCCCCCTGAGCCCCCCCCAGGTCCCCTCTGCCAGCACTGGGTGCCCCTGCTTTGCCCCTGCTCATGGGGAGGCCGTGGGACCCCCATCTCCCCACCCAAACGATGCAGACCCACCGAGCAGTTTGGGTCCGAGGGGCCCTCACAGCCCACCCCCTCCAGCCCCAGCCACGGGCAGGGATGTCCCCCACCCCATTAGGCTGCCCCCAGCCCCATCCAGCCCGACGTTAACACTGCCGGGGCTGGGACCCCCCCCCAGATCCTCTGGGCCCTTCTCAGCAAGAAGGATTTCTTCCCTCTGCCTACTCCAATCCCCCCTCTTTTGGCTTAAAACCACCCCCCCCGTCCTGTCACAGAATGGCTTGGGTTAGAAGGGACCCTAAAGACCATTTAATGCCACCCCCTGTCCCCACGGTCCCACAAAGGGACCCCCCCCCAGCTCTCCTGCAGCCCCCTTGGGCACTCGCAGCCCACCAGGAGGCCCCCCCAGAGCCTTCTCCTGCCCATGCCCAGCACCCCCAGCCCTCAGACAGCCCCATGGCGGAGCTGCTCCAGCCCCAGGACCCCCATGGGACCCCCGCAGCCACCCCAGCAGCTCCGTGTCCCCGCACCGTGCCCGGCCCCGCAGCCCCAAACCCCTTCACTCAGCATTTCTGTGCGCACGGGGGCTGCCCCAGCCCCAGCCCTGCCCTGGTGCAGGCAGCTCAGGATGGCCCCATTGCCCCTGCTCCTGTGCAGCCCCCCAAGCAAGCCCCCACCGCCTCCTCTAACATTTAATTCCATGAAACCCCGCCAGAACAGCAGCCCCCCCCCATGGGCAGCCCATCAGTGACGGCGGCGCAAGCAGAGGGCACAGCGGCGCTGGTGGGGGTAAGGCTTTAATGAGGGGAGGGGTCCTCTGCGCCCCTGCAGCACGGTCACGCATGGGGCTGGGGGGGCTCGTCCTTCCCTGAGAGCCCAGCCCCCGGGGTGAGCCCCGACCCGCGCGGCTGGGGGAGGTTTCTGAACACAAAAAACAACCTGGAAACACCAAATTCCCTGTGCAACACGGGGCGGTGAGCGCTGCAGGGCTGGGGGCTGGCCCTGCTGCCCTGACCCCCTCCAGCTCCCACCCCAGGGCCACCACGGCTCCTCGGGGTCCTGGCACGCGGCTCCCCCGAGCCCCCGCGGCCCCGAGCGCTTCCCCCGGTGCTGCTGCCTCTGCCCTGAAGCCCTCACGCAGGGGACGTGGCACCAGCACGGCCACGCTCGCCTCCAGCCAGCACCACTCCAGAGGGGGCTCAGCCCCCAGGAGAGCCCGAGGGGGCTGCTGGTGGGGGGGGGGGCTGTGTTTGGGGGGAGAACTGGGTGGCCAAGGGCAAAGCAGAGCCCCGATGGCACACCAAGGTTTCCCTTGGCACACCAAGGCTGCCCTTGGCACACCAAAGCTCCCCTCGGCACACCAAGGCTCCCCTCGCCTGGCACAGCCCCAGGGGGCTGGCGGGGGCCGGGTTCACAGCCCACAGAGCCCCCCCCATGGCTGTGCCCCCTCCCTGCAGCGTTCAGCCCTACAATCGAGGCCCCCAGCCCCTGGTGCTCCCTGCTCCCAGGGGAGCCCAGCCCCTGCGTGGGGCAGGACCCCGCGCTCCCCAGCTCTGGCCTCTCACGGCGGGGAGGTGCCGTGGCCGCAGCCCGGACCCTTGGGTGGCACGGCGGGCACTGGGCCCTGGCCGGGGGGGGCGGGAGGGGGCATCCGGGTCGGCCGGGCACGGGGCGGCTAGCAGAATTCGGAGGACAGGTGGATGAAGTCATCCAAGGAACCCGAGCCCAAGACGCAGTGCGCAGCTGAGCCATCCTCTCTCCTTCCCTTTTCCTAGCGGGGTCCCAGCACCAGAGAAAAAAGAAAGAAGAGAAGGTTTTGGTCAGTGGCTGAGCCGGGTGCCCCCCGCGCCCCGCAGCGCGCCCCCACGATGGGGTGGGGGCTCCCAGCAGAGCCCCACGCGCGATTCTACGGCGCCTGCAGGAAATTAACTCCCAGCAGAGACAGCGCAGCCCGACAGCTCCTTGCTGCACAAGGAGGCAAGAGGAAGCAGCAGCACCATCCTGGGACCCTGCCCTGCCCTGCCCGAAGCTGCCACCCATTTTTTGGGTAGCCACAAGCGCTGGTGACACTGGTCAGAGCCCCGTGAGGTGGCGGCACAGCAGTGGGGCCAGCAGTGACCACCCCCAGCAGACAGCAGAGCACACCACGCTCACAACACGGCACGGCACCGGGCACGGCGCACAGCAGCAGGCATTGCCTGCCCCACCAGGGGATGATTTAGGGGCTGCAGCAGCCCCTTTTTGCTGCCACCCGTGGTTTTGTGCCCACTCCCAGCACGGCGCAGGATCCGCTCGCCCACGAGACGCCTTCCAGCCCTGCCAGGGACAAATCCTGCCCGGCAGGGGCACAGGGGGAGAGCGGCTGCCCCCCGGGCTGGGCCGTGGGCCCCGGTACCTGTTGGTACTGCAGGATCCCCTCCTGCTCCTGCTGGATCCTCCAGAGCTCCGTTTCGTCGGGCTTGTAGCTGCAGGGCACCACGTAGTCCTCCGGGCGGTCTGTGCTGCACATCTCGCAGCCCGGCCGCGTGGGCTTGTTGATGAAGGTGCACTTGGGGCACGACCAGCCCGCCTGCAGAGAACAAGGAGGAGGTGAGGAGCTGGGAAAAGCGCATTGGAAAGGAGAGGGGAACGAAACTGGAGGGTGGCCACCCCCCAGAACAGCGTGCAGGGGACGGAGGGCTCGGGGGGCTCAGGGCCACCCACCTGCACCGGCGAGGGCAGGGAGGTGGCAGCGGACGCCGAGGGGTTGCTGACGAGGTCTCCGATCTGCATGGTGTCCAGGTGCTGGCTGATCTCACCGATGTCCATCTTCCTGCCGGGGTCGCTCCCCCACGCTGCAGGAGAGACGGGGACACGGGCGCGTCACGGCCGCGGCACGGAGAGGGGCAGAGCCCCCCCGATGAGCTCGGCACAGAGAGCACGGACACGCGGTGTGCTCCTGAGGCCGAGGGATCTGCACCCAGAGCCCGGCTCTGCTCAGCACCAAAGGGGCCGCTCAGCCCCTCAGCACCGGCACGGCAAGATCTGAGCGAGGACCCGGGGCCAGGAGAGCACCAAATTCCCCATTTGGGGCCGCACGTGCAGAGGTGACAGCAGCGCCCCAAACCCTCCCTCCCACACGGTCTGGCACCAGCAGACCACACGCTGCGTGAAGGCAGGGAGGATTTAGGATAGGATTTAGGATTAGGGAGGGTTTGGGCAGGATTTGGGTAGGATTTGGGCAGGATCCGGGCTGCCCCTCCTGGGGACGGGCGCAGCACCCGGACCTTTCCTGGGGGACGCGCTGGGCAGGGTGTTGTACTGGCGCTGCTCCCCGGCCGCGGCACCGTCGCCGAGCGCGGCGATGGAGTTGAGCAGGAGCTGTGCCTGGTCCTCCTCGTAGCGCTGCCGCGTCAGCTCGGCCCTCTTGGCCGACAGCAGGTAGAGGAAGGCCGTGTCCCCGTCCCTGCGGATGCCGTAGGACGAAACCGTCCGCTCGTCCACGCACAGGCACTGCCCGATGATCCAGCGCTGCACCAGGGGGTGGAAGCCGTAATCCTGGAACACCTGGGGGGGGGGGAGAAGCGCAGAGATAAACCCACCGCGCCCCCAGCACAGGGGGCTCTCCAGGACCCTTCCTGGGGCTCCGCGCCCCGAGCCCCTGCCCCGCGCCCTGCTGGCTCCGTACCTGCTGCTTGAGCGTCGCGATTGTAGTGTGGGGCTGGACCCTGAGGACGATGCTGGCAGACGACGTCGCGTCCTCCACGCCCACGTTCATGCTGGAGCAGAGATCAGGGGCTGTTAGAGGACGCCCCCCCGGCTCGGGGCTGGGACACCTGATGGCTCCGAGCCCGGAGCCCCCCGCCACGTGCACGCCGGTGGGATTTGTTTTCCCCCAATTTCGTTCACTCTCTGTCAATCTCTCTCTTTTTGGAGCCTCCACACAGCTGTGCCAACCGTTTCCACAACGGGCTCAGACACGGTGTGAAAAAATCTTCCCTTCCACCTGCCTGAAATCTCCCTAAATCCCCTCGGCCTCCCAGCTTATCTGCTCCCGGACACGAGAACAAACACTCCTTATCTCTGCAGTGCTCACCTCCCCGCTGCCTCGCTCACACCACAGCCCGAAACTTTCCACCCAACGTCCTGAGAAGGCTGCTCTGGCTCACCCAGCCTGACCCTGGCCATGAGCTGGAGCAGCTCCCCCCCACCAACACCTCCCAGGATCCCAGAATCCCAGAATCCCAGAATTTCGAGGTTGGAAGAGACCTCATCGAGTCCAACCTCTGACCTGACCCTAACAGCCCCCACTAAACCATATCCCTAAGCTATGGGATAAGGATGGGGGCACCACTTCCCAGGGCAGCCTGCTCCAGGTCCTCGCCCCCCTCACCACGCAGAATTTCTGCCTTAAACCATCCAAATCTGCCCCCTTTTGGCCCAGAACCCCCACCCCTGGCCTCGTCACCAGGAGGGGACGCGGAGGGGCACGAGCACAGGGCCAGCGGGGCTCACCTGATGTCGTCGGGGGGGTAGTTGGAGTCCTTCAGCAGGATGCTGAGGGTGGCCTGCTGGCGAGCCAGGGCCACGGCGCACTGCGCGGCCGCCTCCTCGTCACCGTCCTCGATGGCCTGAGCCAGCTGCAGCGCCAGGTCCTCTGCGGGGACAGGAGGGACAGCCCTGCAGCCACCACCGGCACTGCACGGCACAGCCCCACACGGCACAGCCCCATGGCACAGCCCCACGGCACAGCCCCACACGGCACCAGGGACCTGGTGAGCAGCAGGAGCTCCGCAGAGGCTCCTCGGATGCACGGTGCTCGTGGGGCTGCCCATGGGCAGAGCCCGGTGGTGCACGGCCGGAGAACCACGGGTGGGAGCCCCACGGGGGGTTTCTGGAGCCCCCGGAGAGCCGGGATGCGCAGCCCCCGCCCCACAGCGAGCTCCATCCCATGGGATTTGGGCTTTGAACCCAAAACTGTTGGCCCGGAGTGGGGAGCGGATGGACCTGGAGAGGAGCCCTCATCTCCTGGCATGTGTCAGGAGCCACAAAACCTCTCAAATACCTTTCCTGGAGAGCTCCGAGAACAAAGCTTCCTCCGGATCCCCCTCTGCGGAGCTGCCCCCGGCTGCCGCGGGCAGGGACGAGGCCTGGGGGGGCAGCGAGCTGCTGTCCGAGGCTGGGGGAAGAGCAGGGGGGCATTGGTACAGGTACCTTAAAGGAGGCTGCAGCGAGGGGGGGGCGGGCTGTTCTCCCACATCCCTGGGGACAGGACGAGGGGGAATGGGCTAAATTTGTGCCAGGGGAGGTTTGGGTTGGATAAGCCCATCCCGGGGGCAGCCCCCTGTCCCCTGCTGCTCTCCTTAGGGCACGGGGCTGCCCTGATGCAGGGGGGGAGGCTCTGCGCCCCCCAGCCCCACCGGGGCTGCCCCCTTCCCAGCCCAGCGCCCTGCCTCGTGTGCCCCCCTTGCCCCCCGGGTGCTCCACACCACAAACGGGTCCTGAGTTCCTTCAGGCTCCGAACACGGCGTGCTTCTGTGCCCAGAGCCTGTGAAGCCCCCCAGAGCCCCCCAGAGGGTTCCAGCCCCCCCCCAGGAGCATGGCACCCCTCCCCAAAGCTGGTGGGGCGCACACCCCAATCATTTGGAACAATATTAAAATAACAAATATTAAAATTGTGCCCCTCCAGGCGCCAGGAACGGAGCACTGGGCACACACGAACCCCCCCGGGAGCTGTCCGTGTCCCCGTGCCCCCCCCCCAGGAGCCGGCACCGACCTTTCTGCACCTCCCGCAGGGAGCTGCTGACGATCGTCCACCACTTCTGCGCCTCCCGCTCCTCCTCGAAGTTGAAGACCATCGGCTCGTCCAGGGCGCCGACAACCACCAGCTCGTGGCACGTGGGGCTCCTGACGGTGTAGGAGATGTCCTTCAGGTCGTACTCGGCGATGCTCTGGGGGGGGGAGCAGAGCGGCAGGGGGGGGGTCACGGCAGGAGGAAGGCACCCTGTGTGTGCGCAATGCGCCCCGTGAAGGGACAAACCCTGCGGCACGGGGGACGTGGGGACGAGCCCCAAATGCTGACCCCACACGAGGCACTGTCCCCGGCTCACAAAGCAGCCCCGTGTCCTGAGACCCTGCCCTCAGACCGGGGGTCCTGGGGGGCGATTCCCTCCCTGGCACACACCCGGGGGCAGCCCCGGGACATGTGAGGGTCCGGGTTGCCCCCTGCCCTTTTGGTTCCCATTTCCAGCAGCCGAACGCCCGTTTTGGTGGCCGACGCCTGCACCCACAGCACCGGCACCCCGGGGCAGGAGGTATCCCCGAACCTGCTCCCCGTGAGGAGTGGGGGAGTCACCGGGGGGGTTTGGCAGCCCCGAGGAGGCACCGAAAGCCCGCGGCCGTGCTCGGTGCTGCACCGGGCAGCAAGGACCACAGGGGACGGGGCCTGAGCGCACCACCGGGCACCGGGGGACCGGCTGGGCATGGGCACGGTGCCCATGAGGGGCGCGGGGGGCTCCATCCCCGCACCACCCCTGGGGGGCACAGCGGGGGCTCTGCTGCTGCCGGCTCCCTGCAGCCCCACAAGGGCCGGGCACCACCACTGGGCACCGGGAACTGGGAACTAGGGAAGCAGGCACCAGGAATCAGGAACTAGGCACTGGGGACACTGGGGAACCAAGGAACCGGGCACCGGGAACCAGGCACCAGGTATCAGGAATTGGGCACTGGGGGACAAGGAACAGGGCACCGGGCACCACGGATTGGGGACACTGGGGAACTGGGACACTAAGCACTGGGAATTGGGCAGCGGGCACTGGTGATTGGGCACTGGGGATCAGGCACTGGGGAACTGGGACACCAAGACACCGAGCACTGGGAATCAGGTACCTGGCATCGGGAATCGGGCACTGGGAATTGGGCACCGGGGATCAGGCACTGAGAATCAGGCACTGGGGAACCAGGGACACCGGGCACTGGTTATTAGTAACTGGGCACCAGGCACCAGGAATTGGGCACCGGGGGACGAGGAATCGGGAACCAGGCACTGGGAACCAGGGATCGGGGACACTGGGGAACTGGGACACCGAGCACTGGGAATTGGGTACCGGACACTGGGAATCGGGCACTGGGAATCGGGCAGTGGGAATCAGGCACCAGGCACCAGGAATTGGGCACCAGCGGATGAGGAATTGGGAACTGGGCACCGGGAACCGGGCACCAGGGATCGGGGACACTGGGGAACCGGGACACCGGGCACTGGGATTTGGGTACCGGGCACCGGTAACCGGGCACCGGGGGCACCGGGCACTGCAGGACCCGGGCACCGAGGACACCCCCGTCCCTCTCCCAACCCCCCCTCCCCCTTACCCCCCGTTACTCCCCCGCTCCCCCCGTTCCCCCCCCGCCCCCCCCGTTTCTCACCGCGCCCCCGGCCTCCTCCGCCGTCCTCAGCCCGAGGCGGAAGCGGCGCCGCGCGGGGGGGGGCTGCGGCTGGAGGCTGAGCTGCAGGCGGAGCAGGGCGGCGGGGGGCGGCGGGCGGCGGGGGGGCTGCTCCAGGGCCACGCGCACCGACATCAGCACCGTGGGGGGGGGGGGGCGGCGGCGGCAGCGCGGGGGGGGGCCGCGGCCGGGCCGGGGGAGGGGGCACCGGGCAGAGCCATCGCCGCCGCCGCCGCCGCCACTTCCGCCGCTCACGGGGAGCGCGGTTCCGGTACGGGGGGGGGGCGGGGAGGGGCGGGGCTGGGCTGGGGGGGGGGGGAGGAGGCACCGGGGGGGGGGGGCCCGGGGCTCCCCGGGGGTCCTCGGGGCCTGGTGGTTGGGGACCGGGGGGCACCGGGAGGCACCGGAGAGGCCCCAACGGGCTCCGGGCGGCGCCGCCCCCCCCCCTTTCCCAGTGCCCTTCCCCCCCCCGGTGCCCCCCCCCCGCTTCCGGTGCCCCCCCCCCTCCCCTCCCCTCCCGGTGCCGCCCCCCCCGCTCCCGGTGCCCCCCCCCTCCCGTCCCGGGCGGTGCCGCTCGCCCCGCCCCTCCCCGCCACTGATTGGCTGCTCCCCCCGTCTTTGTCCCCATCAGCCAATCAGCGCTCGGAGCGCCCCGCTGAGGGAGGGGCCCGGCGCTGGCCGCTCGGAGGGCGGGAGCGCGGTGCTGAGTGACGTCGGTTTCGGCCAATGGAAGGGGCGCTGCGCGGTGACGGGCAGGTGTGTTGTCCAATGAGGAGCGGAGAGGCGCTCGGGGCGGGCGGAGGCGGGCGGGGCCCGGCCGCTTGTTGTCGTCCGGTGCCGGGGGAGGCGGGCGGTCGGCCGGTCGCTGCGCGCTCGCTCGCTCGTTTGGGCCGCCCGGGGGTCGCGGGAGGTGTCGCTCAGCCGCTCGCTGCGTCCCGAGCTGCTCGGGGACATGTCGAGGTGGGCGGGGGCCCGGCGGGCCGGCGCGAGACGGCGGACGGCGGCCGAGGCCCGCGGGCCCTCCTCGAGCTTTCCCCGGAGACGCCTCCCCTTACGGGCACCCCGAGCCTGAAGGAGCCGCCGCCTGGAGAAGGCCCCGCCGCCGCCGAGACCGGGAGGCGCCGGTAAGTCCGCTCCCAGCGGCACCCCCTCGGGACTACATCTCCCGGCGCGCCTTGCGGCGCCGTGCAGCGGCCGGACGCGACGCGGGGGGCGCGGGGCATCATGGGAGTTGTAGTCCGCGCGGGGCAGGCCGCGGCGGCTGCGGGCAGGCCCCGGGGCGGGGGGGGGCACTGGGAGTAGGGGAGGAACTGGGAGGTGTGGGGGGGAACTGGGAGCTGTGGAGGGGTGTGGGGGGGGTGTTGGGGGCCTCCCAGCCCCGGTGGTTCCGTTATTCCCAGGCACGGTGCTTGGGGTGCCCCCCCCCCCATCGGGTCCCTCTCCCCAGCACTGGTTTTGGGGGCACTGGTTTGGGGGGATACTGGTTTTTGGGGGATACTGGTTTTTGGGGCCCTGTTTTGGGACGCGCCGCGAGCCCCGTGACCCCTGACGCCGGGGCTCTGCTTTCCATCACGGCCCCGTTTAAAATTAGCTCTGCCCAGCTGCTGGGGGGGGGCCATCCCCCTGCCTCCTCCTCCCCCCCCCATGTGGGGCTGGGGCCGGCCCCTGGCCCCCCCCCTGCCCTCAGCTCCTGCTCCCCTCGAGCTGTGGCCGAGCCCCCCCCCCACTGCCCCCTCCTGCTGCTGGGCACCCCCTGGCAGCGCTGCCTTTGTGCCAAGGTTTTGGTGTTGGTCCTGGTCCCGTCCCGGTGGTTTTCGGGTTCGGGGCAGTTTTTGGGGCAAACCCCAGGCAAAGCGCTCGGCTTCCTTCCCAGATGAACGAAACCGAAAGCTTTGAACCGAGCTCTCGAGAGCCCCTCCCGTGCTGCTGCCTCTCTGTTCCCCGCTGCCGAGCTCCGTGCCCAAAAACTCCTCCAAAAATGGTGTCAGGGGCTCGGGGTGGGTCCCCTCCGGATCCCATCCCGCAGAACCCCCGCTGCTGCCTGCCTCAGGGCTGGCCTCTGCCCGCTCCCTGTGGAGCTCTACAGCAGCCAGTTTGGGTGCTGGGGGGTTTTTGGGGGTCTCTCTGCCACCTGCCGTGCCCTGGGGGGGCCCTGTGCTGGTTTCCCAGCGCTGGGGGAGCTCTGCCGGTGCCGTTGTGCCATGAGCTCGTGGCTTCAGGTGGGGTCGCCCCATGGGCAGCGGGGGGCACGGGTTGGGGGAGGCCCCCGAGGCTGGCAGCCGCCCCCCCCTGGGCTGTTTACAAGTTCTCCTCTTACAGCCCGGCGCCGCGAGGGGCCCGTGCTGGGGGAGCCGGGCTGTGCTGTCCCCAGGGGGTGTCCCCAGGGGGTGTCCCCAGGGGGTGCCGGCACCCGCAGCACCAGGAGCCTCCTGCTGAGCACCGCGCCCGTCCGCCCTGTCCCAGCTCCGCTTCGAGGGCCAAGCAGGGCGGCCAGAAAGGGCCGGTGACCTTCACGTGGGACAAGGGGAGCGAGGGGAGCCTGGCAGCTCACGGGGCAGCCGCTGTGGGCACTCAGCTGAAGTGGAAACGGGGGAAAATCTCACAAATTCTGCTCACGCGGGGCGCAGGGCGGCGATAGCAGCACGCAGGGGCAGAGCGGGGTCCATAGGGCTGCCACGGCCCGCTCCTCCTGCCCCAAAAAGCTGTTTGGCTTCCAGATTGTGCCCTGCTGGTGTATACCGGGCAGCCACAGCACGGCCACGCTGCGTGCCCCGGGTTTGGGCAGGACGTGAGGCTGTCCCTGTCCCCCGCAGGACACGCACACGTCGCTGCCGCCGCTGCACAGGGAATCGCCGCCGAGCCGGCCGCGGGGACAATGAAGCTGCTGGAGAACTCAAGTTTCGAAGCAATAAACTCCCAGCTGACGGTGGAGACCGGAGACGCCCACATCATCGGCAGGTGGGTGCCCTCCTGGAGCCGTGCTCCTCGCCCCAGCACCCTGCAGCCCTCGGGGACAGCGGGGACAGCGGCTGCGTGCGCCCCGCCAGGCCTGGGTGCGGCGGGGCGAGGGCTGGGAGCTGGAGCTCAAAGTCTGGCTCTCCAGCAGTCGTTGTGAGGCCAGGTACTATGGAATGAGGAACAATTTGGTGTTTTTGTAGAGAAGAGCTCCCCGGCAGCAGCAGGGCCCTCAGAATGTGCCCTCACCCCAAGGTTTCTGCCCCTTCCCCGAGGGGACCCCGCACGGCTCCGCTCAGCCCCTGGTGCAGGGCTGTGGGGAGCTTCTGGGGGGGTCACCCGGCAGCCCGAGGGGCTTGAAAGTCTGGAAGAAATTCATTTGGAGCTCTCATTTCATGCTGATAACGCCGTCTGGCCTTCCCTGGCCTCGCTGGGGTGTCGTGGGCTGGGTGCTGGGGACCCCTTTTTGTGTCCTCGGGCTGAAGCTGGGCGCTGGGACCCACCAGCACTTTTTGACTTCCCTCGAGGGCTCCTTGGGGCTTCTCTGCTCCCCAGCCACTCAGTAGCATCAGGGCAGGGGGCAGCGAGAGCTCCTTTTGGGGGGCAGGCTGCCACAGAGCCAGATCTCAGCCAGCCAGGGGCATTTCTGGTCCTGGCTGTGGGGTCCTGGCTGCGGGGCCCCTCCTCGGGCTCCCCCCAGCTCCCCTTTTCGTGGTGCCGTGCTTTGGGCAGGCACCGCAGCGACGGGCACGATTTCTGCCTCCCTTCTGGGAGCTGCCCCTGCCACTTGTGGGGATTTAAGCACCCCGTCCCCGTGCTCACCGCTCACCTCGGGGCCTCTGTGGGACCGTAGCTGCTGCTGCCACCGGTCCCGGTGCCGCGGGGGTCCCCTCACGCCTGGCGCGGTGTCCCCACAGGATCGAGAGCTACTCCTGCAAGATGGCTGGGGACGACAAGCACATGTTCAAGCAGTTCTGCCAGGAGGGGCAGCCCCACGTGCTGGAGGCGCTGTCGCCCCCGCAGACCACGGGGATCAGCCCCAGCAGGTACGGTGGGACCGCGGCGGGGTTCGTGCGCCGTGCCGGTGACGCTCCTGACCCCACTCCTGCGTCCCCTCAGGCTCAGCAAAAGTCAGAGCGGGGACGAGGAGGGGCCCCTGAGCGACAAGTGCAGCCGCAAGACCCTCTTCTACCTGATCGCCACGCTCAACGAGTCCTTCCGCCCCGACTACGACTTCAGCGCCGCCAAGAGCCACGAGTTCAGCCGGGAGCCCAGCCTCAACTGGGTGCGTGGGCAGAGCCGCGGGGGCGGCGCGGAGCTTTGGGGGGCTGCGGCGGGGGCGTGGGGAGGGCGGGCAGCGGCTCCACTGCTGCTCTGACGGCCCCGCTCCGTGCTAGGTGGTGAACGCTGTCAACTGCAGCCTCTTCTCTGCGGTCCGGGAGGATTTCAACGCGCTGAAGCCGCACCTGTGGGATGCTGTGGATGAGGAGATTTGCCTGTCCGAGTGTGACATCTACAGGTAACGGGTGCCCTCACCCTGCTGCTTGGGTCGTGGCCCCTCCCTGCTCGCTGTGCCCCACAGAGAAGTGGTTATTTGTCACTAAAAGGTGACGTTTGGGTGTGCCCACCCGTGGGTAAGGACCAGAGCGGGGCGCACCGTTGTTCTCTGGCTCCCTGCTCTGTGGGAGCTGCTGCTGCCGTCCCCATCCTGCGCCTTGGGAATGGGCCCGGCTGCCCCCCAGCTGCCCCCCAGCTGCCCCCCAGTTTCCTTCCAAAAACTGCCCAGAGGCAGCCCCTGTTCTGTGTGCACAGCCTGGACCTCCTGACACCAACCCGCCCCACTCCCTGCCCGTCCCTTCCAGGGGCTGCTCTGGGCTTGCCTCTTCCCAGTTTCCACCCCCCAGACGCTCACCAGGGGCTGGGACGGGGTCGGCTCTGGGGGCAGGGTCCGGTGCAGCGTTTCTCACCCCCTCCACTTCTTGTTGCAGCTACAACCCCGACCTGGATTCAGACCCCTTTGGAGAAGACGGGAGCCTCTGGTCCTTCAACTACTTCTTTTACAACAAGAGGCTGAAGAGGATTGTCTTTTTTACCTGTCGTTCCATCAGGTCAGGCCCCATGACATCCGCCAAGTCACCCTAACCGAGTCGCTTTGCCCGTTTGCGTCCCTGCTGGGGAGGAAACTTTTGGCCCCCGAGCCCAACGCAGCAGATAAATGCTCGGGAGCTGCCCCCTGCCCACCCTGGCACTCCAAGCAGGCGGTGCAGCCAAACACAGCCCCCTCCTTGGCCTCCCAAGAGCCACGCCACCGCTTGAGCCCGCCGGAGACACCGACCAGGAGCCGTGGTCCCCGGGAAGGGGCAGCCCCTCAGCTGCTGGCAGGCTGCTGCTTGTGGAGGGGCGAGCTCAGGGGCAGCAACACCTGGGGGGCAGCCCCCCGTGCCCTCTGGGGGCCGGGGCTGGATGCGGGGCCCCGAGCCCGCTGCAGACTGGAGCAGGGACCCCTCCCACGGGGACACCCCGGCTGGGCGCTCACACCACGCCGCCCTTCTCTCTCCAGCGGCTACGCCTACACACGCCCGGAGGCTGGAAACGAGCTGGATATGGAGCTCGGGGAGGAGGAGGAGGAGGACACGGAGGGCAGCAGGGACGGCCACGACGCCGAGAGCGGCAGCATCGAGGAGGACAGGTGCGTGCGCCGCTCCCGGCACCCTGCCCTGCGCCCTGCTCACCCACGGGGGGGTGACAGCCGTGTCCTCGCCCACAGGTTGCAGGTGATCTGCATGTGAGAGCCCGGAGCTGCTCCCTGGTGCCTCTGGCCCTGCCTCATCCCACCCGCGCCCACCTCCCCGCCCTGCCCCTCGCCCTGCCCGCCGTACACTGGAGTGCCCCGGAGCCTCGGAGCACCAGGAACTGAGCGCGGCCGCGGCTCCCCCCGGCCCACGTCCCCTCGGGGGCCTTTTGGACAGCCGTGGAGGGGGCTCCGAGAAGCTTTGCTGCACTTTATCGCTGATCTCATTGGCTGCACTGACCTGCAAACTCCTCGTGGCTCTGAAGCCGGGCTGGACTTTTCCTCGAGCACTTTTTCTTCACTGATTTTGTGCCGCAGCGAGCGCCGTCCGTCCCCAGCACCGGCCCAGCGGGCAGAGCCTCCTCCCGCAGAGCTCGGTGAAACTGTCCCCAGCTCCCTCCCCAAGGAAGCGTCCGTTTGTTTCAAAGAGGTTTGCTTTGCTCTTGCCCTCACGTAGTGTTTTTCTGTTTTGTTTTATCATTTTTTTTGTTTTTTTAATCCTTGCTGGGAGGTTCCAGCTTCCTGCACCCCGGTCCTGAGCGACTGCGGCCTGCAGCCAGCTCCCACGAGTGAAAACTGGACTGGGCCCCCTCACCCCACACCTCTGGTGGGTTTGGCTCTCTCTTTTTGGCACCACTGATGGCTTTTAGAGGCGGCGGAGCTGGAGCGGGGCCAGAGCCCCGTGCTGGCAGAGTTTATTTTTGTAGTTGGGGCACGCGGTGGGAGCAGCACGCCGCCACCTCCTGCTCCCACTTCTCCAGCCCCCTTTTCTCCCAGCCCCCCTCGGCCCTGCGGGGGCTCCCAGCGTTTTGGGGGCCTCGCAGCCCACCCCCGGTGGTGTCTGGCAGGGGGAAGCCACCTCGCCCTGCCCCAGGGGCTGAGCACAAGGGGCTGGGTGGGCGCTGGGAGCGGGGAGGCAGCACGGCCCCACCGTCCTGGTGCTGAGCGGGGCCTCGCTGGGATTTTGGGCGCTGGTTTTTGGGCCAGAGCCCGGTCCTTCCTCCAGCACTCGGCCCCGGGGTGGGTTTGCCTTCATCCACGGCCGGCCACGCCGCCCCCCCCTTCCCACCACAGCTCAGGATGGAAAACGGGCAGGAGGAGAGGAGGGGGAGCTGCCTGTGGGGCGGCCTCAGGACCCCCTCCCTGCACGCCCATGGACCCCCAGCACGGCCCCTGCTGCGGGGGCGCAGGACTTGGCCCCCGTTGTCCCCCCCCACCCCTCCATCGTTGGCCCCCTCTGCGCCCGCTGCTGCCGCTGCCTTCCCAGCCTCACCCCATCAGGGAGATGTGACCTTACAGCATAGCAATGTATCATCACACCAATAAAGGTTTTCTGTGTTTCACCAGCTTTTTTCAGGGTCTCCACGCTGGGGGGGCGGGGGGGGTCCTGCTGTGGGGGAGGCCTCACAGGGGATGGGGACATGGGGGGGCTGCGGTCCCACGGGGGGCTGCTGGGGCTCTGGGTTCTCAACAGCCCCGGCCATGTCCCCTCAGCCTGGTGCCAGTTTTTTTTTTGTCTTCTCTCGTGTTTGAGTTTTTTTTTGGGAAATTGGAAGCTGGAGAGCAGAAATGTGACTGGGGAGGGTGGGGGGGGATCAGTGGCTCCAAGTGAGGTTTCCTTCTGGTCACTTACACGGACCCTAGCCCTACCCAGCGGGCAGCCCCCCTCCCAGTAAGGTGGCACTGGGGGAACTGGGAGCAGAAGGAATTTGGGGGCGGTGGGAGCAGCCCCCGGGGCACGGTGTGGGCAGGGGGGGCACCCCTGGGTGCTGCCGGCCGGGGGAGCTGCTGTGGCCTTGTGCCCGCAGGAGCAGCCAGGGGCGGGCCCCGTGGGGTCTCCCGGCCCGCGGGGGCCACGATCGCGGCCGGGGGGCGCCGGGATCCGGACACCCCGGGACCCGGTCCCCTGCCCCCCCCCGGTCCCCTCACAGCACCCGAACTACATCTCCCAGCATCCCTCTCTCCTCCACCCCGCCCCCTCCCCTCCTCCTCCGCCTCCCATTGGCTCTCCCTCCGCGCCGCTCCCTCTCCCCTCTCCCTGATTGGCCGCGCGGCCCGCCCGTCTCCCCGCTCCGCCCGGCCGCCATTTTGCGCGGAGGATGGCGATGGCGGAGGCGCTGTCGGAGCTGGCGGCGCTGCTGGGCCCTGAGGCGGGCCCGGGCCCGGGGGCGGCGGCGGCGCGGTTGGGGGCGGCGGAGGCGGCGCTGTCGCTGTCGGGCTCCGCCGAGGGCCGGCGGCTGCTGGCGGCTCACCCCGCGGTGCTGGAGGCGCTGCTGGGGCTGGCGGCGGGGCCTAGGCCGTGCCCGGCGGCGGGGCGCTGCCTCCTCAACGTGGCGGCCGAGCCCCAGGCCCGGGGCCCGCTGCTGGCGGCGCTGCCGGCGCTGCTGGGGCTGCTGCCGGCCGGCCCGGCCTGCGGGACGCTCGCCAACCTGTGCCGGGACCCCCCCGGGGCGCGCCGGGTGCTGCGGGGCCTGGAGGAGAGCGGCCGAGGGCTGGAGCCGCTGCTCGGGGCGCTGGGAGAGCCCCGGCCGCCCCCGGAGCTGGGGCCGCTGCTCTGCAACCTCAGCCAGGTGCCCGAGGGGCGCAGGGCGCTCCTGGACCGCTCCCGGTGCGGCGGGGGTTAGCGGGGGCCCGGTGAGGGCCGGTGGGGCCCGGTGGGGTCTGGTTACTGACCCTGTGTCCCCGCAGGTGCTCGCTGCAGCGGCTGTTGCCCTTCACGCAGTACCAGGACTCGGTCGGACACCGGCGAGGCATCGTGGGTGCACTCCGCAACTGCTGCTTCGAGCACGGTGAGGGCGCCCGGCACGGTGCTGCCACGGGCACGGTGCTGCCACTGCCTGCAGCTCCCGGCTGCTGGGGGTGGCAGGGACCGACCTGGCCTCAGGAGCAGCCACAAAGCACAGCCTCAGCACATGGAGCCCGCAGAGGGGTCTGGAGGGGGACACCGGGGTCCCAGGGCTGGAGCAGCTCCGCTGTGGGGCTGGCTGGGGGCTGGGGGTGCTGGGCATGGGCAGGAGAAGGGTCTGGGGGGGCCTCCCAGTGGGCTGCGAGTGCCCAAGGGGGCTGCAGGAGAGCCGGGGGGGCCCTTTGTGGGGCTGTGGGTGGACTAGCGGGTAGCACCCTGCCCACAACGGGGGTGGAATCAAATGGTCTTTAGGGTCCCTTCTAACCCAAGCCATTCTGTGACTGTGACAGGACGGGAGGGGACACTTTAAACTGAGTAGGGGTTAGAGTAGACATCAGGAGGAAATCTTCCACGTAGGGCAGTGAGGCCCTGGCCCAGGCAGCCCAGAGGAGCTGGGGTCCCCCAGCCCTGGCAGTGCTCAGTGTTGGGTTTTGGGCAGCCCCATGGGCTGGGAGCTGTCCCTTGGGGACAGGTGGGAATCAGCGAGCTGCTGGGTGCCTTCGCTGCTTCGTTTTCGCACTTCCCTTTCCCTGTTGAGCTGTATCTTGGCCCCCGAGTTCTTTTCCCCCTCGGATTCTACCCCTGTCCTGCTGGGGGCTGAGCTGCTGGGGCCGGGCTGGGTTCCCTGCTCTGGCTGCTGGCCCCATAACCCCTGCCTGTTCCTAGAGCACCACGAGTGGCTGCTGGGCGACGAGGTGGACATCCTGCCCTTCCTGCTCCTGCCTCTCGCGGGCCCCGAGGAGTTCCCCGAGGATGAGATGGAAAGTGAGCGGGGCTCGGAGCGGGAGGTGGGCTGGGGGCTGGGGGGCTGCTGTCCCCACACCCCCCTGAGGCTGCCTCTCCCCCAGAGCTGCCCGTGGACCTGCAGTACCTGCCGCCGGACAAGCAGCGGGAGGAAGAGCCCGACATCCGCAAGATGCTGCTGGAAGCCATCATGCTGGTGGGTGCCCGTCGCGGTGGGGCTGAGGATGGCGGAGTGGGGGCATCGAGCCCCCGCATGCTGCCTGCTCCCTGCCCACACCTTGGCCTCGTTCCTCGGCAGCTCACAGCCACGAAGGCGGGCCGGCACGCCGTCAGGGAGAAGGGCACCTACCTGGTGCTGCGGGAGCTGCACCGCTGGGAGCAGGAGCCTGACGTGCTGGCCGCCTGCGAGAAGCTCATTCAGGTGGGGACGGGGACCTGCAGCACCCCTGGGTGGTGGTGGGGGTGCCGGGCAGTCCTGGGGTGCCGTGGGGAGGGCAGTGGGGGTCCCGCAGGCTGCGGTACCTCCATGACTTTTTTGGAAAAGGTGCTGATCGGGGATGAGCCCGGCCCAGGGATGGAGAACCTGCTGGAGGTGAGCATCCCTGAGGAGGTGGAGCAGCGGCTGCAGCGCCTGGACCGGGAGGAGGAGGAGCGGTGGCAGCGGGAGCGGGAGGAGCAGCGCCAGGAGCAGGAGCAGGACAAGGAGCAGGAGCAGGACGAGGCACGGGAACAGGACAAGGCACGGGAACAGGACCAGGAGCCGTGGCGGTGACGGGGCCGCTGTGCTCAGCCCCCCACGGACAGGACCCCCCAGGACTGCAGCCCCCCCGGGGCACCCCAGGACTGCAGCCCCCCTGGGGCACCCCAGGAGCGCAGCCCCCAGCCCCATGGTGCTGGGGAGGGGGCGTTGGGGCGCTGCGGGCTGAGCTCAGCCCCCCCTGTATAACAAAAAGGTCAATAAATTGGTGTCTGGCCCCATCCCGCCGTGCCCCCCCCCGTTCCCTCGGCCCCAGGCCCGATCCTCGTCCCTTCTATCCCCGCGCCACGTGCCCCGCCCGCACGTGTCCCCACCCCCCGCCCACGTGGCCGCCTCGGGGGCGGGGCCGCTCGCTTCGCCCTCCCCGATAGGTGCGCGGCCCCGCCCCGCTCCCACGCGACCGCGGCCGTCACGTGCGGGGCGGGAGGGGGCGGGGCCTCAAAGGGAGGGGCGGGGCCAAGCACCCGGAAGCGGCGCCGGTGGCCGAGCGGCCCGGGCAGGTCCCGACCCGGGCCCGGTGCGGCGGTGAGGGGGGGGGCACCGGGGGGGGAGGGACCGGGACCGGGACCGGGACCGGGACCGGGACCGGGACCGGGCAGCCTCGGGGGGGTCTCCCCCGGCGGGTGGGGGTCGGGGGGGGCAGCGCCCGGTACCCGGTGGGGGTGGGCGGTGAGGGGGGGGCCGGTCCCGGTCCTGCCCCGGTGCCCCTCGGGTCCCCGGGACCTCACAGCGGGCCCGGTGCCGTGGCTGGGTGCGGGGGGGGGGGGAGTCCCGGGGGCTCGCGGGGTGCCCGGTGCGGTGTCGCGATACCCAACCCACTGTCGCGATGCCTGTCCCGGTATCGCGGGGTGCCCGACGTTGTGTCGCGATTCCTGTCCCGGTGTCGCGGTGCCCGACCCGGTGTCCCGGTTCCAGTCGCGATACCCGACCCACTGCCGCGATGCCCATCCCGGTATCGCGGGGTCCCCGTGTCGTGATGCCCGCCCCGCTGTCGCGATGCCCATCCCGGTGCCCGTCCCCATGTCGCGATACCCGTCCCAGTGTCTCGGGGTGCCCATCCCCGTGCCGCGATACCCGACCCACTACCGCGGTGCCCATCCCGGTACCTCGGGGTCCCCGTGTCGCGATACCCATCCCCATGTCGCGATACCCGCCCCGCCCTCGTGACGCCCTCCCCGCTCCCGTTGGCAGGGCGCGGAGGAGCCGAGCCCCGGCCTCCCTCGGGGCCCATCCATGGCCGTGGGGGCCGCGCCGCCCGCCCGCGTTTGGGAAGCAGAGGCCGGGCCGGGGGCCGCCCGCCCCCCCCGGGCCGGGGCCGGCGGCTGCCGGGAGCCACAGGGGCCGCGGGCACGGAGCCCACCGGGAGCCGCCCCCCGCCGCCACCGGCCGGGCTGAGGACACGCAGCATGATGGAGTCCCGCATCAGGCGTGAGTACGGCCCCCCCAGCCCCCGACCCTCCGGGAGCATCCCCGGGGGGCTCAGCCCCTCCTGTGTCCCCCCCCCAGCACCCGGTGCTGTCCCCCCGGGGGTGCCGGGACGGAGCCCCCCCGTGCCCGGTGCTCCCCTGCCCTAGAAACTGCTGCGGGCTGGGAGGGGCAGAAGCCGGAGCTGTTTTTGGTGTAAAACCCGGGGGCTTCCGAAATGAATTCCGAAATTAATCCCGGCTGCTCTGAGATGAATCCCGCTTTTATTGATGCAATAACGAGCTTCCCGGCTTAATTAGCCCATGGGGGGGGGGGACTGGGAACGGGATCACCCCCAGCAGCAGCACCGCTGGGGCACGTCGGCTCCAACGTGACCACGAGGCTGGGGGCAAGCGCTGCAGCCCCCAAAACGGGGGGATTCATGCTGTCCCCCTGAATTAGGGCACGGCTGGGTGTGAGCGCAGGGGCTGTGTGACAGCACGAGGTGTTGGGGACAGCGGTGACCTCCTGGGGCCACCCGTGGTGGGTGCCTGCTGGGGGGGGGGCTCCCCTGTCTGCCCCAGACACGGGTGCCCACCAGCGGGACCCGGTCCCAGGGCAGGCAGGGCTCTGTGCAGCTCTCCTAATTAGCCTTATTATGGCGGTGGCTCTAATGAGCAATGCCCTGCTCCACAATACCAATTAGCCTCGTGGAGCACAGCACGAAGGAACACTCTGCAGGCACAAAGTGACCCTAAAGCCGCCGTGGGGTGCACCTGGGGTCAGCCCAAGGCGCTCGGTGCACCCGGGCAGCCCCGGCGCTGCTCAGCCGTGTCCTGAAACCTCCGGGGTGATAAATCCCAGCACGGGTCCTTACTGCCGAGGAAATTTGGTTCTTTTTTGGTTCCTGGCCTGGGAGATGAGTGCAGGAGCCCCCGGGGTGTAGGGGAAGGTGCCAGCTACAGGTGGGTTGTCTCGGGTGGAGAGCCCACGAGGGAGGGTTTTGCTCATGGGGTAAAAAGCAAAAAATCTGGTGAAGCTCAGTGCAGCTGTAGGATGCTAAATGGGAGCCTCACGGGAGGATGGAATAAAACACACGGGGCTGCAGCTCTTCTTCTGCCGCTCCCGGTGTCCCGGAGACGTTCGGTGGAAGCCAAAACTTTGCAGCTTGCCTGTCTCGCCCAGGGCTTGCCACGACGCTGATGGATGCCACGACGGACAAGGAGCCGCTGGTGCAGGAGCAGATCTACAACGCCCTGTGCTACCTGGGCGAGTCGGAGCCGGAGGAGATCCTGCACTCCTGCGACGAGTACTTGCGGCAGCACGACAAGGTGGGTCCCTTGGGGCTGGGGGTGTGGAGGGGGGGATCTGGGCTCGGGGGGTGGTGGGGTGCCCGTGGGGGGCTGACAGCTCGGTGCCCTGCAGCTCGCCTACCCGCACCGCGTCATCATCCTGAAGGCGATGGAGACCGTGGTGAGGAACAACATCGGCAGCTTGGACAAAAGCACGGCCAAGGTGGTCATCTTCCTGGCGTCTAACGAAATGACCAAGTCGAAGGTAGGGCACCGGGGCTGCGGCTCCTCCGGGCATCGTGCTTGGCCGGGCTCCTTCCTGGGGGTGTAGGGAAAGGTCTTTGGGGCGTAGGGAAAAGTCCACGTTCCTGTCCTTGGGGAGAGCTGGGGTGCTTGGGCTGATGTTTTTTTTCCTAGCACTGTGCACACAAGTGCCAAATAATAAGTGCCAAATAATAAGTGCCAAATAATAAGTGCCAAATAAGCCAGGTAAAAGTTGGGTGCTGAGAATCCCCGGATGGCACGCAGGGGTTGGAGTTCAGGAGGCAGCGCCTGGGGGGCTGCAGGTTGGTGTGGGGAAGGATCACATCTGAGCCCTGAACCTCCCCCGGGGCTCCCCGCAGCGCTGGGGGTGGGCACGCAGCGTGGTTTCGGCGAGGCAGAAGCCCCATTTTGGGGACACTGCGGTGGCTGACGCACTGTGCCCACCCGCAGGAGGTGATCCGGGACTGGCAGCAGGCGGCCAGCAGCGTGCTGGTGGCGGTCGGGCAGCGCTTCATCAACAAGGTGATGGAGGAGGTGCTCACCAAGTTCCAGCCGGGCATCCTGCCGCACTACTTCATCGTGCAGACCTTTGCCAACCTCTCGGTGTCCAACGGTGAGCTGAGCAGCCGGGGGTCGGTGCAGCGGGCGGCGTTGGGGGCTTTGGGCTTTGTAACCCACACCAGGTCCCAAATGGGTCCCAAACTGGGTCCCAAATGTGGTGCTGAGCAAGCCAGCGTGCCTGGAAGCGAGGCGAACTCCTCACTTGTTCCTCAGCATCACTTTGTCTCCTTTATAAAGTGACTTTGTGATGAAATCCAAAAAAGTAACTCGCTGAAAAACCAGCGAGTACCGGCGTGGAAAGGAGCGGTGCTGGTGCACGTGGGTTGCTTGCTGCTCCTTTATTCCCCTTCTCTTCTGAAGATGTGGGGTGTAAGAGGACCCCCAGTGCCTTAGGGAGCTGCTGGTGGGGGGCGATCTGGGCAGCCCTGCGCTGCTCTGGCTGCTTTTCCTGGTGGGCCCCCCAGTGCCGAGCTGGCAGCGGGGTGCCCGGCACGGTCCTGGCAGTGCCCGGAGCGGAGGAGCCCTGGCAGGAGCACGGTGCACGTGGAAGCCCAGCACAGCCTGGTTTTGCAGCCCAATCTCCTTAAAATTCCAGCTGCATGAAAGCAGGGGGGGCACTTGGGGCTTTGTCCCTGCTCCTCGCAGAAATCCCGTCCCAGAGGGGGCCCTGTGGCTGGCAGCGAGGGGCTGGCCGTGCCCCGCAGCCCCGGTACCCGCACGGTGCCGTGGCTGCTGCAGGGCCCCTTCCTCCTCCCCGCAGTGTTCGGGATGGTGCCCTTCCTCAACTCCATCCTCGGGACCATGCTGCCCATGCTGGGGATGGCAAAACAGGACCACATGAAGTCGGTCTTCTGCTACGGTAAGCTTCCCCTACATGTTTGATTTTAGGTGTGTCAGGGGAGACTTTTTTTACCTTGGCTGGAAAAGGAGGGGCTGGGGCTGGGGAGCTGGGCAGGGTGGGGTGGGCTGTTCCTGAAGGGCGAGCAGGGCTCTGGGCAGCTCCAGGAGCCATCAGCTCCAGGTCACCGGGGTCCAGCAGAACTTCTCCTGCACTCCTCTGCTCCCCATGGTCCCCATTTCACCACCCCGTGAGCAGAGCTGCCCTTTGTGTTAGAGCCACAGCCCCGGCCACCCGCAGCAGGGTGTGTTAGCCCCCCAGCTGAAGGGACCCCGATGTGCCCGTCCAGCTCCTGCTCGGGTCACTCCTGTCATTCCCCAAAGCACCTTGAGGACGGGGATGCTTTGTGGTGGGCTGCAGGGGGGTCGCGGGCTCCTCTCCTGGAGCCCTCCTCCAGCCCTGGGCTTGTCGAGGGCTGCTGCTCGTGTGACCCAGAGGCACCAGGACATCCAGGGCCGATAAAGAGCCCCTTTGGCTGTCCCTTGGTCCTTGGAGAGCTGGCCCAACTCCGCCTGGAGCTGCTGGGGGCTCTCAGGGGGCTCCTGGTTGAGTCACTTGTGCCTGAGCTGTCCCCAGGGCAGGGCGGTGCGTGGCCCCCTGGCAGCAGGAATCTGGGCATGAAATTAATGAAATCTCAACCTTATAACCTTATAATCGGAATGGGGGATGGTCCCGGGGACTCGCAGGTTTCTTTCCGTGGCCAGGCAGCGATGCAAGGGGCCTGGAGGAGCGCTGCTCCCACGGCTGCTGCGGGGGACGCAGGAGCGCGGCGCTTATCTCGCTGATAGCGCCTGTCCCAGCCCGGGAATGCCGGTGTGCTTCTGGGTGCTGTGGGATAAATGTGGGGCTGGGAGCTGTGGGGAGGGCCGCACAGCGGTGCTCAGAGCAGGGTGAGCTCCGTCTGGGCCGGTTCCCCGAGTTAGAGGCTACCCAAAAAGTCGGGGCGCTTCGACCTTCAGAGCTCTCCTTCGGCTTTGTTTAGATCCAGGCAAGAAAATGCGACTCCCAAACTGTTCCTGCGTGCTCAGGGAGCCCAAATTGAGGCCGGGCCACCTCGGTGACTGCTCCAGGTGTACCCGAGTGGTTTGGGGGGGTTTCGGGTTGGGGTGCAGGAGCTGGAGCCTGGCCCGGAGGGGAGACCTCATCGCCCCCCACAGCCGCCCAAAAGGAGGCTGCAGGGAGGAGGGCGCCGGGCTCTTATCACAGGTGATAAGTGATAGGAGGCGAGGCAACGGCCTCGAGTTGTGCTGGGGCAGGGGGGGGTCGGACCCAGGAGGAATTTTGTGTGGCCGAGTCCCAGGACGGGCTGCCCGGGGGGTGCTGGGGTCCCTGTCCTTTTGGGGTACCTCAGAGACGTGTGGGGGTCCTCCTGCAGCAGCCTCATCGCTGCCCCCCCCGGCCTGCTGGCTTTGCCCCTGGGAAGCACTAAAACCCCTCGGTTGGTCTCCCAAAATACCCAAATTTCTCCAAAACACCGCTGAGGGATGGGGCCAGGGGTGCACAGAGGGAAGGATGGGTCTGGAGCCCGATTTGGGCCGATGGCAGGGGCGGAGAGGTGGGTGCAGGGAGGTGACCCTCCCAGTGCTGTGCTGCAGGAATCAGCTGGGGCAGGGGGGGGTGATGGTTTTGGGTAGAAACACGTGGTTTTGTCCTGGCAAACATCTTGTAGATGCTTTAGGAGAGATTAACCGAAATGAGGATGTTTTGACACATGCGATAAGACCGAGTGTAAGTGGGGTGTAGAAAGGGGGGGCTAAATTCCTTTCCCTGCTCCAGAGAGGTGATGGGGGCGACCCAGGGATGTTCCCGGTCCCTTCCCAGGTGAGGATGGGTGCAAATTTGGGTCCCCTGCCCGAGGAGCAGCCCAAACCCCGAGTCCTGCAGCAGCCTCAGACCCTGCACCGCGGGGGTGTCCCCCAGCCCTCCTCATCCTCCTGGCTTGTGGGGAGGCTTTGGGGGGCTTCTGGCCCCCGTTAAGGCCGGAGAGGTGCCGGCCCCTCGCAGCAGGCAGGGTCGCTGCCCGCAGTGTTTGTTCCTCGGGTGGCCGAGCCGCAGGGAGGGTGGGGAGGCCGCTGGAGGAAGCCTTGTGGTCACGATACGAGGTCACGGCGTGACTCAGCGCCTCCGGATGAAAAAACATCAACAAAGAGGGGGCTGGGGGCTGCCGGGGGGGGGCTGCGTGTGTCCCCATGTCCCATGAGCATGGAGCTCGGTCATGGTGTGGGCAGGGGCCTGGTTCTGCTCTCGGGAGCCTCCTCATCTCCTCTTCCTCCCGTGGGATCCTCGTGGAGGGCTGGCGTGGGCACGCTGAGCGTGTGATGTGCCCACGAGTTATTTGTCCCCCCCGGGGGCTGCGCTGTCCCCTGCGTCCTGGGGTGGCCGCTGCCATCCTGCGGGCACGGGGCTCGGCTGAGCACCGGGGTCCTGCGCCCATGGGGGCTGGGGTCGGGCTGGGGGTGGCCGTTCCTGTGCTTTTAGGGCCCTGCGCCCCTCAGCCCGGTCCCGCTGGGGTTTGTGGCCGCCTGCCCGCTCCCCCCAGCCCTCTGCCCTGTCGCAATCTCGCCGCAGGAGGCCTCGAGGCCGCGAGTCACGAGGCTGCTTCCTCGCCCAGCACATGCAGGAGGTGAGGCCGTGGCTGGGGGAGCCTCGGTCCCGTGGGTGTCCCGTGGGGGTCCCGTGGGGCAGGAGCTGCCCCGGTGCAGAGTTTGGGACCCCCACAGGATCCCTCCTCCAGCAGGAGAGGGGACAAGGAGATTTGGGATGTGGCCTTGGGGGTCCTGCTGGGCAGGGTCGGGCAAAAGGAGCCCCCGAGGTGCCTCCAGCCTGGGCCTGATCCTTCTCCAAAGCACCCAGCGCTTGGCTGCGGGATAATTCCCAGAGTGAAACTCATTTGGGGTGTTTCCAGCTCCCGGGGATCCCCCAGCTGCTGGGGAGCCCCATAAAGCTGGGGGGGACTCAAACAGCTTCCCCCGGGGGGAGATGGAAGGCGGGCGTCCCCTTCAGTCAGCGGGCTCTATCCGGAGAGCCTGGCTGGAGGCAGGAGGCTTTGCAGGGACACACTGTGAGTGCTGCTGGATCAGCAAGGAGGAAAAAAACCTGTGCTGACACGCTCTGGGGCTGGAGGGACGAGTCAGGCAGGGCGTGCTGGGGCTGCTCAGGAACCGGCACGCAGGAGCAGCGCGCACGGCACGTCCAGGCTCCTATGGTTGGAGGGAGCAGAAAGCAGCCCGTGGCTGGTAGCCAGCATCCCTGGTAGCCAGGATGCCTCTCGGGAAGCCTGCAGGCTGCCCGGGGTCCCCGTGCTGTCCCTTGAGAGGCTGCTCGGCCCCACAGCACCCGGCCATCTGCCTCCTGTGGGGGCCAAACCGAACACCACCCTGTGCGCAAGGGAAACCTAACCACGAGCTGCCTTGTAGCCCTGCAGCACTTCAGTGAAAGCATCCAGGAGTACTTGGCGAATTTGGACAAGGCCCCGGACCCCACGGTGAGGAAGGACACCTTCTCCAACGAGATCTTCAGCGCCTACGAGGTGCTCTTCAACAGCTGGCTGCAGCACCGGGAGGCCAAGGTACGGCCGTGGGGCGGGGAGGGCACAGCGGGACCCCCGCTCTGCTCCTCTGCTGTCCCCCAGAGTGGTGGGGCCGTGCCTTGGCAGCCTGGAAATTTGGGATTCAGACCACGCTAATTAACGCTTGGTGTCCCCCCACAGCTGAGACTGGCGGTGGTGGAGGCCATGGGACCCATGAGCCACCTGATGCCCAGCGAGAAGCTGGAGGAGCAGCTCCCCAAGCTCATCCCGGGCATCCTCGCCCTCTACAAGAAGCACGCGGAGGCCTTCTACATATCCAAGGTGAGGGGCTGGGGGGCACGGAGCTGCTGCCCAGGCCCCGGCCCTGACCCTGGTTGTGCATCTCCCTGGTCCCCTGCAACAGCACCAGGGCAGGGGCAGCCCCTGGGGGGCTCCCACACCGTGCCCCGGGGGAGATGCCCGACGTTGCCCACCGCGGTGGGCTGGGGATCGCCGCTCTCGCCACCGCTCCCTGCCCTTGGGCTGCGTGTGCTGGCACGGCTCGTGGCCCCCCACCCCCTGCCGTCCTCCCCCTGCCCCACCGCTCACTGCAGCCCGGTGTCTCGCTGTGCAGAGCCTCTGCCAGATCCTGGAAGCTTCCGTAAACATCGGCAGCCGCAGCCTGGACGTGCAGCTGGACGCGCTGCTGGGCACCCTGCACCCCCAGGTAGGGGTTCCCTGGGGCTGGGGGGTGGGATTGGGAAGCCCCTGCAGCGGGGTTGTGCTGGTGCTGAGCTCGGTGATGGGGTGCGAGGCTCCCCCAGCCCTGGTGCTGCTCCCTCTGCCTCTCCGAGCAGCAGCCGGCGTTGCTGGCAGCCCGTGAGCTCGGGTGCTGGCCGTACTGGTGTGACATGGACAGCCGGGGTCCCTCTGAGGGTCAGCTCTGGCTGTGCGGTCACGAGAAGAGGGAAAACAAATCTCTGGGGACTGGCTGACCTTTCAAACAGCTCGCTGCGGGTGAACAAACCGGGCGCTGGCAGCACGCGGGGACCTCTTCTCAGGCTGCCGAGCCTGTCACCAGGCTTTTAGGATCACTTCCAGGGCTTGAAGCAAAGCAGAGCATTTTTTTTTAATGTTTAACTGACTTTGAACCATGGAAGTGTCCAGCAGGGAGAGGCTGTCCCTGCAAGGTGCGTGTTGGAGGTGGTGCAGGGTGGTGCCCGTGCGGTGCCGGTGCCGTTTGCAGGAGCTGCTCCTCGGTGGCTGCAGGGGGGGGGCTCTGGGTTTTTGGACGTGGTGGCCTTAGCAAAGCATTTCTGGCTCAGTTGCAACCTGAAGCGTCCTTTTGGCACACCAGAGCAAGCAGACGTGTGCTGGCCTCGCGGCACCGGGTGCCTGCGGTGCTTTGATAGCCCCCAGACTGGTCGGCTCCTTCTGGAGGAGCTGCAGAGGCAGCGGCCAGCTGGGCAGGGGGACACCTTTAAATAGCAGAGGACATCGAGTTCCCAAGCACCTCTCGGGGGGGGCTTGGCCCCCTCTGAGCACACCCGAGTGCAGAAAGCTCCGCGCTGCGCTCCTGTGCCGCGGGGTGTTCCCACAGCCACCTGGGCTCATCCCAGTGCCCAGCACGGGTCTGCAGCCCACCCTGTGATGTCCCTGACACGACTGTTTCTCCCACAGATCTGTGCTCCTGCTGACCCGTTTGTGCCCCTGACTGTTAAAAACCACACCGAGGTTCTCCGCTGCTTCACTGTCCTCGGTAAGGGCTGGTGCAGCGCGCCCGTCCCAGCGCCTGCTGCCCCTCTGGGAGGTGTGGGTGTGCTGCCCGTGCCCTGCTCCTCTCCAAGGGTTTTGGTTGTTCCCCCTGGTCTCGGCAGGGCCTGGGGGTGTTGCTGGGTGCTGCGTGGCCACGCAGGGAGATGGAAGGCAGAGGGGTGGTGTTTCCTGTCCTGACTGCAGCCCCTGGCATCGGGCTTGCAGGGGACAGAAGCTCCGTGTGTCCAGAGCGCACGGCTTGCTGGAGCTCTTTGAGGAGGCACACGGGGCCAGCTCAGCTCCCTCTGGAGCTCGCTGCTGCCCTAGCCCCTTGCAGGGACCTTTCCAAAGAGCCTGGTTCAGTTTATGCCCTTCCTTCAGAACCTTTTGAGCTCTGTCAGGGCCCCTTCAGCAGCCAGCCACCAGCGTGCCATGCCTGTGGGTCGGAGCCGAGGGGCAGTAGAGGCAGTCTGATGCTCCTCTGTCCTCCTCGGTGCTGCCCTTCGTGACAGCAGCATCCCACAGAGCACAACACAACACAGCTTGTTCCCTCCTGGGCACGGAGCTCCGTGGCTGGAGCTGCCCCCAGCTCGCCAAAACGTCCCCAGAGCTAAGATCCCGCAGCTTGCCCCGTCCCTGAGCCCTTCCTTCCCCAGCCGCGCCGCTCCAAAGCCCACGAGCGTTGCTCCAATTCCGGCAGCTGCAGACTGGTTTTATTTTTAACGATCAAAATGTTTTGACAGGCGGGGCAGCACTTGTTGGAAGCATAAATTAAACTCCTGCAGCGTGCCAGAGAGCGCAGGCACTGTGCCTCGGAGGCACCCGAGAGCATAAAGTCTGGGGGTGAAGAGCAGGCTGGGCCGTTTATAGGGCATTTATGGGGTGGCACAGCCGCTTCCCCAGGACCCCAACCAGCTGGGACAGCAGCCCTGGTGCTTTCTGAACAGCACAGGGCTTGGTGCAGCAGGCGTGCAGCCCCCATGGCACATCGGGGTGCAGGGCAGGGCGCTCCTCGGGGTGTGGTGCTGCACCCCAAATCCCCCGGCTGTGCCACCCCGGGGTGCAGCACGCCTGTGACAGCCGCTGTGTCCTGCAGCCTGCTCCTTCCCTGACCGCGTGCTGGCCTTCCTCCTCCCGAAGCTGGAGAGCAGCAACGAGAGGACGCGCGTGGGGACGCTGCTCATCATGAGGCAGATCATCAACAGCGCCCGTGAGTGCTGCGGGGGCAGCGGGGTGCGGAGCCGGGCCCTTCCTCCTGCCCACTGCCCTGTTCCCTGGCTGCAAACTGATGAGCACGAGGCAGATGAGCCTGTCCCTGGCTGCAGGGGTGGGGAGGAAGAGGAGGAGGAGGATGATGAGGATGATGCCATCCTGGTGGCCCAGCCGGCTGGGAAGGGGCAGGGGGATGGATGCTGGGCACCAGGGGCTGCGTTCTCGGCAGCACCATCCTCAGAGACTCTTTTCTTTTTGCAGCCTCCCAAATGGAGATTAAAAAGCCCTTTATTCTTTCGTCTATGAAACTCCCCCTGCAGGACAGCAATGACAAGGTGAGCAATCTGCTCTGCGTGTGCCTTGGGGCTGAGGTGTTCCCAGGGCCCTGCCCGGCCATCCCCAGCTGCCTCCTCTTGCTCACCCACCCCCTGGCCGGGTTTTCAGCAGGTCTGACAGCGTGCCCAGTGTGTGCCCTCCCAGTAAACGGGGAGCATGTCACAACTGGCTTTCTGTCTGCCCCGTGCCGAGAGCGCATCTGAGCCACGGGGCTCCCTTCCTGGTGGGGACAGCGCTGCCCCGGAGCACCTGGGGGAACCAAACCCAGCGCCCAGCTGCTGGTGACGCAGCCCCTGTGGCCATGGGGTGCTCCAAGCCCAAACTTTGCTTTGGGACCACTCACAGCATGGCATGGGGCTCCTCGTGCTCAGTCCCCGTGGTGAGCTGCAGGCTCTGACCCCACTGTGGTGCCCGGGGGCTGTGGCCACGTTCCCTGCTGCCATGGGAGGAAAGCGCAGGGTGGCTGTGATGGGGACCCTGCAGCAGGCAGAGCCCCCACTGCAGCCTCTCTCCTCCCGTACCCCTGCAGGTGAAGCGTGCTGTGGTGCAGGTGATCAGTGCCATGGCTCACCACGGCTACCTGGAGCAGCCCGGTGGCGAGGCGATGATGGAGTACCTGGTGCGCCAGTGCGCGCTGCCCTCGGAGGCGGTAAGGGTCCCGCGGGGTGCCGGGCAGGCTGGAACCAGCAGGATTCTGGGTTTGCCTGGCAAAACATCTTGTGGGGCTGAGAGATGTGCTTGCTGAGTGGCTCTGAGCAGTGCCCGTGCTGACCTGTGCCTTCCCCCTCCCTCCCAGCAGCCCAAAAAGCAGCCGCTGGATGCTGATGATTTGACAAGCGACAGCGTGCAGAGCATCAGCGTCAACACCCTCTTCCTGCTCAGCACCACCGTGGACCGGATGAACAACGTGAGTCTGCTGCCACTGGGGTGGTCCTTGGAGAGCCCTGTGTGTCCTGCACAGCCCGTATGATGTATGGGATGCCCCCTCTGCCTGCCAGGGTGGGCTGTCACAGCCCCGTAACGCTGCAGGAGCTGCTGCCACCGTCCCCTCCCCGCTGGATGCGGGGCAGAGATTTGGGCAGGGAGGCTGCCCCCAGAAAGCTGTGCTCGGAGGGGGTGCCCCATGGGCTCCTCTAGGGCCAGAGCTGAGCACTCGCCTCTCTCCCTGCCCGGAGGAGAGCAGTGCCCAAAGGGCTGCAGGTTTTGCCCCCCAGCACCAGGGGCTTGGCCCCGGTGTTCCCGGTTCCTCTCCCTCCAGACCCCGGGCTCCCTGTGGGTGCCCCGCTCCAGCAGTGCCGTGCTCCCCCCTGCAGGTGCTGTGGCCGTACCTCCTGGAGTTTGTGACCCCCATACAGTTCACCAACGCCCTGACTCCCCTCTGCAAGAGCCTCATGTACCTGGCCATGAAGAAGCAAGAGGAGGGGGAAAACGCCAACCTCATCCGCTACGACCTGAACGGTGGGGCCCAGCCTCACCCCCTCTGCCCCTGCACGCTTGGGGCACGTCTGCACGCGGGAGAGGTGCCAGGCTGCTGCGGGCATTTGGTGGGAGATGCCTTCTGATGCTTCTTCCCTTTTTCTTGTAGGAAATCTGCCTTCGCCCTATGCTCTGACGACACGGCTGCTGGTGAGTGGCCTGCAGGCAGAGCTTCCCTCTTTCCTTGGGGGCACATCCAGGAGGGTGCCCACCCTCACGGCAAAGGGAAGGAGCTTAAGAGGCAGGCGGATGCTGCGGGGAGAGGTGTCCGGACCCACATCCTACAGGGCTCTGGAGAACTCCTCAGCCCCTGGAGTGAGAAATGTTTTCTTCCCTTCACCCACAGAGGGGTGCAGGGTTTGGAGAGAGGCTCTCCCCTGACAGCCTTCCAGTTACCGACAGCTGGAGCAAAAGGCAGAAGCTGTGGTTTCATTGAGCTGTAGAGCTCAATCCCTTTCCAGTGTCCCATTCCTGTGTTTTATTTCGTGCTACCTGCCTCACACCCTGACATTATTTGCACCAACGCTTTGCTCTCCCCAAAACCCCCCAGGTCGTATCCTCCCAGCCCTACGCAGGAGACTGCCGGGGGGCGGCTGCCCTGCGCCTGCTGCACGTGCTGCAGCACAGCGTCCACCCCGCGCTGGAGCAGCTCTGGAGCAAGAGGGTCCCTGCCCTGGTGGAGCACATCGAAGGTAGGAGGGGGCTGCAGCCTCTGCTGGGGCTTGCTGCCAGCCCGGAGAGGAGCGGGGTGCTGCCCCCGTGCCATGGGACTTGGCGTACTGAAGCTCCTTGAAGGAGTGCTCCCTATTTTAATAGGGTTGTTCATCACCCTGGTGCCACTAATTCCTGCCACGAGTCCCTGTTTCGGGTTGTGAGCCCCGTTGTGGCAGGACAGAAGTGGCTGTGGGGTTCCCGCAGCACGGGAACCCTGTGCCCTGCTGTGTGGCGCTCAGCGAGGGGGAGAAATGAGGGCAGAAATGTGCTTTCCTCCTAGAGAACACAGAGAAGTGCCTGTGCCAGAAGGAGTGGGAAGAGAAGCTGCTCCTGGTAAGGGTTTCTGTGCTGCAATGGGGGCGCTGGGAGGGTGACGTGGAGCCAGCCCCATGTCCCCTGAGCCTGCCCAGGCTGTGTGCGTGGCACAGCAGCAGCCGGGGGCAGGCGGGTGTTTGGGTGTTTGCCCCCGTGGTGGTGGGGCTGGCACCCGCTGTTGGGTCCCGTCCCTTCAGGAGCAGAGATGCAGGTTAGCAGGGTGTGCCTTGCCGTTCTGCAGGGAAAGCTAAAAATGAGCTTTCAGGCTTGCTGGTGGGTCAGAGAACACCGGTCCCAGGTGTGTCTCCCCGCTTAATTGGAGAGCCTCAAAAATAGGGCACGGAGAAGCAATTAAACCCGGGCACGGCTCGTCCCACTCCTTGCAGGGCGGCAGCGTCACCTGGGCGCAGCTCTTGGGGGAGATGTGGCTGGGGGGAGAAGGGCACGGTTCTGGGGTGGGGGCACCTCCAGCACAGACCCCCCGTGTCGCTGCCCTGCCCTCGCCCCTCCGGTGCCTGCGGCTGACGGCGCCTTCGCCCGCAGTTCCTGCAGGAGACCCTGGCGGCTGTTTCGGACAACACCTGGATTTGTCACTTTGTCACGGAGATGTGCAGGCAGCTCAACTGCTACAACGGCTTCCCGCTGGAGAAGGTGACCGCAGGGCCTCGAGGGGCTGGCAGGGACGGTCCTCCCCGGGGCTGGTCCGGCACGCGATGTCCCCAAAACATCGTTTTGTGGCACCTCGCTGGTGCCTAAGGGGAGGTCAGCAAGCGGCTGGGTGGGCTTGGAACCAAACCTTGTCCTCAGTTTGTCTCCAGCTCTGTGCCCCGTGCTGTTGGGGGCTCGTTCTGATGCCCGGCTGGGCGCAGATTTGGGGGGGTTCTCCCTTGGGCTGGGCACTGCTCCATGAGGGGACGTCTGTCCCGGTGCACCCCGGTGTCACCCGCTGTCCCAGCTCCGTGTGGCCGAGCTCTGCCCTGCACCGAGGGCACGAGGAGGAGCCGTGGTGGGACCGAGTTTGGTCCCCCTGCAGGGGCTTCGTGGTCTGTAACTGCCTCTTGCTCCTCCAGAACTTCCTCTACAAATGCATCGGGACGACGCTCGGGGCGTGTGTGAGCAAGGACCTGGTGCAAAAGCAGCTCCAGGAGCTCCTGGAAACGGCCAGATACCACGAGGAGGCAGAAAGGGAGGTGAGAGGGGTTGTGCGCGCCGAGCTCTCGGGTCCCCCCACCTGGGGGTGGCTGCAGGGCACGGCTGCAGCTCCTGCAGAAATGGGCAGAGAAATGAGGGGAGGCAGCCTGCAGCTGCCTGCTGCCAGAAGGGATTTTTGGCTCCTGCTGCCTCCTTGGTTTGGGGAGCTAAACCTGCACCCCAGGAGATGCCAGGAGGTGCTGGCTTGGCTCGCGTGGAGCCAGAGGGGCTGCGCGCCCTTCTCCGACAGCAGCTGGTTAATTAGGAGTCAGAACAGCCCCGTCTGGGTGTGCAAACCCAGCAGGGCCCCTCTGGTGGAGCTCTTGCTCCTTGTTTCTCAATCCGTCCCCACCGCTCTGCAGGGGAGGGACCCAGCTCTGCCTGCTCCGGGCTCCAGCCCAAGAGCCGGGGGCTGCAGCAGGGTCTCCCCCCCTTGGGAGCTGCTCCAAGTGGCCAAGGCTGCAGCAGCTTTTGGCTACCGAGGGGCAATCCAGTGACATCCCTGTCCCTCCCTGCACCTACACTCACTGCAGGCGTGCTGCTGGTGCTGCTGTCACTGCTGTCACTGCTGTCACTGCTGGTGCTGCTCTGCCTGTCCTGGGCAGGCTCCAGCTCGGTCCCCTGCCTGCGCGTGACCTGCAGCATTTCCTCAGCTCAGCTCAGCCTGAATGCTCTGGGCACGGCTCTGTGGCTGTCCTGGTGCTGTAGCCCAGTGGTGCTGGCCGTCCCCATGCTCCTTCCAGCTCCTTGTGCTCCCCAGCCGGGGTCCCACCACGCTCAGCCGGGACCACCGGGACCACCGCGCGGCGCTGCCCTGCTGGAGCTCGCAGCGCTGAGCGCGGCCCCGCCACGCAGCTGCCTCCAAAGAGCAGCGCAAACACGAGCTAATGGTGCCTGGCTTCCCTCCAGGTTACACAGCTCTGCCGAGGGCTGCTCTTGAATAAACTGTTTATGGAGTTTCGGCCCAGCTTGCCAGACCTCCTGGAGGCCGTGGCAGAGAGGCAGGACCTGCTGAGCCCCGCTCCCAGCTCCTCACCGGGCTCCTGCATCCCACGGAGCTGCCGCTGGAGCGTGCCCCATCTCCTGCCCCTGCAGAAGCTCCTGGAGCCGCATCCCAGCTGGGTCACCCAGCATCACCGGCCCCACGGCCCCCGGAGAGGTGTCCCTGCCCCGGGAGAGGGGAGCGCTGGCTGCCAGGGCTGCGCTCAGCTGGGCACGGCTCAGATGTTTGGAATTAAACCAATAATCGGGCTCTTTTCAAGTGTCAGTTGGGGCCGGGGAATTAATAGCTTTCTGCTAATGTGTTTTCTCCGCTTCCTCCAGGGACTCGCTTCCTGCTTTGGGATATGTGCAATAAATCACCTGGAGGAAACCCTGGCCAAGCTGGAGGATTTTGTTAGGTCTGATGTCTTCAAGAAATCTGTGGGACTGTTCAGCATCTTCAAGGTAAGGGAGCCAAAGTGGCCCCCCCAGGACAGCCTGCAGCGAAGGGGATGTGCAGGCTCCTTCAGATGCAGCGCCTGCTGGAGCTGTGCTCTGGAGAGGAGTTAATTCCCTGCCTTGGTGTGCTCGGCACGGGGCTGGAGCCCTCTGCCCCTCCGGAGAGGGCTCTTGGCACTGGGGCTGCCTGGCTCTGGCTCCGAGCTCTCAGCTCCGTGCTCCCGCAGGCTCGGGTCGCAGGGAGGCTGCTGGCTCGCTGGGTGGGCTCGGGTGGGCTGCAGCTTGGCTGCCGAATCCGTCAGGGTACCCTGGTGCTGTGTGGGGCTGCTGGTGGTGGGCAGCGATCCCGCGGGGCTCCTGCAGCCGTGCGCTCCCCCAGGGGTGGGAGCATCGATGGAAGCACTGAGCCTTTCCTCCGACTTTCTGTCCCGGAGGCTGTTTTAATTCCCAGACTCTCAGCCTGGGTGCTTGAGGGGTGGGATTAGCACTGCGTGGGCACGGAGGAGACCTTGGCCCTCCGCAGAAAGGTGGCCAGAGCCTGGCAGCCAGAGCCCTGCTCCTGGAGCAGAGGGAGGCTGCTGCGGGCTCCGTGGGGACGGGGGGCGTGAAGCCTTTCGGCTGCGGTGCTTAATGGGGCGGTGAGTGCGGTTTCCTAGCACGGCAGCTTAACAGCAGGTTGCCAAAATAACCTGGCCAGTATGGGGTGCGAGTGCCTGCCCTGCAGGGCTGCAGTGATTAATGCTGGATGGCAAATGGGGCCTCGTGCCTCGGGCGGCGACGTGCTGTGAGCGCAGTGCGCACACCTGATGCTCCAGCGGGGCTCTGGGAGGCACGGCCACCACCAGCAGGGTGGGGAGCAAAAAACACTGAAAGGGGGGGCCCTGGCTTCCAGGGGTGCCTTCAGCTGACGGGCAGAGCCCCCAGGAGCCGGCCCTGGGCCCCCCAGCAATTAACTCGCTCATCTGCTGGGACAGGACCGCAGCGACAACGAGGTGGAGAAAATAAAGAGCACCCTGATCCTGTGCTACGGCTTCGTGGCTGTCCACGCGCCCAAGGAGCTGGTGCTGTCCCGGATCGAAGCAGACATCCTGAAGAACATCTTCCAGTACTTTAACACCAAGGTGAGCCCTCGGGATGCCCCCGTGCTCCCCGGAGAGGGCTGGGGCAGGCGGGCTGCTCTGGGTGCCCTGCGGCCAGCCCTGGAGGAGGTCCCGTACCGCAGCGTGTGCTCACTCAGGCATTGCCCATGTCTTGTTTTGCAGGTTCTGGGGATAAAGGTAGAAACCAAGGTACAGTGTGAGGCCTTAAATCTCAACTCCTCTCTGCTCTTTCCTGCTGTCTCTGCCTGCCTCTTGCTCTGGGCTCCCCTCAGAAGCAGCCCCAGGCTGCGCTCGCAGCAGTGGTGCCCTGCCCCTGGGGACCTGGGACACCCCCAGGAGCTGCTGCTCCTCACCCGGGGGCTCCACGGGCAGGACCCCGCTGCTGGGGCCATCGCCTGGAAGTGCCAAAACGCACTGCAGAGGGAAGGCGAAAACGCCTTTCTGGCAGGACAGGAGGAGTAGGTGAAAATGTGTCACTGCAGGGGTGAGGAGCTGAGCTGCCCAAAGGCTGCTCCAGCCTCCCCCAGCTGCCTGCAGCCCGTCCTGCCCCGGCCCTTCCCGGAGCACTGCAGGTCCCAGGGACACACTCGTGCAGGATCTCTGCCTGCACCTGGAGCTCTTTTGGGGCCGGGTTCAGGGTCTGTGCTCGCAGCCGTGGGCAGCGGGGCTGTGCCCAGGGTGCTCCTGGCTCTGCACGGAGCGGTGCGCGGCCCCCTGCCCACGGTGAGGGCAGCCCCCGCCTCCCCCCCGCAGGCACTGTGCCGGGGACGCCTGGGGACTCCAGAGACCCAGCTGCAGCCCGCAGCTCGGGGAAAATTCCCTGAACTCATTTTCGTGCTTCCCCCCGGAACAATCATTCAATCAATCAATCGGATATTAAAACGCAGATCGCTGTCGTGGGGGGGGGGGGCTGTATTTTGGTACGTGCGTTTCTGTATTTTAAAGGCTGAACAACAAAAATGGCATTTGTCAAGTTGAAGTTAAGCTGTCAGGGCGCAGGCTCCTTCTCCGGGCTCCACTAATGCCTTTTCCTTCTGGGCTCCTGCTGGCACTAACAGCCTCTGCTGTCTCTCTGCCCCCGCGCGCCGGGGACGCCGCGGCTCGGCCCCCGCCTGCTGGGCTCAGCTGGGCGAGGGGCGCGGGGGGCTGGAACGAGGGGAGCGCCTTTTAATTGGGGCGAGGGGCCCTGCCTCAGCTTGCGCACATCCAGAAGCATAAAGAGGCCTTAATAGCCATTATCCCATTTCCTGGCTGCCCGCCCCCTGGCCCCGCTGCTCTCCCGGGGCCGTTAATCCCGCAGACAGCCCGGGCTGGTGGGCAGGCAGCGTGACCACCGAGCCCCCGCTCCACGGGTCACAGCCCACCAGGCTTCCCGGGGGGACCCACAGCCTGGATGTCCAGGGTGGGCACCGCTTCCTTCGGGACAAAGAGTGGTGTAGGAGGGCTGTGGGGTGCAGGGCTTCACCTCCTGGAGTTGCCTTTTTGGGGTTTTGTGCTCAGGGTGCTGCCTCCCCAGGGAGGGATAGACCTGGGGGCACCGTCCCCTTCCCCACGCTGCCTGAACGCAGGCTCCTGGTGCCCGGTGAGCCTGTGACCGGGGGGTGCCCATCTGCTGCCCTGGTCACCCAGAGCCTGGGATGGGGACGAGGAGCAGCGGGGGCCGAGCCCGCATGCTGGGAGCAGCGCAGACCAGGCTGTCGTGCCCAGCCTGGGCACTGTTTTTTTTGGGGAGGCGCCAGTGCTGGGTGGGCTGGTGAGCTGGGGCTGCGCAGGGAACCTCTGGCCTTGGCTTCTCACCCTGCCTTCTGTGCCCAGGACCTGACCTTGAAGCTGTGCCTCATCCGGAGCATCTGCATGATCAGCCAAGCCATCCACAACGGTGGCAAGTGCGGGGACTTCGTCTTCTCCCGCAAAGCCGAGCTCGTGGCCCAGATGGTGGTGAGCACAACCCCTGCCTGTGCGGGGCCAGCGCTCGCTGCGGAGCTTGGCCCGTGTCCGGGGCAGGCAGGGGGTGGATGTGACCGTCCCCTTGCTGTGTTGCAGGAGTTCATCAAAGCAGAACCTCTGGATGCCATGCGGACACCGGTTCGGCAGCGGGCGATGGTCACCTGCACTTACCTGGTGTATCCTTCCTCTGGGGGAAGCCGGGGCCGTGCGCCCCCACAGAGCCTCACCCCGTGCCCCCGTTTGGGTCTGGTGGCAGAGCTGTGCGCAGGCTCCCGGCACGGTCACGCTCAGCAGCCTGGCTCGTGCGGCCGCCAGCTCAGCACTGCCCTTGGGCTGGGTTCTGCTGGGCTCTGCAGCGCCCGTTCTGCAGCGCAGAGCCAAGGGCACCGCGCGCTCCGTTGCGCAAAGCTGACTTCTGCACCGCGGTTAAAAATACTCGAACACGTCACAGCCCTGACACAGATACAGCGAGCGCCCTGCCTGCCTCTGACCGAAGCTGGTGCCACCGAGCACGGAGCCGGGGCAGCAGGAATTCACGTTAAAACCCCCGGTGCTGCCTTACCCCCGCTGCAGCGCTCGGTGCCTTTCCTTAACCCGCGGCGCAGCGCGCTGGAGCCCCACCTCAGTGACCCCGACCGCACGGAGCTGATCGACACCTGCCTCGCCAGCGTGCTCGCCCTGCCTCCGGACCCCGGGCCGGAGAGGGACGGGATCAGCAGCGATGCCCTGCACAAGGAGGTGTGGGTTGGGCACAGGGGGTGCCCTGCTGGCGTGGCACAGCGGGGTGGCGCGGCTTTGTTCGCTCCGAGCGCTGCCCCAGCCGCCTTCACGGCCCCGTGCCCCCCCTCTGGCTGCAGCCCGGCCGTGGGAAAGGCTGCTTGCAATTCAGCTGGGCACCTCGGGGGAAGCGAGCTGCACCATTTCCTCTGCTCAGTTATCTCCTGAAAAGGCCTGGCCCTTCTGCGCGCTGATAGCAAGTGAGAAAATATGCGCTTATCAGCGAGCCCAAATGCTGCTAATAAGAGCACGGAGTCCCTCGAGGAAAAAAATCAAATGATCCTGGAAACCCTGCAGGGTAGAAGGGGCCTTTACATAACCAGCTTTTGAAAGGCTGCAGCTGCTTCTCAGTTGTGGTTGAGTGCTTAATGAATGAAAATAACACGCTGCTAATGAAGTTGTTGCAGCTGCCGGGTGGCTGCAGAGCAGCCCCTGCCCCGCAGGATCGCCTGCTGCTGCTGCTGCTGCTGCTGCGGCTCCTCCGAGGTGAGCTGCGGAGCGGGAGCTGGGCTCTGGCCGTCCCCTGCTCCTGTGCGCAGGCACCTGGCCGAAATGTTGGCGTTAATAATCCTTTCCCCCTCCCCGCCCACCCCCGTGAAGCTTTGTAGTTTTTATTTTTTTTGGAGTTTGTCCCAAAATAAGTCCCGGAAGGAAACTATAAGCATCTTCAAAGGGCTCGTGCAGCCTGGGCTTGCTGGAATTTATCCCCAGGTGGGATTAGGACCAAATTCCCTTCTGGAAAGCGTGCTCTGAAGCATCTGTGCTGGTGGGCTCCGCTCTGGCGAGGTGCTGGCACATGGTGCTGATTGCAGCCACGTGGTGCTAACCCTTCCTGCGTGCCCCAGTGCTTCCAGTTAAGGTGGCTTTGTCAAACTGGGCAGCAGTCCCTGCTGCCTTTTCCTCCCAGCCCAGAGGTGGCTGCATTTTGGCACCCAGCACCAGATGCCCAGATCCCTCCTCACGTGCCCAGCCTGGCTCTCCGGGACGGGGTGCAGGGCTCAGAGCCTGTGATCAGCCTTTCCTCCCTAGATACTGTACGGTGACACCCTCAGTGCCCTCAAGGACCTGCTGAAGAGCCTCCTGCAGAGGAACCTGACCCCGCACGGGCTGCAGGACATGTTTGCGGTAGGTGCAGCCTGCAGTCCTCACTTCTTGTGTGACACCAGTCCTCCAGTCCCTGTCCCCTCCTGGACACCCGCGTGCCGCGGGTGGCTGTGCAGCGCAGAGCTCCTGCTCTCCTTTCTGACCCGTTTCCCCACAGCACTTAGGGCCCTGGATCAAGTCTAACAAGGAGCAGGAGCGGCAGCGCGCTGTCGAGATCAGCGCTGCCCTGCTGGACTTCTACCTGGCCAAACTGAACGTCAGCGTAAGTGGCCGCGGTGCTCGAGCATCGCCTCCCCGCTGCCCTCCAACCTCGCTGGGATCGGGCGCGTGCCCCCCCTGGGGTGGGCGCTGGGTTCCCTGCACCCGCTGGTGGTGGCCCCGCGCTCCCCAACGCCAGCACGGCCGCGGTTGTCTCCCCACAGACCGTGGTCCCCTTCTACAACCTCGGCGTGCTGATCGCCCTCTTCTCCCCGCGCTGCTCCGACTCCCTGGCCAGCGTCCGCCAGCACGCGGTGGACTGCGTCTACTGCCTGCTCTACATCCAGCTGTGCTACGAAGGTGGGCGCGTGGGCAGGGGGTGCGGACCCCATCCGCTGAGCGGGGGGGACCTGCGAGTGCCGATCGCTGCAGGGGGGCCGGCAGCGGGGTGGGGGGCGCATGGGTGAAGGGCTCGCGTTTGTCTGGGTGTTGAAAGCCCTTGGAAATGCTGGAGCGCAGCTGGAGCAGGTTCCTGAGCCAAATTCAGCCTGGGTTTCCTCCTCCTGCCGGGAGAGGTCAGTCCTCCCCTTGCGATGCTGCAGGCGCAGGCACGGAGGGGAAGCAGAGCCCGTGCGGTGCCGGGGGGGCTTTGGCTCGGTCCTGTGCTTGCGAGCTGCGTGTCCCTGCAGGGCAGCACCTCTGCGCCTTGGCAGCAGCCTCGGTTCCTCAGCTCCTCCCTGGAAAGTGGCCCAGCTGCAAGCAACACCCAGCGCTCTGCAGCGTTTTGGGTGTAAAACCCGAGGAAGGCTGCGAACTGAAGGCTGCCTCTGAACGCAGGGTTTGCCCGGGATCACACGGATGAGATGGTGGAGGGGCTGAAGGCTCTGAAGAAAGGCCTGGAGGAGCCCGACTTCACCGTCCTCTTCCACACCTGCCACAACATCGCCATGGTAAGGCAGGGCACAGCCAGCACGGCCCCGGTGTCCGCGGGGTGCTGGCCACTTCCAAACAGCCACGTGGGGCGAGGGCTGCTGGGGAGCCCCAGCATCACCCCAGGAACCAAACCACTGCACTTTTCTCCTGCCATGCTGCACGCGTCTCCTGGGCAGCCCAGGGGATGCTGAGAGCATCTCGCCCCGTGGGGAAGCTGCCGGTCCCCTCTGGGCACGAGGGTCCCATCAAGGACATCCGTGCAGGTGCTTTGGGGGCACGGTGCCCCGCTGCGCTGTAGCTCCGTGCATCCATTCAGGGGTCTGGTGTGCAGCTTTAACCATCAGTGTTCCCAGCACTAGCACCAAAAATTCACCTTGAGGTAGTGCAGGTGGTTTCTGTCCTTGTCCTCTACACGCTGATGGGGGGGATTCTGTCTCAGCCCCATAAGACCTGCACGGGGCCCCAGGGTGCTCCGGGATGGAGACTGGAGCGCATCGTGTTCCTTTTGGGAGCTGCTGGCTGCAGCACAGCCCTCAAGTCCCCGTCGCTGCTGTGTCCAGCTCCAGTATGTGGTGGTTCCCAGTGCCTTCCCAGCGTGGTGCTGGTGTTGGTAAAGCAGCCACTGGTCCAAATGTGGCTCAAACCACTGCGATTTGGACAATGGGGACAGCATCTGGGTCTGGTGGTGATGGAGGGGTGCGCACCCTGCTCCTGTGAGGGTGAGCTTTGGTGGCCCCTTCTGTGCGGATCTCTGCAGGCACTGCTCCAGGAGGGCTCGTAGCTGTAGAGGAGCTGCTAATCCCTTCTTGTCCTGGCAGAGCTGCCATCCCCTGGATGCTGTGGCTCTGGGGGTCCTTATTCCCACCAACCTTGTTGCCGATTGTCCCACCCGTGGGCTGGATGAGACCTGGGGACCATCCTCAGGGTGGTGGCTGGAGTGGGGTTATTGGTGTGCTTGGGTTGTCCCAGCCCATCCCAGGGGAGCCCCAGGCAGCCTCTTGCCTCCACGGGGGTCTTGTCCTGTCCCTGGCTGGTGCTCCCTCAGGGCTCCGTGCCACGGAGCAGCCACGCTGCCACCTGCTCCAAGAGCCACAGAAACCCAGCGTTAACTCCGCTCGCCCTCCTCCAGGTGGTCGGGAAGCGCGTCCCCCCGGAGCAGCTGATGAGCCTCCTGCTGGCCATGTTCGAGGGGCTGGCGGACCCCGACAAGAACTGCTCCCGAGCAGCCACCGTCATGATCAACTCCCTCCTCAAGGAGCGCGGGAGCGTCCTGCAGGAGAAGGTGAGCTGTGCCCGGCCTCGGGGGCGAATGCAGCCCCGGAGGGACAGCCCTGGCCGGGTCTTGGTGCCCGGTGTCCTTACCACGTACGCAGCCCTATAACTGTGGCCCCAATTGCAGCCAGGCTGCGGGGTGATGGCTGTGCTGGTACAGGCAGGGGTGGCACAAGGAGGTGGCATTTAACACCCGTCCCCAGGGACTTGCTGTCGGTCGTTGCCGTTGCATTTCTGGCCAGAGGAGCGCACGTCCAGAGCTCCTGGGGGCTGTTGCTCCTGACCATCGCTGCTTCCCCCGGGCACGTTGTGTGTGCGCTCTCCTCCCGCGTCCTCACGGGCCGGGGGGGCTGCGGTGCGGTGCGGAGGCGGTGGCTGCTGGCGAGGCCGGCTCCGTTCTGGCTCCTGCTCGAGTTGAGGAGTTCAGAGGAGCTCACTTTACCAGAAGAGCTCAGGCTCCCTGTGAAACCTCTGCAAGCTCTGGGGGAGCCCGGGGTTCCTGGCCGGGAAGCCAGTCTGGATGCTTGCAGGGCTTAGAGGTGCTGGACACAGAAGGCTTTTTTGTCTAATCCACTACCTTTAGGGCTAAGCTCCCCCTTTCTCCTGCGGTAATTGGAAACACCGGGTCTCCAGCCGCTCCTCAGGCTCGCTTTTGCACTAGAGCTTCTGCTAAAGTCCCGTTCACTACCTATTAGCCTCTCTCCGACGTGGGATTGCTCCAGCTTACATGACTCACCTTTCGGTCAGATCCAGTCCAGCCCAGATCCTGAAACCTGAACTGATGCTAAGCCCCGGAGTCCGTGGGGCAGACCCGCGCGCAGCTGGGGCCGGAGCGCTCTGCTGCTCTGCACTTAATCTCTGGAATTTGCTGCCAGGCCTGGTCTGTGCATGAACTTCCTATTTGTCTTAACGTGCGTTTTACAGCCGGCAGCGAGTGCCGAGGTGTCTCCCTGCGTTCAGCTTGAGTTCCTCCTAGGAACTTGCTCGCTGAGCTCCTCTAACCAGCCGCGGTGGGGCTGGGGTTTAGCACCAGCACCGGGCCAGAGGGCTGCAGCGCAGGGGCTGGGCGCACCCTTGTTGGGTCTTCCTTGTCCTGGGGTGCTCGGCGGTGTCACCTGGCTCTGCGTGGCACGGGGACACCCCCGGGGGATCCTTGTCCTGGCCTCACAGAGGTTCTGCATGCGCCCTGTGAGCGGTGAGGCCTCCTCAATGAGCTGCCCTCCTGGTGGTCTGTCTGCCCCTTCATTGTCTGCTGAAGCCCTGCTGCGATGGAGGGGAAGAGGGGGACACGTCCCCTGTCTGCAGGGGTGCCCCGTGGTCACCCCGGGTGCTCGCGCCTCCTGGCCCTCAGCCGGACACCACCATCTCCTCCTCCCTCAGGTGCCCGACATCATGAGCATCATCCACAGCAAGCTGCAGGAGGTGGACGAGGAGCACATCAGGAAGGCTGCCCAGCAGACGGTTTACATCCTGGCCTCCCAGCACAAGAGCGTGGTGGTGTCCAGCCTCCTGGGCAGCGCGCTGCCGTTCGACAGGTACCGCCCGGCTCCGCCGCGGTGGCCCCGGCGCCTGCACGTGCTCTCAGCGCCGGGGCTTGGGAGCAGCTTTGGCTTAAGCTGCAGCTAATCTCCTGGCTCCTTACCCCAGTAATCAGACCCTGCTGGAATTTCCTTTGTGCGCTCAAGGATCAGCACGGCCACTTGCTGCGGGAGCCGCTTTTCCCAGGGCTCGCTGGGCTTAGAGGCGCGAGCGGCGCGAACGAGCAGAGCTGGCCCCGGAGAGCTGAGCGTGGCTGGGTGCTCGCTGCTGCTGTACGGAGCAGGACACCTCCCCTTGAGCAGAGCCTCTCCTATGCCTCGTTTTTAAGCCCTGCTCTGCTCCTACCAGGGCAGGCAGCTTGCAAACCATGCGGGGCGAAGCGGGACCCCTCTAGGTGCTGGAAGTAAGAGAGCCCAGAGGGTTTGGGCTGAGCACGGTGCAGGAGGCACCAGCAGTGCTTCCCCTGGCTCGTGGTGCCTGGAGCTGCTGTGAGCCACCCGTTATGGGGCTCTCACCAGGGTTTGCCTCCTTGGCTCGTGCCTCCTGGGCTCTCTTTGCCCTGTGGTGAAGGTGGTGCCGGCGTGGGGAGGGGGCTGGTGCTCGCTACCCCTCGGAGCGGGGCACCAAAACAGCTTTCCCCTCTCTGCTCCCCTGCAGCCACACATGTGCCATGTGGAGGTCCCTGGCCGCCGATCCCACCCTCACCTCGCAGATCCTGGAGCAGCTCCTGGAGAAGGTGAACAGGGACGTCCCGTACAAGGAGAGCAAGTGCTTCCTGCTGGGGAGCGGCTCCGAGCGCATCGCCACGCCGCTGCCCCTGGCCGTGAGTGTCCTGCTGCAGCCCCTGTCCCGTCCCCAACCCCTCGGGGATGCCGGTCCCAACACCTGGAATGCTTTTTTCATTTCCTTGGCTCGGGGGGGTTGTGCCAGGCGTGGACTCTGGAAATAACGCATCGCTGTGTAATGCCTATTAGAGCTAATCCACAGGCTCGTAAAAAGCCTCTCAGGTGTCCATCCTCAAGGGAGACCACTTTGCATTTTATCCCTTCAGAAAAATAAACCCAGCTTGGCAGCTTTCTAAGCAGTAAAGCAGCTGTGAAAATTTCCTCCTCCTCTGAAGAACCAAATGCAGATGGTACGGGATCGGCTGCGCTGAAAGCAAACATTCCTCCCCTCCCCTCCCCGCTCTGGTTTTAACACCCCTGGATATTGTGCCGTGTAATTACGGCTTTTTAAATTGGCCGGAATGGGGCTGTGCAAAGGCAGGGTGCGTGTTGTCTTCCTGCCTGTAAAACCTGAGCCCTGGGATGTGCTCCGTGTCCCCGGGTATGGGCTTCAAGCCTCGCCTTGCCCCCCTGGAGACGCCCGGGTGCTCGATGTCACCGCTTCAATGGGCTCGGGGCTGCAGGAGGGAGCAGCAGCAGCAGCCCCCTGGCTGCCTCCCCGGGTTATTTACCAACAGATCGCGGCGTGGTGTGGGAGATCCCTGCCTAATCCTCCTCTCCCGCGCTCTCTCTCCAGGCCACATGTGCTCTGTATGAGATCATGTCTGCTCCGGAGTCTGGGGCAGCAGTGCTGGGACTCTATGCGCCGCTGTTTGTGACTCTCCTGCTGCGAGTCAGCTGCACCGTGGGTGTTCAGCTACCGAAGAGCCTGCAGAGCCGGGAGAGGAGGAGCAGCAGCCTCAGCCCGGCCCCCCGGAGCCTCCATCCCTGCAGGTACGGGGCCGAGGGCGGCTCCGCGACCCGGCACGTGGAGCTCGGTGCCCTCGCGGCGTTCCTGGGGGCAGGCAGCACGCCGGCCGCGGTGTGTCGGGCACCGAGGCCTGACCTCGGAGCTGCGGTCTGGGTCTGCTCTGTTTGTTTTGCTTCCTCCCGCGGAGCAGAGCCTCTAAATTGGGCAGCGTTCAACGAGCCGCTCCAGTTCCCGACGCACTCCTGCACCCCAGCGCCAGCGCCCTGCTGTGCTGCTTTGTGCTGCTGCCCCCCGGGGGGGTGGCTCCATGGGGCTGGGCTGGGCATGCCAGAGGGGGTAATTTCATCTCGGGTGAGGAGAGGAGCTGGCAGGACCAAAGCCTCTGGCTTCGTCAAGCCGATGGCTGCGGCACGGCTTAGTCATGCCAAATTACTGGCTGCTCGAGCAAACGCTCCAGGGCCACGCCACCTTCCCCGCACAGACACAGCCGTGCTGAGCCCAAGGGATGTCTTGTCCTCTGCTGGGGCTTTCAGCCCACGGTGGCCCCAGTGGCTGAGGAGGAGTCCTGGTAGCAGGGTGTTTTGGGGTGCCGCTGGTTCCCCCTGCTCCGGGGGCTTCTGCCCCAGCGTTGCTCAGGGCCAGCTGGAGCTCTGCTGCGCGCTGCTGGAAGCACAGGGTTTCAGGCTTTGTAAAATTAGTGGGAGCAGCCTTTAACGAGCTCCTCCTTTACAGCCCAGGAGCACGCATGTGTCTGTAGGGTGGCAGGGATCCCGGTGGCAGTGCAGCTCCCTTTCCTGTGCAGGGCTCATGTCAGCACTTGCTGGGCCGCGTGGCTTGGGCTTCTCTCCTTGGTCTCTGCGTGATCCCAGCTTGAGCAAAACCTGGGCAGTTTGGTTTCCCCCAGCCCAGACCATGCCCAGTGCTGACATTTCATCATCAGGGGCTGTGCAAGCAGCTCTCACAGGGCAGCAGAGAGCCAAAGGGTGCCCCCCTGGGTGTGGGGGCAGCGGGAGCCCCATCCTGCTGGGGCAGAGGGTTTGGTGCCGGCTCGCCAGCCCCTGCCTGCGCCCTGCCCGGCTCAATCCTGGTGCTCCTGCCCCTCTGAGCAGTGCCGGGGCTGCTCTGCTCTCCTGCACCTCTGGGCTGTGCCAGGACAAGGAGCAGGGCTCGTATCTGCAGCCCATGGAGCTGGCGTGGATGCGAGCACCATGCACGGCACTCATCCCATCCCTCCGACAGCTCGTGTGCCACGGCAGCCCTGCCATCGTGGCTCTGGGTGCCCTCATCCTGCTGCAAAGGGTCTGGATGATGAGAACTGCTCGCGCTTGCTTTAAAGCACTTTAAATCCATGCAGATGCCAGGGTCAAGCCCGTGTCCGAGGCAGCAGCAGCAGGAGGTGCTGCAGCACGGCCGAGCCCGCCAGGCCCTGGGTCGGCTCGGTGTCTGGAGACTCCCCTGCGGGAGGAGGCTGTGCCCTGCTTTGCAGGCTTGGTTTTCTTACAGGCTATTATTAGCCCTGGGGGAAAAAAAACAAAGCCTGGAGGAGCGCACGGGGACACCAAACGCAGTGGCGGGGAGTTGAAAGGGCTCTGGCGTGGCTCGCCAGTTCATTCGTCAAGTCCCAAGGGCGCGGAGCTGTGCTGAGCAATCCCCTCCGTCTGCTGGGCACCATCGCGCAAAGCTCCCGCTCGCTCCGAGGGGGACTTTTCCAGCCCGGAGATGTGATGAGTGGAAACAGGTTGTTGTGCTGGATGGCAGGGCTGCTATCTGATTAGCATTTTATTTAGACCACATGTTAGGACTGAATTAAACGAACCTGATGCGTCGGAGGAGAGGGCTGGAGCGCGCCTTGCCCCGCCGCCGTGCCTGTGCCCGTGGTGCTGGCAGCTCCCCGCACCCGTGGCGCTCATCCTGTCCCCTCGGGGCATTTCTTTGGGGTCTTCACGCAGAGCCCCGGGCCCGGAGCGGACACCCCTGCTTCCTCTGTGGCTTTGGGTTGTGCGTCCAGAACTGTCTGTTCTCGTCGCGCTCTTCCCCGTTAACGACTCCTGGAAGAGAGGCACGGGCAGATCCCAGCCAGACCCCGCACCAGAGCCGCGAGCAGGACTTAAGGAAACTTGAAGCAACTGGTTGCCTCCCAGGGAAGGAGGCGTCGGAGCCAGGAACCGCTGCTCTTCCTCCAGCAGTGTCTGGGCTACGAGCAGTGCTCGGGACGCAGACCAGGACGCGCTGAGTTATTGCCGTGGCCGCTCCTCCAGCGTTTGGGCTGGCCGAGCCCGCGTGCCCCCCGGCCGTGGCTTCAGTTCCTGTCCACGTGCACTCCTCTGATCCCGAGAGAGAGCCTTTGGGGTGAGAAAAGCTGATGTGCTGGCGAGGAAACGGGGGGCAGGCAGCAGCTCCTGGGTACCCGTGTCGCTGGCAGCAGCGGTGCAGGAAGGGGAGAGCCCCCATCGTGTCCCCGCAGCCCGCGGGGAGGCAGCCTTCCTCCTCCTCTTCCTCCTCCATCTCAGTGCCCAGCAGGGTACCCGGCTTGGTCCAGGGCTTGCTGGGCGAAGCGGGGAGGCCGGTGCTGGGGGGGTGCCCTGGCCACTGTCACCACCAGGGCTCCTCTGAGCGGGGGCGTCCTGGTGACGCTCGCCCTGCTCCATCGGCACCCGGCCACCCCGCTGCTGGACGCGGTGTCTGTGCTCAGGAAGGAAAACTGCCCTCGTTGCAGCTCCCCAGGCTGTGCCCGTGCTGGGTTTCTCGGTGCTGTTTTTCAAGTCCTGGGTGCTGCCCTGGCTGCCCCCTGCTCCCTCGGGGCTCTGGGTTCGGGAGGTGCTGGGGCCGGGGGCAGGGGCCAGCAGGCTGCTCTCGGGGCCGCGCGGCGGCTGCGTGGGTGCAGGCAGGTAGCTGGGGCCATGAAGTCATCGCTGATGGATGGAGGGGGAAGAGGCTTTGTCCAACGCGCGGAGCAAGCGCCGAGATGTGAAATTCCAGCCTCGTCCCAGGAGCTGGTTACAATATCAAAGCAATTTCCTGTCCGCGTTCTGAGTTCTGAGTCTCCATGATACTTAAATGCCAAAGAGAGATGGTAAAGGTGAATATGATAGCTTGGCAGGAAAAGGGGTTTGGAAGACACAGGCTTTTGTTGGAAAGGAAGGAAGTGTCTATAGGACACGGTGGAAAAAGCAAAGCCTGCGAGCGAGCGCTGGGGCCGGGCCGTGCCGCAGGAGCCGCCCCGCGCCGCGGTGGCTCGCTGGCCACGGGCTCCCGGCCCCGCTGCGGTGACACCGAGCCAGGAGCTCGTGGGGAGGCTCGAGGGGAGCGGGGGCCTGGCTGGGTGGTGGCCCCCGAGAGCCAGCAGTGGGCTGGGGCCGTGCCCTCGCCTCTTGGACCTCATCCGTAGCCACGGAGCTGGTGGGAAGGTCCCTGGACCTCGCTGGGCTCTGTCCTCTGGAAAAATCCCACCGAGGCTTTCCTGGGCAAAGCCACAGCTTCACCTGCGTGCACACGAAGCGCTGAGGCTTGTGCAGGTTTCCTGCAGTGCAGGAGCGCGGGGCTGGGCAGAGGTAGGGGCACGGACCTGCTGGGCACCAGCACAGGTTGTCGCTGCGGCTGCTCCGATCGTGGCTGGAGGTGGTCTCTGGGTGGTGGTGGTCTCTGGGTGGTGGATACTCCAGCCTCAGGTTTTATTTAATTAGCAGCTAATTTCTTGTTGTCCTGGAGCCTTCGTGGTGCAGGGATGCTCGGAGCTCGTGGTGGGGCTCTCCTCCAGCCCAGGCTTTGCACAGAGCTGAGCGAGCTGGCTCGGCACGCGGTGCTGGTGCTGCTTTTCCATTTCCATCACTGCCGGGTCCAGCTGGATGTTCCTCCGAGGGTGTCTGTGGGCTCTCCCGGATGGGTTTTGTGGTGCAGACATCAGGCTTGGGCATCACCCACACCACCGTGCAGGGCTGTGAGGGCAGCGTGGGACCGGGCAGCTTCTGCTGGGGCTCGTGGCGGGTGCTGGGTGGCTGCAGATGGAGAGGTCCTCGTGCCGAGGAGCAAAGCAACCCTGCTCCGTGCTCCGTGCTTGTCTCCTTCCCTGCTCCTGGTGCATTGCCCTGGGCAGATGCTCAGCTTTGGCCCTTGGTGATGCTCTGCTTGGCAAATGCATCCTCGAGGCGCTTGTCCCTGGGGACCCCCAGACCTGGCTGCTGTGCGGGGTGCTGACAAGTGCAGAGCCACCAGGCGCTCCAGGTCTGGCTGTGGTGGGGTTTTCCATGCATGCGGTGGGTGAGCGCTTATTTTCCATCCTCATTCTCAAATCTGGACTCAGGAGAGCAGAGATGGCATGTCCTGTGTTAAGGGGGGCTGTGGTGTCCTGCCGCAGAGCCCTGGGGTGCCCGTGCCCCGAGCCCTGTCCCTACACGTCCCCGTCCCTCGTCACCGCAGCCCAGCCCTCTCCTTCCAGAAGCCAAACTCGCAGGCGCCCGAGCCATAAGCTGAGAGACCGTTGTGCTGAGACACCCTTCCTAAATCATGTTTTCTTCATGTGTGTGGTAAATACATTCCTCTTGCTCATATTGAAGGCTAAGATTTATCCATTACTTATATTTGTTTTGTTTTGACAGGATAATGTATGGCTCCCATATGTTGCTCTGTGCTCGCAGCAAAATAATCCCCACCTATAAAATATTAATGCAAAAAAAAACCCTCCGTAAAGCAGTTCTGGACTTCTTTACTTTTCAGCCTATTGTCTTGGATCACTTTAATGGCAAATGTCACGGTGCAAATGGAAGTAGCCGTGAGTTATGGCTTCGTCTCGCTCCAGCTGAAGCTCGCTCGGTCCTCGGGTGCCTCGGCACCGGCCCCTGTCCCGGTGCTGCCGCGTGCCGGGCTCGCCCCTTGGGCCACAGGCAGCTCGTGCCATGGTGTGATGGCACAGTGTTTCTCTCCCCAGCTGCGCCGTGGAGACGCTGAAGGTGATGCTGGCCCGGGGCGGCAGCGAGGCGGTCACCAAGGCCGTGGGCAGCGCCGGCGGCTGGGACCTGATGGCGAGTCCGGAGAGGCACCACGACGGCATCGCCGTGCTGGCCGGGTGAGACGCGCTGCTCCCGATGCTTCTGCTCCGGCACCGGTGGCGGCGTGGCCATGGGGGGACCGGGTGCTCTGCGTCCCGGGGCAGCCGCGACGCTTCGCAGCCCACGGAGGGTCCCCAGGGGTTCCCGGGGGTCAGGGTGGGACTGTGGTGGGGTGGCCGGGCCCAGGCCCCGTGCGCTGGGGGTGACTCACTGTCAGCTCTGTCCCGCCCCACGCCTGGAGGTCAGAGCAGGGGGAAAGTGCTCGTTAGTGCTGTGATTAACCCCGGCACTCACCGCCGGGGGGGCGGGAGCGTGGACGGGCGCCAAGGGCTGAGCGGCGGTGCCGGGAGCGCGGTCGGGCTGGATGCAGCCCATGGCTCAGCTCCCGGGGGGCCGAGCACCCCCCGCGCCTGGTGCCCATCGCCACGGCTCGCCAGGAGGCTGGGGCTCATCAGTAAAACCTCTGCGGGTCTCAGCTGCTTGGCTGAGCTTGTGGAGGCTGCAAACGAAGGTGTGAGGGATACTGAACGGTTTGGGATGGATTTTCTTTTTTTTGGTGCTGCTGCGCGTGCCGAGGGCGCTGGGGCCGTGCTGGCGCTGCAGCACCCGCAGGGACGGCCCCGGCCCCGGTCCCTGGTTCAGCTCGGGACTCCGCTGTCCCTCCACCCAGCGTGGTTAATAGCTCTTGGACGGCTGAGGAGGAGACGACCGGTTTGGGATTTTCCAGCGTTCACAAAAATGCTTTATTGAGCCTCCCGAACGCTCGTGTGTCTCATCCCAAACAAAACCCGGCCCTCCCGGCCAAGCTTTGCTGGAGCGGCCGCTGCGGCCACGGTGCCCGGCGGGGGCTCGGAGCTGGGTCCCCCCCATGGCTTGTCCCCAGGCGGTGGCAGGGGGGAGGTGGTGGTGAGGGGCTGTGCTGTGCCCATCCAAGCAAGCAAAGCTGCGGGCAGGAGATGCCTCGCTGCACGGTGCAGGACGGGTTCCATGTTTGTCACCTCGTCAGCAGCCCCATGGGGACGGGACGGAGCTGGGGTTGGGTGCAGGGCCGGGTTTGAGTCGGGGCAGCGTGGGTCACCCTGCCAGCAGCCCCTGGGCATGGACACGAGGATGGATGTGTGTTGGGAGGATGTGGAACTGTTAGGGGTTCGTCCAGGCTGCGGCTGCTGCAGGGCACGGGGATACAGACAGAGGGTGGGGGCTGCCAGGGCCCCCAGTGCCTGTGTGGCACTGCTGGGGTGAGGGGAGCTGCCCACAGGGCTCGGAGCTGCCTGTGTTTTGTCTGCCCGTCCTGCTGGCCCCACAGGAGCTGTTGGCAGAGGCACACGGTGGGCACCCACCCGCTGACACCCCCATGGTGCGGGGCTCGGTGCCAGCGCCTCACCGCGCTCTGTGCCCGCAGCCCCAGGGACCCGCGAGCAGGAGTCCCGTGGTTCCTGGCCACCAGTGACCCCAGTGCTGTAGGTCTGGGAGCTGGTTTGTTCCCAGTGCTGGGTTCCCTTCCTCTTGCTGCCGAATTTTGCCCTGTCTGTGGGTGCCAAGCCCGTCCCAGTGTGGGTGACGCGGCCCCTTCTGCCCGCAGCGCCATGGCACGCCACGCCGGGCCCAGGCTGCCCCTGATCGTCAAGAACCTCGTCCCGACGCTGAGCAGCGTGTTCGACAGCCAGAGGATCACCACCACGGCCTTCTTCGCCGAGGTGAGCAGGGGAGGTGGCTGCTCCCGTCTGCCTGTCCGTCCGTCTGTCTGCCTGTCTGTCTGTCCGTGCCTCCGCACGCGGCACGGCGCACGCGGCACGGCGCAGCCGCGAGCTGTCCTCCCCGGCTTCCCGACCCTCTCTGGCAGAGGGGATGGCAGAGAAGCGCGTGCAGGAGGCCAACTCTGAACGCATCCCCGCAGTGAGCCAGCAAGCCATAACTCCCTCCTTACGTAGCACCTTAAGGAATGAGGTGACTCAAGTCCTTTCCTCCGGCGCGGGGCAGCGCGGCCAAGCAGACGGTAACCCTAGCTGCGCGCACATACCACCTTACAGCCCTGGGCCACTCGAGGAGTGTTTGTTACATAAAGGAGCACCTCATGCCAACAATGCAGGGCTATATCCCCGCTTATAAACCACCTTTTAAATTCTCAGCTGCTTAAGCAGCCTGGGATTAAGGCACTGTTTTTATTTTCTGTTTGGCTGGGGGAGCTGACGGCCCTGCTCTTGGATCCCGTCCCAGAATCTGCTTTAGTTTTGGAGTGTGGTTGGCTCTCTGAATCCTTAAAGGGTTTAAAATAGCAGTTTTGCCTCACCATGGAGCTGGAGGGGAAGGAAGCAAATGCCTGTGTCTCCCTCTCTCAAAACTGATGAGGTGAGAGCTCAGTCCCTTTTCTCGCAGCCGTGCCAGTGACGGAGATGACAGAGTGGAAGCCAGGAGGGGAACGGCCACGGGGCTGTGGCAGCGGGGACCTGCGGCACCAGGCAGGGTCTGGGTGCTGCAGCCTCCGTGCCTTCATCCTCTGTGCCTTCAGCCTCCTCACCAGCTCCGCAGGCGCTGGGCAGAGGCGCTGAGCGCTGCCCTGGGATGCCCCGGGTTAAGGGGCTGGATAAGGGGCTCGGTGCCAGCCCCGAGGGCAGCTCTGGGGGGTGCTGGCAGCCCCTCGCTTGCAGCCAGCAGCTCCCCCACGTCGGGCTGTGGGTGCTGTGCCTGGTGCCGGGGGGTCCCCGGGGGTCCCAGCATCCAGGAGCCTGGAGCAGCCCCGGGGAGCCCCAGTGTGGCCCTCGCAGGTCGTTAACCCCAGCGTGCCCCTCCTGCGCGGGGCTGGCGCCGACCCTGCCGCTGCAGGCAATTAACGGCCTCCCCAATTAATGGCCTCCCCAGTTAACGGCCCCCCCAGCTCGCTGGGGACGAGCCCCGTGCTGCTCCCTGGATCCTGTCCACGTCCACGCGTGGCTCTCCCCTCATCCCCAGTGATGGGGTCAGGAGGAGAGGAGCCCCATCGGCTCCATCCAGCCGGGGGTCCCGAATCACCCCCCCAGCTCAGTGCCTCCGAGCGCCCCCAGGGCTCAGCACGGCTCTCCAGGAGCTCTGGCGCTGAGGATGCTCCCAGTGCCGTGCTGCTCGGCCACCACACAGCCTGGAGGGATGTGCTTCAGCCCTGCAGGGAGCCCGAGCTCTTCCTCACTGCCCTCAGCTCACCCCAGAGGTGGTCTCGCACCTCGGTCCTGCTCCGGAGGGGCGCATTTGGGTCCCTCCTGGCTGTGCTGCGTCATCCATCCCTGGGGGTCCTTGGCTCACGTGTTACAAATCACGGCAGGATCCCCAGATCTGAGCACCCTGTGGGGTATGAGGGCTGTCCCTCATCACGTCTGGATGACCTGAGCGTGGAGTTTGGGGTCTGAGAGAACTGGGGACAAACCAAGGCTGCCCTGGGCTCTTTCCCGGTGTAATGGGATAAGAGCACCTGAATCAGAGGCATCAGCTCCCTTGTGGTTTGCGGGGTTAGTGTCCTGTCACCGCTGATGTTCTCTCCTGCTTCAGCTCCTTAATAGCAACGTGGTGAATGACCTGATGCTGCTGGAGACCGTGATGGACAACATGACGGGGAGGCAGAAGGACCCCTGCCTGCTGGTGCGCATGCTGGCTCTCCGGGGGCTGGGCAACATCTCCTCGGGGTCACCAGAAAAGGTGAGAGCAAACCCCGTGGCACGCTGCCTGAGCCCTTTTGGGGCTGGGGTGCGATGCGGGGGGAGAAGGGGGTGCGCAGCCCCCTCTGATACCATCAGGGATTTTGGATTTTTCAGCCCTGTCCTTGCCCTGCTGGTGGCACCTCCAAAACCAAGGAGGGGACCGCGCTGTGCACCTCCCTGTCCTGTCGCTGTCGTAGGCAGGCACGGTGGGACTGGTGCAGACCCCCAGCTGCTCTGGGATGTGTCTGTAAAAAAAAAAAACCTGGTTTGGAGGAGAGTGTGGCAGCCGTCGGGGGTCTGCTGGCCCAAGCAGGGGTCGAGCTGTGGGGCCACCCCCAGCAGCAGCAGCAGCAGCGCGCCTGCGGGAGCCGTGTCGGCCCGCTGCCCTTTCTGCTTCCTGCTGCTCCGGTGTCTTTACCAGCTGATGAATGGATCCTTAAATGCAGTTATCTCCTGTCCCGACGGTGGGATTCAGGCAGCCCAGAATTAGTTTTCCAGATCTCCAAAGTGCTGTGGTCGGGGCAGCTCACTCCGGAGGCGCGTCCGCTGGGGTGCAGGGACGGGATGCTCCGTGTCCACTGCTTTTTGCTGGGGACCTGCAGTCACAGCTCCATCCCATGAGGTTCCAGGCTCAGCTGTGGCTGGGACGTGGCTGCTCGGCCCCGTTCCTGCCCATCAGGTGTGGGATTGCTGCAGTGCATCCTGCACCGGGCTGCCTGCGCTCTGCCTACCTGGTCCCCAGGAGCAGCAGCGTGGGGCTTGGCGGGCGTCTGCTCCGTGCTGTGCCAAACCCTGGGAAGGGGTCACGGGCAGGCAAATACCCCACTGTGAGCTGCCACGAAAATAAAAGCAGCTGCTAAAAATACCGTCCTGCTGCTGCAGCCTGGGCAGAGCTGCTGATAGCGCCTGATGCTCCGGTCTGCGGGAGCCGCAGCGCTGCTGTGGGCAGCGGTTGGGAAGCAGGAGGTGAGCAGGAGGATGAGGAGGGCTGCGGTGAGCCTCCTACAACGCAGGCAGGAGCAGTGATGATCTGTTGCTGCCTTCCCTGCTGCATCCTGGAGCAATGCAGACCGGTGCAGCTGGGCAGGCTCAGGGCAGTCCCTTCCTGCACGTCCCCGTGGCGCAGGGTCGTGACGCGTTGTTCGTCCCCAGCCGTGCTCCATGAGCTGCACCGGGCAGCACAGCCTGATTTACAAAGCTGAGTGCTCAGAATTAAGCGATGGCAGACTCGGTGTGGCTTAGGCAAACTTAATTTCCCCCTTTGCTGCGTGTGCAGCTCTAATTGCTCAGCGAAATGCTGCGCCGGGAGGGGACGTGGTGCCTGCGGTGAGCAGTTGCCACGTGCCTGTGCCGACGACGCACTGCGCTCGGCAGCTGTAATTTAATTTAATTCCAGCTCCTCCTCGCTGGAAGCGAGGTTGAGGCAGGAGCTCGCTGCAGGGCACTGCTCGGTGATCAGGTCACTGACTTTGGGAATGCTGCACTTGGCTCGTCCTGCTTTAAGGAATCACCCTGGGTTAGCGGGCCGGGTCCCCCGCCTGGTGCTGGTGCCGTGCCACAACGTGGGCACAACAGAGCCCGTCCTGACCCCTGGGGGTGGCCGAGCAGGGCCGTGTCCCTGCCAGGCTGCCCCACAGCAGCGCTCCTCTCCTGCTGCCCTTGCAGGTACGGAAGCACGGGGCCAAGCTGCTGGCATCCATGGTCAATGGCATGGACGACAAAGACGACCCCCACAACCTGGTTGCGCTCGAGGCCATGTCCAGTCTCTCCAAGCTCCTGGATCACTTGGAGGAGAGAGACATCCAGTCCATGCTCCTCCACATCGCCATCAGGATCCGACCCTTCTTCGACAGCGTAAGGGAGCCTGGGGACAGAGCTTGTGCCTTGGTCCTGTCTAAAGCGGCTCGTCCGATGAGCCAGGGCACGCGTGGCAGATGGGTGTCTCTGGGGAGGGCAGCAGGGTCCAGGCTGTGCTCCGTGGGTGCTGGGGGACAGGAGGGGTCCAGGTCTCTGCATGGCTCTGCCCCGCAATATTTCGCTGCCCTCAGTGGTCTGTGCATTCCCCAAACCCCTCCAGCATCACCTCCAGTTCCACCAGTGCACGGAGCGATCCGAGCGCAGGATCCTGCCCCCAGCTGCTCCGGTGCCACCTGCGGGGAGCACCCCAGCCCCTGCAGCACCGTGCTGTCTGTGGGGGCTCCCGTGGCTCTCCCCAGCCTGAACCAAACCACAGCCAGGTGTTACCCAGCCCCTGTCCCAGCCGTGCACCCCCCAGGCAGGCAGAGCTGGACCTGGCACGGAGACCCCCATCCCTGAGCCCTCAGTGCCCCCTGGGTCTCCTTTCTTTGGGACTCTGGTGCAGGCAGTGGCTGGAATTGGGGATGTAGAGGCAGGATGTTGTGCTGCTGGGGAGTCACCAGGGGAAGGGCTGAATTCACCCCAAATCCTGCTCGCCCCCCGCCTGCAGGAGCAGCCCGACCTCCGCCAGTCATCCATCGTGCTCTTTGGCAACCTGACCAAGTTCAGCGAGGAAGACTGCGAGGCTTTCTTCGAGCAGATCCTGAACGGGCTGGTAACGCTGCTGCTGCACCTCCAGGACCCCAAGCCTGAGGTGGTCAAGGTGAGTACCCCGCTGCCCACCACGGGCACCAGGGAGCCCCCCCCAGCTTGGGGTACCGGCCTGGGGTGGCCACGAGGCGCTGAGCCCCCTGGCACACGCCGCAGCCTCCCCCTCTCTGTGCCACAGGCCTGCAAGTTTGCTCTGCGCATGTGTGGCCCCAACATGGGCTGCGAGGGGCTCTGCGACATGTTCCTGAACCACCTGCGGGAGGACAGGAGCCTGCACTACGGGGAGTTCATGAACAACGTCTGCAAGCACCTGGTGAGCGCAGCCAGAGCACGCGGTGCCGGCGCTGGGGCTGCCAAATGGGATCCTCGGGGTCCTGCCCAGTGCCCCTGTGTCCTTATGGGGACGTTCCCCCTCCCAGCCCAGTGTCCTGGGGGATGCTCAGCCTGCCCAGCACCTCTGGGCTTCCAGGAGATGGTGGCAGTGCCCTGCCTGACTCCTCTCCTGCCGCCTCTCCCCCAGATGCAGAGCTACCCGGAGATGCTGAATCGCCTGATTTCAACCAACCTCTTCTACTTCAAGAGCAACTGGGTGGACATCAGGGCGGCTGCGCCGATGTTCATTGGTAAGTCCTGCTCCCAAGCCTCGTGGGTGCAGCGTGGGTCTCTTCCTAAAGGCTGGATGTTGGGGGTGTCCCGGGGAGGCGTTTGGTGCCCGCTCCGCAGGGGGTGCAGCGTCTGCTGTGACAGCCCATGGCCAGGGCACACCGTGGGTCTGGGGGGCACCCACCAGAGGCAGCTCCTGCACAGACCCCGTCCTGCAGCAGTTCCAGCAGCCTTCCTGAGGGCTGCACAGACCTTTGCTGGACCCAGCCCAGCTCGTCCCATCGCTGTAAAGGTTTCCAGCCTCAGCTTGCAGCGCGCGGATGCGGTTACGGTGCGGGGAGCAGCGCGTGTCACTGCTTTATCAGCCAGAGGTGCTGCCTCAGCCCCGTGCTGTCAGCTCGGAGCAGCTCTGAGGTTGTGGCTGAGCCGTGTAACGGGGCAGGGGATTCGAGCAGGAGTCATCCAGCAGCGCTGCTCCCCAACCCCTGCTGTGGCTGCCCCTGGTAAAGTGGGAGCTGCGGATGCACCAAGGGACGCCTGGGCTGCTCCCGAGGCTTCACATCTCTCTTTGGAGCTCCCAGCTCCTTTTTGGGGATGGGGGTAGCAGCCAGCCTTGCTCTTACCCATGTAATTCTGCACGTGGCGTGAGGTTGTGCTGCTTTCAGTGGAGTGCCCAGAAATGATTTAAGCGAGCTGCTGGAGGCAGAGGTGCTGGTGGGAGCCTCCTTAGGGCACACGTTAGCCAGGGCAGCGTGTATACATCACATATTTGGGTCCCCTGTGCGCCCTTGTTGCTGGCTCTGCGTGACTGCACACAACACGTGGACAGCAGGGAGGAGAGACCCGGCACCCTGCGAGCCTCTGTGACCTTCTCTGTCAGATTTGGGGGGTCCCAGTGGAAAAAAAACCCTGACGCTGAGCTCCTTCCTCAGGCTTCCTCGTGCTGCACGTGGACGAAGACCACTGCCAGCAAGTGGACCTGGACCAGCTTATCTCGGGTGAGTCGGTGCCCACAGCTCGCGCTGCCGGGGAGCAGGGGCTGGGGGTTGGAGCCGGAGCCCAGCCCCGTGATTTTGGGCTCCCCGGGCTCCTGCTCCGCTCTCGGGTAACGGGGCCAGGATGAGCCCAGCACCTGCAGGCACAGGGGACCGGGGCTGGCAGGTGAAGGCACAGCCACGAACCAAGCTGTTGGCACGGGGATGCTGCAGCGGGGTGAGGGGGTCCCGGGGAGCCGAGGCTGCAGCCCCCGAGCCCCGACCCCGCGGCACGGCCCCGGTGCTGGCCGGGGGCACCCGCCCTGGGCACCGCCTGCGGCTCGCGTGGCGTTTGCAGCGGCTTAGCGTAAGCAGGAGGGGACTTGCAGCGTTTGTTTGCAATGTGTTAACTGTTAAAAGGCAGAGCTGAGGCTCGTTACGAAGGGCTAATAAAAAGTCAAATTGAAGCTGGTGGCATTTTGGAGCAGAGTTAAGTAATTTTCCTGGATTTCAGGGATTTTTTCCCTGTCACTAGTGACCTCATAGTATATAGTAATGCATGGAAACTTTTGGATCGTTCCAAGGGAGCTTAAAAAACACTAAAAAAGGAAAAACTATCTTTCCGTTGGCTCCCCGAGCCCTTCCAGAAGAAAGAGGCCTGTCTGTTTGAAACAAGTGAAAGATAATCTGCGTGTGTGTGAGTAATAGCTGGAGGGAGCAGGCCTGGCTGGGGCTGCGCGAGCTTCCCGTATTGAGTGGATTAAGCGAGCGGGGGTCCGGGGGGGGGCTTCGGGCTCTCAGATTTACAGCCCCCGCCCCGGGGCACCCCCGCGGCCGAGGCAGGAGGATGCCGCGAGCAGGAAGGGAGCTGGCACATAAATCAGGGGAGCCGCGGGAGCTGGGGGGGGGATTTGGAGGGAGGCGAGGGCTTCTCCTGCGCCGGGTAAACAAGCTACTGGAAAAATATTATTGTACTTTTACTGCTAGGAAAAACTACCTGGATTGTTTTCTTACTACCGGGAGCTGTTCCAGGCATTAGGAAATGGTGCTGATAGGGGGAGGCTTGGCCCGGCCGGCGGCTGCACAGCCGCGCGCGGACCCGCGGAGGCTCGGCACCTGGCTCCAGCCCCAGACCCCCGTGCTGGGGCCCTTCCCCTCCCCGGGGGGGGCTGCAGGAGGGGCCCCCCGGGTCGAGCCCTGACCCCGAGCCCCGGGGCAGGGCCAGGTCTCAGCTCCTGGGGGGGGTCCCAAGAGGATTTAGGGTGCCGCTGCCTCCCCGGGGATGTGCGAGCTGGGGAAGGGGCTGGTGGGGAGCCCCAGGGGGGGCAAAGGGATTTCACCTTTGTGCCCTGGAGGAAAGCCAGGCTGTGGCTTCACCCCGGGCACGGTCCCAGCCTGGGGCCGGGGGGAGCGGCCGTGCCCCCCCAGCCCCCCCACATGTCCCTGCTCTGCTCCTCGCAGCCCTCAACCTGCTCCTGAAGGACCCCGTCCCCGCCGTCCGCATGAAGGTGGCAGAGACCCTGGGCCGCCTCGTCAGGATCCTGTGAGCCCCGGCTCCACCGCAGCAATATTTTGGGGGGTGGGCACTGCCCCCACGTCTTCCCCCATCGGGCACCCCCCCCCGGGGCCCCCCTCGCCCTCCTCCGCGGCAGCTCCATCGTCTTCCTCCGCTCCCCGCAGCCCACGGGAGCCCCCCTGGCCCAGTGCCTCCACTGCTCCCCCTCAGGGCCTGGCTCAGCCGTGGCCCCCCCAGCACCCAAAGGACACCAGGGACGGGACGAGGCTCCGGGGAGGGGGTCCTGGGGGGCAGCTCCCCTTTTCTGCGCAGCCAGGATGGAGCCCGAGCCCTCCGCTGCCTCCCCCCCCTCCCCGTCCCTCCCTGCTGCCCCCCCCCCGATGCTGTAGGCAGGGCCCTGCCCCCCCCCCAGGGCCCCATTCGATGAATGTCACTGTCCCCTCACCACTCGTGTACATAAACTTATTTTTAAATAAAGCTCCTCGCTCCTCAAGGCCCGGTGCTCTGGGAGTCATTGCGGGGTGAAGGGTGGTCCGGCTGCCCCCCCCCCACACACACACTGCTGCCTGGCTCGTTAATTGGGGACATTAATGAGATCCGAGGGGTAGGAGCCCCGTGGTAATGCCTTGTGGGGTGTGCTCGAGCCCTGTCCTCTTGTTTGGGGGGGCTTGTTTGGGGGGGCCCTTCCTTACTCTGCACTTTGGGGCTCAGGTGCTTGCTGTGTGTGTGTAATTGCACATTTCCCTGGCCTTCCCCCCCCCCGTCCCCTTTTCTCCTCCTCTTCCTCTTGGGCTTTGTGTGCATGGAGGGGCTGTGCCAGCCTTTTTTGGGGACAGAACAGGGATTTGACCTTTTTCCACTTGTTCCTGCTCCAGTCCCAGCCCTCCCTTGCCTGGCTCTGGCTGTGGCAGGAGAGAAATTGGGGAGGGGGGGTATCCCCCTGCAGGGGCTGTGGGGCTCTGCCCTCCCCCCAGACACGGGTGGGTGGTGGCTGCAGCCCCCGGGCTGGGACACGGTGACATCCCCAAATTGGGATCCTTGCATCAGGCTCAGCTCCAGCCCAGGGCCCCTCTCTGGGACAATCCCTGGTGCTGTGGGTCCCTGCTGCGGGGGGGGGTCCCGGGGGCCGTGCAGGCAGCCCCCCCCCCCATCAGCGTGGGCCATGGAGGTTCCCGTCCGGTTTCCCCGGCCCCGCACGTGGCCGTCCTGGCACGGTCCCAGCGCTGAGCTCATGCTGGGGATGAGCTCACGGTGGCTGCGGGACCGCAGGGTGCAGAGGGCAGCACGTGGGGGCTCCTCCGCCGGGACTGCTGGGGGGGGGGGGGGCAGCCCCCAGGATGGGGTGAGGTGTGGGGGGACCCCACGGGGGCTGGCTGCTCGCCGTGTCCCTGTGCTGGGGGTCTGGGGCTACGCTGGGGGGTGAAGGGTTGGGGGCACGGTGGCACCGCTGGTGCACGCGGCCCTGGTGCTTTTGGGTCCCTGGGGGCAGTGCCAGGACGGGCAGGGACGCAGGACAACGTGACACGGGTCTGTACCCAAAAATGTTTAATAATAAAGCTCCCCCCACCCCCCAGGAGTCTGTGTGCAGGAGCAGGGCTGCCGTTCCCAGCAGAGCGCAGTGTCCACAGCCACGGGGTGTTGGGGCACGGGGTGGGGGGCACGGGGTGGGGGGCACGGGGTGGGGGCACGCTGGCAGCACCCAGCAGCTACGTGTAAAGCCGGACGGTGCCGTCGGCGCCGGAGGAGAAGACCCAAGGCTGGGTGGGGTGGAAGAGCACATCCAGGACGCCCAGGTCCAAGGTCAGCGCGTGGCCCTTCAGCACCTTGACAGGCACCAGCAGCGGGTTCTGCAGCAGGTCGCTGTGGGGGGAGCGGGGTCAGCGCGGGGCTCTGCCTCCCCCCCGCCACCCCACCCCGGGGTACCCCCCGGAGTCACCCCACAAATGCTGCACGCCCCCTCCCCGTCCCCAAACCCGAGGTGTGGGACAGCCCAGCACCCCCTGCCCCGCAGCCCTGCGCTGCCCCGGGGCTGTGGGAGGACAGGGGACCCCAAAGCAGACCCCAAAGCCCCGGGACCCCCCCACGTACTTGTAGACCATGCCGTGGCACACGATGACCGTCCCGTCGTCCGAGCCCGAGGCGAAGAGCGGGTAGTGCTTGTGGAAGGCCACGCTCCTCAGCGCTTTCTTGTGGTGCCTGCAGAGAGGGGGGGGGTGCTGTCAGGGCGAGGGGGGGGTGCGGGCTGCAGCCCTGTGCATGGCCAAGCTTCACAGACCCCCCCCCCCCCGTGGGCAGCCCCCCGCGGGGCTGGGGCTCACCGCAGCAGCTGGTAGGGCCTGGTGGAGAGGTCCAGGTCGAACCAGGCCAGTTTGCTGTCATAGCTGCCGCAGATGATGTTGTCACCTGTGAGAGAGAGAGGGGACATTGTGGGGGTCACCAGCGAGCCCCACCAGCACCCAGAGCCCTGCCCCGCACCCCGATCAGCCTGGGGGTGCTCCATCCCACCCCACTCCCCCGTACCTCCGGGGTGGATGGCCATGCTGGACACCCACTTGCAGTTGGCCATCAGCTTCTTGGTGAGCTCCTGCTTGAGCAGGTTGTAGACGCGGACGTAGCGCTGCGTGGCCACGAAGAAGTAGGGCCGGATGGGGTGGAAGAGCACGCACTGCACCAGCCCCTTGCTCTTGCGGAAGGGGTTTTGGCTCCAACGTTTGCTGGTCTGGTGGATCAGCACCTGCATGCTGCTGTTGTCGGACACCACGGTGGCGAAGTAGTCGCCCTTGCCGTGCCACGTCACCTGCTTGAGGGCCTGCGGGGAGCAGGGTGGGAGATGCTCACGGATCAGGCTCATGTGGGCTGCTGCCCACCTCCCCACAGCCCCTGCCCACCCCCCCAAACCCCCCCGGCCCTGCCTTGCTGTGCTGCATGGCCAGCCGGATGCCTTTGCTGTGCTCCTCGACGGTGGCCGTGCGCCACTGCACGGGCTGCACCCGCTCCTCCTCGGGGGGCGTGTAGGACTCCAGCACCTGGTCGGTGGCCCCGTAGAGCAGCTTGTCCCCGAGGCAGGGGTTCACCAGCAGCACCGACTGCTCCCTGTGGGGTGGGAAGAGGGCAGGAGGGGTCAGGGCACTGCCGAGGGGAGGAAAACCCTCTGCAAGCCCTGCACGGTCACGGCACGGCCCCGGCACAGGGTCAGGGCCGTGGGGAGGGTGGTGGAGGAGGCTGTAAGCCCCCAGACCCTGCTGCAGGGCAGCAAGGAGCTCCGGGACAGGACCCCAACCCCCCCCCGGCTCCAGCTGGGGCACTCACACGCAGACGGCCACCAGGCAGACGGTGGGGTTGGGGTTCCAGGCGATGCTCTTCACCACGCCGCCCACGGGGAGGGTCTTCATGCAGCGAGCCGTGCACACCTCCCAGAACCGCACCGTGCCGTCATCGGAGCCTGCGGGACACCACGGGGAGGGGGGGCTGGGTCAGGCACGGCTCCCCCAGGGGACCCCACAGTGCCACGGCTTGGCTCGGGGGGCCGGGACACATCCCCAAACCATCGAGCTCCTTCGGGGAGGAGCGCTGGCAGCGGCAGGAGGGAGGCTGCAGTGCCCCCGCGATTCCCCGGCAGCTCCAGCACCACGAAGGCAGGACGTGACCGGGGGCTGCTGCGGAGAGAACAGGCCCCCTCCCCGCTCCCCCAGCACCGCGGCTCTGCCCGTGGTCCCCTCCTGACGCGCGCAGCTCCCGGCGCAGCTGCTGTGCTGGCAGCACGCCTGGCTGGGCTCGGCACGGCTCGGCACGGCTCGGCACGGCGCGGCGCAGCCCCCGGGCAGGCTGTTCCGTGGGCAGCCGTGGCAGGAGCAGGTAGCAGCGTGCCGTGCCGTGCCGTGCCGTGCCGTGTCCCCGCAGGTCGGGTTATTTTTAACGCCTGATCTCAGCCACTTTCCCAGCCCGGGGCCAGGAATTCCACGTTGTGCAACCGACCGACACCGCGGCCACCGGGAGCTGGCAGCCTGGAAACTCCAGCGCTATAAAAAGCACATGTGCCTTTGTGGGCTGTTAAACTGCCATCTGCTCTCAATCTCCAGCCTCCGGCCGGCCGCGCAGGGCTCCGCCGTTCACTCCTCTCCCTCCAGCCTCACTTTCTCCACTGCGGAGCGGGAGGGACGCGGGCTCCAGGGTGGGGTCCCCGAGAGCGGCTGGAAAAACCCACGGAGCCTTCGGGACGCGCGCTGCTGGCCCGGGAAGCTCAGGGATGCTCCGGCCTCGTGCCCAGGGTCCCCACCCCAATCCAGCACCAGCAGAGAGGGGTGGGCTGGCTCCCTGTGGCTGGCAGCTCTGGGGAGCCCCAGCCTTTGCATACCCCAAGCCCTGCACTGTTATGGGGCAAAGCTGGGACCTGCTCCTGCACCGGGGCTGGGTACCGGTGCCTGGTTTGTGTGGGATGCCCCAGCCCGGGCAGGGAATCCTCACCTGATGCCAGCCACTGCCCGCTGGGAGAGATGCTGAGGCAGCGCACCAGGCTGGTGTGCCCACGGTAGACCTGGGGAGGGAGACAGGAGGTGGGTGAGGGTCCCACGCAGCCACACGGCACCTCTGAGGGACCTCCCGGGCACCCAGGAGACCCCTCCCCAGCTGCAGACTGATTTACCAGCGCCTGGGTGGTGGGGAAGGGCTGCAGGTCCCGTGGCTTCGGCAGCTTGGGGATCAGGTCCTCCGGGTCCACGTTGACCTGAGGGAGAGGCACCCCGTGAGACACGGCCCCACGGCACCGGGGACAGCACACGGGGGCTGCTGAGGGGCAGGAGGAGGCCGGGAAGCACAGGCTGAGGGCTTGGGGCCAGCAGGGGATCAGCCCAGCACCCTACAAGCCCTGCTGTGACCCGGCTCTGCTCCTGCAGCGCCTGCTGTGGGTAGGTGAGGGGCTTTAGGGGCAGCCCCACAGCACTGCAGCTCCTGCTCCTGGCTGGGTGGCAATGGGACAGGCACAGGAGTGTGCCGAGGCCACTCTGGGACACCTTGGGGAGGGGGTGCAGGGGTCTGAGAGGCTCTCACCCGCATTTTCCTCTGGCGCGGGCAGAGGTAGAGGTCGAGGCAGCGCTCGAAGCGCTCCTGGATGAAGCGTGGGTAGGCAGGCACTGCCCGCAGGCAGCGGTACTGCTGCGGCACGAAGTTCAGCTTCCTCTCGGCCGGCTCCTGCTGCTCCCAGGCCAGTTTCTGCCAGGGGGGAGGCGAGGCCGGGTCAGCAGCGCGGTGACGGGCGCTCCACGGCCCCCGATGCTGCCCCAGCCCCGGCGCTATCCCGTCCCCAGCCGAGCACCAAGCGTCCCCTGGCTGGTGCCCCGTGAGACACCACGACGCTCCCCGCCGCCCCAGCACCTCTCTTTCCATCTCCAGCAGAGCCCCCCCTGTTCCCAGTTGGGTTTTGCTGCCTGGTTTTCCTGTTTTTTTTTTCTGGGCTGAGCGTGTGCCAGGACGCACCCTGCACCGGGACCCCCAGCGTCCCCCTCTGGCCTGACCATGCCCAATTTTCATCCCGGTGCCCCAGCACTCCCGGCTGCCCTCCCTCAGCACATCCCTGTGGGGTCCCAACGCATCCCCATGTGCCCCCAGCCCCTTCCTCCACAGCTCCCGGCCCCCCCTTACCTCCTCCTCGCTGAGCAGGTACTCGGGCGGGGGGTTGTAGGACTCCTCGTGCCCCGGCAGCTTCATCTTGGGGGCTGGCACGTGCATCTTGTGCCGGCCCAGGATGGAGTTGGGATCCTCGTGCGCCCAGAGGTCGTAGTACGTAGGTGTGTCCTCCTTGGGCTTGCGGGGCTTGATCCAGCCCATTTTGATGGCGTGGACCAGCTTGGAGACCTGTGGGGCGGGCATGGGGTCAGCTCCAGGAGCCCCGGGACCCCGCATGCTTCAGGAAGGGGGTGTGGAATGGGAACCAGTGCCCCCGAGCACTTGGCAGGGGTGGATATGGTGTGGGAGGATACGGTGTGGGTGGATACGGTGGGGACAGGACACGTCTGGGACAGGAGAGTGGCCGCAGCCACCACCCCCAGCGCTGCTCAGAGCACGCAGAGCTCGGCCACGGAGCCGCCAGACCTCTCACCTTCTCCTTCTCGATGAGGGAGGGGATGAAGCTCCTCTTGTCCGCCGGGCGGTTGGTCACCGGGTGGATCATCACCTCGTGGCTGAAGAAATCGACGGCCGGCTGGGGACACACGGGGACGCGTGGCTGCAGCGTGCGGGACGGGCCCCGCGCCGGGCACCACGAGCACGGAGCGCGCGCGGCCACCTCACCTCGTAGGGGTCGAAGTGGACGTCCCCAAACTGCCCCTTCTGCAGCCGCTGCACCAGCTCCACCTGCTCGTCCGTCAGCTTGATGTCTGCGCCCGTCATCTTGTCCTGCACCGTGCGCCTGCGGGGAAAGGGACAGGGTGACAGCGCCCGTCCCCCGGGGGGGCTACGAGCCCGAGCACCCCGTGCCCGCTCACCAGTAGTCGGGGTTCTCCATCTTCTCCAGGAACTTGTCCAGCTCGTCCTTGTTGCGGATGGGCTTGTAGATCTTCCTGCCCTCCAGGTCGTAGCCGATGTGCGGGAAGTCCTCGTACCACTCCATGGGGATGTTGCCCACCGTGTTGCGGATGTCCTGGGGAGGGGGGCACGGAGGCAGCGTGAGGGCAGGGCAGGGGGCACGGCCTCAAGGTGTGCCAGGGGGGGCAATGAGGGAGGGCAGGATGAGCTCCTTGCCTCCCCCTCGGCCTCCCGGTCCGTGTGAGGGCACCGACGAGCAGCAGTGGGGGTCGGGTGAGTGCTCTGCTCCCAAACACCCCCCCCGAGCATCTCCCACCCAAGCAGTGCCCAGAGCTGTGCCAGGATGGAGCTTGGGCTTCCTTCCTCCATCCCAAGGAAAACCCCACCTCGCACCATGTCCCCACACGCTGCTGGTGACCACAGCAGCACGGGAGCGGGGCTGGGGGTAGAAGGAACTGGGAACCAGGGCTGGGGGAGGCCGGGAGGGCAGTGACCGAGCCCCAAAACTGCAGCGGGACGAGGGGCACCAGCCGGAGAGACCCCGGTGCCGTGCCCGGAGCTGCGCCTGGTTATGGGATGTGCAGCACTTGGGATGAGGGATGCAGGCGTCGAGACCAGCACCTCCCGTGCTCGTTTACTGCAGCGGGGTTTAAAAAGCTGCCTCGGGGTGCTGCGGGGGCTGCAGCCCGGCCTCAGGCTGCCGGGCGCGCGGGGCAGGGGCTGCGGGCGGTCAGCGGCGCGGCTGAGCGCATTCCTGCGTCCGATCCCGCAGACAGCAGCACGCCTCACGCCTCACATTTTCCGACGGCCGGGGCCAGGCCGGCTCCCCCTGCACACGCACGCACCCGGCCGCTGCCGTTCCTGGCTGCCTGCAGCGGGAGCAGGAGGCTGCCCCCCGCGCACCGGGGGCTTCGCTCCTCCCGGCCCCTCTCCGGCCTCCGGGGTCCGCACGTGGCCGTGGGTCCCAGCTCTGGGGCAGGAGCAGCCCCCGGAGCCCCGTGGATAATCTGGAACCGTGGGCACGTTTTGGGGGGCCGCTGAGCCCCGCATCTGTCCCCAGAGCTGGCAGGGATGAGCTGCACCGGTCCCCATCGCCAGCCCCCATGGGGACATGGCCACAAGGATGAGCTGGCACCGAGCACCCACAGCAGACCCTGGGAGGGCTCCGTGCAGCCATACGAGGGCAGGATGAGGCCCCCCCGGCACCAGACCCGCTCCTCACCTGCCCCAGCCACGTCCTCCCCTTCGGGGCTCGTGGGGTCGGGCGCGGAGCGAGGTCCCCCGGCCTCTCCCCGGCAGCCCTCGCGTTACAAAACGCAGAGACCCCGTCCCCAATTACAGACACACAGGGAGGAGGTGTGAACGTGACCTGTGCCCCCCCACACCCCGCAGTCAGGGGTCACCCTCACCCCGCGGCACCATCTGGTCCCCATAAACACTTGCAAAGCTGCACGGAGCCTCCACGGAAAGGCGCCAGGAGCCCCGAGAAGGCAGAGCCGGGGGGAGCCCCCCGGGCCACAGCGGGACCCATCCATCACTCTCCGAGCTCACGTCAGCGCAGGATGTGCACAGCCCCCGTGGGGAACAGGCCAGGAACTTCCCCATCCACATCGGGGACACGGCTGGGACCGTGGGGCTTCCCGGACCAACCCCACAGACCCCCGGTGTCTGGGCTCCCCTGGGGCACCGCTCGCTGCTGGTGCGGACACACGGACACTGGGACACCTCTGGGAGCCTCAAGGCACGGTCAGTTTAAGGAAAGGTGCTCTCCAAGAGTCCTCAGGGTGCTCCAGGCTCTGCAGCCACCTGCCCGTGGGTGTCCCCACGCTCAGTCACGGCTCAGTTGGGTGCAGAAGTCCCAAACTGGCAGCAGGAAGGTTGGGGACGTTCCCGCAGCGCCACACACGTGGCACTGAGCCGGGCAGGGGCTCCCCAGGACGGGACAAACTGGGCAGGGGACGCAGCAGCCCCGGTGATGCCGCCTGCAGTCACTGATCCCGGAGCCGTGGGGGCTCTGCTGGGGCTGCGCAGCTCGAGGTGCATTTGGCAGCAGAGTGAGGGGGGGCACTAAAGGATCTGCGCCCCACAAGCACCAACAGGTAGCCGGGTGCAGGGGCAGGGATGCAGAATCCCCCCGCGGGCTCCTCCTCTCCTCCACGCACACCCTCTCCAGCTCCACCTGCCCCGGGAACGCCGTGCAGGGGAGCAGCTGCAGCCACGCAGTGGGCGTAGGGGCAGGGGTGGGTTTTTAGCCGGGCTGCTGCCGTGCCTGGAGCCTGGAAGCCCAGACTGGGCGTCTCTTCCCGAAGGCCAGCTCCAGCTCCGCCAGGAGCTGCGGACTTGACGCAGGAATCCCTGGGCGAAGCTCTTGCCAGGAGGACAAACAGGATCACATCAGGCCTGGAACATTTTCCCCTCCAACACGAGCCCCAGGGTCCCGTGTGTGCGCAGGCAGAGCTGGCCCCGACGGCTGCCAGGGCGCGCGGTGCCCAACCTGGCACTGCCCCGGGCTGCGCCTCCGGCACGGCTGGGACAGGAGGGGCTCAGCACCTCCAGGACACCCCACGGGCTCACCCCGAGCTATGTGCCTGGCACAGACACCCCAAGGACCGTGGGGAGGCCCAGCGCGGTGCCCCCAGCTCTGGCTGTCCTCCAGCAGGACCCCCAAATCCCACAAAACCCCCGAGAGGAGCAGACCCCGAGTGCTGACGGTGCCACAAAACCCCGCAGGGACGCACAGCGCCCGGGCTGCCCCACGGGGCAGCTTGCTCCACGTCCCCCCAGCCCTGCGGCGGGGAGGAAGGCGAAAATTCCTCGCAGCCAGAGCTTCCAGCGGTGCGGAGCAGCCCGGTAGCCGCGGCCCCGTCCCTCCCCCTCGCTCCCCTCCCACCCACCCGCTGCCCCCCGTGTCGTTAACACATCGCCTCCGGCGAGCCGCGTCCCGCGAGCGAGCGCGGGGGAGTCTGGAGCCCCGGCGCGAGGGACTGCCGTCACTCAGCCTCACGTCTGGAAGTTGTTCTTGGATGGGCCCTGGGCATTCCTAGACGCACATTCCTGGCAGCTGGAGAGCGGCGTAGGAAAGATTCTTTTCTTGAAAATATCCGGTCCACGTGGAGGAGAAAGGGGACGGGGCAAGCGCAGCCATCAGCCCCGGTGCGCCCTCCGTGCCCTGCAGTGGTGGGCAGGTGCTGGTGGGCTGGGGGCTGTGGGGGGCACAGGAGGAGCCCCCGTGACCCACAGGTGGCCATGATGCAGCACCCAGAGGGGCTGGAGGCCGCTCTGCACCCAAACAGGCTGCCCACGGGGTCCTCGGGGGTCCAGCACGGGCACAGGGCCCCTCTGCAGGCTCAGGGGGCTGCAGGACAGGGGCACCCCAAGGACCCCCTCCTGTACGGGCTGTGGGGCTGCTCAGGGGAGCTGGGCAGCGTCCTGGGGGCTGGCAGACTGGGGAGGGCTTAGAAAAAACCCGGCTGCCCCCAGCCCAGCGCCAGGGTCCGGGGAGCAGAGGGGAGGCTGCGGGTGCTGGGGGCGTCATGGGGTGGATGAGCCAAACTCCCCGGTGACCAAATTGTGGCAGGGGCTGGGGGGCAGCGGGGGGGGGGGTTCAGGCCCCTTGGCTGTGCCGTGCAGCCGCGGATTCCCTGGGAGAAGGCGCCTGCACCTCGCTCTGCCCCCCGGCCAGCGCGGGGACACGGTGCCCAAAGCGGGACGTGATGGGAGCTGCGGGAAGCCAGGAGGCAACAGCACCAAAAACCTCCGAATATTTAAAGCCGGGACCTTGGGCCAGCCTCGGGGCTGGTGCCCTGGCCACAGCCCAGCACCGAGCGTCACCTGCAGCCAGGGCTGCTGCCGCCCTGCCCTGCGTGGGCTGGAGGGCTGCAGCCTCTCCTCCCCCTTCTTCTCCTCCCCTCCTTCCTCCTCCTCCTTCCCCTCCTCCTGCCCGGAGCTGGGCCGCGGGGATCCGGACGTGCTTCTCACCAGGAAGGACAGCGCAGGGAGAGAGCCGGGGGACCGCGCTTGGATGGAAGGTGCTGGAGAAAAACGGGCTCGTTAGCGGAGCTAAACGAAAGCAGATGCCTCCAGGAGCCCGGGCTTCCAAAGCACACACACGGGGAGCGCGCGGCGCCGTGGAAGGGGATGACAGTGGCTGGGATTCCAGGAGCTGCTGGGGCCGCTGATGAGCTGCAAAGGTGCAAAATTGCTCGGAGAGACGAGACCCCGTGGGGGGCTGCTGCTGGGGAGCACCCCCGGGTGGGGGGCGCGCTGCCCACCGCCGCCACGGAGGGGACTCCACAGCAGGCGGCTCGGAGCCGCTTTTAGCAGCAGCACAGCTCACACACGAGGGGTGCTGGGGGCTCGCACACGAGGTGTGCTGGGGGCTCGCACACGAGGTGTGCTGGGGGCTGAGCACTGCAGGGTCTCCCCCCGTCCCTGCTGTCCCCGGGGTCTGTGGAGCTGTTTGGGATTTCCCGTCCCCTCCTCGCTCACCGCAGGTGTCCCCGCTGCGCAGCGCCGCAAGGTGACAGCGCCCAGGGGCACCCGTCCTGCTGCAGTCCCCCTGTGTCCCCCCCCCAGCAGGGATGGGTGGCGGAGCTGTCCCCAGGTCCCTGCTGTGACCACGGGTCCCTGGCAGCACCTGAAAGGGGCCGGGGCCGAGCAGCGCAGCTCCAGGCTGCCCGGCACGGCCCCACACGGGACCAGGACAGCGGTGCCACATGGGGACAGCGGTGCCATGCGGGGACAGCGGTGCCACATGGGGACAGGGAGGTCTGCCAGCCACAAACACCGTGCCCCCCACTCTCCCAGTCCATTTTACGAGGTTACGGAGCCCCCTGCCAACCCACGGGCACAGCACTGCCTGCCCCAGCCCCCAGGACCCTGGGTGTGGGATCCCAGCAGCCTTGGGGCACCTCCGTGTCTCCAAACCCGCGATCTGTGCCATAAAATCAGGCGGCTCCGGGGCTGCACCAAACCTGCCCAAAACCATCACTGAGCCAAGAGCCCCGCGGAGCACAAACCGGAGGCTGGGGGTCCCCCAAGCCCCCACGCTCACCGTTACGCACCGCAGAGCCCTGGGTTCCTTTGGTCACGGTTTGGGGAGCCCGGGCTGCCCCACGGGGGTGGCAGGCGATGCCTGGCCCTGCTCGATGCCCCGCTGCGTGCCCCCAGGGGCTGGTGGAGCTGTTGGTGTGTACGGGACGAGTGCAGGAGGGGAGCAGGGGCAGGGTGCAAGGTCCAGGGGAAGCAGGTGCTGGTGTTATAGGATCAGCAGGGCCCGTGAGGTTACGGGGACAGGACCGGGCACCACGCCTGGATGTGTCTGCCCAGCCCATAGGGGGCTGGAGATGGCTGGGGGGGCAATGAGAGCCCCCGGCTGTGCCAGGAGGGAGCTGCTGCCCCGGCCGGGGCGGTGCTGGCAGCCCCTGCAGGGTTAATCCCCCCCCCCCAGCCCCATTAGCAGCGGTAGGATGGATTTAGCCAGGCTGTGGGGAACGGGGGGGGGGCGAGCCCTGGGGTGGGCTCTACCTGCAGGGACTGATCCTGACCCGCAGCCCCCCAAATCCGGCCACCTCCCGGGCACGGCAGCTCCTGCACCCCACCGATGTGGGGCTCAGCACCCCCCACGCACCGCAGCGGGCAGGGTCCCCAGGACCCCCCGGGGGGGGACCCGCACCCAGCAGCACCGTGCCCACCCACAGCCCCCCCGTGCTGGGCCAGCAGGTGAACGGCAACAAGTGCTTCGAGCCGGCTGCCGGGGGGGGCTGCAGCCACCCCCATCTGCGGGCAGGACCCCATGGAGCCCGGAAAGGTTGAGCCCCCCCCCCGGGACGGGTCGAGATGGGCTGGGGGTGAGCTCAGGTAGGCGTGAGCCTGCGGCTGGGAGCGAGCGGGGCTGCTGCACGGAGGAGGGGCCTGGCTGACCACTGCTGCTGCTATAAAACTCCCCGCTCCTGCCACGCTCGGCGCCTTAAGATGCACATGTGTCGGCGGGGGGAGCGGCAGCGCTGCCTCTGAGCAGCCCCCAGCCCCGTGGCGCACGGCGAGCGCTGGCGGGGAGCCGGGATTCGGGGCCCCCCCCCCCCCTTTCTTTGCCGCGGCGCCTCCCAGCCCGAGCCCTCCCGGGGCCCCCCGAGCCGAGAGCCGGGGCCGCAGCATGCGCCAGCGGAGCTGAGGCCGCCCGCAGCAGGAGGAGGTCGGCGGCGGTCCCCAGGAGGCTCCCCGGTGCCCCTCGCGGCGCGCGCGGCGCACCATGTCCTTTGCCATGCTGCGCTCGGCCCCCAGCCGCTACCTGTACCCCGAGATCAGCATGCTGTCGGAGGACGAGGAGAACGGCAGCGAGAGCTCGGGCTCGGACGAGAAGCCCTACCACCACCTGGACGCCGACGGCTACGGGCTGAAGGCCGGCAAGCGGAGGAGCGGCAAGAAGCCCGGGCGGCTCAGCAGGGAGCCCCGGCAGCGGCACACGGCCAACGCGCGGGAGCGTGACCGCACCAACAGCGTCAACACCGCCTTCACCGCCCTCCGCACGCTCATCCCCACCGAGCCGGCCGACAGGAAGCTCTCCAAGATCGAGACCTTGAGACTGGCCTCCAGCTACATCTCCCACCTGGGCAACGTGCTGCTGGTGGGGGAGGCGTGCGGGGACGGGCAGCCGTGCCACACCACCCCGGCCTTCTACCACCACGGCGGCGGCAGCCCCCCCGCGCGCGACACCGAGAACTCCCAGCCCAAACAGATCTGCACTTTCTGCCTCAGCAACCAGAGGAAGCTGGTGAGTGGCGTTTGGCCGGAGGGGGGGTTTTGGGGAACGCCGGGGGAGCCGTGAGGGAGAGGGGGACGGGACGGCTCCGGGAGCTGCGTCGGAGAGCGCGCCGGAGCCCAAAAGCCAGGCACGGCAAACACGGTGCCTCCCTCTGGCACCTCCAGGTTGGCACCCGAGCACCAGCAGCTGCCTCCAAATGCTGCGTGCCAAAAGGTGAAGGGACAGGAGATGGGGAAAGCCTCTGCAGGTGAGATTTTAGGAGCTGGAAATCAGAGGCACAGGGAAAGGCACCCCTTTCCCTCTCGGCACCTCTGCTCCAGCAGAGCGCAGGCAGCAGGCGCAGAGGCGAAGCGAGGTGGTGGTGGGGCTGGCCACGGCTCTCGGCCCCTCGGTGCCGGTGGCCAGAGCCCTGCGTCCACTGCCAGAGCAGGGCCTGGGTCCTGGGGGCTGTGCCGGGTGCCCAGGGGGGCCGCAGGGATGTGGGGAGCCCCACCGAGCACCCCAGAGGGACGAGCACTCCGGAACCAGCTCGCCACGGGCACCGGGGGGTGTCTCCGGGTGAGTGGGAGCCGTAGGGCCCCGGCCAGCCCCGTTCCCCAGGGGCTCCTCCACTTCCCCGTGGCCCTAGGGGCGCATTGTGCCCCCGGTGCCCCTGCGGGCAGCGCGGCCTCGTGCCAGGACCGACCCCAAGCACAGGCTGCCAGCCTGGCACCAGCGTGGCCACGGGGGCTGCGGTGGGCAGGGAGCGAGGGGTGGGCGCAGCCCTGCTCAGCTCGGGGCTCTCCGAGCTCACAAAGCCCACGGGGAGAGGGTCTCGGGAAGCAGGGGAGGGGGCAGAGCCTGCGCTGAGCCCTCGCTGCTGGGATTTAAAAACCTCTCAGCACCCAGCACGTCGCAGACGGTCTCTGGCAGGGCAGAGGTGAGCGGGGGGAGCCGAGGCAGAGGCGGGGGCCCGGCGGCCCGAGCCGTGCGTGCACGCTCCCGTCTGAACCCGCTTAACCCCGGTGAGTAACGTCCCGAGCAGGGAGCCGTCTTTGCGGAGGATTCAAGGCTCATTAAGCGCGAAGCAGTGGCGGCGGAACCAGCCACGAGCAGGCTCCAGCAGCTCGAGTGTTTCAGAGCAGGAAAACCCCAAACCCCGTTAATCCTCCTCGCGCGTCCTTTCCAACTCACCCGCGCGGGAGATTGACCCGGGACCCGCAGGCAGGAGGAAGGCCACGAGGAGCCCTGATCTCTGCCAGGATTTACACCGACAACCCCTGGGCCATCCCAGAGGAGCAGATGAGCTCTTCCCTCTTGGGCCGCGGGCACCTCGCGCTTCCCCTGCCCTTGGTTTTCCCGAGCATCCACCTCTTCCCATGGGGAGGACGCAACCCGCGGGCTGCGCGGTGCCCTCGATGAGCAGCAGGAGCTGCAGGTGGGGAAGCTCCTGCAGGGCCAAAATGCCAAAATTCCCCACCGCCAGCTCCAATCCTGCTCGGAAACCTCCGGTACCAGCTCCAAAGACCGAGCGCCCTCCGTTTCTCTCGCTGCCGTTGCCACTTTGGCACCAGCTCCGGTAAATCCCCAAAGCTGCCGCTTCTGCACCCGCTCCTGGCACAGGCTCCTGCACGGGGGCAAACCCCGGGGCTGCTCCGTGCCAAGGTGCAGGGGAAGGACAAAACGGTGCAGGAGCCCCAGGCCCAGGCGGCCGCCTCCCTTCTGGGTAACCCTCCCCGAGAGCAGGCACCCAGGGGATGAGATCCTTGGGTTTGGGTACGAATCGGGCAGGTTTGGGGTCTGCACGGGCCCTGCCTACGCATTCAGCCTGCGCTTGAGGTGTTGCAGGCAGGTAACGACCCGGTGGGTTTTATTGCGTGCTAAAGGAATAAAACCAAACCGCCTGTTATCAGGAAGGCATTCTGACAAGCGGCGAGGAAATGAAAGCCATCTCCTCTGGAGCTGCGAACACGGCGCAGCCGCACCTCCCAGCCCCTCGCCCCGGCTCTCGGCAGCCGCTGGCCCCCCGTGGCACCACTCGCACCCAAAACCGTGCCAGCACCCATGGGTGCCAGCTCCAGCCTTTCATCCAGCACCCGCACCTTGGTGCGAGGGGGCTCCGGCACCCGCAGCTCCGAGCCCCCTGCCCGTTTGGGGCCGGGTGCCCAGGTCCGAGCTCCCTGTCCGTCCCCCCCCAGCAGCGCTCCCTTTTCCACCCTCCCTTGTGCTTACGTGTCCGGGTGCCGCCTCAACCAGCGCGACCGCACGCCACGGAGCCTGCCTGGCTCTGGCTCTCCAGTTTGCCACAGAAAGGGCTTTTTAGGGCAACCTTCATTTTTAGGGCCCCTTCATGGGGCTCCAAAACAAGTCCTGCCATGATACCACCCTGTGGAGCCCCTCTGCCACCAGTTGTCCCGAAATGCTTGGAGACCACCGTGCCGTGCCGTGCCGTGCCGTGCCGTGCCGTGCCATGCCGTGCCATGCCGTGCCATGCTGCCCTCCCCAAGCCAGCCAGCAGTGGCAGACACCTTGGCACGCATTGTGCTCCTGCATCTGACTCACCACCGCGTCCTCCTCCCCAAAAGGCCCCGCGCCTGCCCGGCTCCCAGCCCTCCCCGCTGCCCTGTGCCATCCCCATCCCGAGCCTGCAGGAGCCCCGTGGTGAGGGGTGCCAGGACAGGGGCTCGGGTGGGCTGTTGGGGCACCCCAAGGGACATGGGGACAGGACGCTTTCCGTGGCAGGACGCTTTCTGCAGGCTCCTCTGCGCTGGGTCTTTGCCTCGTCCCAGTCTTGCCGGCAGCGCGGCGCCACGGCGGGCACGGGGCTCGCCTGGATTGACGCTGCGTGACTCAGCCCAGCCTCCTGCCCTGCCATCCTGACGCCTTCCCTCAGGGATTTTTCCCTGCCTGGCCGAAACCACCGCCATCTCCCTGGAGAGAGCCTCCCCAAAAATACACAGGGCTCCACTGCTGGCCGGAGAATGGCCGGGCTCTGCTGAGGGGCTGCCCAGGAGGGCGGCTGCTGGGTTTTGGGCCAGTCCCGGCCCTAACCAAAAGGCCAAAAACTGTGTGGGGTTGGGGCTGTGAAGGTCAGGGTGTGAGCAGGAGAGAGGCGAAGCCATTTGGGTAGGGGCAGCGCGTCTGCCACGTGTGCGTGGTGCTGCAGGCAGGTGGCAGGGACGTGAGGGGACGGTCCCTCATCGCCAGGGACCTGTGACCCTGCGAGCAGGGGGTCCTGGCTCCCCTCAGGAGGACGGGGTGCTGCGTGAGAGCTGGCTCCTCACCACCCAGCCCCTGGGCTTCCCCCGGGGTTCTTCTGGGGGTGCTGTCCCCTCCGGGACACGCGGCGCTGGGGGGGAACCGTGGCTGCGTCTCCTCCAGGGAGCGCCTCGGGTGGAGGGGCTGCTGGACACAGCCACGGTGTGGGGCAGCCCGGGCTGGGGGGAGGACCGGAGCCAGTCCAGCACAAAAAACCCACGTCCAAGCACGGCCTCCTGCTCAAAAAAGTTGAGGGACGAGGCCCCTCGTGGTGCTCTGCATGCCCGCAGCCCTCGCAAGCGCACGGCGCCGCTGCCTGCGTGGCGCGGAGCTGTCACCGCGGGGACCGAGGGGCAGGAAAATGTGGGGAGGGGGCACGGGGCAGAGCTGCACGGCTCCCCCAGCTCAGTGCCAGCACCGCAGGCTGGTAAAGGAACAAGGGACACGTCCCCAGCATCGGCCACGCTGACTCCTGGAGAGGGAGCACGTGCTGGCAAGGGAGCAAATTGGGGAGGGGGCACTGAGAGCAGTGACTGGGACTGGCCCCAAGCACTCCAAAGGGGCCACGGGGCTCAGGATGAGCCTGACCCAGGACAGCTGAGCCTCCCCGATCCCGCTGGGGTGGGGACATGGTGGTGCTGGTGGCACTGCCCTGCCAGCCTGCAGGGCTGTCCCTCGTCCCCAGGACGGCCGCCCTGCGCCGGGGGTGTCCGGAGCACCGGGAACGGGAGGACCGGGGGTCTTCCTCTGTCCCAGGATGGGACCTTGGGAAGCACGAGGTTGGGGGGCTGCCTGCGGGGACCCTGGGGACTGGCGGGGGGCCCTGCCAGCGTGGCTGGTGTCACCGTGCCCAGCGGCACAGCTGAGGCCAGCAGAGGCCGGAGGCCAAGCCCCGGGGAGGCAGCGCAGGAGCTCGGCGGCACCAGGGGGGGCGAGGACACCAGGGGACCAGGACACATCCCAGGGGGGTTGCTAAGCAGAGCGTGGGTGAGCTGCCAAAATGCTGAGACCCAGGTCACCGGGGGCTGCACCGCTCCGGCCCCTGAGCCACGGGTTCGTGACTCAGCTCCCGGTGAGGGATCCGCAGCCTGAGTCAGGGCTGGGATGGGGATGGAAGGAGCGAGGCGATGGCTCTGGGCAGAGCCTGCTGACCCCACAGCCCCCGCCTGACATCGCTGCTGCAGTAAAACCCCTCCTGCAGCTCCCTGCTCTGTGCTGAGCGAGGATTTGGGGCAGTGAGGATGGACAGAGCCAAGACGCACCGGGTGCCACCGGGACACCAACCCGGCTGTGCCGTACCCAGCACCCAAAACACTCAGGGCAGCGCTTCCAGAGCCTGGGGCAGAGCCCAGCCCCGTGCCCTGCTCCCCCCGCGGTATCTCCGAGATGTGCCGGCTCCGCAGCCCTGTAATTTACTGTTCCTGCTGCACTTAATGGCAGCGGAAAGGCAAGGTGATAGGGGAAAAAATATGAGGCGGGATTTTCCGAATCCCCATTTCCTCTCCAGACAGCACAAGAACTCCTGGGGCCTGAACATCTGGGAAATTTAATTTTACCATTTCTGAGCTGAACTCCCCTTCCCCTCCCCTCCCCACCCCCGGTAACAAAGGAAGAGTCAGAGCAGGGGCCGCACGTGCAGCCAGGGGGGGGGGGAGGCTGCACCGCCGACACGCCGCGGCACCGAGACACCCACGGCACCGAGAGGGGCACGGCCACAGCTCCCGGGCCCCCAGACCCCGGTGGCCACGAGTCCCGGCAAACTGGGGACGGGAAGCACCAGCCCTGCCTGCGCCCACCTGCCCGGGGGGTGCCGGTGGCACTGTGCGTGGGGGCAGTGGTGGTGCTGGGGGCGGTTTGTGGTGGGGTTGGTGGTGCTGGTGGTACTGGTGGTGGTGATACTGGTGGTGCTGGTGCTGGTTTGTGGTGTGGTTGGTGGTGCTGGTGGTGGCAGTGGTGATAGTGGTGGTGCTGGTGGTGGTGATAGTGGTGGTGCTGGTGGTGGTGGTGCTGGTGGTGGTGGTGCTGGTGGTGGCAGTGGTGATACTGGTGGTGCTGGTGGTGGTGATACTGGTGGTGGTGGTGGTGGTGATAGTGGTGGTGCTGGTGGTGGTGGTGCTGGTGGTGGAAGTGGTGATACTGGTGGTGGTGCTGGTGGTGGTGGTACAGGTGGTGCTGGTTTGTGCTGTGGTGGCAGTGATGATGCTGGTGGTACCGGTGGTACTGGTACCAGTGGTTGTACTGGTGGAACTGGTGGTGGTGTGGGGCTGCTCTGGTGCTGGGGAGGCTCACGGCCCGGCCACCACCGCGGGGCTGCCCGGGGGGGCTGCTGCTAACAGCAAATTTGCTGCGGGCTGTGGACGGTGACACGGGGATGGGGACAGGGACAGGTCGGTGCTTTTGGCACCTCGGCAGCGCCGCTCCTGGTCCCGGGTGCAGGGATTGGGACCGGAGCCCTTGGTGAGGGTGGGGGCTTCTGTCCTGGGGGGGCTTCAGGGGAGAGCAGGAGCAGGGTGGCACAGCCCGGTGTCCCCGGGGTGCCAGCAGCAGTGGGGGCACCTGCGGGAACAGGACCCCCCCCGGCTCCTGGGACACGTGGGGGGCAAAAATTCGGAAGAGCCGGTGCGGAGCTGCTGCCAGGCACCGGCACGGGGGGGGGGGAGCGAGAGGCTCCCGGCCGCCGCCAGCGCTGGCAAAGCTCCCGGCCCCAGGTGTGTTTTCTTAACTCGGCCTTCGCCCCCCCTCTCTCTGCAGAGTAAAGACCGAGACAGGAAGACGGCGATTCGGAGCTAGATGATCCCCCCCCCGCCCCCCCAAAACCTCTTCAGGAAGGACGACACGGAGGAGCAGAAGGAGGAAGGATGGAAAAGCCACACACACCAAACCACAGCCACGGAGCCACGGACACTACTCCCGCCTTCGCCCTGCTGCCGGGGGTCACCCAAGGGACCTCGCCCCGAGCGCACGCTGCCGGAGGGGGGGCCACCGACGGGAGGTGGCCAGGACGCGGCAGGACTCGGAGCAGCGCCAGCCGCGGGGACCCCCCTGGCGCTCCCTGGACCGGGGGGTCCCGGCCCCAGCCCCCCGCGGGTGCCCGGGGGAGCCGGTGCCTGGACGTGCCCCCCCCGCTCGGACGGAGCAGCGCCGGGGGAAGGCGCCGCCGGGCCCGTCCCGCTCCCCTCGTCCCCTCCAGCTTTGAGCCACGCCATCCCCTGAACTCTGAGTGCTGGGGGGCTGCGTTTGTTGAGTTTAATCAATACATGCTGGTGTTTCATGTCATTGATATGATAATATAAAGCCTGAGCAGCTCGTATAATTAAAAGTGAGTACGGTTCAGCCCGCGGGCAGCAGCCTCCTTCCTTCCAGACCCCAATTTCGCCCTCACCGCGCTCGCCCGCTGCAAGCGACGGAGCCGCGCTCGAGCTCCGTCCCCCCGATTCCCGCAGGGGGGCCCGGGGCGAGCACCGACCCCCTGTGCCACGCCGGAGCCCAGCTGGAGGAGCAGGTAAAAGGCAGGGGCTCTGCAAACCAGATGCTGCAGCTGAGCCGGGCTTCCTGGGGAAATAAATTACAGGCGGCGCAGCGAGCTCAGCGCCGGGCTGCGCTCCCCCAGGCAGGGCTTGCTCGGAGATTTGCTGGGCCCCTGGCTGCAGGGCAATGAAATGCCCTGAATTTCCCTCCTAACCTCACCAAAACGGCGGCTCGAGGCTATAAAGCGTGCGGGATGGAGCCAGGCTGAGCCCCTGCTGGGGGCTGAGCCCGGTGCCTGCGGGGCTGGGGCGCGGGGACCCGCGGGACGAGGCGCGGAGCAACGCCGGAGGCGAGGGCGAAGCCCTGAGACTGGGATGGGGATGTTGGGGGACGGAGGAGGGGGTGCGTGGAGGAGCCCCAGGGATTTGGGGGTGCTGGATACCCAGCAGAAAGAGCACGGCCGTCACCGGGGTCCTCCTTTCATGTGTGGAGCGAATCCTAAAGGAAACGCAGCCCGGGCCGTGAGGGGGCTCGGAGTGAGGATTTGGGAGCGCTCTGCTCTGCGCAGAGGCAAGTTTTGTGTTTTTAATTTCGGTGTTAGTGGTCTGAGAGCTGGAGAAAGGGGTTTGGAAAGCCGCCCTGCCTCTCAGCAGGAGCACTGACGGACACTTCGAGAGCGCACTCCGGAGGCGCTGGGGAGGGAGGAGAGCTGCGGGGGGGCCCTTTCGAGCCCTGCCGCTGGGGTCGCGGCGCTCAGCACGGAGATGAAGCTTCACCGATCGCAGGGGACGCGGCCAACCTGTCCCCACACACACCGAGGCTGCGGCGGTGGCACGGGGACAGGGTCCCCGAGCACCCCAACCCCGGGCACAGCAGGGTGTGCGCCTGGCAGGATGGTGCCGGGTGCCCCCCGGTGCGGCCGCTCAGCTCCCTGCCCGGCTCCGACGCACGCACCCCCCGTGATGGGGAAACCTCCCGGGGTCAGCAGGAGCCCTCACGGCTCTGGGGAATGTTTGTGCTCCCTGGCTGGAGCCAGGGGACGGGCGGATTTCCACGCAGAGCCGTGGGGCGATGGCTCTCAGCTGTGCGATGGGCCCTGCCCGGGTGCCGAGCAATTTTCCAGCGCATTTTTGCTCCGTGAAGTCACAGGTAGCTGCGGGATGTGCACGCCTGCTGGCTCGGGGGACACGGTTACAGGGAGCAGCTCCTCCTGGAGCTATCCCTGTGGCTCCACTCCCCGTCCCTGCTGCAGCCCAGCCCCTGCCTTCAGCCCTGGCACCGGCTTTTTTTGGAGAGAAAAGCCCGGTGTGAGACCAACCCATGGCCACGGGCACGGCCACCAGCCTGGAGGCAGAGCTGGGGGAAAGGAAATGAAAGGACGAGGTGCAAGGAGGCGAAGGGACCCTCAGAGCTCTGTTTGTAATGCCCAGAGGCTGTGGGCTCGACACAGGAGCACATTTCATCCTCATCCTCATCCTCGTGGGCATCCCATGGTGGTGCTGGCCTGAGCTCTGAGAGCGCCCGAGCGGAGGCTGGGAGCACCCAGAGCCCGGCACCCTCCTCACCTCGAGGCAGAAATGCTCATCGACACCCTGCCGGAGACAGGAGCTAACGAGGCACGAGGATTTAAACGCGTTTGTGTTTAATTTAGCACAAACGAAGCTCTGCTGAAGGCGGCTCCGCGCTACCTGTGCCCGCTGCCAGCCCGCAGACCCCGCAGCGCTCTGCACCCCAGCACAAATTCAATCCACGGCCGCTCTGCCTCGGGCACCCGGCAGCAAACGCTGCCTCCAACACGGTCCCGGCGAGGCGAGCTTCTCCTGGGGGGGTGCAGACGGGGGTACAACAGCCCCCAGACCCCTCCTGGTGCCGCACGCTGCATCGCCCCTGCGTGTCTGCTCCGGAGGGGGCCCGGGGACACCAAACACCAGCAAAAACCTCGGGGTTTTTGGGGTCCCCGAGGCAGGACGCACGGCCCCCGGTGCCCCCGCACGCTGCTGTGCCCGGGATGGGAGCCTGCACGTGGCTGCTGCCCCCAATCGCTTCCATCCACCCCCCCTGGCCCCCGCCCCGCGGCGAGGCGTGCAGCTGGCGGGCCATTAAAATAACGCAGGTGAAAATTATAGGTTAGCTAGTAAAGCCTGAAAGAGGTCCCGGAGAAGAAAGGGAAGGGGTCTTTAAACACACCTCCCCGGGGAAGCGGGCGGCACCCCCCGAGCAGCCGGGCTGCCCAGCTGCAGGGGGCTCGGGCACCCCCAGAAACCCGCCCTGTGGGGAGAAACCAAAACCTCGCCATCCCCGCACGCCCCCAGGCCAGTTTGGCTCCAGCTCCCACCCATTTGTCTCCTGCACCCACCAGAAAAACGGCTCTGGGAAATCAGGGGGATGCTGCACGCTGCGCCCAGACCCATCCTGGGCACCCACAGGGGAGCAGGGATTGGGGATTTGGGGTGCCAGGTGGGACCGCAGCCCGTTGGCACGCGTGGATTTACAGGCTGCCCACCCATCCCAGTGCGTCCCAGTTCCTCCACACCCCAGTGGGATGGGAGAGCTCCACCGCAGGGATATCTCCTCACACAGCCACGGCACTGAGTGCTCACCAGGCTCAGCCCTGGCCACAGGGGGGGCAGGAAAGGCAGCGAAGGGAGCCCAGAGATGCCGCGGTCACCCCCGGACACGGCAGGACGCGCACGTCCCAGCTCGGCTCCGGCTCCGGGGGGGGGGGGGTTCGCTTTCCCCGGCCCCTCCGCACGGCTGCGGGGCTCCGGGGAGCTCTGCGAACAGGAAGCCAGCGGCGTAATTTCGAAGGAAATTCTCAAAGCCAAGCCATTAAGGGCTAAGGAGGGGGCTGCATCCAATTCGATCGGAACGGAGCAAAATAAAAACCATCGTCAGGGCAGGTTCAATATCGGGAGTAACCCAATTCCAGATTTCCTCCTCTTAATCCTGCAGCAACCCGCAGATGGCGGGGGGGAAGGGGGCCGCGCTGCCGCCGTGCTCGTGCCCCCCACACCCCCTGGTGCCCCCCACACACCCCCAGGACCCGGGGAGGAGAAGGCACGGGGAGGGGGCACAGCACCGTGCGCCTGCCCTGACCCAAGCTCTGCGCTCACCGGCACACCTCTGCCAGTCAGTGTCACCGTGCTGGGGTCCCCTGGCACGAGTGAGGGGGGCTGCGCCTCCGGAGCCCCTTCCCAAACCCCCCACGGGTGCCCCAGGACCTGGACGAAGCCTTTTGGAGGTGGAACGGGGATGAAGGAGGGGGGCGCAGCACACCAGGAGCGCTCGGTGCGACCACCTCGCTGCGGGACGTGCTTGGTGTCACGGGGGTGCCCTAGGATTTGGGGACGGTGCCACAACCCCGGCACTGCGTCCCTGGTCACCGTGCCCTGCTGGGAGAGCCGCGTGTCCGGCTGGGGACATGGGGACGGCCCTGGGGGGCACGGAGCTGGGCACCACGCTGCCCGCCCCACGAGGGTCCCGCGGCCACCACGGCTGAAATCCAGCCCCGGGCGAGCCCCCTGCTCTCAACTACCTGTCCCCGGGGGGGGGGGGGGCAATGAGCTGCTGCGCCCCCCACATGATCCATCACAAGGTGCTCCCCGCCTGCAGCCCTGCTTAGCACCTGCGCGGCTGCCAGGAAACACGTGTGACCCCGGCGGGCGGGCTCGGCAGCCCCCTTTCTTCCTCTGATTTAGTTGCTGCGAGCTGCGAGCCGCCCTCCCCCTCGCTCCCGATGCTTGCCAGCTGGGATCCCCGCTCCCCCAGCAGGGCAGGTGCCGCCCGAGCCCCCCCCCCATAGCCTGGTGGCGGGCAGGGACCCCTCCGGTGCCGGCACCCTGGGGACCCCCCGGTTTCCCTTGTTGGGGGGCTCGGGCGCAGCCGTGCGCCCCGAGTGGGGTCGGCCGCTGGCCCCCGTGCGTCCCCGGCTCGAGCCCCCTCGGCCGCCCCCCGCCCCCTCCCCAGGCAGCTCCAGCTGTCAATGGCTCAGATTGGAAGTGCAGGTACGGCGCTGGCGCCCTGCCCGTCTCCCCTGTGTCTGTCTGGTGAAAGAGGAAGCCAGTCCACCTCTGGAATCCTTCACTCTCTCCTCGTTGCTGCTCTCCCCGCGTCTCCCCCGGGGATTCAGGGTCAGCCGCTCTCTCTCGGTCTCTCTTTTTTCCCCTGCCCCTATCGGATTACAATGCGTGCAGTGTTCGCTCCAAATCCCCCACTGCACGTTAATTCTGTTCCTCTGTCTCTAACTACCAAACTGCTTTCCTGTGCCTCCTGTCTTTCCATTCCTCCTCCGCTATTTTTTATCTCTGACAAATAGAGCACGTCAGCTCCAATTGGGGCGAGCGGGACGGGGACGGGGCCCTGGGAGCAGCTCCGGGAGGGAGCCCCCGGCCGGGGCAGGGCCGGCACAGCTCGCGCCAGCAGTGCCGGATGGCGGAGACCTGGGGGTGCCCGGCTCCATCGGCCAAATCCCAGTCGCTTCCAGTGCCCCGAGGAGGTGTCCCGGAGCTGGGCGCTGGGCTCGGAGGCCACCTGAAGCAGCTGGGACCCCCCATGCGAGCCACCAGCCCCTGCCTCAGTTTCCCCGTTAGCGCACACGGTCGGCTTTGTGCCAAATTTTGGTCCTGCCCAGCACCGGGCCAGAAATGGGATGTACGGACTGACAGAGCTCCTTGATGGGACAGACAGACCCGAGTCTCTGCTCCTAGCACCTCCTGCCCCCAAAGGCAGTGGCACCAAGACCCCCGTGGTGTCCTTCCCCAGGACGCAGAGGTGCTGAGCCCCCCCCCCCCAGCCTGGGGACCCATCCGGCCACCGGGCACGTGCCCGTGCCTTGGGGCGCTGCTGGTGCTGGGGGGGAACCAGCAGCGCCCAGCCCCGGCCTCCCCAGGACAGAGGATGGTGAAGGAGCGAGGGAGGAGGCACGGAGCGGAGGATGGGGCCAGCAGGACCCCCCCCCTGTGCAACACGGGGCCGAGGCAGCCCCCTCCCCATGGCGAGGGGCACGGCGGGGTTGGGGGGCGCGGGGATGGGAATCCCCACATTGCGCACAGGAACCAGGGTGCAGTTAGGGAGGGGAGGCAGAGGGGACGTGGGGAGGAGCAGGCACAAAGGGGAAGGATGAGGGAGGCCGAAAAGAGGTGAATTCCACCCCAAAACCTGGGAACGCTTTCTCACTGCGGGGGTGACCCCATCCTGGTGCGGGTTGCTCAGGGAGGTCGCGGGGTCTCCATGGCTGGAGAGGTTCAGAACCCAACGGGACGCGGGGAGTGTGTGCCCCCTGCCAGCCCCGATCCCCCCCCCCGGGGGTCAGCGTGGTCAGTACGGACCCACAGCCCCCCCAGACACCCCCTGAGCACCAAAAATTTTGGCTCTGAGTTGCCAAAAGCAGCGCAGAGGGTGAGCATTAGGCTTCAGAGTCAACACCCCGGGGCAGCCCCGGGTCCGGCCGCGCTCACGCCTCTGCCAGCGGCCGTGCGGGGGCCGGGCTCTCTCCCCCCACCCCCCCCCAAAACTCCCCACCTCCGATCTTTCCGTGCTGATTTACTGCCCACAGAAAAAGTTTCCCTCTCCGCATCCAAGATTCCTTGCGTTTTGGCTCCTGCTCCCGCAAACCCGAATCAACTGTTAATTTTGGCAAGCCCCCGCTCCGCGCTCTGACCACGCTTGGACTTTTCCATTCTCAACACCTTGGGGGCTGCTCCGGGGTGGGGGGGGGGTGGGGGGGCACACAGGCATTCCCCCCCTCTCCATGGGCACTCTGCAGACCGGGGGGACACGGGGCTGACCCTGCACAGCCAGGGGACCCCCGGAGCCACCGGTGCCCGGCGTGGTGCCCGCGGGGACGCTGCCGGGGGGGTCCCCGCGCCGTGGGTCCACGGAGATCCTGCAGCAGTGCCAGGGAGGGGAAACCTGCTGCAGGGGGGGGCCGTGGTTACGGGGGCTCAGGAGCTGCCCCGTGAACGTGTCCGGCACCGGCTGAAGGCACAGGGCCAGGGGCTGTGGCCATGGAGGTGCCCAATTGGGGCCGGTGTCCTGGAGGGGCCACCTCGGCCCCCCGGTGGGTGCCAAATTCTGGCGCTGGCCGGCCCCCCCCTCCCCACGGCCAGGGTCTGCCTTGTGAAGGAGCCGCCCAGCTCTCGCTTCTGTGCAGAGCAGGCCCAGCTCGTTAAAGATTACGAGATGTAAAGGCAGAGCACCGGCCCCCTGCCTCGGCGCCTTCCCAAGCAGGGCGAAGGGGGAGGTGGCGAGGGGGGGGGACGGGGTCCAGGCAGCGGCCCCCTGGGATGTGCGGCCCCCTCCCAGTGCTCCCCACCTGCACAGTGTGCATTTCCCACTGGGATCGATGGATCCCCCCTCCCTGGTGAGCTGAGGGGTCCCCCCACCCCTTACAGTGCTGGGAAGGAGCCAGGCGCTCGTGGGCTCCGTCCCCCAGCTGCTTCTCATCGTGCCCGGGACCCCCCCGGGACCTCCTTTCCCGGCCATCTGGGAGCAGAGCTCGGCCTGGATAAAAGGGAAAAAGGGAAATCTGCACCAGCCCTGCCCATGTGCCGGGCGGGGGGTCTGGCACCTGCACCCCCCCGGCCCCCCCCTTGCCCAGGGAAGGATTAGGGCACGCGCTGCGGCCCCGCTGCTCCCCGCGACCTGATGGAAGGAAAAGCAGAGCCGTCCCTGTCAGCATTCCTCCTGCTAAGGAAAACACGGCCCCTTCCCCTCGAGAGCCCATTAAAGGCAGATTTCCTGCTCGGGTGCCCCGGGCGAGCCCTGCCGGGGAGCTCTGCACCTCGAGGGGTGCTCTGCACGGAGACACGGCTCCGGCACCGGCACCAGCTCCGGCACCGGCTCCGGCTCCTTCTTGGTGGCACAAACCCAGAAAATCCGCCCTGGGGGCTGCATTAACACAGGTGAAGCACCCCAGGGGGCACAAGATGCCTTTTTCCTGCTCTCCTCGCTGCAGGAGGTGGCAGCTCTGCCCTGATGCCCCCCCAAAACTGCCCACCCCACCTCTGGCTGCTGAGTGGAGGCTTTCCCTTGGCGATTCCCTTTTGGTGAAGAACCAAACCCCACAGGTCCTGAGCACGGAGCCGGGGTGGCCTCGTGCCTGGCTGCCTCTCAGCACGAGCCCCACAGCCTCCTGCACCCTGCTCCCCCCACCTTTACCCAGCTCCCTGCCCCCCGGGGGGGCATCTCCAGCTCTTTGCAGCATCCCGACCTTCACGAGGCCACTTCTGGGGGGCTGAGCCCAAACCAGGAGGACGCCGTGGGGTTTTGGGATAGGACCGGAGCGGGGCGAGGTGCTTTTGTGGATAAAGAGGGGCTCGCGAGCACGAGCCCCCCCCCTTGCCAGAGCGCGGCGTGCAGCTGGGGTGGGACGTGGAGGGGAGCGGGGGCTGCGGCCAAGCCTTTTGGCAGCCGGCTCTTCGGTAGCCAGCAGAAGCCGTCAGCGGCGCTTGGCCGCGGAGCAAAGCGCCGCGTGGTTCCCGGCCGCACCACCAGGCGCTCGGCGGCGGCTCCGGCGCTCTCCGGTTACAGCCCGGCCCCGGGGGCGAGCGCCGGCACCGGCCGCGGCTTCCGATCGCTCCCCGGCCCCGTGGCGCAGCTCCTGAGAGGGGCAGGGGGGACCCGAGCCCACCGGGATCCGCGTCTGCGCCACGGGAAGGGGGTCCCCGAGGGGGGTGGAGACCCCGAGCTCGCTCCCCAGGCAGCTCCTGCACCGTGCGTGGAGCCGGCACCGCCAAAATCAGGCACCTGCCTCGCCTGGGCGTCCCCCTGCGTCCCCAGGGCTGTGGCTGCCCCCAGATTTCCCCTGAAGGCTCCCCAAAATCCAGGCTGCTCCAAAAGGGGCACAGGAGCCCCCTTCCAGCTGTGGGGTGAGCGGAGCAGAGGCAGAGGAGCCTCCTTGGAGGTTTTCTCTCACCTCCAGCCCGTGTCCCCCCGGGCAGCAAACCACCTTAGGTGGCACCGCATCCGTGCCCCCTACCCAATTACCAAGGCACCATTTAATTGAATTTAATTAAATTATCACGCCTCCACCTGCCACGTGGGTCGGGAAGGAGCCGGGCTGCAGGTGCAGGATGAGCGTGGAGCCGGCCACCGGGCCCCCTCTGCTCTGTGCCACGGGAGGAAGCTCGATTTGCTTCGCCAGCCCCGGCGCCGCTGGCAGGCAGCAGCCCGGCCGCTATCTTCCAGGGCTTTTGGGAAGGGGCTGATTATTTTGTTCCAGAGTTTTTCCAGGAATTGCAGCGAAGCCGAGCGGTGTTGTTTTGGACGAGCTGCGCTACTGGATAGGGAGGGATGAAAAAAAATAAAATCTACCAGCGGGGCCAGCCTGCGAGAGAGCCGGGAGCCACGGGAGGGGGGCGAGGGGCCAGCGTTTTGGGCTGGCACAGGGCACGGCCGATCCATCCACAGCCCCTGGGGCTCGCTTCCAGGCAGCCGAGCCAGAGCATCTCCTGCCTGCCCCCAGGAGGGGTTAGGAATTTCCAAATTGTCTTGGCTGTTCTGGAAGGGGGGGATTTTAACTCAACGGGGACCCCCAAATTGCCCTCGCCGTGGCTGGGTGCGCGGTGCCCGTGGATCTGCTGCAGCCACAGTGCCCTGAGCAGTGCCCCGGGTGACTTCACACCCTGCCCCCTGCCAGCCTTGTGGCCAAATCCCTGACCCCACAAAATCATCCTGGCCAAATTTCGCTCAGGTGCTGCCCCCGGTGCCCCCACAGCCCCTTCAGGCAGCTCGAGGAAGGAATCCCCGCCAGGGCGCAAGGCTGCGCAGCGCCTGGGTTTCAGTTTGGTTTGGTTTCCCTGCCTTCCTCCGAATTTCTGGCTGTTTGGGGCCGGCTGCTTTCTGCTTGGGAGTTCACCGTGCCTTTTTTTTTTTTTTAAGTCACTCAAAGCCTCCTGAACGCACAACTCGCTGAAGGCAGAGCCCAAATTGCAGTTTCCGTGCCCTGCTCACCCCTGGCTGCCTGTCCGCGCTCAGCAGCGTGCCTCGGGGACGGCAGGGTGCTGGTGCTGCCCTTCGCTTCAAGAATCCTCCCAAATGTCCCCCTGTCACCACTGGCACAGTCAGGGTGAGAAAAATGCCACCGAGCTCACAGCTGCCCATCCACACCGCCTCCTCCGGCACGGTTCAGCCAGCGGTGAGCACCGGGTGGGCAGGAGGCGCACGGTCGCGCACGGGCACGGGGCGAGGAGCACTGGAGGCATCCACCAGGAGCAGAAAAAAGCTTTTAAGAGCTTTGCAGAGCCCGGAGAGGTGCGGGGTGCCTGGTGGCAGCCATCAGCAGGGGCAGCTCCCGGGGGGCAGCGAACGCATGGGGGGCACCGGTGGTGGTGGTGGCGCAGCGTCAGCCCCGGGGCTCGCCCGCCAACCCCCTCCTCCGGTCCCCGAGCAGCCTCCTGCTTCCTCCGCACGTCCTCCGTACCCGGAGAGGAGCCGAGCCTAATGAGGTGGGACATTGGAACAGCGGCCAGCCATTCAGTGCTGGGGGGGGGATGCTTGGGGGTCCCCATGCCCCAGCCCAACGCCTGCGCCAGGCAGCACCTGCCCGCGCGGTGCCGGTGGCTGTGCCGTGGCAGTGCCAGCGTGGCTGGAGCGGTGCCAGGAGGTGAGATGAAGGCTGGATGCTAACAGGAGCCCTGGCTCCCGGCAGGGGAGGCGCTGCCAGCTCCGGCAGCGGAGAGGGGGGAGCAGCTCCAGCGGTGGGGGCGGTGAGAGCAGGCTGAGCCTCGCCGGGAAGGGGAGCGGGCACAGAGCTGGGTGCCGGGGTGAAGGGGGCAGGGGGTGCCAGCAGCACCCTCAGCTGCTGTGGGACCGTGCCCGAGCTGAGAACTGGGGGAATTTGGTGCTTGGCATCACCTGTCCTGCACCTGCAGGCTGAGCACTGCCTCCTGGAGCTGGTGGGGGGGCTCGGTGGCACCGGTGCCACGGACAGAGCCTCCTGTGGTCACCCCACCGAGGGGGCAGCAGCCTTTGGGTGCCCGGGGGGCAGAGGCAGCGGGATGTTGGAGCTGGGAGCAGCCCCCGCAGAAGGACGGGGCCGTAAGCTGAGACGCAGCCGAGCGGCGTGGACCCAGCACGCAGAGGGGGAAAGTAAATGGAAAAAAAAAAAAAAAAAGAAAAAGAAAGAAAAAAAGAAAAGAAAGAAAAAGTTTCCACTCATCAGCCGAAAGTTGTTGTGGGTTTCTCGCTCTCCTTGGGTCAGGGACCTGATCGTTTAAATGCATTCGGTGATGTCATTCCTTCCAGAAGGAAAAAGCCTTTCCTGCCCCAACTGAGCCGCTTTACAAACGCTTTAAATATCAAGCCTGGGGCAGCCAAAAGACAGAGCAATTCACCTCGTTTTTTCATGCCTGGATCAGCACCGCTTCATCGCTGCCTTTCCCTCGGTGCTGCACCAGCCCTGCCGGGACCTCGAGCCCTCCTCATCCCCCCCCCTGAGACCCCCAGCACCGGGGGTTCCCGTGCCACCGGCCCCTTCCCCACGGCACGGGGACGCGCGGCGGTGCCGAGCCCCCGCTGGCAGCAGCGTGGGGAAGGGGCTGCCCCGGGCCTGGCAGCTCCAGCCCCAATCCCCGGGCTCCTCACGGAAATTTTCCGTCCTGGCTGCGTGCGCCAGAAACCCGAGCGAGTGCCCGAGCTTCCCCCCCCCCCCCAGGTCCAGCCCTGCCTTCCTGCGGGGGCCCCGAGCGTCCCAGCAGGCGCGGAGCCGGCCCCCCCGAATCCCTCCCTCCTCTTCCTCCAGAGCAGGAGCAGGGGCACGGGGCACGGAGCGAGGCTCGGGCCCCTCGGGCTCTGCCCACCCTGCACGTAGCGCACGGACGTGCAGCAGCTGAGGCCCCGACGGGAGCCCCTGCGCTGGATGTCACCGGGAAAGCCACGGGGCTGTGGGATGAGCACCTCGGGTGGCCACCGCGTGGATGAAGGGGGAGGGAAGACGCCAGAACCCCCCAGACCCCGGACCAAAAGGGATGAGGGGGGTCCCTGAGCCCCATCGCCCCGGTACGGAGCGGAGCCCCTCGGTCTGTAGGGTCCCGAGAGCACCGGGTTTTTTTGGAGATGCCCCGGCTCCAGCTGTCCTCGTTCCTCCTGCCGGTACCTGCACACCTCGGTGCCTCAAAACCCCTGGCACCACGCGGCCGGGGCTGTGTAAGGGAATCTCACAGCTCCCCTCCTGCCGCTGCGGCGTTAAACCCGACGCCTTTTCATCTCGCCCGTGCTACCTCCTGCATCCTGTTCCCGCGTCCTCCCGGGCTCCGCGCGGGCTCCAAACCACACAAATCTTGTCTTTTCGCATCTCTTCAGCTCCCGATTCCCCCCAGGCCTCCAATTAGCCCCGCTATCCATCTCTGGAGCTCTTTTTTTTTTTTCTCTCTTCCCTCCGTCTTCTCCAAACGGAATAATGGAAATGGGGCATGGCACTGCAGCTGGAGGACCTCACGGCCGGGCTGGAACGGCGCTCTCAGCGCTCGCCTCCCCGCAGCCCGTTCCCAACCCCTTCCCGGTGCCGAGCAGCAGACACTTTCGGCGAGCACTTTCCAAGAACTCGGTTCCTGTGAGCGAGAGGCTGTTTGGGAGGCACGAAGGAGCCCCCACCACCCCCGGAGCCACCTCCTTTAGGGCAGGTAACGGGGCTGAGCGCGAGCTCTCCTCCAAAGCTCCCTGCCCTGCACCCACAACCAGCCCAGGGCGCAGGGACGGGCGCAGGCACGTCCTGCAGGGCGAACAGCAGCGCTAGGACGCACCTTCCCTCTGCAAAAAGGGGAAGGGACTTAAAAAAATCGTGGACCCCCACAGCAGAACCACTCCACACAGGGCAGCGGGGGCACTTTGGGAAGCAGCTCCCCCAGGGTGGCCGCAGCCCGGGGGTGCCAGGCCCTCCCTAACCCCCGTGCCCCATCCTCCTCGCCACCTCCTCTCGCACCTCGGCGGGGCCGAGCACGCGCGGCCGCCCGGCCAGGCACGCTCGCGGGGGGGAGCGGGGAGCCCGGAGCATCTGCTGGAGCCAGGCAGGTCAGGAAGCGCACGCACGGCCGCGCACACACACACGGAGCGATGAGTTTAAGGAGCTGTCTGCCAGCAGCACATTCTGCAGGGTTTTTTTTTTTTCCCTCTCTTGGCTAATCAGCTACTGAAAGAAGAGCTCCCTCAGCCCGGCCAGCGCTGCGCCCCCCGCCCGGCTCAGCTGCGCTGCGGAGGAGGGAAGTGGGCTTGGAACAGCCGCCGGCTCACCGAGGAGCACTCAACGCGCCTTCATTCATTATCCACTGACATATGGAATAGTCATTGTGGGAGGAAACAGAACCAAACAAAAGCCCCAAAACTGCTTCCTCCCAGCGAGGCCCTGACAGCCTCTGCAGCTCGCGGCCATTCATCTCCGCGCGCCCGAGCGCGGCGACGCCGGGGGAGCGCCGGGGGCCGGGCGGTGGGGACGGCCCCGGCAGCACCTCCCCGGCGGGCACGGACCCCGGGGCTCCAGCAGCGGGCACGGGGAGGCTCCGTGTGCGACATGGGGCTCCCCACCCGCCCGGCCCGGCCAGGAAACCGATTTATTTTGTTGTGTCTCTTCTCGGAGCGCACGGCAGAGACCGGCCGGGCTCCCGGCCAGGCTGAGCTCCGGCAGCTGCCAAGTGAGCAGGAGCACAGCTAGAAGAAATTTAGTCTGCGCTAAACACAGGGGCATAGCAGGTCTGAGCCATTATTCTTTATTAAAGAGCTCCCGAGCCCACGCACAGGCAGAGAGGGGAGCGGGAGCGCTGAGTGACAGCCGGCGCAGCGGCAGCGGTGCGCCCCGGGGCACGGCGGTGCCACCGGATGTTTTCCCAACTGCTGCTGCTTTCGGGAGCCGTCCTGCGGGCGCTGGGAGCTGGGGCTGGCTGGGAGGTCGGCCGGGGCCACGGGAACATGGTCGGAGGTTGGTGAAGAGTGGAGAGGAGCAGGGGGGTGGCACGGAGCTGGGGGACCCCTACGGCACCCCCGGCACCCACCTGCTCCGCAGGGAAATAGCGCCCGGGGGCAGGCACACAGCAGGGGCTCCTGGGCAGCCTCAGCAGCAGGGAATAACCCACGGGGATAACCCACGGGGATAACCCACGGGGATAACCCACTCCCACAGCTCCACAGGATACCCCAAAATGCCACCCCCAAGACACCACGGTCACACCACGGTCACACCACGGTCACACCAGCCCTGGGTGCCGCGAGACGCAGCTCAGAGCCCACCGCAAACCCCAGGGCTGTTTGCAGAGGGGTGGTCCCGAGCCCCCCAGCAGCAGCGACTGCAGGTGCGGGATGTGCTCGGGATGAGCTCGGGATGAGCTCCAGCCCCAGCCCCTGGGCACATCTCAAAGGCACACCGGGGACAGGCTGCGCACCGAGGGCTCGAGGGCGGACGCACGCGTCCTGGGTGCCCTGGAGAGCAGCGTGGCTCAGCGAGCCTTTAATTAGGAGGCCACAAATTAATGAGGACAAAGGTACGACGCGAGCCAGCTCTCAACAAAAAAAAATAATAAGAGGAAAATAAAACCCGCAGCTCCCCTCGCAGCCCTCCTGCTCCCCGTGCCCCCCATCCCGCGCGAGCACAAAGCCCCCAGTGTGCGCGTGGCGGCCGCAGGAAGCAGAAGCATCAGGGATCTTCTGCAGGAGAGATAACTACAATCACAGAGAGGGCAGGGGGCTGGGAGCGGGGAACAAGGAACAAAGCCACTGGAAGCTGCTCTGATGTCAACAGGTTCTGAATCAGCGCTCCCCCCACGGGGGCCCTGAAACAGGACCAGCTGGGGAGAGAGAGACCTCGAATTCCTGCATGAAAGGGTTTTTTTTTTTCCTGGGTTATGCTGGAGACATTACACAAGTGTATGTTTTCTATAGTCATATATTTCCCCTCTCTCTAAATCTCTATTCCAGACCCGGGGGCAGGGGCTGCCGGCGGCTCCAGCGCCAGCCCAGGTGGGCCTCCAACATCTCCAACACCCAGCCCGCAGGGGCTGGCTCCCGCTCCTCCCCGCCTGTCCCCTGGGGCTGGCGCATCCCTCAGGGCTCTGACGAGCACAAGCCGAGTCCCTTTACCCACCCCAAATGCCCGAGGGGCACCATCCTGGGGCTGGGTGCTCGGCCAGGAGCCCCGCTCATGTCTGCGCCCCACAAATCCCCGTCCCCGTCCCCGCGGCTGCTCCCGGCGCGAGCAAGCTCCTGGTTTTGGCCCCGTCCCGGTAAGCTCTGGGGCTGCCCCGGCACCTTTCAGGTGAGCCCCCGGCCCGAAAACAAGGGCCGGATCCGAACGCCCCCGCAGCCCTTGGTGCTCGGATCCGTGCCGACCCCGGGGCCCTGCTGGAACAGCCGATGGGCGCCAGTTTCATTAATTGGTTTAGCAGACGATTAAGAGAGGCGGTGAGCTGTCGGGGACAACCAGACCCAGGGAGCGTTTTCTCACCGAGATCCCGCTGCCGTCCGCACGGGCAGCCTCCAAACCTTCCCGAAAAAAAAGCCACAGCCCTGGGTGGGCAAAGGGGCTGCGACCCTCGGGCAGGGCAAACGGGGGCTCTGCCCTCATGGGAGGCAGACCCGACACCCCCTTTGGGTGCCCCGAGCACCAAACCACCAAAATGAGCAGCAAAAAGAGCAGCTCAGGGCAATCCCTGCGCAGAGGCTGGGGGTTTGACCACGCTCCCTCCCCTGAGTTTGCACCAAAGCCAACGAGGAGAGAGAAATCCATCCTGCCATCTCACATCCGTATTAAAACCACCACCAGCACGACAAAAAGCTTTGTGGGGGGGTCCTACCTCCTCATCCGAGCTGTCCTCCACGTATTCATCCTGGGCAAGCCGACGCTCCTCTTCGGTCAGGAAGGGCCCGGCCTCCAGCTTCCTGGGAGCCCCTTTGACCTGAAGGGGAAACAAAAAGCTCAGTAAATCCCTCCAAATGAAGCCCTGAGCTGCTGTGCTCCCTGCAGCAGCCTCGGCTGGGCCACGAGGCCGGGAGCTGCCCCCAGTGCCCGGCGGGTGCCGGGTCCGAGGCCACCACGAGCGCTCGGTGCCGCTCCCAGCTCCTTGGGGACACAAGGAAGGAAGGGAGGAAGGAAGGGAGGAAGGAAGGGAGGAAGGAAGGGAGGAAGGAAAAGGCTCGTTAAGCAACGGGCAATTCTGCTCGTTGGGGACTGCAGGGACAAAGTCATCACCTCCTCCTGAGGACAGGTTGCCGGAGCAGCTCCGACAGCTATTAATGTGCAAAATCTCATCCCCGCTCCCTGGGCTCCAAACCTCTCCACTCCACGGCCTCCACACCCCAGCCCCCTTCCAAACGGGGACCCCCAGAGCAGACCCAGAGCAGGGACAGGTCTCAGGAGCACCAGGCGGTGGTGGCCCCGTCCTCGCCACCAGCCCCAGGTGGGGTCGGTGTGGGCAGTGCCACCCGCAGAGCCCCAGCTCCGCTTCTCCCGCGTGCTCCCTGTGCGCACAGCCCCTGCCCACCCGGGGTCATTCTGAGCCCGGCACAGGATTTAGGGTCCCTGAACCCCACAAGGTGCCCGCCAGCCCCCTCCTGCAGCCCGTGGAGGTCTCTGCTGGCAGACCCCCGGCACTTTGAGGGCTCCGTGGTGTGCCCCACGCAGGGCTCCGTTCCCCCAGCTGGGCTCCACCACGTTTGCGCTCAGGACTGCGGAGCTGCTGGACGCAGCGTGCGAGGTGGGGGGAAGCACCCACGACCCCAGCAGCACCACCTGAAGTTACCAACAGGTTTAAAAGTCATGAGTGCCGTTGGAGCCACTCTGAAACCCAAATTCCTTTGGCAGAGAGGCCAGGGGTGGCAATGCCAGCGGGATGGAGATGGCCACGTGTGGCACGCCGGGCCAGGCACCTCCATCCATGGGGCACCACGAGCAGCCTCGGTCCCCGGGGGATCCCCACGCCTGCCCTGTGCCAGGACGGGGGCTCGGACACCACGGGGCCACGTGGCAGAGCCGCTGCCCCCCGCAGCCGCGGTCAGACAGCGCCGGCTGCCAGGCTTCGCCCACTCGCCGAGCCGTGTGGGTGCCGAGCGAGCGGCAGATCCTGCCCTGCAAAACAGATTCGCTTCGCCACTCGGGGTGGGGGTAGGGGGAGAAGGGGGGACCCTGGCTAGATCGGGTTTACGGGAGGATTCGGAGAAATAATCGGAAAAACAGCCCCAGAAAAACGTCCCCCCCGGGAGCAGTAAAGCCCGCGCAGTGTGTGATCACCTTCTGCTGGACGCGCGGCCCCGCGCAGCTCCCCCGAGCCGCAGGGAGCGGGGTGGGAGAGAGCCTGGAAAATCCTGGGCCGGCAAGAGGATGAGATTACTGCAAAAACAAAGGGCTTTATTAAAAAATTTTTAAAAAAGGGAGATTGGAGATAAGTTTTTTTCCAGGCTTTTGGCGCTACGAGGGCTCTGGACTTGAGTTTCCAGCTCTCCCTCTCGTCTCCCCCTCTCCCGCCACCGCGACGAGCGCTGCAGGGCCCTGGGGCACCGAGGAGCCAGGACCCCCACGGGGGGCTCCCCCCAGCCAGCAAAGCCCCCCCGAGGCCGTGTCTGTGCATTGAGGGCATCCACGGGCAGGCCAAAAAAACCCCCCCCCAGGAAACCTTTCAGAAAAGCTTCGCCAGGAGAGCAGGGAAGAGCCCAGCGAGGACACCGCTCACACACCCAGCCTGGGACGCACCGAGCCCTCCAAAAAGGGTATTTTACCCCAAACCAGGCAGGATTCCTAAAAGGGGGGGTTCAGGCACCAGGATCTGCCATCCAGCTCCTCCTGCAGGCGTGCCCAGCACCCCCCCAGCACCCCTCTGCTCTGCTCTGCCCCGCGCTGCAGCTCAGCACCGAGGGGGCCGCGTTTTGGGCACGGGAGCGCAGCGACCGCTCCTCTCCCCAGCCCTGCAGCGGGCTCGTTCCACCAGAGGGCGGCAAGCCGTGCCGGACAGGCTGCCAAAATCCAGCAAAATCCCCCCAAAACGCTCCCCTGGCACCCCACACCACGGCCAGGGCTCAGGGGCAGGGGCTGCACACCGAGACCCGCGGCCTCCTCCTGCCCGAGCGCTCCCCGTGCGTGCTGCCCCAGATGAGCTCAAGAAGAGCTTGGAGAAACCCAAAAGTGGGATTCCCAAAAGTTGCCCCCCCTGCGCTGAACCACACGCAGAGGGGCAAGGAGAGGGGGGGGTGCTGCCCATGGCACCCCCACGCCATCAAAGCTGAGCTTTAGGGCAGCTGGATGCAGGCGGAGCAGGGGGCACGCGCCCCGGCTGCCCCCGGAGCCCCACGGCACCGCTCGGGGCAGATCGCAGCCACCCAAAACAGGGGGAACAAACCCCACAACGAGCTCACCCCGCTCCCAGCTGCCAAGAGGTGGAAGAAAAGGGCTGGAAGGGGGCTGAAAGCAGCAGGAGCCGCGCTGGCTCCGCTCCCCCCGCGCAGAACCTGCCCGCCTCCCCCCGCACAGCCCTCGGCGCGCTCCCACGCAGTTCCCCCCAGGTTCTGGAGAAGAGATCAGCAGCTCCTGGCCTGAGATCCTCCAGCGGGAGGGGAGAGGTCCCGGCAGCCGTGGGGGGGGAGCCCCCCCGGCACCGCGGCAGGGGGACGAGGATGGTGGCGAGTGCCCAAAAGAGGGGTGCCAGGCGGGTTCGGGAGCTGCGGCAGCCCCAAACTTGTGTTTCCCTCGCTGCTGTTTTGTTTTCGGGGGTTTCCATCCTCCAACAACCTCTTGCGGGGGACAAAGGGGGTCCCAAACGGTCGCAGAGCCTGCAGGTGAACATGGGGACGCCTCCGCTTGGAGCTCAGACGTCGGAGGATCCAAATGGGCGCTTCCAGGAGAAGAGCAAGGACGGGGTTCGTGCCTTGGGGGATTTCATGAAGTTTTTCACCCCGAGGGCAAACATCCGTTTGTTCCATTTCACCGCTAAAACCATGGACAGATGAAGCCTGCTTTGAGCCGGCACAGCCTCTACGAGCACAAATTTGGGGAGATTTGTACCTGGGGAGAGCAGGGGCAGTGACAAAGGGGTAGGGAAGCAGTGCAGGGGGGGTTTCCTGGGGTCGCAAGGCACCACCTCAGCCCCAGGACCCCTCCCCAGGGCGCCGGGGCTACCGAGGAAAAGAGGCCGAACTGTCACGGTGCTTGAAGACATCAGGATGAAATCCAAACCGACAAGGACAGCCCAAAATTTACACAGCCCCCGCGAGCCAGGGCGGGCAGGCAGCGGCCCCGAGTGCTCCGGGACCCCGCAGGAGGCGGATGGGCGCCGTGCCGGCACGCGGCTCCGTGCGCGGCTCTGCTCCGTCCCCACCAGGCTGCCCCCGGTACCCTGAGGGGTTTTAAAGCCCCCTGCACTGATGAGAGGTGTGGAATTAATGAGATGAGTGGAATTAATGAGATGAGTGGAATTAATGAGATTTGTGGCATCACAGCTCCCTAAAAGCATCCTCCTGCAGGAGCACACCCATATGTGCACAGCAGCAATCCTGGACCCGAGGATCCCTGGAGCCAGAGCCGGTGAATTCGGCACCAGCGGGGGTCCCTCATGCTGGGAGGAAGATTTGGGAAAACTGAGGAGCCGTCCCCAAAATCTGTGTCTGTCCACGGCTGGGGCTGGCAGCGCCTTCCTGCTGCCTGCTTCCAGCCGGACCCGGTGCCCTTGGAGGTCTTGGCCATCCCAAATGACTCCACGAGCCCTTTTTTGGTGAGGTCTTCTCCATCCCAAATGACTCCACGAGCCCTTTTTTGGTGAGGTCTTGGCCATCCCAAACGACTCCACGAGCCCTTTTTTGGTGAGGTCTTGGCCATCCCAAATGACTCCACGAGCCCTTTTTTGGTGAGGTCTTGGCCATCCCAAATGACTCCACGAGCCCTTTTTTGGTGAGGCCTTCGCCATCCCAAATGACTCCACGAGCCCTTTTTTGGTGAGGTCTTGGCCATCCCAAATGACTCCACGAGCCCTTTTTTGGTGAGGTCTTGGCCATCCCAAATGACTCCACGAGCCCTTTTTTGGTGAGGCCTTCGCCATCCCAAATGACTCCACGAGCCCTTTTTTGGTGAGGTCTTGGCCATCCCAAATGACTCCACGAGCCCCTTTTTGGTGAGGTCTCCATCCCAAATGACTCCACGAGCCCTTTTTTGGTGAGGTCTTGGCCATCCCAAATGACTCCACGAGCCCTTTTTTGGTGAGGCCTTCGCCATCCCAAATGACTCCACGAGCCCTTTTTTGGTGAGGTCTTGGCCATCCCAAATGACTCCACGAGCCCTTTTTTGGTGAGGTCTTGGCCATCCCAAATGACTCCACGAGCCCTTTTTTGGTGAGGTCTCCATCCCAAATGACTCCACGAGCCCTTTTTTGGTGAGGTCTTCTCCATCCCAAATGACTCCACGAGCCCTTTTTTGGTGAGGTCTTCTCCATCCCAAATGACTCCACGAGCCCTTTTTTGGTGAGGTCTTGGCCATCCCAAACGACTCCACGAGCCCTTTTTTGGTGAGGTCTTCTCCATCCCAAACGACTCCACGAGCCCTTTTTTGGTGAGGTCTTGGCCATCCCAAATGACTCCACGAGCCCTTTTTTGGTGAGGTCTTCTCCATCCCAAATGACTCCACGAGCCCTTTTTTGGTGAGGTCTTGGCCATCCCAAATGACTCCACGAGCCCTTTTTTGGTGAGGTCTTGGCCATCCCAAATGACTCCACGAGCCCTTTTTTGGTGAGGTCTTGGCCATCCCAAATGACTCCACGAGCCCTTTTTTGGTGAGGTCTTCTCCATCCCAAATGACTCCACGAGCCCTTTTTTGGTGAGGTCTTCTCCATCCCAAATGACTCCACGAGCCCTTTTTTGGTGAAGCGGCACCGAGTTCTGGTGCTCGGGGCACTGCCCCCAGCCCCCAGTGCGACGCCATGCCACAGGGGGTTTGTGTCGCCCCCAACGGGTTTTAAGCCTCCAAACGGGGCTAAAAAAATAATCTGAGTTTTGAGAAGGAATTTAGCAAAGGCAGAGGAACCAGCGCTGCAGTTGGGTGCCGGTTTCTGGGCCAAAAATCCTGTTTCTGGGGGGTTTTTCCCTACAAACTCACCTCTGCTCTGGGTCCCAAAAAATGCCCGACCCCGCTCTGCACCCAGCCCCCAAAATCCTGGGCTGGGAGCCAGCGCCAAAAAAAATGAGCATCAGGAGCCAGGAAACTCGCGTGGTGGAGGGAATTGGGTGCTCTGAGGAGCCGAGCTGGGGGTCCCCAGCGGCTGCTGGAGGGGGCACGGGGACGGGGACACCCCGAGGGGGTTGGGGACACCCCGAGGGGGACGGGGACACCCCGAGGGGGACGGGGACACCCCGAGGGGGTTGGGGACACCCCGAGGGGGACGGGGACACCCCGAGGGGGACCGGTGCTGAGCGGGGGCACGGCAGGAGCTGCGCATTAGGGCGAGCTCCAGCGTGAATTTTTTACCAACCTTTGTGCCCAGGTGGCCTGGACACCCCTAAAATAATTAAAAATAGTAAAAATAATTAAAAATAGTAAAAATAATTAAAAATAGTAAAAATAATGAAAACCAAGGAAGGTGCCCACGAGGGAAGTGCCAGGAACGCGGGCTCCAGGAACAAACGGGCAGGGGGGGGCCCCTCCTGCCCCCAGGTGAGCACCTGTGGGGCTGCCCCCAAATAATGGGGCACAGGGCATGGGGCTCGCAGCCCCCCCACCCCAAAAAGCCCCATCCCACCCCAAAAAGCCCCATCCCAGCCCCATTCCTCACCCGTGCTGGGGGGGGCTGTGGTGCTGCCGGGCTCTTCCTCCTCATCCTCATCCTCCTCATCTTCATCCTCGTCGTCTTCCTCCTCCTCCTCCTCCTCCTCGTCTTCCTCTCCGCTCTCCTCCTCCTCCTCCTCCTCGCTGCCCCCCCAGCTCTCGCTGTCGCTGCCCCCCAGCCCCCAGCCCCCGCTGGGCTCCGGCTCCTCGGCTCCGGGGCTCGGCGCCTCCTGGGGGGGGGGAAGGAAAAAACGGGAGGGGGTCAGGGCCGGGCACCGGGACCGGGGCAACCTGGAACCCCCAGGTAACCACGGTGACCCCCCCGGTAACCCCCCGGTAACCATGGTAACCCTATGATAACCCCCCCGGTAACCATAGCAACCCCCAGTAACCATGGTAACCTCCCGGTAACCCCCCGGTAACCACGGCAACCCCCGGTAACCCCCCCGGTAACCACGAAGGCCCCCCGGTAGCCCCCCGGTAACCATGGTAACCCTCTGATACCCCCCGGTAACCACGGTAGCCCCCCGGTAACCATGGTAACGCCCCGGTAGCCCCCCGGTAACCATGGTAACCCCCCCCGGAAACCCCCCGGTAACCACGGTGCCCCCCCGGTAACCCCCCCAAATAACCGCGGTAACCCCCGGTAACCATGGTAACCCCCTGATAACCCCCGGTAACCATGGTAACGCCCCGGTAACCCCCCGGTTACCATGGTAACCCCCCCGGAAACCCCCCGGTAACCACAGTGCCCCCCCGGTAACCCCCCAAATAACCACGGTAACCCCCGGTAACCATGGTAACCCCCTGATAACCCCCGGTAACCCCCCGGTAACCATGGTAACCCCCTCCCGGTCCCCCCCCCTCCCCACCTCCGCCATGCCGGTGCCGCGTGCGCCGCCGCGCTCCTCGTGCGCCGGGGTCAGAGGTCACGGCCCCGCCCCCTGCCGCCTCCTTCCGCCTTCCGGGTCCGTCTCCACCCCCGGAAGGGAGGGGGGGACAAAAATAACGGAGGAGGGGGGGGGGGGGAATAACGGAGGGGTCAGAGGGCAGAGGGCGCGAGGCCCCGTGCGCATGCGCCGCCGCCACCCGCCCAACTGAGGAGGGAGGGGGGGGAAGCGAGCGAGGGGCGAGTGCGCATGCGCAGAACCCAGCGGTCCCGCCGCCTCTCTCCGAGGAGGGGGCGTGGTTTCGGTGGTGGGGGCGTGGCTTAAGGGGAGGGGGCGTGGCGAAGGAGGAGGGGGCGTGGTTTGGGAGGGAGGGGGCGTGGTTTTGGGGAGGGGGCGTGGTTTGGGGGTGAGGGGGGGCGGTGCCGCGCATGCGCACGGGCCCCCCGCGCGCAGGGGGGCTCGTCCCAAGATGGCGGCGGCCATGCAGGGCCCCGCGGGCGGCGCTGCGCAGGCGGCGGCCGGGCCCCGAGGCGGGGGCGGGCGGCGGCGGCGCTGAAGCTCCACGGAACCCCCGGCCCTGAGGCCTTTAACGGCTATGGAGGGCCCCGCTGGTGCTGCTGCGGCGGCGGCGGTGGGCACCGGGCCCGGTAGTAACGTGCCGGCCTTCCTCACCAAGCTCTGGACGCTGGTGGAGGACCCCGACACCGACCCCCTCATCTGCTGGAGCCCGGTGAGCACCGGAGGGGGCCAGGCCGAGGCCGCGGGGCTCGGGTCCCGGCAGCGGGCGAACGCCCGCTGCCGGGACCCGACCCCGCGGCCGAGGCCCTGGCGTTTTAATGCGAAAAAATACGACTTTTTTGGGTCGTTTTCATGGTTTTTTGGTGTCAGGGGGGCCTGACGGGGGTTTGAGGGGGGAGAGGGGGGAATGAGGGTGTGAGGGGGAGGTGGTGAGGAGAAGGGGGAAATAGGGGGGAAAGGGGGTGAAAAAAGTATAAAGAGGGGGAAAATGGGGTGAAAAGGGGTAGAAATGAGGGGAAAAGGGGGTGAAAAGGGGGGAAAAAGGGGGTGAAAAGGGGGAAAAATGAGTGGAAAAGGGGGGTGAAAAGGGGTAAAAATGAGGGAAAAAGGGGGTGAAAAGGGGGAAAAATGAGGGGAAAAGGGGGTGGAAAGGGGGAAAAATGAGGGAAAAAGGGGGTGAAAAGGGGGAAAAATGAGGGGAAAAGGGGGTGGAAAGGGGGAAAAATGAGGGAAAAAGGGGGGGAAAAGGGGGAAAAATGAGGGAAAAAGGGGGGGAAAAGGGGTAAAAATGGGGTGAAAAGGGGGAAAAATGGGGTGAAAAGGGGTAAAAATGGGAGAAAAAGGGGGTGAAAAGGGGTAAAAATGGGAGAAAAAGGGGGTGAAAAGGGGTAAAAATGGGGGAAAAAGGGGGTGAAAAGGGGTAAAAATGGGGGAAAAAGGGGTGAAAAGGGGGGAAAAATGAGGGGAAAAGGGGGTGGAAAGGGGGAAAAATGAGGGGAAAAGGGGGTGGAAAGGGGGAAAAATGAGGGGAAAAGGGGGTGGAAAGGGGGAAAAATGAGGGGAAAAGGGGGTGGAAAGGGGGAAAAGTGAGGGGAAAAGGGGGTGGAAAGGGGAAAAATGAGGGGAAAAGGGGGTGGAAAGGGGGAAAAGTGAGGGAAAAAGGGGGGAAAAGGGGGAAAAGTGAGGGAAAAAGGGGGGAAAAGGGGGAAAAGTGAGGGAAAAAGGGGGAGAAAAGGGGGAAAAGTGAGGAAAAAGGGGGGGAAAAAGGGAGGTAAAAAGTAAAATGGGTGAAAAAGGGGGTGAAAAGGGGTAAAAATGGGTGGAAAAGGGGTTGAAAAGGGGTAAAAATGGGTGGAAAAGGGGGTGAAAAGGGGTAAAAATGGGTGGAAAAGGGGGTGAAAAAGTAAAAGAGGGAAAAAGGGGGGGTGAAAATGGGGGTAAAAAAAGTAAAAACGTGTGAAAAAGGGGGTAAAAAAGTAAAAATGGGTGAAAAAGGGGGGGAACTGCACGGGGTGGGGGTGGGTGGAGGTAGAGGTGGGTTTGGGGGGCTTGGGGGTGTGAAGGGGTTTCAGGGAGAAAAGGCAGAAATTGGGGGTGGGGGGCGATTTAATGAGAAATTAATGAAATTGGTTAATGGAGTTAATGAAATTAATGAAAATTGCAGGGAAATAAGTGTCAGAGGGGGTAAAATTGCACAGGGTGTGTGTTTGTGGGGTTATATTTGGGGTTTGGGGGGTTGGGGGTGTGGGTCCTGAGGGGATTTCCATAGGGAAAGGCATAAATATGGGGTGTGTGAGGGGGAATTGGTGAAAAAAACAGGGAATTGAGTGTTAGAGGGGGTAAAACTGCACAGGGTGTGAATTTAAAGTTGGGTTTTGGGGCTCAGGAGTGCGAGTCTTGAAGGGATTTCCACAGGGAAAGGCACAAATTGGGGGGGTGTGAGGGGAAATTGGTGAAAAAAGCAGGGAAATGAGTGTGAGGGGGGGTAAAACTGCACGGGGCGGGGGTGGGTGAGCTCCTGGTTGGGCTTCGGGGGCTCAGGAGCGTGGTCCCGAGGTGCTTTCTGCAAGAAAAGGCACAAATTTTGTGTGTGAGAGGGGAAATCTGTGAAGAAAACGGGAAAAGAAGCAGTGGAGGAGGTGAAAGTGCACCCCTCGGATGTCCCCCCCTTGTCCCTGCAGCTTTTGGGGTCGGTGGGGCCGGGCTCCAGGCCCTGAGGATGGAGCTGGTGGAGGGCTGGGGGTCCTCGGCTGTGGGATGGGGGCTCAGAGACCTGGGGGGCTTTAAAACCAAGCAAAAAACCCCACAGCCAAAGGTTTGGGGTCCCCAAGGAGACCCTGCTGGATCCGTCCCCGCACCCCTCGCTCCACCTCCTGCCCAGTGCCTTTACTGGGAGGCTACGGGAGGCCCCGAGCCCGCTATCAGAACCAGCTGGGAGCTGCTGGTTTGACTGGGAGGCAGAGATAACGGCGGGCCCAGCCCGGGAGGATTTGGGGGCAGCTCTGTGAGCTTTCCCCTCTGGTTTTGGGGTGCAGGAGCTGCCCTGAACCCCTCTGCTCGCAGCAGCTCCTCCTCGGGCTGGGCTCTCCCCGTTTGCCCCGTGGTTTCTCTGGCTGTTGAGGGGTTTTGTGAATAAAACCCACAGGCTCACAGACCCGTAGGGGCTGGAAGGGACCCCCTGGGATCACCAACCCCCTCCCAAAGCATTTCCCTACAGCAGGCTGCCCAGGGGGGGCTTGAATATCCCCAGAGAAGGAGCCCCCCCAGCCTCCCTGTTCAGTGCTCCGCCACCCTCACCGGGAAGAATTTCGTTCCCATATTGGTTCAGAGCTTCCCGGGCTCAATTTTGTGCCCGTTGCCCCTTGTCCTGTCCCCAAAAAACCCCGAGAAGAGGTTGGCCAAACCCCTTTGCCCCCACCCCTCAGGTTTTTCCACCCATTGCTGAATCCCCCCTTCCAGGGGGGGGCCACTCCGGTGCCGTGTTGTAGGAACATCGCTTGGCTTTTTGGGGTAAATCCTGGCTTTTCTGCTGTCCCTCCCACCCGGGGCACCTCAGGGTGCCGTGACCCTGCCGGGATCGCCCTTCCCATTTTGGGCATCAAACTGTTTTTTTTTATTGCTCTGAAGTCAATATTTTCCGGGATTTCCCTGCTTATTTCACAGACTGAGAACCCAAACACGTGTAAGGGCTGAGGATCCCGCTCCTAAATTTTCTCCTCGCTGATTATCCCTGGAGCTGGAGGAGGCAGAGGGACAGCACGGGGCGCTCAGAGGGAAGGAGCAGGAGCTGCAGGGCAAAATTGGGGGTGTGAGCCCCCCCCCATCGCAGCGCTGTGTCGGGCTGGGGGTGTTTGGGGCCAGCTCCGTAGCGCCCCGGATGGGAGCTGGGCTCCCAGCTGAGCAGTTTTTGGCCTCTCAGCCACAGCTTTTGGTGGCACCAGGGGCTGGTTCAGGGGAATCTGGTGCCCCCGGGGCACCCAGAAGGTTTTTGTTGGGGAGAGGGGTGTCGGTGGTGCTCTCACCTCGATTTTGGAGGGTTTGGAAGGGATCCTGCAGCTGTGACCGACGTGAGAAATGGCACGGAGTAAAACTGCCTGGGCTTCCTCACCTCTCCTCCACACGCAGTCCTTTTGGGGTGAAGGAATCGGGGCAGGGCTCTGCGAAGCATTCGGGGCTCTGCCCCGTGGAAAATCGTGCGTGCAAGGGGAGGGTGGGGGGGCTCAATAAGAACTGGGGGGCTGGGAAGAGCCCCGGGGTCCCTGCAGCGCTGTGCCGGGGTCGGGTCTTGGAAACGGCTTTGGTGCAGGAGGTGATGGGGGAAAAAGAACCTCAGGGAGCTGCTGAAAGCAGGATTTGGGATGCTGGGGGGCGGGGAGAGCAGGATTTGGGATGCTGGGGCGGGGAAGAGCAGGATTTGGGATGCTGGGGGGGGGGGGAAACAGGCAACCGTGGGAGGGGGATAACAGAGACGAGGCACGGCTGAAATGGGGCTGAAACGGGGCTGTTTGTTGGGGTGGGTGATGTGCTCGTGGCGCACCCTTCACCTCTCACCACCCCCCGCTGCTTAAAATCCTCACGGCCCCCCCCGGGTGCCGCATCCCGGGGGTCCTCGCCCACCTGCGCGGCCCCGGGCGCGCCGAGACTGGCAGGAGGTGGAATTGGGTTAATTTGCTGCCAGATGTTGACATTTCGAGGCGGGCTCGCCACACTGTCGGTACGAAATCAAGCTAATTGGCACGGGGTGGGCAATTAACACATCTGCAAAATGGGGCTGGGGCTTTGTGCGTAACCTGCCTGGTGGAGCGGGGTGATGGTGGCCGATAACGTCTCGTTTTGTCTTGGTTTTTTTATTTTTTTGGCAGAGTGGAAACAGCTTCCATGTGTTTGACCAAGGACAGTTTGCCAAGGAGGTGCTCCCGAAGTACTTCAAGCACAACAACATGGCCAGCTTCGTGCGGCAGCTCAATATGTGTGAGTATCCCCCCGGGGGGGCTCCTTGCCGCCGTCCCAGCCCGCTCTGGGGGGCGTTGTGTTTGACCTAGGGGCGTTTTCTGCCCTTGCAGTGATCCGGGGGGACCCAGGGGGAGGTTTAAGGTTGGCTGTGCTGCCAGGCAAAGCCACTGCTAACGCCAACAACCCTCGAGGTGAAGAACCTCGAGCTCTCGGCTTTTTATCTTGCCCTTCCCTGGGTGTGAGCCCGGGAGCTCGCCCGTCGTTAGTGCTGGCGGTGGCACTCCTTGCTGTGCTCCTTGCTGCGCTCCTTGCCACCTCCTAATGAAGCAGGAGCTCCTGGAAGGCCTCCAGCTGGACAGAGAAGCCACGAGTGACAGCTCGGTAATTTTCTAACCGCTTTCTCCAGGGGATGTTGCCGCCGGAGTCACGGAAAGCAGGCGCTGACTGAACTTGCTCGTCTCAGCAGCAGTTATTTTTTTTTTCCCCCTAGAGCCACGGCAGAGCTCTCGCCATCATCAAGCCCGATCCTCTGCTTGGAGGCAGGCTCAGCTCCCTCTGTCTCATCCCGGTGGCTTTGGGAGTGGTTTCACGAGCCTCCAACAGCCAGGATGCTACTTTGGGAAATGCTTTTAGTGTGGGGATGGTGGAGCAGTGGGGCTGGCTGCTGGATGCCTAACCCAAACCCTCCTTCTGCCGTTCAGCCCCTCCCTGCCGGGGGCATTACGGAGCGATTTATTCCTCTTTGAAGCAGGGATGGAATCACCAGGCTGGAAAAAACCCAAAAGATCACCAGGGTCAGCCAGCACCTAACACAAATCCACCGCCAAACCCCATCCCCACGCCCACACCTCTTGATTTGCGTGCGTTATAAAAGGGATTCTACCAAAGGGGAATGCCTGGAACAGATCCTGAGTTTCTGTGCGTGGTTTATTGGGGTTTGCTTGTTCTGCTCCCCCCCAGCTGTGTGGTTATCACTGCTTCGTGCCGAGCTCTGCCCTTCTGATGCCTGCTCGCAGCAGAATTTAGCTGGATTTCCATGGGGCAGCCTCCGGGCTGGTGCTCGGGCTGATTCTGCTTACCCTGCTCTATGCAAAACCAGAGCCAGGGCTCAGAAATCCTCCAGAAGGGGCATGTGGGGGCCCAGGGCTTTTTGTGGCACCCCCTCGGCCACACGCACACCGGGGTTTTCATTGCCCCTCAGCCCGGCTCGGAGGAGCAGTGGGCCACGTCCTGGCCTTCCAGGGATCCCCCCAGTGGCTGGAAGCTGGCTCCTGGCACCACAACATCGGGTGATTTCACTAAATCGGTGATCGTATCGCCCTTTTCCAGCCTTACAATTCTTTGATCCCAAGTTTTGGGGGCAGCAGCTGTGATGAGGAACCCACACGAGCAGCTATGGGATGGCCGCAGTGTGCGGCACGAAACCCGGAGCTGCTCTGGGAGTTGGAGCGAGCGCTGGGGTCAGCACGTTGCCCCAAAGGCTGGTCACTATTCTGGAGTGATCCTCAGTGTGTAACCAAAACCGAGCTTCTGTCTCCTTCCAGGAAATATAAATCAGATTTCCGAGTGCTGTTTTGAGTAAATTGATAGGAACATGAGTGAGAGTAGGGTGAATTCCAGCGCAGTTTGTTATTTTTCTTACTTCAGTCAGATGCCACAGTGGTCACCCCCCCTTGCACACCGGTAACACTCGCACAGGTTTATCTCCAAAGTTCAAATAATTTTATTATTATTTGTGGCATGTGGCCAGCTGCTTTCAGAAGCCACTTTATTCCCCAAATAAATGAAATATAAGACCTCTGGGATTGCACGGAGCCTGTGCTAAGTGTTGCAGTCTGCTTTTGGTGGTGCTCCTGAAAAGAAGCTCTGTGGCAATGCATCTTCTCTTGCCTCCATCTGCGCTGAGGAGGCGAGGAGAGATGCTGTGTGCTCATGTAACCACAGCGTCCTGGGGCTGAGGGACTGGAATCGGGAAATAGGAAGGTTAATTGGAGACTTTTGCTTCAATTCCTATAATTTCAGCCTTTCTTCTTGCTGCCTCGTGCCAAATAAACAAACGTTGGCTTTGTGAGAGCAGCAAAAGGTGTTTTTCAGAAGGGTTCTGGGACGTAGAAGTGGATCCTGCTCAGATCTTGCTCTGCTCCATGGTTCAGGGCAGCGGCTGCGTGGCTCTGCCCTCCTGGAGAGGACCAGGGGCAGTGGAGGACTCGTGCCACTTGTCGAGGAGGCCTGGCGTAACCTCCATCAGGTTAAGGAGTTCCTCGTTCCACGAAGCATTTTTAGGGGGAGATGTGTTGGGAATGGCACAGTGACCGAGGGCTTAGGCAACCAAGGGGAGCTCGTGCTTGTTTCTGCTCTCTGACGTTCATATTTAGCCCGTCGAGTTTTTCTCCAACCATTTACTGTTTAATTTTCAGATGGCTTCCGAAAGGTGGTGCACATCGAGCAGGGAGGATTGGTGAAGCCGGAGAAAGACGACACCGAATTCCAGCACCCGTACTTCATCCGAGGCCAGGAGCATCTCCTGGAAAACATCAAGAGGAAAGTAACCAGCGTAAGTTTCCACAACGCATCTTTCGGGAAAGGTTTTGACAAACTGTTTGAAAACAAAGCCTTGGTTGGGACAGCATCGGGGTGCTCTGGGGGCAGCTTTCGGGCCTTACAAACCAGCCTGTCTCTGGAGTCAGAACAAATATTGCCTTATTTTCCCTTTTTTTTATGGACAAGTAGCATCTGCTTGGGTTTGGCTGGGCAGAGGCAGGTTTGCTGTGTCCCCTGGAGGGATGGAAGAACAATTGCAGCTTTCAGGAAGAGGGAGACTGATTGCTAGTTAAGCTGCAATCCCTGCTGAAATGCTCCAGGGAATGTAAAACGTGTCCGTGCAGTGTAACGCCCAGACACGTGGAGAAGTGTTAGATGTGGTAGTGGAGGGAGGAAAAGGAAAGGCAAGGTGCCTGAGCTACGAAAAATGTGCTAACCTCTGGTGTCTCCCAAGCCCAGACCTCTGCCTTCTCCCTTTAAACTCACAGACGTGTTTTACAAATCCCCCAGTTCTTGAAATTCAAGCTGCTGGAGGCACGGGGTGGTGATGGGTGGTACTGGGGTTCCAAAAATGCTTGGGGATGCCCCAGGGTAACCTGCTGGTCCTGAGCACGGGCTGGGAGACGTGGTTTAGTCACTCTTAGCCAAGTCTTAATCACAGCAGCGCCTGGAGAGCAGCTCGCTGCCTGCCTCTCCCGGGGTGCTCCCAAATAACTGGATGCCGTTCACGCTGAGCCTTTTCGGCTCCTCTAGACGTTGGCACAGCGGGCAAGCACGTTTGGGAGGACGTGAGGAGATTTGGAGATAAATGACCTGCTGGTGAGCGGGGTGCAGGGGAGCTGCTGGTGAGCAGGGGAGCTGTGTTAGCCGCAGGAAGGGCTGGCAGATTCACCAGCCTCTCACGGGGCGCAGCTCTCGTGAAACACACCCGGGTGTCACGCCTCGGGAGTGTTTTATCAACAAGAAAACCGTCTGCTTGGAATCTCCTCGGCTGCTTTAGTGCTTGTAGTGGAAATGATGAGGATGGCGAGCGACCGGCCGCGGGAGGAGGCTCGCCGCTCTGCCTGCAGGCCCCTGCTGCAGCCAGCTCCTCTGCCTTCTGCTCCTGCTTTGCTTTCACAAGCCAGCTAATGACTTCCTTAATTGCTGAGGGCAGCGTTCAGCTCACTGCACACAGCAGACTTCTGGAAGTGTGCGAGAAGGATGTCCACTGCCCGTCTGCAGCGCAAACACACCCATCTTTTAAGGTTTTGTTGTAGATAAGTCTTGGTCCATCAGCTCTCCGAAGGTTTGTTCTGAGCAAACAGCTCCTCCTCAAAAGCCTTCGGTTTTACCTGAGCATGGCTTGTCTGATCCAAAAGGGTGATGTTTTTAGGCTGCAACAGAATTTGATTTTGCAAATAACGATTTGTGTGCAGAAAGTTTTCACTGCAGATGACCACTTCTCATCCCTCACCACAATGTATGCCAGCCATAGCTCTGGCGAGGGGAGGTGTTTAATGGGTGGGGAGATGGGATCAGGACCAACCTGGATGCTTAAACAACCGTTTTGCAGGAAGAAAACCCCACTGACGTCTTCCTTTCCATCCCCAGGTATCCAGCATAAAGAACGAGGACATAAAGGTTCGGCAGGACAATGTAACCAAGCTGCTGACCGACATCCAGGTGATGAAGGGGAAGCAGGAGAGCATGGACTCCAAGCTGATAGCCATGAAGCAGTATGTATGTGGGGAGGGGATGGCAGGAGATGCAGGGGAATTCTCTCGGTGATTTCTGCCCTGAACACGTTATTTTTAATCCCTCATCTGCTGGCAGGCTCGCTGCCACTGCTTGTGCTCTGTTCCTAGCCTTGGTTGTCTGGGGTGCAGCCTGGGCGTTAAAAGGCTTCCTGCTTAGGAAGCAGCAGGATGTGGGGTGGATGGGAAGGATTTTTTGGACACCAGAACCCGTTAGGGATTGCAGACCTGTGATCCCAAACGCAGTGTAAAGAAACATTCCGTGCTGTCCTGCTCTGCTCTGAGCTGTCAGCGGGAACGGCCGTGGAGACCCCAGAGCATCCGTCCCTGCCAGGGGAATTTCAGGCAGTGCTCAGTGCTGGATTGTTCCCTCGTGCTCTGGTTTTCTGCCTTACCTTCTGCTGCACCGTGGTGCTGGAGTCCTTTGGGGTGATGTCTCGTGTCCCATTCCTCCTCCAGGCTCTTGAGCTCTGCCCCCACCCCATTCATTTGGGGCTGGATGCGGCTCCCCGGTGCTTGCTGTCGGGCTGGGGGCACAGCAGGTGGTGTCGGGGCAGTGCTGTGGCTGTTCCTGTGGTGCTGCAGCGGTTTCGTTACCTCCCTGAGCTTTGTCGTCTCCCCAAAATCTCCCAGGTGCCCCCCAGGAGCTGCCTGCCCTCCTGGAGCAGGCTCTGGCTGTGATCCCCCAGGCGGGGGGCTCGCGCTGAGACTTCAGGTTTAGGCACTCGGTGAAGCTAACGAGCACGGGGATGTGGGTGTCCGACTCCCTCGTGTACCCTTAAATCCTGGTTTCAAGCTTTTTTTTTTTTTTATAATTTGCCTGTCTACAAAGTGAATCATTCATCAGTGAGTTTGGTTTATGCCCAGCTGCTCCATCCCTGCCGTTGTTTCCGAGGAATCCTGTGCTGGGTGAAGCAGGAGGGCACGGTGGGGATTTCAGAGGGACGGTTTCACTGCAAAAAGCATGGACTGTGGTTTTTGGAACACGCCGTGTTCCAAAGCCTCCCTTTGGCTGGATTTGATTACCGTACCTTGTGCTTGCAGATCACTTCCCTGGCACCTCTGGTGTTCACGGGAGGGGATGGAACCTGCTTCGTCTCCGGGGTCGTTCTAGATGATTCCTTTCATCTTCTGTTTGCCCCAGGTACGAGCACCCAGCCGTACCTCTAGGCTGGGCTTCTCTTCAGGCTCTCTGCAAGGGCAGAGAGAAAAGTAGCTTGTCCTCCGAACGTGTTCCCAAATAGCAGCAGGTAAAACATTTGTGCACCATTGTTGATACTGCAGTTTTGGGGGTCTACGGACAGCAGAGGTGGCTGCTTCCATTTTCCTTTTCAAATGAAAGGGAAAATGTCTTGTTAGACACAAATGCCTTGTTAATTGTTGTAAATGTTTCTCGAGCAAGGAGATCCAGCCTTTCCTAGCATGGCGTTGAGTGAAAATCCCGTACGCAGCCAACCCCGGATAACCAAAACTCCACCTTCATAGAGCAAACTCAGCGGGCTTGTAGCTGCGCTCCTTTCCTAAAAACAACAAGTAAATCTTCGTTAGCCACCCAGCAGCCCTACAGCTTCTGTCAGAAGGGTTGTCAGGGCTGTGCTGCAACCCGGCCGGCAGCTCAGCACCGCACAGCCCTTCGCTCAGCCTCCCCCTGCCTCTCTGGGATGGGGAGAGAAACGGGAAAGTGAAGCCTGTGAGTCAAGATAAAGACAGGAAAATAATAGTAACCGCAGCCAGCCCCCCCTATAATTGCTCAGCATGACCCCATAAGCTATGGAATACCCCTTTGGGCACTTTGGGTCACCTGCCCTGGGTCTGTCCCCCCCCAGCTCCTGCTGCACCTCCAGCCTGCCCGCTGGCAGGACAGGGTGAAGCTGAGACGTCCTTGGCTTGGTGTAAGCACTGCTCTGCAATAATTAAAACATTGGGGTGTTCTCAGCACTCTGCTCATCCTAAATCCCAAACGCAGCACCCTACCAGCTCCTAGGAGGAGAATTAACTCTGTCCTGGCTGAAACCAGGACATTCAGCACGTTTTGGGATGGTGCCTGTAACCCTGTGTGAGGATGAGCGCCTTCCTAACGCGCTGTAGGTCTCCAGGCTGCGTTCCAGCTGCTCTGCTGGCTCAGGGCAGAGCAAACATTAACATTATTAATTACAAACGGCCTGCAAACCGCTAGGTGGAGTGCACACAGCAGGGCTTGGAGCTCTGCTGCTCGCAGGGAGCTGCCAGCCCCTCTCTGAGCAGCGCGGCTTCCCCGCTCCTGGCAGGGGGGTGCTCACCCACCAGGTCCTAGAAATATTTTGTGCTTGTTCGAAAGCTTCTCAGGTGGCTGGGCTCCTGCAGGATGATCAGAAGGGGGGAACCTGTGAATTGTTGGTCCCTGGGCTGATACCCAGCACGCCGGCGTGATGCTGCTCCCATTTCCTCAGGAGTTTGTGATTAAAAATTTGCTTCCTGGGCAATAATCCACCCCCTTCATTTCGGGTCACCCCTTTTGGATCTGCAGCGTGCTTCGGAGCATCAGCTGCTTCTTGTCAGCTCATGGCTGCTGCTTATTTTCTTGATTTTTTTAAGTGTTCTCGAGGGTCTGATGGTTCACATCGTGTTGCCTCTCCGCAGCCCGAGAGTTGCAGCTCCTCTCCGTGGCACAGAGGAGCTGCAACTGCTTTGTGTTATCCCAGGCAGCCCCAGCGGTCCCCAGAGGGCTGAGGATACCTCGAGCATCAAGCTGTGCGTAGTGCCTGAGCCACCCCGTTCCTAATCTCTTTCTTTTTTCCTATCTAAGGGCACGTTTTGAGTGGGGGGTCTGCTCCAGCGAGCACCAGGTGTCCTTTATATCAAGCTGCTTTGTCGGCAGAAGGAAAGTTTACGATCGCAGCTTGTCCAAGTTAAGATCTTTGCAGCATATTGAAAACGCACATGGGCTGGGGCTAGCAAAGGGAAAGCTGTTTTGAGGGGCTTTGGTTTAAATTGGATATCGTCCTTGGCACACCCGATCCAGTACTCACGGAGAAGGCCGTTTTATTGCCCGGCTGTGAACAGACCTTCCCAAATCTTCCCACGTTGACGGGCTTAGCTCACAAAGGCTGCCTGAGAGGCTGAGCACATCTCTGCTGTCAAACACGAATAATTTGGGTGAGTCTCTAGCGCTGGCAGCAAGAGATGGAAAGTAGATAAGCTGAACTTGGGCAGTGAGACTGTTTTTTTTGTGTGTAAGCAGGACTGGGTTGTGCTCCCGGGCAGCTGAGGGTTTTCCAGCCAGGATATCACTTCCCTGGGGTCTCACCTGGTTCCGTGCCCTTGGTTGGAAATGGGTTTGGGGGCGATGTGGTGGTTTTTTTGGCTCTGTCCTGGTGGATGCAAGTCCTTTGTCTTCTTCCAGGTCTTTTATGGGCCTCCGGAGATTTAAAACAACAACCACAGAGCTGTGCAAAACGTACGAGAAAGGCAAGCTACAGGTGACACAAATGTCTGAGGTGGCTGTGAGCTTTGGGGAAGGGTTTAGGATTTTTCATGCCACTGCGCTGCCCCGTGCTGCGCCTCTGTCCCCTGCGCTCAGCGAGCGTGGAGTCGGGGTCAGGGCTGCAGGAACATGGTGTGGTCACGCTCCTCTGCTGTCCTCCCCGGCTCTTCCAGAGGGTTAACCATTTTTCAGAGGGTCAGCCATCTGAATGCTGCTTTCCTGATGCCTTTCTCCCGTGTGTTACGAAGTGAAATTTATTGGAGCGTATGAAGACGTCCCCTCCGGGCATTTCTGGGTGCATGGAATAAGGCACGGTGAGGTCTCCGTCACGCAGCTTGTTGTAAAACATCCTTTTTGTTTGTTCTCAAACATCCTCTCCATTTCCCTGCTCCCTAAATCCTGGCGTCTCATGCAAGCGTGGCACAGGAGGGATTTTTCCAAGGTGCCACCGCGCAGCCTGGCGCTGCTGCCACGCGACATCACAGGGACACCTCGGGCCAGCACGAGGATTTCCTGGTACCGGGTTCCTTAACATCTTCCCTGAGCTATTCGTGCCTCAGGCAGGGCTGGTTTCCCTTTGCAGCACCCCTGGCAGTCCCGTAGCAGTGGCACAGCTTGGCCGGGGTGGTTGTGAGCGGGCTGCCTCCGGTGAACGGTCCCGCTGCGAAGCGGCGCTGCGTTAGCTCTCACGCTTCGTTTACCAGCAGCTTTTTCTCACGTGAGAATTTCTGATGGGGAAAGCGTTACTCTCGGCGTCTTTTCCTGTTTCTCAGTGCTTTTACCTTTCAGCATTTCAAAGTTTGGAGAGCCGTGGGGGGCCAGCTCGGGAGAAATGCCCGGAGGCGCGGGGGAAGGCGTCCGCTCGAGCTCTGCCCTTGGTCGGGGAGGCAGTTGTCGTCCCGAGGCGTCGGCAGGCGAGCGGTGGTTATTAATTACCCTCCAATTTGAGCAGGTTACTGACCTGGAATTTCTGCAGTTGCTTTTGGCTTCTGTTCTGCTTTCTTAGCTTCTGAAGCTGCGACTCGTGGAAGCCAAATGTTTCCTTCTGGGCTTTTAAAGGCAGAGCCGTGGAGGTTCCGTACTGACGGCTGCAGCTGGGGGTGGCTCTCGCCGTGCCACGCGCGCTGCCAGGCTCTGAGCGGCGTGCAGCAACGTGCTGTGCCCAGCTCCTGCCGGAGCTCCTCATCTCCTGCAGCTCTGCTGGGGGTTTCCAGCGTGGAAAGACCCTCGGGCATCATTTTATAGGTGTGTGGCTGCTCTAGGGTGAGCGGTGCCACCGCGGTGCTGCCCTGAAGTGCCGCAGCGATCGCCAGCGGTGATGCAGAGCGAAGCGAGCCTGATGGCGCACTGCACGGGGAGGGTGGCGAGGCCAAGGCAGCGTCCCGAGCAGGGACAATGTCACCGTCCCCCAAAATTCCCATTCCCAGACTCTGCTTTGATGGGAGGAAGGAGCAGAGCCCTGCGGGGCGCAGCACCCACCCCTGGCGGGCAGGACGGCGAGGCGGGCAGGGCAGCGCGCCCCTTCCTGTGGGTTCCTCGGCTCTGCTCGAGTCCCGGGGGAGCCGGAGCGTATCCGTGAGTTTAATCTTAACCAGATTATTGAGAGCAGCGAGCGAGCCGTGGTGTCTGCACCTGTTTTTATCGCTTCTCTCCACGGCTCCCTCCGGGACGGCGTTGGCGTTGGCTCGGCGCGCGGAGCGGTGCCGCGGGACGCTGAGCGCACTTCCTCCCGGCCGGGCTCTGCTTACAAGGCCCCGCCGCTTTTACAAGGCCCCAGTCGCTAACAGAATTTAAAAGTTGAAATTTCTCTGGGTGAAAATAAATCTGAACAGACACAAGGACTTGGCCTTTCGCGGTGTAATTCCTCTTCGGCAGAATTAGTTTACCGTATGCAAGCGCCCCGTAAATCATCGCAAATAATTTTGACCCGTGTAACTTTCTTGATGGTTTCAGGGTTCCAAAAGCAACATATATATTATCGTCTGACACTGACCTGAGGGGATAGAGTTTGCATTAGAACATTTGTTGAAAAGATTGAATCCATCGGTGCTAGGTGAGAGAAAAGCTGAGCTAGGACATAACGAAGCCAACGAGGTGATAGCCAAGTTTAGTCACCGTGCCTCATTAATGGGAGCCCTCCCACCTTCGGGGACCGAGGCGCTCCGGTTAAAAGCTGCTTGGAAATCGTCTGGGAGATGAGTAAGTGCGTGGCGCTCGGGCCCCGGCCTTGCAGCCCCCTCTTCTCTCTTCACCTCCCCTCGGCAGCTCCGGGAGCGCGGCGGCGTTGTTCCGCCTCTCTGCTGCAACTGGCGCGGAAAACGTGGGGCCCAGGCTGCACGGCGAGGACGTGAAACCCGTAAGGAGATCTTTTGTGAAATCACTAGCCAGATATTTTCGGTGTTTTACACCCCCACAAGACCTCGTGCGCCGCGCGCGGTCGGTGCGAGGGGAGCTGGGGTGTCCGTGCTGCATCTGGGGTCAGGAGGGGATAAAGGAGCTCCTTGTCCCTGGGGGAGGAAGGAGCTTTGCTCTCCTCTTTTCTTTTTTGGGGAGAAGTGGTTTTAGGATGGTTGCAGCGCTCTGACTGAGCATCTGCATGGGGCAGCTTCGTGGGGGCTCCACTTCTCAGCCCAGTGGTACCCGTCCCGAAATAACAATTCACAATTTTACTTTGCTGCTGAATTCCCTTTTAAAAATCCGTGAGGATGCAGCACGGAGTCGAGTCATGGCACCCTCCTGGTTCAGGTTTGGAAGTGAGACGTCACTGTCAAGGCGCCGGCTCCTGGAAGAGCTGCGGGGACCCTGGAAGCCTGGCGCTGCCTGGGTTTGGGGCATTTTGTGCCGCAGGGGCTCCCCGTGCTGAAGGAGCTGGCACTGGGGGATGCTTGGGCTCGAAGCGTTCAAAACGGAGGGGCTGGAGCTTTTGTAGCAGCAGTGAAACAAGTCCCTGGAACTGAGTTACCCCTCAGCCCCATTTTAGGGAAGGAGAGCTGCGTGGGCATAAATCAGATTTTCCCCAGAGCCAAAAAGGGGACCTGTGTGCACGGACCTGGCCACTTCCCACCTTCGCTGCAGGGAAAAGGGGCTGGATCCTGCGGCAGCTTTCCCCTGCGCTAATTGCAAGCGTGCTTTTCTCCTTTTTTTGCCTAACAGCGTGGATTTTGTTGGCTCTCCCAGCCCTGTGCGGGGCTGTGGCCGTGCTTTTATGACCTCTAAATGGGACAGGGAGCGGGGTGCTTTATGGGCTCCCCGTGCAGCGGTGGCTCAGGCTGCAGCTGCTGCTCCCGGGGGACCTGCGCTGGCTCCGAGTCAACCATCAGCTTGATCTGAAAGCTGCTTTGATGGCCCGTAATGCCGAGCACAACGTGGGATCTGTGTGTTTTATCTACGCTGCTGCTTTTTACGAGCTTAGTCACTGCTTGAGCTCATCTGAAGTCAATTTTATTGGTCATTCCAAACCGCGGCTTAAAGACCTGTGGAGGACTCGTTTTTCAGCACGGTGATCTAAATCTGAAATTAATTACCAGCACGGGCTGGGATGCTGATGGTGAAATAACACGGCCCAAGCATCTCCTAACCCTGCCTGTGGTGCAGGCAGCCTCAGGCAGGTCCTGGTGCGCAGCCTCCTCGCCGTGGGCTCCGGTGCCTGCTCGGCACCTGCAGGCACCTCCTGGCCGCGGAGACCCGGCGTCCTCCGTGTCCTTCTTGCTGCTTGTCCCATCCTCCATGCCTCGTCCTCACCGGTTTGCTTTTCTGGAGCGCCCATGGGGCTGTTTGGAGACTTGTGGTGCTTCTGGCCGTGCCAGGAGGCCAGGAGGAGGAGGAGGAGGAGGGCACCTTGCAGTTCAGAGCTTCCCCCAAACAGTTTGCAGCATGCCCCAGAGTCCTTTCGAGACATTTTCCTTGAAAACTGAGATGAAATCCTCGCTGGATGGTGATGAAGAGCCTTGTTCTGCGGCTGGAGGCGTCGGAGCTTTCTGCTGGAGTTCTCCAGGACCTCACGGATTTGGTGTGCCTCCTCTGTGCTCTAACCCTGAGCAGCCACCCCTATAATTGCTCAGGATGACCCCATAAGTTATGGAATACCCCTTTGGGCACTTTGGGTCACCTGCCCTGGGTCTGTCCCCCCCCAGCTCCTGCTGCACCCCCAGCCTGCCCGCTGGCAGGACAGGGTGAAGCTGAGACGTCCTTGGCTTGGTGTGAGCACTGCTCTGCAACGAGTAAATATCAGCGTGTTCTCAGCACTCTGCTCATCCTAAATCCCAAACCCAGCACCCTACCAGCTCCTAGGAGGAGAATTAACTCTGTCCTGGCTGAAACCAGGGCTGCCTGTTCTGGTGGCTCTACAGCATGGATGAATGAATTCTGAGTGTGAAGTAGGTAGGAGAAAAGAGATCTGCCTGCTGGTATTCAGCTGCTGGGACTTTGACAGCAACAGACGCAGAGGGAAGGCGTTAGCACCAAGGAGAATTCCTGCCTCGTGCATCAGACTGCCCAAAGCCCCATCCAGCCTGGCCTCGAACACCTCCAGGATTGGGGCATCCACAGCTCCTCTGGGCATCCTGTGCCCATCCCTCACTACCTTACAGTGAAGAATTTGCTCCTAACATCTAATCTAAATCTCTCTTTTAGCTCAAATCCATTCCCCTTTTCCTATCAGTGTCTACGTGAGTAAAGAGTCCTTCTCCATCCTTTTTAGAAGCCCCCTTTAAGTACCGAAAGGTCTCAAGGAAGTCTCCACGGAGCCTTCTCCAGGCTGACCACCCCCAGCTCTCTCAGCCTTTCTTCCTAGAGAGCTGCTCCAGCCTCTGATCATCTCTGTGACCCTCTGGACCTGCTCTAACAGCCCCACATCCTTGTGCTGGGACCCCAAACCTGGACACAGGGAGGGCAGAGCAGAGGGGGACGATCCCCTCCCTGCCCCACTGTCACCCCCCTGGTGGTGCAGCCCAGGGCATCGTGGCTTGCTGCAGGCGCTGTGGGTATCAGCAGAGTGAGAGAGGGCGAACAAGTAAGGATCAAAACCAGTGATATTGGTTTTTGGGGCAGGTCAGGCTGCCTTTCTTTGGGTCACGCTCTCTCCTTATGCTGAGAAATGACAAAAATCTGCTTTGTGCTTGGTGCCAGGGCGCTGACCTCAGCCAGGACCTCGCGGTGCTCGGGGCTGGGAACCGGCCACATCTCAGAGCCCACTCCTGCATCTTGGGCACGGTGCTTTCTGCAGCCCAGAAGCTGGATGTTTTTTGGGCACTGCTATCACCTCTCCTCGCTGCCTGGGTACCGTGGGCTTGGGCACACCGGGGCTGCTGGCGCTGCCTGCGTCTGCTGCGCTCCGTCGGCGCCCGCAGCCTGCGGAGGCAAAGTGCTGCCTGCTCCTGGAAGCTGGCTGCGATGATAAAAGGGCAGGAGCAGCAGGAGCAGCGGTGCTGAGAGGCTTTTGATAGATGCGTGCGCTTTGCATCCTTGTTTAGTCAGCAGAATGCAGATGATCTCCGCTGGTCGGGGCGGTCATTAACAGCGCGCCTCTCTCAGCTGCTTCCAGACGGGCGCGCGAGCCATTTGCAGGCGCAGAGGTGGTACCTGCTGGAGACGAAGATTGATCGTACCACGGCCGGGGCTGGAAATAGCTTTTTAGCCCCGTAGCTGATTTAGTGTGAGCTGAGAACCAGCTGCTTCCTGCCCCCGGACAGCTGGCACCGGGAGCACCGCGGCTCCGCTCAGCGCCTCCTCCCCGCGCAGCCGGGTCCCTGGTGCGATGCTGACCCTGCCCCGAGCCCCTGCCCCAAGCCCCAGAGCCCCTTCCCCGTGTGCTACAGCACCGTGAGGCATCGGGACTGCTGTGCCATGAACGGCGGGGACTGGTGGCTCACGTGTTGGTCCCAGTGCATTGGTTTGGGCAAAGAGGGTGCCAAGATGGGAAGGGCTCGAGCTGGGACTCAGCTGCAAGCAGAAGTTTTCTGGGGATGGAGCAAGGACTCAAAATCAGCCGGGTGTGGAACTAAAATGCTGCCTGCTCCTGCTGAGGCTGCGGGCACAGGGCAGGAGCGGAGAGGAGCAAGGAAGGGGGTTCGGGGCAGCCCGAGGTGGCAGCGCTGCCCCCGTAAGGCTCCCCGCTGGATTTATTTTTCTTGTGTGACTTTGTCCCGCGACCCCCGGGATCCAGGCGGCGGTGGAGTTCTGCATCTCAATTACAGGGTGCCTGGGGAGAGCCGCGGCCTTTTGTTCGCGCTGAATCTGCCAGCTGCTGACTTCAGCTGATAGCCCCAGCCTGGAGGCAGCAGGGAGAGGAGCAGTCGCTGCCTCTTTGCTTTGTGTGTTGGCTTCGCTGCGGCACCAGCAGCTCGGGGCTGCCCTCTCGGTGCAAGGCTTTGCTCTCCCTCGTTTCCACCACCACAGCTAGCCCAAAATTGGGGCTGGGGTTGGCAGGGACCGCTGCAACCCCCCTGCTCCAGCCCCACCGCGAGTTCTGGGCTTGCTGCCCTCCATCCATCCCCACACGGGAGCTGTAGCAGCCCCGGGGCAGGGCTCAACAGCGTGTGGGACCGCGAGGATGTGGGGCTGGCACCGTGCTGCTGGAGGAGGGAGGAGAAAAGGAGGGTTGTGTCTGTCTGTGAGAGGGCGTCGGGGTATGTTTGGGTTGGCAAAATCTGAAATTTGGGTGAGGCCGTGGCACCCGTGACCCTGATCTTTGCTCTGGACCTGTCGCATGCTCCCGGCATCACCGGGCCCTTCAGATCCTGCTTTTTGCTCAGTCCCCGTCCAGCTGTTTTCTGTGCACCGCTGTCTGAAACGCTGGAACGGGGACGCACTGCTCTAAACCCCGTGGCGTGAGATGGAAACTGGGAACAGCTCCACTACGAGCTCCGTGCCCACCGAGTGTGTTCATGTGCGGTCACGGGCACGTGCTGAGGTTGAAAGCTGTGTGTTAGGGTGAGTTCCTTGGGTTCAGACCTCCCAAACAGGAGAGGTACGAACTGGAACAAAGTTTTTTCCATGCCCGCTGTCGGTGAGTGCACTGGTGGCCACGCTGGAGCCGGGCGCTGGAGCTCGCCCTGGGGCAGAGGAGGGCGGATGAATTCCTCTGTAATGACCTGCTCCCAGGAGCTGGCTTTTGAGAGAAAGGCCAGGTAGAGCAGCACGTGGGAAGCTGCAGGACGGCATCGCCTTGAAATCACAAACCAGCAGGTAGCAAACCATCCTTTATTTCAGGCGGCCTCGCTGGGCACGCCGGCGCGGCTCCACCGGGGTGTATTTTATCTGGAGGGCGGCTGACAGCCCCGCTCCTCAGCCTGCTAATTAACGCTGCTCTGAAGGCTGCTCCTGAGGGCCCTGCTCGGTGTGGTGATAAACGAGCGGCTCTCCTGGCCGGGGGAGATAACGGGGGCGGCACGGGGGGGGCCGCGAGCAGCTGATGCACGAGGTGCCCCCCGCCCGCACCCTCCTGCGATGCCGCGATAACGGCGCTGCTCCGGCTGCAGCCCGGCCGCCGGGGCTGGCCGAGGGTCCCTTGGGGGAGCTGGGAGGTTTTGGGGGGTTTTAGGGGGGCTGTGTGTCCCCTGGGAGCAGCGGTTTAAGAGCGGCAGGTGCGGAGCGGGGCCGTGAAATATTGCAGAGACCCGGCGCTGCGCGGGGCTTTAATAACTCCCAAAATGAAACGTTTGAAACCGGCCCTTGTAAACTCCTCGCCCGGCCTTTAATTGCCTCGTAAAACAGCGTGCTAAAGAAAGTATTAAAGCCTTCGCTGCTGCTTAACCCTTCCTGCCGCCTGCTCTCTCCGCGGGGCCGCATCTCCTCCCCGCTGGGTGCCCCCCTAAGTCCCCAGGCGGCTCGGGGTGTTCAGGTGGCCTGCGCCGGGGCGAGCCGGGCTAATTTACGGCGCGAGGCCCCGCGGGGCACGGAGCAGCAGCCCTTCCTCCCCGGCCGTAATTGGCGGCCGGCGCACGGGGAGTGGGGCTGCAGCTGAGCTGAGCGGCAGCTGCGCCCTCGGCACGGCGGCTGCTCCCCGGCCCGCGGCCCCCGCGCGCACCCAGGCTGTCACCGTGCTGCCCCGAGCACCCCAAGAGCACCGAGTGCCCCAAGAGCACCAAGCGCCCCAAGAGCACCAAGTGCCCCAAAAGCACCAAGCACCCCAAGAGCACCAAGCACCCCAAGAGCACCAAGTGCCCCAAAAGCACCAAGCACCCCAAAAGCACCAAGTGCCCCAAAAGCTCTGAGCACCCCAAAAGGGGCCGAGGCCCTGGCCCAGGCGCCCCTCTGGGCATCACCGCCCCTGGGAGCAGAATTTCTGCCTTATTTCTCACCTCCCCCTTCCCCCTGTGAGTTTGTCATCCCCCCGTCCTGTCCCCATAGCCCCACAAAATGCCCCCCCCCGGCTCTCCTGCAGCCCCCTTGGGCACTCGCAGCCCACCGGGAGGTGCCCCCGGAGCCTTCTCCAGCCCATGCCCAGCACCCCCAGCCCCCAGCCGGCCCCACGGCGGAGCTGCTCCAGCCCTGGGCATCTTTGTGGCCACCCCTGACCTCGGAAGAGTTTCCCCATTCTGAGTTTTGCCCACCCCGTTGTTGGGCAAATGGGGCCTGACCCGTTCCCAGGTGGGTTTGTGCCGGTGCCACCCTGTGCTGGTGCCCGGCTCTGTGGGTTGGGAGGAGCTTCAGGAACACGAGGAAATAACGCAGGTTTATTGCTGAGTTCTGCACTACTTTTTGTGCTCACATCATACACAAAACCAGTCCTCGCTGTCCTCATTTCCCTGCCTAGAAAGCTCAAAAAAACCATTTGGAGCTGGGGATTGGTGGTGGGATCCGGAGGGGCGCAGCTCCGCCGGGCACCCCGGTGCTGTCCGGGGCCTCGGTGCCTTCCCCTTTGCACCTCTGGAGGAGCTGGATCCAAATCGTGCCCACCCCACACCCCTGGGCCACATCGGGGCGCGGAGCTGCCCCCCAGCCCTCCCCGCAGGGCCCCCACGTCCCTGCCCGTGTGTGCGAGGCTGCTCCCGGGCTGGGATCGCGGCTGAGCCCCGCGGCTGGAGGCGGCAGCAAATCCCCTGCTGCAGGTTCCCGACTCACCCCGGGGCTTTCTTCGCTCTGCCTGCGAGGCCGCGTTTGTTCTCAGCTGGCCTTTTTTTTTTCTTCTCTTGCAGCGAGAACGAGGCGCTGTGGAGGGAGGTGGCCAGCTTGAGGCAGAAGCACGCGCAGCAGCAGAAAGTTGTCAATAAGGTAAGCCCCAGCTCACGGCTCGCTGCAGGGCAGCGGCGTTCGTTCTGCTTCAGGACAATTTTGGCTGCTGAGATTCTGGAAGGCCACTGGCGGCCACGTCCTGTGCCCCCCCAGCCTTCTTTCCCCTCCGTGCTCTGAGCCGAGGGGTCCCGGGAGCCGCTGCCGTCCGTGGGTTCATCCATCTCCCAGCACGCACCCTAACGGGTTTTTTCCTTTTTTTCTCCTCCCAGCTTATCCAGTTTTTGATTTCATTGGTGCAATCCAACCGTATTCTTGGGGTGAAGAGGAAGATGTAAGTCTGCATTTCTACCTCCAGATAAAGATTCCCTGTCTGAGAATAAAGAGAGGATCAGCAGAGTGGGTCCCCCAGATCTCTGCCTTCTGTAGCAGCCTTGCCAGTGGGGTAGGACTGGACAGCGGTCATTGGCATCATGTGAGCCTCAAGTTCTTGCTCCGGCCAGAACCAGCTAACACTGCCGTGCGACTGACGCCAGGAAGGGTTTGCCAGGCCACATCAGCCCATGCAGAACACACTTTGTCCCCAACCCCTGCGCTCTGTCAAAGGGCAGCACGCACAGCGGTGCCTTGGCACTGCCACGGCGTTCTGGTCCTTACCCCACAGGGAAAATTCGGGCCAGCCTCCTGCTGTCAGAGGCTGCTGACAGCTCCACAAACTAACCAAGCCCGTCCTCGGACGTGCCGTGGGTTATTCTGCCCCTCGCTAGTTGCACTGGAGGCCTGTCCAGCACTTAAGAGGTTGGGAACATTGCTGGGTTGGTTGCTCTGGGCCAGGCAGTCGCTACTGGTTTTGTCCCAGGATCACAAATTTCACCCCAGCAGCACAGCTTCGTCCTAAGAGCTTGTAGAGATGCTTCTCCCGTTGGCTCTCCTCCGACACCGCCACAACAGCCCCGTTTGGTCCCGTCCTGTGTGGACGGGCTCCTCACCCACCTCCTCACCCACCTGGTGTCCCATAGGAAGGGGCAAGCCCCCCGTGCTGCCCCTGCCCCTGGCCCTGAGCTGCCCGGCTGGCTGCGGGGCTGCCCCTTTGTGTGCGAGCGGTGCCCAGCCGCGCCATATGGCAGGCACCGCCACAGCAGGCTCGATTGTTATTAATGAAGGTAGCTCCTCGTTCTGCCATCCTGTCCGAGACATGCCCCAATGATTTATCCCGTACGGGGAGCATCTCCCCGCAGCGCTCGGGTACAGAACGGGGCCGCAGCGGTGCTCGTGCCGCAGCTGAGCACCAGAAACCCGTGCGTGGGGCAGTGCAGCCCCGCAGAGGAGGGGACCGAGGGCTTTATGGGGGCTCTCCGAGGCCTGGGGCTTTGCATTTCTGCTCCACGGGCTTGCAAAGCCAGCCGAGGGGCTGCACGTGGGGGCCTCCTGCCCAGACGTGGCCACCCCAGGGTGCCCTGGCCCCGCGGGCTGCGCACATCGTGAGGCTGGGGGTGGGCTGGGGTTGGGTGGTGCTGGAGGCTGGGGCTGGCAGCGCGGTGACCCCTGTGGTGTTTGGGATTCTTTTGCAGCCCCCTGATGTTGAACGACAGCAGTTCAGCACATTCCATGCCGAAATACAGTCGCCAGTACTCCCTGGAGCACGTCCACGGCTCGTCCCCGTACGCAGTAAGTGCACCGCGCGCCCGGGACGGGGATTTGGGGCCACGGCTTCCCGGGGAGGTCTCACCCGTGCCCCACATCTGCAGCACGGCACCTCCACGGGGCTCTGATCTGCCCCAGCTAGCAGGGAGCGAGCTGCCAGCTCGGTTGGGAAGCCCCCCCCAGATCTGCCAGTCCCACTGCCTGACCCCTCAGGGCTCAGCAGGGGTTGGAGCATTTTGGTAAGGGTTTTACCCAAATGCCAAGGGGCACGGGGCATCAATCCCCGTGCTCAGAACCTGCTGCCCCTCGTGAGGGGCCACGCGTTCGATCGCAGACCCAGCGAGGGTTGTCTGAATTCGACCAGCAGCCGAGGGGGGGGTTTCAGGGCAGCGTCGCTCAGCTGACGTCTGCTGGCTCGAGCTTTGCTTTGTCACAAAATGCACCCGATGTCAGCCGGCCCTTGCTGAGCAATTGCTGCTCTTGGCTAATTAACGTGGCTGTGTGCAATTAAGCAATACTCCCTGCAAGCAGCCTGCTGCCAGACAGGGAGGGCGCTGCGGGTGGGAGCCAGGCAGGAGGGGTCTGTGCGTGCTCTGCGCTGCCCTACAAACCGCTGCTGGATCCCGCTGAGCCCCGAGGTGTTGTCTTTGCTCTCCCATCACCCGTGCACCTTTCGGGGTGCTGCTCCCCGTGATTGTTCAGTGGCTGGAGATCGCCGGGAGCCTCTCCCACACCCCTCCGAGCTGGGACGAGCTGCGGGCTTCTGGCTCCTGTGCTGGAGGGAGGTGGGTCAACGGGGCTGGCGTTTCCCTCGGAGCTGGCAGCTGCAGTGTGCCTGCAGCAAACCCTGCCGTGACGCTGCACAAAGCCTGACACTGCACAAACCTTGCTGTGACACTGCACAAACCTTGCTGTGACACTGCACAAACCTTGCCGTGACACTGCACAAACCCTGCCGTGACACTGCACAAACCCTGCCGTGACACTGCACAAACCCTGCCGTGATGCTGTGCAGACCCTGGCACCACACAGACCCTGCTATGACACTGCACAAACCCTGCCATGATGCTGCACAAACCCTGACACTGCACAAAACCTGCCGTGACATTACACAAACCCTGCTGTGTCACTGCACAAACCCTGGCACCGCACAAACCCTGCTGTGACACTGCACAAAGCCTGGCACCGCACAAACCCTGCTATGACACTGCACAAAACCCGCCGTGTCACTGCACAAACCCTGGCACCCCACAGACCCTGCCGTGACACCTTACAGACCCCGGCACCCCACAGCCCCCGCTGCACTGCCCCAGGAGCGCTGCCACGACACGGTGTGCACCCTGCTTTGATGCCACACCGTGCCACGGATGCAGGAGCTGCCCTGCCTCTTGCTGGTGTTTGCTCACTGTTTGCTTTTCAGCACCTCTGGCCTGTGCTGGTCCCTTCCATCCCGTCTCAACGTGGGTGTTTTCACGTTGCTCATCTCCTAGCGCCACCCAGATTCGGGGCTCTCTCCCCATCTGCCCCCCGCATGGGAAGCAGCTGCCGTTCCTTGGCCAAGGCGGTGCACCGAGGTTCTTCACACCGAATTTCTGGCAGGGCTGCGGTTCAGGAGCGAGGTTTTACAGCTGGGAGAGCAGCCGGGTGCCCTCATGGGCTGCTTGCAGCAAAATAAAGGCTGTCCCTGCTGGCAGTGGCAGTGCTGCTGCGGGGCCGTGCACTGAGGCCACCAGCTCCCGACACGCAGCGCCCTGCTGTGCCCCGCTGATCTGATCAGCTTTTTAGCCGAAACCCAAAATATCTCAGCCCCGTTAAAGAGCTCTCCTGCTGCCAGACCACCCCGTGCGAGGGCTCTGTTCCCCTTCCAGCTCCCGTCCAGCGCTGTGAGCTCAGCTTTAGAAGCGCCTTCATCCCCCTGCGTGCCGAGCGTTGCGCAGAGCCTCTGGGAGCTCCTCCAGGTATCGCAGGGCTCTGCTCGTTATGAGAAACCCAGGTGGCCGGCTCCTCGCAGCCCCAAGTGTTCCCAGCTTCCAGCTCCGGGGCGAGGAGCGATCGCTGGGCGGTTTGTCAGAGCCGTCTGCCAGCACGAGCACTGGATGCTGAACATGCCACGGCCCCGATTTGGCTGGAAATTGCAGGGTGGTTTTGCACCAAGACAGCTGGCGTGGGTGGCCTGGTGCTGTGCCACTTGTGGGACCCGACCCCGGGTCCCCGGCCAGCGGGGAACCTTGTGTTCCTCACACCTTGAATTTCGTTCATCTCTGGGTCCTGAGAACTTCGGCTTTCCTTTGAGCATAAAAGAAAGGCTCAGAGTGGGAGGGGAAGGGTGAGACGCGGAGCTGCTCCGCGTCCAAGTGTTGAATCATCCAGGAAAAGCATCCAATATTGTTACTTTGGAAATTTCACCGTTCCAAGAAGATGGAGTTTAGGGGACAGAGGCCCGATGTGTGCCTTTAGCAGTGCGTGGGGTGGGCGATGCGTTTTGTGTTGAGCCCCCTCTTAAACTAAACTCTTATTCCTCCACGGGTGGGTCGGGGTGGGAGCGATCCGGCGCGTCTGCCCCCGTGGGTCTCTGTCTGCTTTGTGCCTCGTGCTCCACCCCACAAACTCTGTGTTTGTCCTTTCAGGCTTCTTCCCCAGCGTATAGCGGCTCCAACCTCTATTCCCCGGATTCTTCAGCCAACTCTGGCCCCATCATCTCCGACGTGACGGAGCTCGCCCAGTCCAGCCCTTCAGCATCTCCCAGCGGCAGCCTTGACGAAAGGTAACGCTGCTGCTGCTCTCCTGCAGCCTCGAGTTGGCTTTTTGGGGAGCATTACCTGGTGGGCTGAGCTGTAGGATATCAGCACAGCTGATATCTCGTGGCAGAGGCTGCAATCCCCCGGGGGTGACAGCCAGAAACGGAGCAGCCCTTGGGGCAGGGCACGCTGCGGTGCCTGAGCTCACTGCTGCAGCCCTGGGCACAGCAAGCTGACCTGTCCCCGCAGCACAGCCTGCTTCGGGACACTGCTGGCTCAGCAGATTTTATTTCTTCAGATCAGCTCTAATCCTGCACTCAGCCAACGTTTGCTCCTTTGCCTCCCTGCCCAGCGTCAGCAAGCCCCGGAGGGGTCCCAGTCCCCAAGGAACAGCCCTTCAGTGGTGCGTCAGCCCCGTCAGGTGGAATTACCAGCCTCCTGGGAGCTGGCGTGGCTTTGCCCTGCCCTTACAGACTGCTGCGCAGAGGAGGAGACGCAGAGAACAAAAAATAATTGGGAGTAACGATGCCAGCTCCATCCCCAGCAGCTCAGGTGCAGCAGCTGAGGATCTGCAGCACGTAGAGGGCAGCCAGCAGTCGGCAGCCCTTCTCCTTGTGCCCTTCACCTGCTTCAGGTCCACAAGCCCTGGGAGGGGAGTGCTGCAGGTCCCGTGGCTCACAGTCAGCCTCGTGTGCCTCTGTCACCGCCGCTGGAAGCCCCCCGAGGTCTGTTCAGCCCTCACGCCCCGCTCGGAGGCTCTTGATCTGAGCCCCCCCGGGCCCATCTTTCTTCAGCACCTTGTGGTCGCCTTTTTGCTTCCTCTTTAATAGGTTATTCCTGGCATCGGCGCTTCCCCTGAGGTGCTGAATCACCCACAAATGCCATTTATTGCCTGAACACCCTCTGCCAGGAGCGCTCGCTCTTAAATATAGACCATATGTTGGCTTAATGGGCCCTTTCTCCGTTCTTTTGTGGCTGCTGTCCTTTCCAGGAGGGCTAATTGAGCCTCTTCCGCCCCAAATCAGCGAGCTGGGGTGGGGAAGGGCTCCCATCTGCAAGATTAGGGCTGACCAAAGCAGCCACCTTCCCTTCCCACAAAAATACAACCTCTGCAAACGCCCCCCGGGTGCTTTTGCTAAGGCTGGGCTGGCACAAAGGGGTCACTGCCATCAGAAGGCTCTGGGGCGGTGGTGACAGCGTCCTGGGTGTCTCAGCAGGACTTAAGGAAGGGCACAGGCATTGTTCAGAGCAGCTCCTTGTCAAAAGCTGTCTTGTTTTAACCACAGTGTCAAAATGAAAAGAGCCACGGCCTCCTCCCAGAGCTGCCCGCGAGGAGTGCGCCCAGGTCAGGGCGCGAGGCTCCCATCAGGGGAGCTCATGAGGGTCACAAGTAGAGACGAAATATTTGGGTGCTCTCCCAACCTCATCTTTGTAGCTGGCTCCGGAGGCTTTGTACGTGGGGAAGGCAGCAGCAGGCGTGAGATTTGTGTCCTGTTGTGTGGGAGCAGATCTCAGGAACCGAGCCTGCGTTAGCACCGGATCCTCACCCTCTCTCTTTCCTCCCCCCAGGAGTAGCCCCGTGGTCCGGATCAAAGAAGAGCCCCCCAGTCCCTCCCGCAGCCCCAAGATAGAGGAGGCCAGCCCAGGGAACCCTCCTGCTGTCGAAACTCCTCTGTCTCCCTCCACGTTCATCGACTCCATCCTGCAGGAGAACGAACCCAGCACCACGACCGCTGCCGCTGGCAACAGCACCACACAGCCTCAGCCCCAGGAAAAGTGCCTCAGCGTTGCCTGCCTCGACAAGTAAGCCCGTTTCACTCCTGAAACACTCCCGTTTCACCTCCAATCCCACTGCTCTGGGCTGCTGGGCTTCAAAGATGCCAGCAGCCCGCAGCTCTGGGGGCAGACGTGGGCGTTTGTGCAGGGCAGATATTTTGTTCTCTCCCCGTGGTGTTGGGGGCAGTGAGCGTAGCCCACCTCCTGACCCCGTGCAGGGCTTTACACCCCCAACGCAGGGACCCGCCGCTGCTGCAAGGGGCCAGCCACGTGGCTGCCAAAATAAGAATGGATAAAAATGCCTGTGCTAAATATGGGCTCGTTCAAACTCCGCTCCTGCGGCGCAGAAATGAGTCACTGTGGGATCAGCTGTGTTTTGTCTCGGGCCCCGCACACCCTCCCGGCGTGGAAGCTTTGTGCTCGCAGCCCCAAGGCAGCTGACGGGCACGCAGACACAGGCGCCTTCCCCCAACGCTTTTTGGAAGCTTCTCCCCGGGGCTTTTTCTGCAGGGGAGGCTCAGAACCCCCAGCCCCGCTGCCCCCAGGGCCAGTAGGGGAAGCTTTGCCCCGACCTGCAGCCACCCAGCCCTAGTCGCATCCTCCCACCTGGGCTCTGCTCACAGCTTGCAGCAGAGCCTGGCTGGGCTGGGGGGCGGTGGGGGCTTTGTCCTAGGGGTCAGCTCGTGGTCTGACATCTTCATTACCACACAGCGCTCTCGTGGGAGCTGCAAGCATCGGGGTGGAGAGCTGGGAGCTGTCAGACCACCAGGATCCCCGTCCAACACCACGCTGGGATCTTGCTGCTGCTCAGATCTCAGCCCCTTCCCACTCAGCCGCTGTGCTGGGGGAAAAGGAGAGCTGGAATTAAGGTTTTCCCTCTGCACGCCGGGGCAGACTGTCCATCCCGAAGGCATAAAAGCAGCCTGGGGAAGGCGCAGGTAGTTTGGGGGACCTAGAAGGCAGCTGGGGGCTGCCTGGAGCCTGCTGGCAGCACGCAGGGAGCTGCGTTTGCTGCATCACACCTCGGAGTCAGGAAACGCCCGCTCGCTCCTTCCTCCCAGCCTCGTGGGAGGTTTTTTTGTCTATAGCTTCTCCTATTTATAGAGCCACCGAGGGCACGGCGATCCGTCTCGGCAATACCAACTGTCCTTAAAAAGAGGCAGGCTTTATTATGCAGCTTCAGAAGCCGAAACTCGCCGTTTAAAGGGTAATAAAAATGAAATAAAAGTGCTGCCGAGTGGTCCTGAATTATTGAGGACTCCTGCAGACTACGCAGAGGCGGGCAAAGGACACAGAAGGCGTTTGCCCCTTGCTCCTGCAGAGAGCGAGCTCCACGCTTCGTCCTGGAGAGCTTCCGAGGGCTGGTTAAAAGAAAGGGGCTGTGCTTCCCCTTCTTTGGGTGCTCTTCCCCTTTTTGGGGTGCTCTCCTACCCCAGCACCGTGCCAGCAGCACCACACTGCTCCCCTCTGTGTGCTTTTTGTCATCCTGGTGCCTCAGCACCCTGCCTGCAGCTTTGATCCTCGGGGTGGTGGCACCACGGTGGTGGCAGCATCGGGAGGAGGGTGGCACTGCCGTGCCCTCAGCCCCTTCCCCATTTTTCTGGAGCAGCCCCACGCCCCGGGGTGAGGCAGCAGCACGGCGCCCTGGCGGGGCAGCAGCGCTTAAATTCCGAGGAGTTTGCTCACTGCTTTGGGACGCAGGCAATAAGGGAAGTGTTCCCTGATGGCGGGGACTCTGCGGGATGACAGCGGTGCCCGAGCGCCGTGCCGTGACCCGTGCACTGACAGCCTGCCAGGACGGCTCAGCAATACCTGCCTTTCATCACATCCAGCCTGTTCCTCTTGTTCCCAAATTCCTTGGAGAGGAGCCGCCCGTGAGGCCGCAGGTCACGGCGTGCAGAGCCTCTTTGTGCGCCCCACAGGCTGTTATTTCAGCCACAAGACACCCTTTGTTCGGGGGAATTTCATCCGCGCCCGGTCACCTCCCCGTGACCAGCGGCGCTGCAGGTGACAGCGCCGAGGCTCAGGCTGTGCAGGGAAGGGATTTGCCTCTCAGTGCTCGGTGGCACAGCCCAGGCGTTGTCCTCCACTCCCCCCGCTGCATTTCGGGGGCCAAATCCCTCTGTGTGCTCACAGCACGGACACCCCACGGCACCGGGGCTGCACCCCACGAGCCGTGCTGCCGTGCGCCAGGTCGTGGGGCTGGGTCCATATTGGAGATATTTGGGGAGACGTCTCACGGAGCCTGGGTGGGACCGAGCTGTCTCCACGGGCTTTTGCAGGGCGGTTCGGTTTCATGTTTTTGTTGTTAATCCCCATTCTGCCCCATTTTTTTGTTAATTCTGCCTGCTTTGAAAGCAGTGCAGCAGCACGGCCGTGGGGCAGCACAGACCGGGCTGCTCCAAGCACGGGGCGCTACCCAAAAACTGCTCCCACCTTCAGAGCTGGGGCGAGCCCAGGGTTTAAATGATTTTCCTGGGGCCTCCTCTGGTTTTGTGATAAGGCCAGAACGAGGAAACTTCCCACGGTTAAACCTGGCTGGCGCTGTCCCGGGGAGGGCTGCCCGGAGCAGCCAGCAGCAGGGCACCTCCATCCAGCCCCGCTCCTGCCTCCCACGGTGGCTGCGAGCAGAAACCTCGGAGAAATTGTCTGAAGTATTGCCCGTGACTGCTTCCAGTTAAGGTGGAGAGCGATTCAAAGGGGAAACGTAAGCTGGCTCCAGCTACAAAGCGTTCCCGAGCACGTGTCCTGCCTCCCTGCGGGCTGCCGGGGGGGGTCCCTGCTGGAGCTGTCGCCCTCCGGTCGTTATTTGCCCGCGGGGGCCCTGCTGTGCTCCCCCCGGGCCCATCTCCCAGGTGCAGACACATCACAAGGCGGCGTGTGACCTGGGCAGAGCTCAGGGGCCGGAATTGCTTTTTTTTTTCCTGCAGAAATGAGATAATCGGTGCAAGGCCGCGCCGTCAGAAACGGGGACGTTTGGGAGGAAAAGCAGCGCGGGGGGGAACAAAAGCAGCTCTGTGCCTCTGCAGTGCTCTGCCTGCAGCGCTGGGCACTGCCCACGGGCTCCTGGGGGCAGCCAGCGGCTGGGGATGGGGCTGGGGGGGGCAGCCAAAACATCTCGGGTGCTTTTAAATGACTTTGGAAGTCATTCGAGTGACTTTGGAAATCGTTTAAAAGCGCGCAGGTGGATAAGGCATTTATTTGCTGAGTGTTCGTGGATTTTAGGGCAGAAAAAGTTACAGATCCCTGCAGGGAGCCTGGTGGGCTCGTAGCACCGGGAGGGGGGTGCCACCCGCTGCTCTGCGGCCCTGAAACAGCCTGAGCATAAAAACCAGGAGCAGGAGAGTGCGTGGGGGGCTCGCTGCTCGTCCCAGTGCTGCCCAGAGCTTTGGGTTGCTCCCCTCGGCCCTCTCCATGCAGGGTTTTGGGGTGAGCCATGGGGACAGCAGAGGGCGAGGGCACGGCTGCGGTGCTGCTCCCTGGCACTGCACCCACCCCGAGCCCACCCCCACGGGCAGGGGGGGCTCCCTCAGCGCTGACCACCCCCGTGCTCGCCTCTCTCCTGCCCAGGAATGAGCTCAACGACCACCTGGACACCATCGACTCCAACCTGGACAACCTTCAGACGATGCTGACCACGCACGGCTTCAGCGTCGACACGAGCGCGCTGCTGGATGTGAGTACCGTGCGTGGGGGGCACGGGGGGCGCGGGGGGGCTCCCGGCCGTGCCCCCCTGCCCTGCCCTCACCCTTCTTTCCTCTGGCAGCTCTTCAGCCCCTCCATGACGGTTACAGACATGAACCTCCCCGACCTGGACAGCAGCCTTGCCAGTGTGAGTAGGTCCCCCCGTGTGGCTGTGCCAGCAGCCCCTCCGCACCCAGGGGGGCTCTGACAGCTCCTGGGGGGCTTGGACAGCTCCAGGGGGCTCTGAGAGCTCCTGGGGGGCTCTGACAGCTCTTGGGGGGCTCGGATAGGTCCTGGGGGCCTCGGACAGCTCCTGGGGGCTCTGACAGCTCCTGGGGGGCTCTGACAGCCTCTGGGAGGCTTGGATAGCTCCTGGGGGGCTCAGATAGCTCCTGGGGGGCTTGGATAGCTCCTGGGGGCTCTGACAGCTCCAAGCATCGGGGCCATCCCCAGCCCGCAGGAGGGAGGCGGGGAGGGGGAGCGCAGAGCCCTGCGTGGGGCTGGGGGCCTCCAGGGGGAAATCATTCAATTAGTGCTGCGGCCAGCTCTGCACAGCGAGCGGGGCTACTTCATCACTCACGCTGGGTTAATTAGGTGCTGAGACGGCCGCCTCTCCTCCGAGCCCTGCCCCCTGAACGTGGGGGTGCGCGGAGGCCCGTGGAGAGCCGCATGTGGTTTCCATCAGCCCTCCTGCTGCCTTCCTGACATCCTCGGGAGGTTTTCTCCAGGCCAGCCCCATCACGTGCTGCGTTACTCGTTTTATCTGCTCGGGTGTCTTCAGCACCGAGCACCACACAGGGCTGCGGGCTGGGACGTGGCCGGGCAGTGCCGTGACGTGGAGCAGCTCCATGACCAGAGGGAACCCAAAATAAAGTGGAGCTTGGGTGCTGCCGGGAGCACAGGGAGGCAGGGAGTGAGTCTGCTCCAGGTCAGATGCAGGAGGGCTCTCCTTGTGCAGGTGGTGCCATGAGCACGAGGCTCCTGCCCCCCTCCTCTTCCTTTTTTATTAACTTGAAAAAGAAAAAAAAAATATTTATTTCCTTAGAGTAGAACAGGAAACATCTCAAAGGGTTTTCCAAACAGGAAAGCCAAAATCTAGGGTCTCTTTTGGGGGCCTGCAGGCGTGCTCCTGGGCAGGAAGGTGGCGGTGGTGGTGGCATGGGACAGGGGAGCACGGGCAGCACCCCTCTGATGTCCCTGTCCCCAGCACGTCTCCGTCACTGCAGGAGCGCAGGCACAGGTCCCAGCCTGTCGGCTCCTGGTGCTGGGATTTTGTACGGGGCAGGCAGCTTTGCTCCCTCCCAGCCCTTTTGTGCCTCCAGCGCTCCCTCCTCGGCCGTCCCAGCCCAGGGGTGCCCGTGGGACCAGATGGAGCAGGGACGTGACCTCCACCCGCAGCTTACCGGGACCCTGGTGCGCTCTGGTAGCAGTGACGGGTGCCGGGCACGTCGGGGTGAATTAGTGGGGTTTCAGGATTGTGACCCACTGCTTTCCTTGTGTGGCTGTGCCGAGAGCACCGCGCTCTCTGTTGGTGTGGACCCACCCTGTGCCGGGTGCTGACCAGCCCAATTTCTCTCCCTGCAGATTCAGGATCTCCTTTCGTCCCAGGAACAGCAGAAACCCACCGAGACAGAGGCCAGCACAGCAGACACAGGTACGGGGCGCTCGTTATGGCTTGTGGTGACTCGCTCACAACACCTGGGGCTGTGGCAAAACCATTTCGGCTCCCAAAAGCGTGTTTGGCTGAGAGAGGTGGGAGTGCTTGGACTGGGAAGGAGAAGGGTTGGAAGGGGAAGCTGGCGATGTAAGGAATTGGGAGGGGGGGCAGGCTCTTCCTAGCAGCATCTGCTGCGTCGTTGAGCTCTTCCTCGCTCAATGACAACGGAGTTTGGGGGGTGCAGGCTCATGGCACCTGCTCCACGCAGTGCCCCGGCTCCTCGCGGTGCCCCAGCTCGTCCCAGTGCTCCATCTCCCCGCAGAATTCCCCCCCCCAGCACTCCCTCTCTCTTTGCAGGAAAGCAGCTGGTGCACTACACGGCCCAGCCCCTCTTCCTGGTGGACTCGAGCGCCGTGGACATGGGGAGCGGAGACCTGCCCATCTTCTTCGAGCTGGGAGAAGGGCCGTACTTCACCGACGGAGACGAGTACGCGGAGGACCCCACCATCTCGCTCTTGTCCGGGACTGAGCAGGCCAAACCCAAGGACCCTGCGGTATCCTAAGGCCGAGGGCAGGGCGAAAAGAGAGGAAGAGAAAGGATGCGCACGAAAGGGAAATCCAGCCGCCAGCCTCCTTGCTTTGCACAGACATTGACAGCTCTCAACACCCTCTGGTTCATGTTTGCTTCCCCCGGCACTGTGAGGATTTCATTTGTGTGTGTGCTTAATGAGGTGTTTTGAAACCCGCTTTAGATTCTAGCCACCCAGCGCTCCTCCAGTTCGGCAGTCGTTGGGGGCCGAGCGGTGCCAGAGACCCCGGCGGCGGTGCCGTGCCCGGCCCCCGCGCGGCGCTGAGCGAGCGGGAGAGCCCGGACGGCCCCGGCAGCAGCCACCGGGTGACCGCGGGCGGCAGCCGAGCCCCGCGCCGGGCACCGAGGGTCCGGCAGCCGCGGGGGCACGGCCGCGGGCGCCCCTCGCCCCGGAGCGCGGCGCTCGCCGGGCGTGCGGATGGGGTCAGCTTCTCAGGGGCAGGGAATTCCTCCTCCACCCCCGTGTCCCCCTTCCCTCCTCGCCCCGGAGAGGCGGACGCGATGGTTTTTAAAGAGAAATAAAAGTTTGCCAATCTGGCGCCGGTGGGTTGGATCCCTTTGTGGTCTCTGCCTCGCGGTCTGGTCCCCGAGGGTCTCCGCGTGCGTGCGCACACCCCGGGCGCCCCGGGCTCCCCCCCCGGGCCCGGCTTTACCTTCTCTTTTTATTTCCTCTTGCTCTGTGTGTTTCTTTTTGTTTGTTTCTTTGGTTTTTGTTTTCCTTTCGCTTAGCAGTAAAAAAATTTGTACATTTACACTTCAGATTGTTAATAGTAAAAACTGTATTTTGAATTTTTACATGAGAGAAGAAGAACCCACTTCTATCTATATATATATAAATATCTCTCTATATATATACATACAAATATATATAAAACAAATGCTCTGTCACCTGGTGGCTTTTCTATGGTCGGAAGCTTCGTTTTTGTCCTCTCTCTGGGAAGCAGATGGGATGAAGCCCCCCCAGTTCCCCTGCGTGGCCCGGAGATGCCGAGCTGTGCCGGGAGCTCCCGGTGCCCGGTGTCACCGGTGTCACCGCCCCTGTCCCACGGCAGCAGAGGAGGGAGCGCACGTGCCTGTGTTCAAACTCCGTGCCGTGGCTTCTTGCCTGAATCCCGCTGAGCCCGGGCTGAGTTTTCCAGGACGTTTCCGTAGCTGAGCCCGTGGAGGATGAGGGCGCTGCGGGACCCACACCAACGTGCCGGAGGAGTTTTGGGTGCTGCGCACGCCTTTCAGGTCTCATTTTTATGAGAACAACAACAAAGCCTTCACTTTTCATTCAGGGCGTTGCTGGTTGTTGTCCCCAGGGCTGCCCACCCCCACGCCTCCAAACTCGGCACCACCACAAACTCGAAGCCACGCTCGCCTTCCGAACCCAGCAGCATGCCGGGAAGCGGGAGTTTTGGGACAAGGAGAGGATTTTGGGTTCACGGCAGGACCCGTGTGAGAACGTCCCACAAACTCTCGTTATCCCTCGGTCTCCAGCGGCATGAATGCACCAAGGGCCTCATGAACCAAAAGCCATCCGGTGACCGACTGCTCCCTGCAGGACCAGGGCTCGGCCGTGCCACGCAGCCGGATCACCCGTGGCCGTGCCAACAAAGCCGTGGCCATTTCCAGACGTGGTGGGGAGCTGGGGGGGGGGCTCAGCACCGCAGCTCACCAGGACACACGGGCAGGCTCAGGGCAGAGCACAGGCTCGGGGTGCTGCTGGGGGTCAGCCACTTCTGGCAGCTCCCAGCGGTGCCACCACGCTGTCCCCAACCCTAACCCCCCCAGGAGGGGGCTGTGCTGGAGCTGCCCCCACTGCATGGAGCAGGGGCTGGCCGGGGGCACGCCGGGGTCCGAGGGCTGTGGGAGCCCCTCGCTCCGTAATGATCGAATTAATTTAGCGTGACGCGGGCGGATCCATGAGCTCATCCCGGCTAACGAGGGCCACGTCCAGCGGGGCCGAGCACGGGGAACTTCCCCCATCATTCATCACCCACCCCGGGGGACGCCCCCGTCCCCTCGCGCCCACCGCTGCTGGATCCACAGCGGAGGGGCTGCGCTGTGCCCGTGGGGTCAGCGGCACCGTGGTGAGGGGCCCGGGGGTGCGGGGGGTGCGCAGCCCCCCAGGGGAATCACATCAGTCCCGGTGACAGGAGCGGACCCCCGTGGGGAGCACCAAGCACCTGGGGTGCCCCTCACCCGCCTCCATCCTGCCCCCCCCCCAGGGTCCGCGACGATATCGGGGTCCCTGCCGTGTCCACGCCGAGCCCCGGCGCTGTGAGCGCAGCACGAAGGGCACCGAAAATCAGCCTGGATGGAGCCAGGGTGCAAAAGGTTTTTTGGGGTGTGGGAGCTGGGGAGGAGCAAACTGCTCCTGGCCCCCAAAAGAACCGGGGCTGGCAGCAGAGCCAGGCAGCGTGGCGGTGCGGGGGGCACCGTGGGGACACTGTGCCATGGGGGGGCCCCGGTGCAGCCGGGTCTGGCCCAGGGCAAGGGCAAGGAAAACCCTGGTGCTCTGCATCACCTCCTTTTCCCAAATTTCCCCCCAAACCGTGCTCTGAACCCACACCCAACTCTTGGCATCAGAGGCAGCGTGGGGCAGGGCTGGGGGCGCGCATTGAGGGGGGGCTGCCGGGGAGGGGGGCATTGAAGGCGCCGACAGAAGGGCTCGGTGGCTGCTGCAGGGACCTTTATTGGCAGAGGAGCACAGCACATGAGAAGAGGGGGCACGGGCGCTGCCCCCCCCCAGGGCACGTGGAGGGGTCCGGCCACCTCCACGGCCCCCACCCCGCCGCCCACCCCCTTTTCCCCAGGCACCCCCGGCCCAGCTCCTCGCCCCCAGCAAGTGCCCAGAGACACCGGGGTCCTGCAGGGAGCGGGGTGGGCTGGGGGGGCTGGGGAGGGGGCTGCAGCGAGGCCGGGGGGGCGCGGAGGGAGGCAGTGGGGAAGCGCAGCAGAGGACGGCGTCCCGGGGGGGCAGCTCCGTCGAGGCTCGGCCTTCTCAGACCCCTGGGGGGAGGCAGCGGCTGCGTCAGCCCCCCCCCCCGCCAAGGGTGGGTGGCACCCCCAGTGCCCCCCCCCTGCCAAAAGTCACCTTGGGAGGCCAGGGCCTCCTCCGAGTCCAGGTCTCGGTCCATTCCTGCGGGCAGGGGCAGACGCCGGGGCTGGGGGCAGGCACCGGCACAGCCCCCCCCCGGCTGCGTTGTGCCCACCCCAGGCAGTGGGGCGGCCTCGCTGCCTCCCCGCTTGTGTGGGCATCCCCCCCCCAGCTTAATGGGGCACCCCTGGATAATGGGGGCCCCCCTGGATAATGGGGGCACCCTTGGATAACGGGGGCACCCCCAGCTCAAGGGGTGCCCAGGGATTGCCCCAACCCACAGGGGACAAGGACAGTCCCTCCCCCTTCCCCTTCCCCTTCCCACTCCCTTTTCCCATTTTTCATTAATTTTTCCTTTTCTTTTTCCCCTTCCCTCTGCCCTTCCCCTTCCCCTTTTTTCTTTCCCATTCTCCCTTCCCCTCCCCACTGCCCTTGCCCTTCCCCTTTCCCCTTTTCTTTTCCCCTTTCCCCTTCCCCTCCCCATTCCCCTTCCCCTCCCTCCACCCCCTGCCCCCCCAGACCACTCGGGCGCTATGGGGGATCAGGGGGTCCCTCCTCCAGCCGGGGACCCCCCAGCACGGACACAGCCTCACCCTCCTCCGACTCGTTGGACTGTGCCGGGAGATCGGCGACGGGGGCTGCGGGAGGGCAGAGAGCACGGGGGGGGTCAGCGCCGGGCTGGGGTCACCGGGTAAGGGGGGGGGGGTCCCCATGTCACCCCCCCAGCACCCACCGCCCCGAGCCTCCCCGGTGAGGGCGTCGGCGCTGAAGGAGCCGCTGTTGAGGGCGTCGAGGCTGGAGGAGGACGAGGACGAGTCGCTGCCCAGCGCCACCACCGCCGCCTGCGCCCCCCCGGCACCCTCGAAGCTGTCGGGGGTCAGGCCTGAGAGAGAGGAGAGCATCATCAGCACCGTGACCCCCCCCCATGACACCCACCCCCCCTGTGACCCCCCCCCAACCCCGTGACCCCCCCCCAACCCCGAGACCCCCCCCCCGACCTTGTCCCAGGCGCTGTGCGGAGGTGGTGAGGTCGCCTGCGGGGAGGAGGAGAGGGGCGTCAGGGTGGGGGGGGGTTGGGGGCGCACACCCCCATTTGTCCCCCCCCCACCGCCGCCCCTCGCGGGTCCCTCACTCTCTCCGGAGGCCTCCAGCTTGGCGGGGCTGACGGGCTCTGCAAGAGACGGGGATGGGGGGGGGGGGGTCAGCACCATACCCTGACCCCCCCCCCCCCAATTTTATTTTTTTTTTTCCAGGAGGGAAATTGAGGCCCGGGGGGGGGGGGGCCGGCCCTACCTGACGTCTGTCCTTCCGCAGACAGGGCCACATCCAGGGGGCTCGCGGGCTCTGCGGGGACACAGCGGGGCAGACCCCGGCTGGGCTGCGCTGCCCTGGGACCCCCCCCCCCCCGGGGGGGGAACACCACCCGAGCCCCCCACCAGCACCCCCCCCGCGCCCCCAGCCCCTTACCATCAGCGGTGGCGGTGGTCAGGAGCAGGAGGACGGCGGCCGCAGCCAGCGCCGGGGCCCTGCGGAGCGGGGACGGGTTGGGGATGCCCCCCCGCAACCCCCCCAGACCCCCAGTACCCCCCCACCCCTACCCCACTGACTGGGGGTCCCCGGATGGGGCTGCACAGCCCCCAGGGCGCAGCAGGGGCTGCAGTCCCCATCCCAGGGCTGGTGCCACCCCCATAACGCAGGGGGCACCCCACAACCAGCCAGGGGGAGCCTGGAAATGGGGCGGGGGGCGGCACTGGGGTGGGGGGGGGGCAGCAGGGCTGGTGCTGTGCAGAGACCCGTCAAGGCCAGCCCCGATGCCCCCAGACCCGTAGCAGTGCACCCAGACCCCACAGTGATGCTTCCAGAATCCCAGTTCTGCCCCCGGTCCCCACAGTGCTGCCCCCAGACCCCATAGCGATGTCCCCAGACCCCATAGAGCTGCCCCCAGTCCCCCCAGTGCTGCAGCAATGCTCCCAGTCCCCATAGCACTGCCTCCAGACCCCATAGCAATGTCCCCAGACCTCGTAATGATGTCCCCAGACCCCATAGCGCTGCCCCCAGTCCCCCCAGTTCCCCCAGCAATGCTCCCAGTCCCCTTAGCGCTACCTCCAGACCCCATAGCAATGTCCCCAGACCCCGTAGTGATGCTCCCAGTAATGCCCCCGACCCCATAGCGCTGCCCCCAGTCCCATAGCGATGTTCCCAGTCCCCCCAGCGATGCTCCAAGACCCCATAGCGATGCTTCCAGACCCCGCAGTGATGTCCCCAGTGATGACCCCATAGCGCTGCCCCCAGACCCCATAGCGATGTTCCCAGCGCTGCCCCCAGACCCCATAGCACTGCCGCCCGACCCCATAGCACTACCCCCAGCCCCCCCCACGCCGTCCGCAGCCCCCCCCCGGCACCCCCCGGCTCACCCTCGGGGCTGGGCCATGCCTGCGGCTCGGGGCGCGGCGCTGCGGGACCGGGACCGGCGCCGCCCGGCCCGTTATAGCCGCAGGGGGCTGGGGAGGAGCCAGGTGGCCGCGGGCCAGCCAATCCCGCACGGCTCGGCACGGCTCCGGTCGGTGCGGCACGGCACGGCCCGGTTCGGCACGGTGCGCCTCGGTGCGCCTTGGTGCGCCTTGGTGCGCCTTGGTGCGCCTTGGTGCGTCTTGGTGCGCCCCGGTGCGCCCCGGTGCGCCTTGGTGCGCCTTGGTGCGTCTCGGTGCGGCACGGCGCGGCGCGGCACTGCGGCGCCGCCGCCGGCACCGGGGGGGGGGCTGAGACAGCCCGGACCCCCCCAAACCGTGACTGGGAACACAGCACCTTCTTGGGGACCCCAAAAGGCAAGAAGAAGGATCCCCAGAACCCCCTCGGGGACCCCAAAACACAAGCGCCGCGGCTGATGCCCGCAGCATCGCTTTGGAGAGCCCAAAATGCAGAGACATGACCAGAACCCCCATCACCACTTTGGGGTCCCCAAAAACACAGAGCCATGACCAGGACCCCCAGAACCCCCTTGGGGACCCCAAACCCAAGCACTGCGGCTGACGCCCACAGCATCGCTTTGGAGAGCCCAAAATGCAGAGACATGACCAGAGCCCCCAGCACCTCTTTGGGGACCCCAGAACCATGACCAGGACCCCCAGCACCACTTTGGGGTCCCCAAAAACACAGAACCATGACCAGGACCCACAAGCAGCACTTTGGGGTCCCCAAGACTCCAAAATCATGGACAGGACCCCCAGCACCTCCTCGGGGACCCCAAACCCAAGCACCATGACTGACGCCCGCAGCATCACTTTGGAAATCCCAAAACCCAGAGGCATGAGCAGAATCCCCAGCACCTCTTTGGGGACCCCTGACCAGGACCCCCAGCACCACTTTGGGGTCCCCGAAACGCCAAAACTATGAACAGGACCCCCAGCACCTCCTTGGGGATCCCAAAACCCAAGCACCATGACTGACACCCGCAGCATCGCTTTGGAGATCCCAAAACCCAGAGGCATGACCAGGACCCCCAGCACCACTTTGGGGACCCCAAAACCCCTGAACCACCGCTGGGACTCCCTGCATCACTTTGAGGACCCCAAAACTCCAAAACCATGACCAGGACACCCAGTACCACCCAGGAACCCAAAAACCCCTGAATCACCGCTGGGACTCCCAGCACCTCTTTGGGGACCCCAAAACCCCCAAATCATGACCAGGAACCCCAGCACCAAAACCCAAGCACCATGACTGACACCCCCAGCATCACTTTGGGGTCCCCAAAACCCCAGAACCATGACCGGCACCCCCAGCACCACTTTGGGAACCCCAAAACCACATCAGGAAACCCAGCACCACTTGGAGACCCCCCCCAAGTCTGTGGCTGGGGGCGTTGGGGACCCCATCTCCCCCCGCCCAATCTCCCCCCCCCGCCCAGGTGCTGCGGGGCCCCAATCCCACCCCACTCCCCCCGCACATCCCAACAAGGGCCCTTTATGGCAGCGCTCAAAGCCCCCTTTGTTCCCCTGGGTTCTGGGGCTGGGGGCCGGGGGGCGCACGCCTGGCTCCAGTTGCAGGGGGGGCAGCGGGGCCGGGGGGGGGGTCGGTGGCGGTGCGGGGTTGGGGTCAGCACCCCCAGGGCACGCGGTGGCCGCAGGTGGCCCCGTCCCCGTCCCTGTCCCTGTCCCCGTGGGGACAAGGCGCCGCTGTCACCACCCCGGCACCCTCCGGCCTCGTGGCCCCGTCCGGCGTCACCCGGTCCTGGCACCGGCACCGGGGGGGGACGGCACCGGGTGGGGTGGGAAAGGGCCGGGCTGGGGGGTGCTGGGGTCAATGGGGGTTACTGGGGGCACTGGGGGGCACTGGGGGGCACTGGGGGGCACTGGGGGTCATTGGGGCCACACAGCACCAGGGAAATGGCACGGTGATGGTGAGCTGGGGAGGTGATGGGGAACTGGTACGGCCCCAGTAACTGGTGCGGCTCTGGTAACTGGTACGGCCCCAGTGACTGGTATGGCTCTGGTAACTGGTGCGGCTCCAGTAACTGGTACAGCCCCAGTAACTGGTACAGCTCCAGTGACTGGTACAGCCCCAGTAACTGGTATGGCTCTGGTAACTGGTATGACCCCAGTAACTTGTATGGCTCCAGTAACAGGTGTGGCCCCAGTGACTGGTACGGCTCTGGTAACTGGTACAGCCCCAGTGACTGGTGCTCTGGTAACTGGTATGACCCCAGTAACTTGTACAGCTCCAGTAACAGGTATGACCCCAGTAATCTGGGATTACTGGGATGGCCTCAGTAATCAGTACAGCCCCAGTGACTGGTAGAGCTCCAGTGACTGGTACGGCCCCAGTAACTGGTATGGCTCTGGTAACTGGTACGACCCCAGTAACTAGTACAGCTTCAGTAACTGGTATGGCCCCAGTAACTGGTATGGCCCCAGTAACTGGTACAGTTCCAGTAAGCACTGTGGTCCCAGTCACTGCCATGGCCCCATTAAGCTGAGATGGCCCCAGTAAGCCCCAGTAAGCCAGTGTGGGTCCGGTGCCTGGCACGGGCCCAGTAACTGGTACGGCCCCAGTGACTGGTACAGCCCCAGTAACCAGTGCGGCCCTGGTGACCAGTATAGCCCCAGTAAGCACTGTGGCCCCGTTTACCGGCACCGCCCCAGTAACGCCCAGTACATGGGGTTATGGGGTTATGGGGTTATGGGGTTATAGGGCCACAGGGATGGGAGTAAGGAAGTGAAACTGGGGATGAGGACTGGGAGTACTGGGAGCACTGGGAGCTGGTGTCCCAGACAATACTGGAGGCAGTGGTCCTGGGACAGACTGTACTGGGGGTACTGGGAGCCCTGGGGGCGTGTGCCTTGTACTGGGAATACTGAGAGCACTGGGAGCACTGGTGACTGCCCTGACCATGCGGGGGGCACCAGGGGCACTGGGAGCACTGGGATGGGAGAACTGGGAACACTGGGATGGGGGCACTGGGAGAATTGGGAGCACTAGGATGGGAGCACTGGGGGCACTGGGATGAGGACACTGAGAGCACTGGGAACATTGGGAGCACTAGGATGGGAGCACTGGGAGCAGTGGGGGCACTGGGACAGGAGCACTGGGAGCACTGGGATTGGAGCAATGGGAGCACTGGGGGCACTGGGAGCATTGGGATTGGAGCAATGGGAACACTGGGATGGGAGCACTGAGATAGAGGCACTGAGTGCACTGGGAGCACTGGGATGGTGACACTGGGGGCACTGGGGGCACTGGGTGCACTGGGACGGGAGCACTAGGAGCCCTGGGGGGCACTGGGAGCAGTGGGATGGGGGCACTGGGAGCACTGGTGATACTGAGAGCACTGGGATAGAGGCACTGGGGGCACTGGGAGCACTGGGAGCTGTGGGATGGCAGCACTGGGACAGGAGCACTGTGAGCACTGGTGTCACCAGGAGCACTGGGATAGAGGCACTGGTGATACTGGGAGCACTGGAAGGCCTGGGATGGGAGCACTAGGAGCACTGGGGGCACTGGGACAGAGGCACTGGGAGCACTGGTGGCACTGAGAGCAGTGGGATGGGGGCACTGGGAGCCCTGGGAACACTAGGAGCACTGGGATGGGAGCACTGTGAGCACTGGGCGCACTGGGATAGAGGCACTGGTGACACTGGGAACACTGGGAGCACTGGGACTGGAGCACTGGTAGCACTGGGATGGGAGCTCTGAGATAGAGGCACTGTGGGCACTGTGAGTACTGGGATAGAGGCACTGGGAGCACTGGGATAGAGGCACTGGGAGCACTGGGAGCCCTGGGACAGAGGCACTGGGAGCACTGGGATCGAGGCACTGGGGAAACTGGGAGCACTGAGATGGGAGCACTGGTGTCACTGGGAGCACTGGGATAGAAGCACTGGGAAACTGGGAGCACTGGGAGCCCTGGGATAGAGGCACTGGGGAAAACTGGGGGCATTGGGAGCACTGGGAGCACTGGGACAGGAGCACTGGGAACACTGGGGGCACTGGGAGGGGAGCACTAGGAGCACTGCTGACACCGAGACCACTGGATAGAGGCACTGGTGGCACTGGGAGCACTGGGAGCTCTGGGATGGAGCACTGGGGGCACTGGGATAGAGGAACTGTGAGTACTGGTGGCACTCGGAGCACTGGGATGGTAGCACTGTGAGCACTGGAACAGAGGCACTGGGAGCACTGGGATGGGAGCACTGGGAACACTGGGATAGAGGCACTGGGAGCACTGGGAGTACTGGGATGGGAGCACTAGGAGCACTGTGAGCACTGGGGCATTGGATAGAGGTACTGGGAGCACTGGGAGCACTGAGATGGAGCACTGGGAGCACTGGTGACACTGAGACCACTGGGATAGAGACACTGGGGAAACTGGGAGCACTGGGAGCACTGGGATGGGAGCACTGGGAGCACTGGGACAGAGGCACTGGTGCCACTGGGGGCACTGGGAGCACTGGGAGCACTGGGGGCACGGGGATGGGAGTACTGTGAGCACTGTGGCACTGGAATAGAGGCACTCGTGGCACTGGGAGCACTGGGGGCACTGGACAGAGGCCCTGGGGAAACTGGGAGCACTGGGACGGGAGCACTGGGAGCACTGGTACCGAGTCACTGCTGCCCCCCCCGCTGCCCCCCCGTGCCCCTTCCCGTGCCCCCCCCGCTTCCTCCGCGCAGCCGCAGGGGGGGGGGGGTGGCGGTGACGGTGGAGGAGGAGGGGGGGGGGGGTTGGGGGGGGGGGGGGGTGGGGGCGGCGCCGTCCCCGGCGTCGGCTCCGGTTCGGGGGCGCCCCCCCGCGGCCCGGCGGGGGCTGGGCCCGGCCGAGGGCGCCGCCGGGAGCCGCCGGGAGCCGCCGGGAGGCGCCGGGAGCCCCCGGAGCCCCCCCCGGAGCCGCCGCCCGCAGCAGTTTGCGGCGCCCCCCCCGGCCCCGGGGAGCTCCCCCCCCCCCCGAGCTCCCCCCCCCCCCCTGCAGCCAGCAGCAAAGGTCTGGGGGGAGGGGAGGGAGGGGAGGGGGAGGGGTGGGGGTGGGGGGTGGGGAGGGGGGGTGGGGAGGGGGTGGGGAGGGGGGGAGGGGGTGGGAGGGGGTGGGATTGGGAGTGGGAGTGGGTGGGTGGGAGGGGGGGTGGGATTGGGATTGGGATTAGGAGGGGGTGGGAGGGGGGGTGGGATTGGGACTGGGAGTGGGAGTGGGCACGAGTGGGTGTGGGGGGGGAGAGGGGGTGGGGGGTGGGATTAGGAGGGGGTGGGAGTGGGAGGTGGGAGGTGGGAGTGGGAGTGGGAGTGGGTGTGAGTGGGGGGGGGGGGGGGAGTGGCAGGGGAGGGTGCCAGGGAGGGGCAGTGGGGGTGGGCGTAGGGCTTAACATGGGGGGGTGCCAGTGGGTGCGGGGGTGGGAGCGGGGGTGGGAGTGGGAGTGGTGGGGTCAGTGTGGGCATGGCCGTGGGGTGGGGGCTCTGGGGGTGCGGGGGCTGCGGTGCCATGCTGTGCTGTGCCAGGCAGTACCGTGCCATGGTGTGCCACGCTGTGCCATGCGGTACCGTGCCGTGCCATGCTGTGCCAGCCGTGCTGTGCCGTTCCATGTGGTACCGTGCCGTGCCATGGTGTGCCATGGTGTGCCATGTGGTACCGTGTGGTACTGCGCCGTGCCATGCTGTGCCATGCTGTGCCATGCCGTGCCATGCGGTACCGTGCCATGGTGTGCCATGCCGTGCTGTGCCATGCTGTGCCATGGTGTACCATGGTGTGCCATGCGGTACCGTGCCGTGCCATGGTGTGCCGTCCCATGCGGCACTGCACTGTGCCATGCTGTGTGGTGCCATGCTGTGCCATGCTGTGCCACGCTGTGCCATGGGGTACCGCACCGTGCCACGCAGCACCACACTGTGCCATCCTGTATGGTGCCATGCTGTGCTGTGCCATGCTGTGCCACGCAGTGCCATGGGGTACCGCACTGTGCCACGCGGTACTGTGCTGTGCCATGCAGTACCACGCCATGCCATGCTGTGCCACGTGGTACCACGTTGTGCTGTGTTGTGCCATGCGGTACCACACCGTGCCATGCACTACCGTGCCATGCCGTGCTGTGCCACGTGGTACCGTGTTGTGCTGTGCTGTGCCACACGTACCACACCGTGCCATGCAGTACCATGCCATGCCGTGCTGTGCCATGCTGTGCCATGCTGTGCCACGCAGTACCGTGTTGTGCCACGCTGTGCCATGTGGTACCGTGCCGTACCATGCCGTGCCATGTAGCACCACGCTGTGCCACGCAGCGCCACGCCACGCCACGCCACACCGTGCCATGCAGTCCCACCCTGTGCCACCTGGTTTGGGGCAATTTCATGGCTTTTCCGGAGCCAGCTCCCAGCAGCCTGGGGGCACCCCCGTGGTGCCACCTCCCCAAACTGTCCCGGGTCCTGGCGGTGCCAAACCAGACCTGGAGCTGGGACCCAGCCAGGACCTGACCGGGGGCCGCATCCCCCAAATCCTGGTGGTGCCGGGGCTCAGCCTGTGGCACAGCCACGCGGTGCCCGGTGCCCACGGCAGGGCTGGTGCTGCTCCCGCTCCGTCCCCCGGTGCGAGCGGTGCAGCCGCGGCCTTGGCGATGGCCCCCCCCGTGCCATGGCCCCCCCCCGGTGCCGGCTGCTGCGGGGACACCGCGTCCCGCGGCCGCCCTTGGCTCCGCGTCTCCCTGACCCGTGGTGGCTCTTGGCTGAGCACCGAGCGCTGCGCGTTTCGGGGCCGTTTTCGGGGGGGGGGGGGTCCTGGCTCTGCGGCTGCGCCCCGGGGTCACCTCCTGCCCCCCAGCCCCGCTGGTGCCGCGTCCGCCTGGGGGCACCGAGCTGGTGCCCGCTCCCTGTCCTTGTCCCCGTCCCCATGTCCCAGCCCGGTTCCTCCAGTGGTGCCGGGGTGGCCAGGGGGGGGGTCACGGAGCCCCTCGCACCCACCCGGCGCCCCCCAGCCTCCAATTTCTGCCGGGTTCTCACCCCAAATGCCGCCTTTTTGTGGTTTTAGGGTGCGCGAGGCGCTGCCCCCTGGGAGCATGGCGGGGCCGGTGCCCAGCCGGGCCAGGGTCTACGCGGACGTCAACACGCAGAGACCCCGCGAGTACTGGGACTACGAGTCGCACGTGGTGGAGTGGGGGGTACGCTCCCCTTCAGCCCCCCCCCCCCCTCGGGTGACCCCCTCCGTGCGTCCTCCCCGTGGCCGTTGGCACGGTTTCTCCTGGCCCCCCGCACGGAGCATTTTTTCCTGCACCCCCTCGGGTGGCCGAGACCCTTCCCACCCTTCCCACCCACGGCTCGGTTGCCCCCCCCTCATCACCTCTTCCTCTGTCCCCCCCCCGGCAGCAACCAGGACGATTACCAGCTCGTGCGGAAGCTCGGCCGCGGCAAATACAGCGAGGTCTTCGAAGCCATCAACATCACCAACAACGAGAAGGTGGTGGTGAAAATCCTCAAGGTGGGCGCGCGCCAGGGCTCCTCGGCCCTGGGGGGGGGCTCCGTGCGCTGCCCCTGGTGACATTTGGGGCCACGTTTGGCTCTCTGGGGGGGTGAGATCATTTCCATGGTGGGGCTGACCAGGCGCAGTGATGGTTTGTAGGACGCATGAGTTACGGGGCGTGGGTTTGGAGAGCCCAAGCTCGCTCCTGGGCTGCTTTTCCTAGGGAAAAAATTCCCCGAGGCCCCCCCAAAGCAGGGCACGGGGTTCCTAAAGTGGTGGGGGGCTGCTGTCCTGGGGGGGGGACGCGCCCCCTCGCCGCGGTGCGCGGGGCTCTGAGCGCAGCCCGCTTTGTGCTCGCCAGCCCGTGAAGAAGAAGAAGATCAAGCGCGAGATCAAGATCCTGGAGAACCTGCGGGGGGGCCCCAATATCATCAGCCTGCTGGACATCGTGAAGGACCCCGTGGTGAGGGGGGACAGGGGGGGCAGGGGGGCAGCCACCCACGGCGGCCCCGAGAGGGTGGGGATGGGGAGGCAGCAGCGGGGTTGGGCACGGTGCCTGCCTGGCCCCCCCCAAACCTCTTTTTTCCCCTTTTTTCCCTCTTTTTTCCCCTTTTTTTCCCTCTTTTTCCCCTTTTTTTCCCTCTTTTTTCCCTCTTTTTTCCCCTTTTTTCCCTCTTTTTCCCCCTTTTTCCTTCTTTTTCCCCTTTTTTTCCCTCTTTTTTCCCCTTTTTTTCCTTCTTTTTCCCCTTTTTTTCCCTCTTTTTCCCCTTTTTTCCCTCTTTTTCCCCTTTTTTCCCTCTTTTCCCTGTTTTCTCCCCTGCAGTCCCGGACGCCCGCCCTGGTCTTCGAGCATGTCAACAACACGGACTTCAAGGTGAGCGCACGCTGCCTCGGAGACCTGGGGGGGACTGGGGGAAACTGGGGGGGTCCCGAACCCCCCCTGCAGAGCCAGCAGCGCCCCCCAGCCCCCCCGTGGTGTCACAGACGTGGGGCTGAGCCGTGGCACCGAGCCGGTGCCGGCGCTTGTGCCATCCGATCCCGGCGGTGCCACCGGGCACTGCCCCAAAATCACAGCCCCTGGGGGCATGAGGGGGCTGCGGGGTGGATTTTGGGGAGCTGGGAGGTGAATTTAGGTGGGAGGTGGCGATTTTGGCGAAGCTGCTGCCCGGGCTGGGGCTGCTCCACGAGTCACAAGCGCGTTGGCAGCGCCGCTGCTGCCCTTTCGCCTCCCTGGCTCCCGTCCCCGGGGTTTGGCTTTGGGGCTGCTGCAGCTCCCGAGGGCGCACAAATTCCACCCTCACCCCCCCACCCCGGTGGGAGCTGAGCCCCCCACCCCGCTGCACGGGTTGGGAGCTCCCTGGTTGCCCCCGTTGGGACTGGGCCGGGTGTGGGCCACCCTGCTTCTCCCTGGGGTGTGCTGCTGTGAAATTTGGGGAGGTTTTTTTGGGGGGGTCCTGAGCTGCCCCGGAGCTGCTCGGGGGTCCCTCGGGGGCTGCGCCGCGCTCACCGCCTCTCCCTGTTCCCGCAGCAACTCTACCAGACGCTGTCCGACTTCGACATTCGGTTCTACATGTACGAGATCCTAAAGGTGAGCCCCCAGGAACCCCCCCCCCCCAAGCTGAAAGCCACCACCAACACCCCCCGGGGGAGCTCCGCTTGGCCCCGAATCCCGGCGGCGGCACCGCGCCCTTGGGCAGCCCCCCGCTGCCACCTGCGTCCCCCCCGGGGTCCCCAGGGCGCCGTGTGCCTGCCCCATCCATCACCGTCACCGGGACAGGGCCCGGAGCCCCCCCCGGGGCCCCGAGCCTGGCGTCACCGTGCTGCAGCCTTGGGGTCTGTCCTTGGTGGTGCCCCCCCCGCCCCGAACCCCCCCGGTGACGCCGCCGTTGCGTCCGCAGGCGCTGGATTACTGCCACAGCATGGGCGTGATGCACCGCGACGTCAAACCACACAACGTTATGATTGACCACGAGCACAGAAAGGTACCCCCCTGTGCCCCCCCCGTGCCCCCCCCCCAGGTCCCTTGGGTGGCCGTGGCTGTCCGGCACGGCTCCGGTTCCTCTCCCAGCGCCGTGCGCTCAGCCCCGGCACCGAAACGTCCCCGGTGCGGTGCGGTTCTGGTGCTGCCCATCCTCGCTCTTGAGACCTCGCGGGGGGGGCTGGCCTCGCAGCTGCTGGTTTGGCAAAAAGGGGGGGCCATAAAACCCCGCAGCTGCGCCCCGTAAACCCGCTTTATGTGCCAGCTGCTTGGCGGCAGCTCGGGCTTGTAAACCTGCCCGCAGATCCCTTCCGGCGCACGGCGGCGCCCGGCCACCTGCGCTCCCCGCATAAATCGGACTTCAAACGGCGTTTTGGGGGGGGGGGGCAGGTGGTAATCACCCCCTTATCGGGGTGCAACGGGGCCGGCCCCGTGCGCCCCGTGGGCACGCTGCCCTTTGAAACTGCCCCGTCACCGCTGCCGCGGTGGCCTGGCACCCGGCACCCGGCGCACCCGGCGCACCCAGCCCGCGCCCTGCGCCGAGCCCGGCCGTCCTTTCCCCTAAATTCGTGCCAACCCCAAAATGGGGGGGGGGCTGGGAGGCTCGTTATGGGCAGCAGAGGTCCCAAAGTTAATAAGGGTTTGGGGTTTGGGGAGGCGGGGGGGGGGTTTCCTATAGGAGCCGGAGGGCCGTGGTCAGGGAGCGCGGGGCGCAGCCGGGCGCTGCGCGGCGTTAACGACCTGCCTGATGGACCGGGGCCTCCCTCAGCTGCTGCCCTAATTAGTGGGGCCGGGGGGGTGATCCTAATTAATCTGAAAATTTTTAGGGGGGGGGGTGACGAGGTGGCTGTGGTCATCAGGGCACCGCTGTGCTGCGCTCCTCCCGCTGCGCCCACCGCGGGGCTCGGCACCGCGCGCACCGGTGCTGGTGCTGGGAGCCCCCGGGGGGGTTTGGGGGGGTCGGTGCCAGCGCCCCCCCTTTTTTTCTCCTTTTTTCTCCCTTTTCTCCCTTTTTCTACCCCCCCCAGCTGCGCCTGATCGACTGGGGGCTGGCGGAGTTCTACCACCCCGGGCAGGAGTACAACGTGCGGGTGGCCTCGCGCTACTTCAAGGGCCCGGAGCTGCTGGTGGATTACCAGGTACGGCTCCTCCGGGGGGGGGCACGCCCGGGGGGGGGGCCCACAGCTCCCACCCCCATCCCGTGTCCTTCCCAGATGTACGACTACAGCCTGGACATGTGGAGTTTGGGCTGCATGCTGGCCAGCATGATCTTCCGCAAAGAGCCCTTCTTCCACGGCCACGACAACTACGACCAAGTGAGCCCCCCCGACCCCCCCCCCCGGCACTAACCCCCCCCTGCCACCCCCCCTGTGCCACCCCCCCGACTCCTGGGGTCCCCTCCTCCCCATGCTGGGGTCCCCTCCCCATATTGGGGTCCCCTCCCCATGGGGGGGTCTCCTCTCGCTGCGTCCCCCCGGATGGTGGTGGCTACGTCCAGCTCCAGGGCAGGGCGCAAGGCACTGGTTATACTGGGAGGCACAACTGGGGCTGCTATGGGGCACCCCATAACGCACCCCACATCCCTGGTGCTGGCACCAGCTGTGGGGCACGGATTTGGGGGGGTCCGGCAGGAGACCCCGGCCGTATCAGCCCCATACGTGGTGCCAGCCCGGCAAGCTGTAGGGCCCCCCCTACCCACACCACTGTGGCTGATTTTTGTCATTTCCCCCCCAAATTGTCCCAATCCCAGCGGGAAAACGAGGGTGGCAGTGTCCAGAACTGGGACCAGCCAGGCAGGGAACTGGTCCCTGTGGTCACCACCCCCACCATAACCCCACCACGTTCCCCCCCCCGTGCCAGCTGGTGCGCATCGCCAAGGTGCTGGGGACGGAGGATTTGTACGACTACATCGACAAATACAACATCGAGCTGGACCCCCGCTTCAACGACATCCTGGGCAGGTGGGTGCCCCCCCCAGCCCCCCGCCACCCTCCTCCTCCTCTTCCTCACCCTTTTGCCCCCCGCAGACACTCTCGGAAGCGGTGGGAGCGCTTCGTGCACAGCGAGAACCAGCACCTGGTGAGCAGCGAGGCGCTGGATTTCCTGGACAAGCTCCTGCGCTACGACCACCAGGCGCGGCTGACGGCGCGCGATGCCATGGAGCACCCCTATTTCTGTACGTCCTGGGGGGGGGGGGTCTCAGAGGGGGGGGGTCCACCACCCCCTGACACCATCCCCTGTGCCCCACAGACCCCATAGCGAAAGACCCGGCGAGGATCGGCCCCGCGGCCAGCACCACGCCCGTCAGCTCCTCCAGCATGTTGGCAGGTGGGTGCCGGCACGGGGGGGGCGCACCGGGGGGGCTCTTGGCCTCCTGATGCCCCCCCCCCCACATTTTCTCCCCACCGCAGGCATCACCTCGATGTCGGTGGCGCAGCCCCTGGGCAGCCTGGCCGCCTCGCCCGGCATCGCCCCCCCCCAAAACGCTTTGGGGTCACCGGTGCCCACTGCAGCGGGCGCCCAGCCCTGACCTCGTGCCGCCCCCCCCAAACCATCCGAAATGGGTTGGGGGTGGAGTGGGGTGGTTTGGGGTGGTGGTGGGGGCGCTCTGGAATTTTTATTTTTCTTTCTGTCGGGTGCGAAGCGCAGAAGAGCAAAGCCGGAGGGGTCCTTTTTCCGCCCCCCCCCACCCCACCCCCCCGGGGTGAGGAGGACACGGCTGCGGTGGAGGAACCGAAAATGGAGAATAAATTTTATTTTCTATGGCCCTAAACCGAGGGCAGCGGGTTCTTGAGGGGGGGGCACGAGGTGGTGCCCCCATATCCCGGTGTCCCCAGTTTGGGGGCTGTGACCCCCCCCCCAAAAAAGCGACAGCTTGTGCCCAGAGAGGGGGAAGGTGGGGAGGGCCCCCGGGGGGGTCCTCAATGAGGTCTGGAGCTCCCCCCAGGGAGGAATCCAGGACAGAAAATGCCCCAAGGACAGGCCCAGGGGGTAAAGTCGAGCCCCACAAGTGGCCCTGGGGCAAGGCCCAGCCCCACAAGTGGCTCTAGGGTCAAGGCCCAGCCCCACACATGGCCCTGGGGCAAGGCCCAGCCCCACAACCAGGCCTGGGGGGCAAGGTTGAGCCCCACAAGTGGCTCTAGGGTCAAGGCCAAACCCCACACATGGCCCTGGGGCAAGGCCCAGCCCCACAACCAGGCCTGGGGGGTAAGGAGGAGCCCCACAAGTGGCCCTGGGGCAAAGCCCAACCCCACAACCAGCCCCACAAGCAGCCCTGGGGTCAAGGCCCAGCCCCACAAGCGGCCCCAGTGTCAAGGTCAAACCCCACAAGTGACCCCAGGGGCAAAATTGAGCCCCACAAGCAGCCCTGGGGGCAAGGCCAAGCCCCACAAGTGACCCCAGGGGCAATGCCAAGCCCCACAGCCAGCCCCACAAGTGACCCCAGGGTCAAGGTCAAACCCCACGAGTGACCCCAAGGGCAAAGCTGAGCCCCACAAGTGGCCCTGGGGACACAACCAAACCCCACGAGCGACCCCATGGGCAGAGCTTAGCCCCACAACCAGCCTTGGGGGCAAGGCCAAGCCCCACAAGTAGCCCCAGTATCAAGGTCAAACCCCACAAGTGACCCCAGGAGCAAAGGTGAGCCCCACAAGTGGCCCTGGGGACATGGCTGAGCCCCATAAGCAGCCCCACAAGCGGCCCTGGGGCAAAGCCCAATCCCACAAGCAGCCCCACAAGTGGCCCCAGTGTCAAGGTCAAACCCCAGAAGCAGCCCCATGGGCAAAGCTCAGCCCCACAAGTGACCCCAGGATCAAGGCCAAGCCCCACAAGTGACCCCATGGTCAGAGCTCAGCCCCACAACCAGCCTTGGGGGCAAGGCCAAGCCCCACAGCCAGCCCCACAAGTGACCCCAGGGTCAAGGTCAAACCCCACAAGTGACCCCAAGGGCAAAGCTGAGCCCCACAAGTGACCCCAGGGTCAAGGTCAAACCCCACAAGCGACCCCATGGGCAATGCCGAGCCCCACAACCAGCCCCCCGTTGCCATGGGGGGGGACACGGCAGTTCCTGGGGTCCGAGGGGGGGTCCCAAGGGGGGGGTGCAGAGACACAAGGAGGGCGCAGGGCGTTGGAAAACCGGAGCCTTTAATCCCTCGGCGGCCCGAGAGGGCTCAAAAAGTTCACAGAAGAGGCTGGGGGGGGGGGGGGGTCCCAGCTCCGTGCCCCCCCCCCACCGTGGCATTTTGGGGGGGGGGGGGCTGGGGAGGGGGGTCCGAGCAGGTGCCCCCCCCCCCCCATAGGGGGGCTATTGCAGCGATCCGACATTCACTTCTGGACGAGGAGGGGGGGGGCCCCCGTACGAACATGGGGGGGCCTCCCAAGACCCCCACGGTAATGGAGGTTGTGTGTGGGGGGGGTCCTCAGCGCGCCCCCCCCTCGTAGTTGAGCACGTAGTAGTCGTGCACGGTACATGAGCACGGCGATGGGCTGCCGATGATCAGCGACATCCACACGGCCGCGTTCCCGTAATTCCCCGCAGGAATTTGGACACGAACCAGGCCAAAGGGATCTGGGGGGGGGGGCAAAAAAAAACTCAGACCCCCCCCCTCTCAGAATGGGGGGGGCACAGGGTTTTGGGGTGTCCCCCCCCCCCACCTCTCCAGGTCCCCCCTCTTACCTGCGCCGCCATCCCCATGAAAGCCCAGAGGCGAAACATCTTCAGGGGACGCTCACCAGGTACTGGGGGGGGGCACAGGGAACATGGGGGGGGTCACATAAAAAAAAGGGGGGGGTGCAGACCCTCGGGGGGGGTCCCGGGGGGGGCACCGACCTCGTGGAAGAAGGCGGAGGCGAGGAAGACGGCCGTCTGCGCCGTCCACTTGCTGACCCCCCGCTTCAGCATGGCTTGTAGAAATGTCTGGGGGGGGGGGGGTGAAAAAATTGGGGTGGGGGGGGGACAAAATAAAAGGGGGGGGGGGACGCGGGACCCTCTTAAACCCCCCCCCAAAAAAACCTGAGGCACCACTTGTGCACGGGGATGTTCCAGTTCTGCCAGAAGTAGGTCACCGATTCTGAGTTCCTATGGGGGGGGGGGGGCACAAATTGGTTTTTTTTTTGGGAAAAAGGGGATTTTGTGCCCCCCCCCCTGGACCCCCCCAACTCACCACCAGTCCCGGTAAAATTCCCGGTCCCCAAATTGCAGCAGCTCGGCCACGGCGTTGAGGCAGGAGTGGAAGAACCAATAGAAGAAAATGAGCCAGATGAGGTGGTTGGGGACCTGGGGGGGGGGGGCACATTTTGGGGGGGGGGGTCACAGGGGGGTCCTGCCCCCCCCCCATAATAATTTTTGGGGTGTTTTGGGGGGTGAGGGGTGCGGGGGACTCACGGCCAGCTTGAGGAGCCGCTCGATGATGCGGGAGTAATCCATGTCCTACGGGGGGGAGGCACAAAGCGCCGTCAGCCCCAGCCCCCCCCCAAAAAAAAAATAAAATATTTTTTGGGGGGGGGGGGAGGCAAAAAAAAAGCCCCCCCCTCACTCACCCGGAACGGCTTCATGGAGTTCTGGATCGTGGGCACCATCCACTGCAAGGGAGAAGCTGCTGAATGAGCCCCCCCCCCCCCCCCCAAAAAAAAAAACACCCCCCCATTTTTGGGGGGGGGGGACGCACAGCCAGGACCCCCCCAAATTCCCCCCCCCCCAAAATACCTGCTGGATCAGCCCCACCATCAGCTGGATGAAGAAGAGCTGCAAAGGGGACGGAGGGGGGGTGACCTCAGGGGGGACACCCCCAGAGTGGGGGGGGGGCATTTTTTAAGCCCCCCTTCCCCCCCCCAATTTAAAGCCCCCCCCCCCCCCCAAAATTTACCATCTCGAAGAGGCGCCGCAGCAGGAAGCGCTTGCGGATGCGGGGGGAGCGGGGGAAGTTGAGCTCGTAGCACAGGGTGGGGGCCAGCAGGAAATAATAGAGGTCTATGGGATGATAACCGTGAGGGGGGGGCACCTCAAGACCCCCCCCAAAAAAAAAATATTACACCCCCCCTTTTTTTTGGGGTGTACTTACTGCTGTAGGTGAGGTTATCGGGGTAGGCGACCCCGCTCTTGCCCACATCCCCGTTGGCTTTGGCGGCTCCTGGGGGGGGGTTTAATGAGATGGGGGGGGTGAGGGGGTCTGGGCCAGCCCGGGGGGGGGTCCCAACGCCCCCCCCCCCCAAAAAAAAAAACAAAACATACCTGGGGGGGCCGCCTTGGCCTCGCGGCACCACTTGTTGAGGTCCCTGAAGGAGAAGAGCTTGAGGAAGAGGACGGTGTAAATGGCCAGGGTGAGCACGGCCCCCACTGCGGGCAGAGACACGGGGGGGGGTCAGGAGGTTTTGGGGGGGGGGTCTCAGGGTGTGGGGGGGGTCCAGAACCCCCAACCCCCCCCCAAAAAAAAATTTGGGGTCCTCACCGGGTGTGATGGAGGGCACGGCGAGCACCACGGCGGCGGGGAAGCAGAGGATGGCCAGCAGGTTGGCACCGTGCAGCGCGGCCCCCACCCGCTCCGACAGCGAGCCCTGGGGGGGTTTTGGGGAGGAAAACGGGGTTTTTCTCCCCAAAAGGATGCCCCCCCCACAACCCACCGAGCCCCCCCCTCACGTACAGAGCCCCCCCACCCAACCCAAGGAGCCCCCCACCCTATTTCGCTCACCGCCGCCAGCCGCCTCTCCAAGGCGAGCGCCGCCAGGGCGAAGACGTTGGCCACTGGTTTTTTTTGGGGGGGGGGGAGGAAGAAGAGGAGGAAGAGGAGGAGGAAGTCAGCGAGGGGGGGGGGCACGCAGCACGACCCCCCCCCACCCCGAAAACACCCACCGATGATGAGGCAGAGCGAGGGCCAGCTGTAGGGGTCTTTGAGGAACAGGGACACCACCTGGATGGGGTCCACCAGGATGCCGTACCTGCGCCGGGGAGGGGGGGGACCCTAAATATTTTGGGTGTCCCCCCCAAAAAAAAAAAAAATTGTGGGGTGGGGGGGGGGCACAACCTCAGGGAGGGGGTCAGAGGTCGCCGTCTGTCTGTCCGTGTCCCCCCCCCCCCGCTTACTTGATGAGGTTTTCCAGGAAGAGCCGCGCGTTGCTCAATACCTGCAAGAGCGAGGCGGGCGTTGCGCACGGAGAGGGGGGGGGACCCCAAAAAACCCCCCCAAATTCCCCCCCCAAAACCCCCCCACAGCCTCAGGCCTGGCCCAAATCCCCCCCCCGGGGTTGCCCCAAAGTCGTGACCCCCCGCTTTGGGGTTCACATGGTGGGGGGGTGACGGGGAGCCTGCCCCTTGCCCCCCCGCGGAGCCACCCGTGCCACGCGGCCGCGCCTCTGGGCCAGGGTTCAGGCGGGTGGCACGGGGAAGGGCCCAACTGGGGGCACTGGGACCCAACTGGGAGCACTGGGGGGCACTGGGGACACCAACTGGGAGCACTGGGGGACACTGGGGACCACTGGAGGACACTGGGGACCCCAACTGGGGGCACTGGGGGGTACTGGAGGACACTTGGGACCCAACTGGGAGCACTGGGGGGCACTGGGGACCCAACTGGGAGCACTGGGGGACACTGGAGGACACTGGGGACCCCAACTGGGGGCACTGGGGACCCCGAGCATATCCCTGCGGACCCCACTGGGGACAACAGGGACCCCGACTGGGGACACCAGGTCCCCAACTGGGGCCACTGGGATCCTGACTGGGGGCACTGGGGACCCAGAGCATATCCCTGGGGACCCCAACTGGGGACACTGGGACCCCAAGAACGTCCCTGGGGACCCCAAGCAGGGCCACCAGGTCCCCAACTGGGGCCACTGGGGACCCAAACTGGGGCCACCAGGTCCCCACTGGGGACCCAAACTGGGGCCACCAGGTCCCCAACTGGGTGGGGCATTGAGGACCCCAACTGGGAGCACCAAGTCCCCAACTGGGGCCACTGGGGACCCCAACTGGGGCCAACTGGGACCCCAAGAGTGTCCCTGGGGACCCCAACTGGGGCCACCAGGTCCCAAACTGGGACCAGTGGGGACCCCAACTGGGGACCCCCAACCGGGGGGGGTCACCGGGGTGCCCAACCGAGGCCCAATGGGGACCCCAAACTGGGGCCACTGGGGACCCCAACTGGGGGGGTCACCAGTCCCCAACTGGGACCAGTGGGGACCCCAACTGGGGACCCCAACTGGGGGGGGTCACCGGGGACCCCAAACTGGGGCCCACTGGGGTCCCCAACTGGGGGGGTCACCAGTCTCTGTCCCAGCAGCGGGCAGCCGGGGGGGCACCGAGGGCTCATTACGGGGCGCTAATTAGCGGGTTGGGGTGTTAATTGGGGGGGGGGGCGCTAATTAGGGCCACTCACCAGCATCACCACGCACCAGTTGAGGACCCCCCGGTAGTTGCTGTAGCCGCTGGCGGAGCTGAGCAGGGACTCCTGCAGCCGGTGGCACCTGGGGGGGGGCACACGAGCGGGGGGGGGGGTCAGATGTACCCCCCCCCCCCCCCCACACACACACCGGGACCAACCCCCCCCCAAAACACCGGGACCCCCCCCCAAAAAAAACAGGAAACCCCCTGGAACACCAGGACCACCCCCAAAACACCGGGACCCCCCCCCCCAAAAAAAAACAGGAGACCCCCCCAGAACACCGGGACCCCCCCCCCATGGACTACCAGGGACCCCCCCCGGAACCCCCCAGGACAGGATAGGACCCAAACCGCTGGGAGATTTGGGGGGGGGGGGGGGGGCAGATTTTTTTTTTGGGGGGGGCAGGGGTCAGGCTCAGCACCCACAGAATGGGCACGGGGGGGTCCCGGGGGGGTCGGGAAGGGGTCCCGGGGGGGGTCCCAACGGGTCTGGGGGGGTCCCAAGGGGGACTCAAGGGGCTTTGGAGGGGGTCCTGGGGCTGTCAGTTCCCGGTGCCCCCCCGCGGTGCCCGGAGCCCCCCCCCATGCCCTTTACCCCCCCCCCCCCCGTACCCTTTACCCCCCCCCTCCGGTGCCCGATGCCCCCCCCCCCCCCCAGTCCCAGGACCCCCCCTCCCGGACACGGTGCCCCCCCCCCATACCCTTTACCCCCCCCCCCATGCCCAGTGCCCCCCCCGGTGCCCCCGCCCCCCATGCCCAGTGCCCCCCCCCATGCCCGTGCCCCCCCCCCGTGCCCGGTGCCCCCCCCCGGTCCCAGGACCCCCCCTCCCGGACACGGTGCCCCCCCCCCACACACCCATTACCCCCCCCCCATGCCCAGTGCCCCCCCCCACGGTGCCCCGTGCCCTCCCCCATACCCGGTGCCCCCCCCAATACCCGGTGCCCCCCCCCCCCATGCCCAGTGCCCCCCCCCGTGCCCGTTACCCCCCCCCTCCGGTACCCGGTGACCCCCCCCCATACTCGGTGCCCCCCCCCGGTCCCCGGACCCCCCCCCCGGTGCCCGGTGCCCCCCCCCCGTGCCCCCCCGGTGCCCCCCCCGTGCCCCCCCCATACCCGGTGCCCCCCCCCCGTTACCTGAAGTCCCCGCTGTGCTCATGGCCCCCCCCGTCTCCTCCTCCTCCTCCTCCTCCTCCCCCCCCCCGTCGTCGCCGCCGCGGGGGGGTCTCCATGGCTTTGTGGGGGGGGTCCCTTGGTGGTCGCCGCCCCCCCCCCCACCCCCCCCGCCCCCCCCTTTCCTCCTCCTTCCCCCCCCCCCCCCCCCGCCGCCGCCGCTCCGCGCTCGCCCATGGCCGGGCCCCCGCCGCCTCCCGGCCACCGTAGGGGCCCCCCCCCCCGCCGCCACGGCCTTTGTAACCTTGGCAACGCCCCCCCCCGCCCCGCCCCCCCCCTCCGGTTCCGCCCCCCCCCCCGGTTCCGTTCCCCCCCCCCCCCAATAGCCGGGGCTGGCGGAGTACGGGAAAGGACTACAAGTCCCAGCAGCCCCCGCGGTGGTTGGGGGGAGATGGGCGGCTGGGAGAGCCAATGGGGAGAGGGGAGGGAGGGAGGGAGGGAAGGGGGTGGCCAATGGGGGTGAGGGGGAACGGGAGGTCGGCCAATGGGAGGGAGGGGGCGGGAGGAGAGGGGAGGGGGGTGTGTGGGGGGGCAATAGGGGGGAAATGGGGGGGGGGGGAATGGGGGAAATGGGGGGGAAATGGGGGGGGAAATGGGGGGGGTCTGGGGGGAAATGGGGGGGAAATGGGGGGGAAATGGGGGGGTCTGGGGGTAAATGGGGGGTAATAGGGGCTGGGGGGCACTGGGGGGGCACTGGGGGGGGGCCCAGGGATGAATTGGGGGGGGGTCTGGGTCAGAATTGGGGGGGATTGGGGGCCTCTGGGGGGGCAATTGGGGGGCTGGGGG